>NC_059158.1:29565182-30165182 GCF_019923935.1 Bubalus bubalis
CATCAAGGACTCCGAGAGAAATAGCCTTTATCCCAAAGAATACAAAGAGTTCTGGGGCTACATTAAATTCAAGCTGTCCAAGGGAGTAGTGAGAAAAATGGGAAAGAGATTAATAGAAGTAGGTGTAGCCAATCTCCATTTATGAAATAACTTGAGGCTGTCAACAGTGGAATGATTAATAAATTGAATTATATTCACACAATAGAATTCTATACAGCAATAAAAATGAATGGCCTTCAACTACACATAGCATTATTGATTGTTATTGTCTATTTTGAGAAGTTTGATGATGTCTTTTGCTTGCTTTTTGTCTTTTTGTTTGTTTTTTGGTTTTTTTTTTACTACACCACATGGTTTGTAAAATCTCAGTTCCCCAACCAGGGATCGATCCTAAGCCTGGGGCAATGAACGCTTCCAGTCCTAATTACTGGACAGCCAGGGAATTCTCGATATGTTTAATGATGAATTTCACCAAAATGTTATAGAAAAGAATTTAGATACAAAAGAATTTAACATAAATAAAAAGTTTATTTTGTCATTATCAATAATGATCCTTTATCATCATTAATTAAAATTAATGTTTATGTCATTGAATATTTGAGTTAAGTAACTAGCAAAATTTATGTTATACCAGGAAATGGCAACCCACTCCAGTATTCTTACCTGGAGAATCCTATGGACAGAGGAGCCTGGTGGGCTGCTGTCCATAGGGTCGCACAGAGTCGGACACAACTAAAGCGACTTAGCAGCAGCAGCAGCAGCAGCAGCATTTATGCAAATTACAAAAGCAGACAAAGTTATTTATTATGTTAGAAACCAAAATAATGGCTACTCCTGGGATGTTGTGGACTAAATGACTGGCAGAGATATGAATAGTGTCGATAATGTTGTTTCTGGATCTGGATAAGTGGCTATATAGAAGTGTTCAGTTTATGAAAACCAAACTATAAATTTATTGTACATGTATGTATACATGTATACATACTAATAAAATGGTTTTAGAAAGATACAAAAATATACAGAGTAAAGTGAGAAAGTCATCTTTTGTCAGACCTATCTTAAACCCACTCTTCTTTCCAGAGCAAACTGATAAAATAATTTTTGCATATTTTCCCAGACCTTTTTTCTCTATGCATACACATAAAATATTCAGGTACCTATATTAAATATCCATATGTCCATGTCATATGCACCTAACGACTTGCACTGGATTCACCAAAGATAATGTGTATATCTCTTTCAACTCTGCAGTCAGCAAATTCATGCTGGTACCTTGAAACTGGTAATGTAGGACTATTTATAACACAGAAACTAACCAATACCACAAACCAGAGAATTGTGCTTTTTTTTCAAAAGTTGAATGATGATTTGTAAATGTTTGCTCTTTGAAAGGATAGTGCATTAAGCAGAAATAACATGAATATGCCACTCCAATGTTTCCTATTATCTGAAGTTACCAGTGAAAAATCTAAGGTTCCAACAATTCTTAATACTCATAGAAAAAATTATTTTGCCCACACTCTTTCCCTCTCTGGTGTTAAATTATTCTCTGTTCCTGGAACTTGGGGAATTTTGCCCCATCTCTCTTCGTGAAATCCAACTTCTTGTAGAATAAAGTTAGGGGTAAGCACCCTGATGAGGAGTTGTTTAAATTACACTTCCTAGTGCCCAGGAAACCACACAGAGTGACAGCCTACCTAGTTAATTTCTATACCTATCTCTTCTCCCAAAGACAAATACACTATAAGTGTCTTGAACATCCCTAGGAGAAGTGGACTTATTTGTCTTAGAGGACTAGGATTATATAATAGCCAAGATTGGGAAGAGTGAGCATTGGTATAAAAGCAGCCAAAGAGCACAAATTTTACACTCATAAAAACATAGGTTAAAACTGTAGCACTACTATTTATTAGTGTATTTAAATTAGCCAAATATAATTTTTTGAGCTTTATTGACTCAGTTAAAAAATGAAGAGAAAGTTTGTTTCTATGTTTTGGTTTTGTTGTAGAGGATTAAATAATGCGCTATATATAAAGAAACTATCTTAGTGCTCAGGACAGAATAACATATAAAAATATGTTATTTTATTTCTTAATTTATTCCTTTTTTCATACTCAAAACATTGGCCTATATGCTACCGAGTACTATAGATCACATTCTGACCTTCTTTTTTTCTCCCTAGTCTCAATTCACTCACAACTGTTTGGATCAAAGCAGAGGAGCATTTTACTCTGTTATTAACTTGCTCCTATTTACTAATTGCTCTGTTATCTGAAAAATGTCAGACCTGTCTTTGTTATCCCAGGTTCAGTTCAGTTCAGTCACTCAGTCATGTCCGACTCTTTGTGACCCCATGAATCGCAGCATGCCAGGCCTCCTGGTCCAACACCACTCCCGGAGTTATCCCAGGTTACTCATCTCTAAAATGAGATGGTTGACTAAATAAGTTAGTTTTACCAACCTCCTTGATGGCTCAGATGGTAAAGAATCTGCCTGCAATGCAGGAAACCCAGGTCCAATCCCTGAGTAGAGAAGATCCCCTGGAGAAGGGAATGGCTACCCACTCCAGTATTCTTGCCTGGAGAAATCCACGGGCAGAGGAGCCCGACTGGCTACTGTCCCTGGGGTCACAAAGAGTTGCACATGACTGAGTTACTAACACACCTAGAACTCTACGACATTATCAAATAGATTTGTCCATCTCCCCATGTAAAGGCAAGAGTTGAGAGTAGAGGTATGACTGTGTAGAGGTTTAAACTGAAGTGGAAAGCTCATCTTTTTCCATAACAAGATAGAATAACCACGGAAGAGAGTGGGTGATGACAATGAGGTGAACAGTAGTGGTTTGTTGGAGACACTAATGAACCCAGAATAAGAAGGGTTTAATAAGAGATTATAAGAGTAGATGTGACAGTGAGTTTGAACAATACTATAATAGCTATCAATAGCAATGACTGGATGAACACTAATTATATGCTAAGAAATGTGTCCATATCTCACTGAGCTCCCACTGTGAAGTTGGTTCTATTATCATCCTTCACAAAAATGGACTAAAACTTAAAGACATTAGGGATTTTACCAAGATTATTCAGCTGATAAATGACAAAACTTGGACTAAAATCTATATGTAGTGTGAAGTTAAAAATCAAGATGTTTGGAGTGTCTAAATATGCAGAGAAAGGAAAATAAAAAAGAAAAGAGAAATAAGGTAAACAGGTTAAAAACTCTCTACATTCTTGGTATACCCCTAATACTCAGTAAAGCCTGTTGTAAATCAGGCACTCCAAAATCATTATTAATTAGCTGTTTCTCACACACACACACACACACACACACATGAGCTCAGAAAGAAGAGCAAGTAGGGAGCTCAGCTCAGCGCTCTGTGATGACCTCAGTAGGCTGGATGGGGAGGAGGTGTGGAAAGGAAGTCCAAGAGGAAAGGGATGTATGTATAAATACAGCTGATTCATTTCATTATACAACAGAAAATAATCCAATGTTGTAAACAGCATACTCTAATAAAAAAGAAGAGTAAATACTATTTAAATTTACTCACAACTAAATGCTCTAATACTAACCATAGAATTCATTTTAGAGATACAAGGGTTCCAGTAGGTTTAGTTCAATGGTTGCACAAAATGTATCCTTCATGTTCTTTGGCATACAAACTGACTAATCAGACACAAATAGTTCTTCGTGGGAGCAATAGTCAGGTTTCATGCTCATTTATTTGTAACCAGTATTTAAGATTAAAAGATATCAGTCTCTGTTTTGAGTCCATCCTGCTTTTGATGCTTGAATTCTTTCAAACATGTTCCCACCAAATAGTTACTCTTGTAACTGTTCAACTTGTTCTTGAATAACCTCAATAACAGTGAAATTTCAACTTCCAGGATTGACTGGCTCCACTTTTAGATAGCTGATCTGAGAGATCTAAAAATCATCTTCCCCGTGATCAGTGTTCACTTCCCCTGAAGTATTCACATCTCGGCTCTATAATTGGAGATTTTATTTAGCAAGTTTAATCACCTTCTCGAGTCCAACTTTTAAATATCTGATGCTATGCTATGCTATGTTATGCTATGCTAAGTCACTTCAGTCGTGTCCGACTCTGTGTGACCCCATAGACGGCAGCCCACCAGGCTCCCCTGTCCCTGGGATTCTCCAGGCAAGAACACTGGAGTGGGTTGCCATTTCCTTCTCCAATGCATGAAAGTGAAAAGTGAAAGTGAAGTCGCTCAGTCATGTCTGACTCTTAGCGACCCCATCCATGGACTGCAGCCTACCAGGCTCCTCCGTCCATGGGATTTTCCAGGCAAGAGTACTGGAGTGGGGTGCCATTATCTCCAAAGTCTCTCCTTATATTTTACATTTCTTTTGCTAAACCCTCCATTGTCTTTTTCATACAATATGGTTTCACATCCTCACACCATTCATGCACTGCTGCCTAGAAACTGCCTGGGGATTTCCATAGTATTCCATTTTCTTTTCTAGAATCAAATGCAAGATTCCAGGCAGTGTGTGACTAGTGATGAAACACCTCCCCTGTTTGGATTCATTTTTATCTACTCATACAGTCTAATGTAATTATCACAACCAAAAGTATGTCTCTATCTAGGGATAATTAACCCTCATTAAGTTAGCAAAGCTAATTTTTTCTTCTCAAGTTTCTTCCAGACATGATTTGACATACAGAGCAAAATTAAGGAAAACTGAGAGTACCTGTCTCAAAACTATATCCATCTCAGAAACAGATTTTGCTTATCTGTATATTGCCAATTATTTCCCTGAAATTACATATATGTATTATGTATAATATATATGTATGTTTTTATGTTAATGCTGTGTATTACTGTATTAAGGATATTTTGGAACTATGCATGTTACCTAATGTCCTGTTGATCTGTATGTTCAGTAAAGGGTATTAACTCAGATCCTCGCTGCCTGCCACTAACTGTCTGTTGCAACATTTTAAGAAGTTCAAAGTGTTTCCACTGATGTGAATCCTCTAACTGCTAATAACTGATTTGGTCAAGGTTACATTATGAGAATTTCTTTCTTCTACTAGTTTAAGCTTCCTTCCTTTATCACTTCCTACCCTCCCTCTTCCTTCTGGATTGTTGATAGCTATCAATATGACTCAAGACAGAAAGAAGAGAAGCTGCCATGGAGCAGTGGGGCTTTGTATACGTAACTGATTTACTTCAGGGAAGGCTGGAAGGCAACTCACCTCCCTTGGGTTGCACTTGGTAAAGAACTAGAATGAGTGCCGTGGGAGCAGTCATCCACAATCTCCATCAGAGGCTTCACTGTGCTCATATATCACATTGTACTACAGTAGACATAAGGTTATACATTTTAGCAATTTTAAAAGTCTTTCCATTTAAAAAAAATGTTCTATTTCAGGAAAATTTAGGGATGCAACCATTATAGAAGTTTTCATTATCTTTTACCTTGGGCATTATTCTCCGTACAAGTCAGTAACTTCTTTGTTAGCTCTCTGAAGAGGCAGACTTACCATAACTTCAAAATCACATTGACACTTAATCAGACTGAAGTATAAACTCAGAGAAATAAAACAGCCTCTAGTGTAAGAAGTCACAGAAAGCATAAAAGGGAGAACTAGAAAGTTCAGGTGCTAATTGTATGGTCTCATACATTTATAAGAAAAAAGAGGGCAAAAGATTTAGGGTTTCTCTAAAGTAATTTTCTCCAATCTCTCAACTCTTCAACACAGAAGGAATACGAAGCAGAAAAGAAAGAAAAAATAAACTTGGTTAAGTTTGGAAGTGGACTGTAAGAAATTCTCCTTTCTCAAAACTGTGTTGTAGCCATTGGCAGGGGTATTTCATTTAGCTGTTCTTGTTCTCAGTCTTCCTATCCACAAAACAGAGTCAAACTGAATGACTTTTGGTAGTTCTTTCAATTCTAAGCTGTATATAATTTTAAGTAAGACATTACTGAGCATAAGTCTAAAATAACTCTGACATAAAGCATTTTAATCTCTGAAAATCCTGAGATATGAGTTTCCATGGACACCTGGATTGAGTTAGCTTTAGATACTGGTCCCTGTGCTGAATGTGACTTTGCTTCTAGCAAACTGCTCCAAGGACTTTTTTCCCTAGAGAAGAAAAAAATAATATTATGAAAGGTAAATTGAATTTTCCTTGCCTTGACCTCTCTCTCATCTCAGTTACAACCATTAGAAGTAGACCAGTGAAGGAAGGTGCAGGGAGACCTGGGTTTCAGCAGTGTTTCGGAGCATCCTGGATATGTGTGTACTCTGTCACAGACTAGCACACTTTTCAGGGGCATTCTTGTAACTTTGTGTATCTTGGGAAAAGGACAATATTGCAGATTATTTTGCTGAACCCCAAACTACTAACAGTACCCAACTGGAATCTTGTGAAGTCATGATTTTAGGCATTCCTTAGAGCTCAATAAATCTTGTCCAAGCCTACTAACAGGATGAGCACTAGCCGAGGATATCGTTGTTGTTGATCAGTCACTCAGTCATTTCCAACTCAGTGCAACCCCATGGACTGCAGCACGCCAGGCTTCCCTAACTTTTCATCATCTCCCAGAGCTTGCTCAAACGCATGTCCGTGGAGTCGGTGATGCCATCCTTCTTGTCCTCTGTTATCCCCTTCTCCTCCTGCCTTCAATCTTTCCCAGCATCAGGGTCTTTCCCAATGAGTCAGTTCTTCACATTAGGTGGCCAAAGTATTGGAGCTTCAACTTCACCATCAGTCCTTCCAATGAATATTCAGGGTTGATTACCTTTAGGATTGGCTGGTTTGATCTCCTTGCAGTCCAAGGGACTCTCAAAAGTCTTCTCCAACACTACAGTTTGAAGGCATCAATTCTTCAGTATAACAGCAATTATTAAACAACATCACAGCTATGTAGTGGTATTATCTTCCACCATTACCAGTGTAGACTTAATTTTTACTTCTATTGGTAAACATAGGCCACAAAGGCAGCTTCAAGGTATCTCAATGAATTACCCACCTTACCTCTATCTAGATTAAAAGAAAAGTGAAAGTTGTGTTAGTCGTTCATGTTCAACTCTTTGCAACCCCATGGACTGTAACATGCCAGGCTCCTCCATCCATGGGGTTATCCAGGCAAGAATATTGGTGTGGGTTGCCATGCCTTTCTCCAAGGGATGTGCCCAAATCAGGGATCAAACCCTGGCCTCCTGCATTGCAGGCAGATTCTTTACCATCTGAACCACCAGGGAAGGTGTAAGAGAAGGGTGTTAGAAAAGGGTAAGAGGGTCAAATATTACAAACAAATTTAAATGCTACATAGTTAAGAAAAGAATGATTTAATAAATCTAGAAATGTAAAGATGTTGTAACATTAGAAAACCTATTACTATAATTTGCATCAACAAAATAAAAGTGCAAAACCATTCTATTCATTGTCTTTCTAAACACACACCTGATCACTGCAAACTCCCCTTTCTTCAATCTTTTCTACATAATAGATAGATTGATCTTAGAAAATTCCAAATTTTGTTTAGTTTTCTCTCTAAACTTGCATGACATTACATTACCCCAATTCCTTACTTTTGTCTTTACTCTTTTTCACTGACTAGGTCCCATGGTCCCTTGACCTCTTCCAAGGACATACTGTGATCTTTAGAATGCTATGAGCTGAACACCTAGTTATTTCTCTTTATTTTCCTCTTAAACTATGGACTTGTAACCATTCTTCTCAAGTTCCAGGTCTATTTTCCATGGGATACTGTGAAGAAAAATATGTCATGATTTGAGATCAGACTAGATAAAATGAGTTGAAGGAAAAGAAAGAATCAAAGTTAGCTCCATGTTTCTCAGCACGAGAGACTGAATAAGTGTTGAGCTGAAGTACATCACTGTAGAAAATCTGAAGGAGAATCTTCTTGGGAGCGAATGTGATGATACCATCTTTAAATAAATTATTCAAATTCATATACCCTCACATTGAAAATGTGAGCTAGTCAAGACCCTGAATAGTTTTGTAATAGGGTGTGAATATCAGTCATGAAGTTGCAGATGGAAATAAAATTTGGAAGTCATCTATAAAAGAGCTAATGAAGATATGAAAAAAGTCATTAGAAATAACAATGAAATATTCAGGATTAAGAAAGCAAACCATTCTTACTGAAACAAGACTTTCTTAGATATATGTGCCTTATTCCAGAAATTAGGAAATATAACAGCTGCAGTCAGTGACAGAATTAGTAATTGTGTAATCAAAACTGCATCTCTTTTTAAAGTTTTAAGTAAACTTATATTGACTGTATGCATGTTGATTTAAGCTACTCTTTGAAAAAAAGAAGTGTTGCATTAAAGAATACAAGTAACCTCACTGCAATCTTCATGGTTGGAGAATGAAAAAACTGAGAAAGTGATTGGTATCGATTCTCTTTATTTCTCTCAGTCCAACCCGGCTTTTGTCTTCTAATTACTCTAGGAAAAGAAATCAATTTTTTTTCTTTCTAATAGCCACTCTAGTGAGCAGAGAATAAAAAGAAGTAAGAGTGAATGAACACTGGTGCTTCTGGCTCATTTTAGAATATTTAGGAAACTATTGAAATCTTGAAAATCTAAATCACCTATTTCCTTCCACCTTGAAAAACCAATTAATTTATTGTATTCTGTTATTTTCCACTGGCAAATCTTCCATGTCCTGAAATATTATCCTAAAGCATTATTCTTAACAACAGAATGAGGAAAGTAAATACAAAGAAAAAAAAAGAAACAAAATAAGATGCCATAATGAGCTGATCAGCTGTATCCAGGGAAGTGTCATGGGGACACTCAGAAGTGGGGCTGAGGGAGGAATGGGAGTTATTAAAAGGGGGAAAGGACAAGAAAAGAGCAGTAACAGATGCAAATGCCATTAAGTTTCAAAGCAGCACTGTATACACGAGGAGCAGCCCTGGCAAGGAGTTTCAGGAAGGATGAAATGCACCAAACTTGTAAAAGATGTCATTAAGATGATAACTGAGAAGAGAACTTTGAATTTATAGGAAAGGGGTCATTTCCTTTTGCAAGAATGGAACCACTGTATTTCAGGAGAAAGTGCTTTGTCAGTTTTTCAGATGAAGCAACTGAAGTCTGAATGTATTAAATGATATATTCAAGTCAGTGGAACAATTGGAAAGAGAAATCAGAACTGAAACAAAGTTAAGGATTTGTCTCACTCTGTTTGGATTTTATTTTTCTGGACAAGAAAATCAAGCCATACAGTGCATTAAAAATATTCTTCCTGATCTGTTAATTTATTGACAGAAATTTTATACATATAGATATCAAATTCCCTGCAATTTCTTCAATATATTCAATGCAAAGCAGAAATTATTTTGAAGATGAAATGTATAGAATGTAAGAAAAACAGCTTTCTTGCTTGTACAATTTGTGAATATTATTTTTATTATTGCAAATAAAGTCTCATAAAACCTAAGCAGTTTTACTAAAAAGAATGTATACGCTAAGAATTATGAGTTTTTATAATTCTTCATCTTGAAAAAAAAGCTGATAAATTTCAACACTATAATTTTCTCCTTTTTAGTCATTTGTGTTTTATAGAAAGAGATGTTAATAATTTTTTTCATTATTTCAAAAAGATTAAAACACATTTTTTTATAATGCATGTAGTAAAAGTCATTTAAGCCTCTCCTTTTAGATTATATATATGTATACATATATAATTAACAGAAAAAAAAAACGGATTCAAACAAATTACCAAAGAAGAAATAATTTCATTTTGTTTCCAAAGACAGATGTCCTTTATGTCCAAAACAGCAATTGATTAAGCAGCATGCAAAACTGAATAGACAGCCTTCTAGAGTCCAGTCTGAAGATTAGAGTCCCTTGGCTGATACTGCAGACAAGATTCCAGCTGTGGAGCATGTTTAATGAGAAACTCCTCTTGTGTCTCAGCCACAATAGGTCAAGCAGAGATGTAAGCAGAGCTCCGACTGGTGTCACAGGGAAGGCTGGCAGTGGCACCAAAGTAGAAATCTATGACTCATGCATAAGTCATAACCAGCCTTCAGATCACAATTATGGTACCTGCACATGGATGTGTATGCACACAAGCTACACACACAATCATACTCTCTCACCACAGAAAGATTGGAAGGAAAAAAACTATTCATTTATATATGTCAAAATAGTATAAAAAATTTTGCAATAATAAAAAAAAAGTCCTACGTGATTCTTACTACATCTTGCTTCAAAACTGTTCATATCTGATAGAAAAGGGCAATGGTCAGCACATTTACTCAATAGTTTTAATTTTCACCATATTATCTCTATTTCATGATTACATATAACTTCTGGGCATCATGTCAAACAATGTTGACTATATCTGCATTTATAATAGACCTAGATTGCCTCTTTCAGCAGAGGAAAGCTACACTAAAAACAAAAAAAGTCGATCCCAGTTTATTTCCAGCAGAATCCTATTACTTTTTTTTAATATAAATTTATTTATTTTAATTGGATTCTAATTACTTTACAATATTGTATTGGTTTTGCCATACATTGACATGAATCTGCCATGGGTGTACATGTGTTCCCCATCCTAAACCCCCCTCCCACTTCCTTCCCCATCCCATCCCTCTGGGTCATCCCAGTGCACCAGCCCTGAGCATCCTGTATCATGCATTGAACCTGGACTGGCAATTTGTTTCACATATAATAATATACATGTTTCAATGAAATTCTACCAAATCATCCCACACTTGCCCTCTCCCACAGAGTCCAAAAGACTGTTCAATACATCTGTGTCTCTTTTGCTGTCTCGCACACAGATAACAGACGTTATCGTTACCATCTTTCTAAATTCCAAATATATGCTTTATTATACTGTATTGGTGTTTTTCTTTCTGGCTTACTTCAGTCTATATAATAGGTTCCAGTTTCATCCACATCATTAGAACTGATTCAAATGTATTGTTTTTAATGGCTGAGTTTTGGGGCTCCAAAATCACTGCAGATGGTGATTGCAGCCATGAAATTAAAAGACGCTTACTCCTTGGAAGGAAAGTTATGACCAACTTAGATAGCATATTCAAAAGCAGAGACATTACTTTGCCAACAAAGTTCCATCTAGTCAAGGCTATGGTTTTTCCAGTGGTCATGTATGGATGTGAGAGTTGGACTGTGAAGAAAGCTAAGTGCCGAAGAATTGATGCTTTTGAACTGTGATGTTGGAGAAGACTCTTGAGAGTCCTTTGGACTGGAACGAGATCCAGCCAGTCCATCCTAAAGGAGATCAGTCCTGGGTGTTCTTTGGAAGGAATGATTCTAAAGCTGAAACTCCAATACTTTGGCCACCTCATGCAAAGAGTTGACTCATTGGAAAAGACTCTGATGCTGGGAGGGATTGGGGGCAGGAGGAGAAGGGGACAACAGAGGATGAGATGGCTGGATGGCATCACCGACTCTATGGACATGAATTTGGGTAAACTCCAGGAGTTGGTGATGGACAGGGAGGCCTGGCATGCTGCGATTCATGGGGTCACAAAGAGTCGGACACGACTGAGTGACTAAACTGAACTGAACTGAATACTCCATTGTGTATATGTACCACAGCTTTCTTATCCACTTGTCTGCTGATGGACATCTAGGTTGCTTCTATGTCCTGGCTATTATAAACAGTGCTGCGATGAACATTGGGGTACACATGTCTTTTTCAAATCTGGTTTCCTCGGTGTGTGTGCCCAGCATTGGGATTTCTGGGTCGTATGGCAGTTCTACTTCCAGTTTTTTAAGGAATCTCCACACTGTTCTCCATAGTGGCTGTACTAGTTTGCATTCCCACCAACAGTGTAAGAGGGTTCCCTATTACCTTTGATGATAAATTTCAACCACTTTCCTGCCAGCATTTTCAACTCCTGTGCCCAACTCACCCTCAAATACTCTAACCTTAGATAGATTCAGTCTCTACTCTTCCATACTCTGTTGCTGCACGCTGTTGGAGAAAATGGATATTCCCTGATTATCCTCTGTGCATCAGTGCTCAATCTGGCAAGAATACTGAAGTGGGTTGCCATTTCCTCCTCCAGAGGATCTTCCCCACCCAGAGATGGAAACTCTGTGTCTCCTGTGGCTCCTGCATTGGCAGGTGGATCCTTTAACACGGGGCCACATGAGGATTACCCTCCAGCCATCTTCAAATCTAGTTCAGCATCTTTCTTCGCTAACCCAAAGAAAAATTAAAATGTCTACCAATCATGGGCTATTCCAACTTGTACTTCTTTGTGTCTATCTCTGCCCTCTTGGTACTGTCTTCCTTAGTGTCTCAGGCAGTGAGAGGCTTCCCCTGTCTGAGGCTGATCTCTAGGAAAAGTCCATCCCCTAGTTTTTCTCTGACATGTCAACTATCGTTTTCCATTTCTCTCTATTCTGATTTCTTCCTTTCATTCCATGAAACCATGTAAATTACTCTTATTTTCTAAAAACTCTCCCTTCATCTTATTTTCATCTACCTCTTCTTTGTCTTTCTCATTATGAAGTGAATGTCACTCAGTTATGTCTGACTCTCTGTGACTCCATGGACTGTAGCCTGCCAGGCTCCTCTGTCCATGGAATTCTCCAGGAGAGAGTGCTGGAGTAGGCTGCCATTCCCTTCTCCAGGGGATCTTCCCAACCCAGGGATCAAACCCAGGTCTCCTACATTGCAGGCATATTCTTTACTGTCTGAGCCACCAGGGAAGCCCAAGAATACTGGAGTGGGTAGCCTGTCCCTTCTCCAGGGGATCTTCCCCACCCAGGAATAGAACTGGGGTCTCCTGCATTGCAGGTGGATTCTTTACCAGCTGAGCTACCAGGGAAGCCTCTCATTATGAGTATCTTTAAATTTTATGCAGATGAGGAGCTCACTTCCTTAACTTGCACTTACTTCCATTTTTGCTGCAACTGTCACCTGGTTCCCAGTACTAACATTGTTGACTCCTTTACTCAATTTTCTTCCTCCACATATTAATAAAAATTGGTTATTTATAAACTGTTTGTTCTGGATCCTTAAAGGCAATGTAAACAGTCATTACTGGCTGAGACATTGCTATGTAGACACTTCTCTATCTCATGGGGCCAGTCTTTGAGCAGCCATACTAACTACTAACTATGTTTCAGGACTGTGCTTCAAGAAAGAGGAATAAATTTATCCACCAATACTCATGTCTTACTGGTCAAAGTTTTCACCTATACTGTGTTCATTCTTCCATATTGCTGGGTAATACAATTATGGACAGTAAGAAGAATTCTGTGGCAACCTGCATCTTTTGTCAGAGAATTCTCTGGGATAGGAAGGAAGGATTCTATTCCACCCAAAAGTAATGTCTAGGGGTGGGATTGTGGTGCTTTCTTCTTAGAACATAGCAAATTGTAACTACATGATGTTTTCAAAATTCGTTTAACTCCTCAGTTAGCTAACTGTGCATTAGCTCAGAGCCCAGAACATAGTAAGTGTCCAAGTATATATTTATTAAGTGAATCAATGAGATGGTTAAAATAGCATTTTGTACTTATTAGAACTTTGTTTGGAAATATGACAGAAATAATTTTGAGTTCTCATTTCAGTCATATTGTATGATCCCAGTGAGTTATTAAGCTATGAGGATTCTCCTTTCTCATAGGAACTATGTAGAGAATATGAAAAGAAAATAAATATTTATACTTTGCTTTGACTTTTGGATGAGACAATACATACAAATTTCCTTTTACTGGGCTTTGTACATAATAACTCCTGAATTCTTTTTTATATTTTTGTTTTAACTTTTATATTTAGTGGGCTTAATTTTAAATTTGTTTTTATCCAAATGATAGATATTATTGTTGTTGTTATTCAGTCGCTAATTTGTGTCCAACTCTTTGCAACTCTTTGCAATGCCATGGACCGTAGTACTCCTTCCTGTCCTTCACCATCTCCTGGAGTTTGCTCAAACTCATGTCCATTGAATTGGTGATGCCATCCAACCACCTCATCTTCGTCCCCTTCTCCTTGTGCCTTCAATCTTTCCCAGCAAGATGTACATGTTCTTACAAGATCAAATAGTAACTTAGATTTTTGATAAAAATTAGTAGCCTCTGCTCCACCCTTTCCCAGCCCTAAATTCCATTCCTTGGTGCTTTGGACTGTTTGATTTATTACTACCTCTATATTCTATATAATGTATTTATATTACCATTTTTGATTTAGTTTTAGATGTTATTTATTAGTTTCTGTAATGGATGAAGACTTACACTCAAAAAATCATTGCATGATCCAAAACTTATACCTCATATTATCCTCCCAGAAAAGTCTTATCTTATTTTTAAATCTCATTCTCCAGTGTATATATTATTATGATTAAATAAAATTCTCAGATGTTTAATGGCATACTGTGATTAATATCATGTTGAGAAAATACTGTGATTATATGCATTATGTGGGCTTAATTTGAAATAGCAACTATTGATATTTGTTTAGAAATTTATTTTTTACCTATTACAAAATTTCAGACAGAACACTCCTTAAATGTGTGTGTGGTAGTTTGTTAATCCCATACTCCTCATTTGTCTCTTATCACTTCTCTCTTCCCTTTGGTATCACAAGAATGTTCTCTATATCTTTGAGTCTGTTTCTATTTTGCATATACATTTGTGTTTTTTTTAAATCCCACATATAAGTGATATTATACAGTACATGTCTTTCTCTGTCTGACTTATTTCAGTAAGCAACATATACTCTAAGTGTATCCATATTGCTGCAAATGGCAGAACTTCATTATTTTCTATGGTGAAGTAATATTCCATTATATATTTATGCATATATATATATATATGTATAGAGAGTCCAGTTTTAAATCTGATCATCAGTTGACAGGCACTTGGGTTGTTGTTCCATGTTCTTAGGACTTGAAGGGATATTGGAAAAGATTGGAAGTCTTAGTAAGACTTGTCTACCCACCTAAGATGCAAATAGAGAATGATGTTAAAATAAAAGTCATTTGTCAACATGTAAAGTTTCAAAAAATCAACTTGCCATTCATGCTTTTTATAATTTAATTTATTATTGAAGTATACTTGATACTAATACTAAAAATATAGTGTTAGTTTCAGGTGTACAGCATAGTGATCCAGTATTTTTGTGGATTATATTCCATTAGAGATTATTACAGGATAATGGCTATAATTCCCTGTCTGTGCTTTTCCTCTCTTTCACTTTCTCTTAATAGACACACAGTGCATAGACATACATGTATTTTATTTATTTATTTGTTTAGTAAATCACTTGAGAGTAAGTTTTAGATCTAATGACCATTTACCACTAAATTTTTCACTGTATATTTTCATAGAACAAACACATTTCTTACAAAGTCATAGTAAACTTATAAATTTAAATGTAAATTGATGCAATACTATTGTCTAATGTAAAATCCATATTCAAGGGCTATCAAATTGTCTCAATAAAAAATTCTTTTGCAGTGTGCTCCAACAAGGATCTAATGTACAGATGTGAGAGTTGGACTGTGAAGAAAGCTGAGCACCGAAGAATTGATGCTTTTGAAGTGTGGTGTTGGAAAAGACTCTTGAGAGTCCCTTGGACTGCAAGGAAATCCAACCAGTCCATTCTAAAGGAGATCAGTCCTGGGTGTTCTTTGGAAGGAATTATGCTAAAGCTTAAACTCCAGTACTGTGGCCACCTCATGCGAAGAGTTGACTCATTGGAAAAGACTCTGATGCTGGGAGGTATTGGGGGCAGGAGGAAAAGGGGATCACAGAGGATGAGATGGCTGGATGGCATCACCGACTCAATGGACGTGAGTCTGAGTGAACTCCGGGAGATGGTGATGGACAGGAAGGCCTGGCATGCTGCGATTCATGGGGTCGCAAAGAGTCAGACATGACTGAGCGACTGAACTGAACTGAACTGAACAGGAAATCACCCATGTTAGTTTTCATATTTCTCAGTCTCCTTTAATCTGACACCATTCCTAAACCATTTATTTTCTTTCCAGACATTAATCCTGTTAAAGACTATGTCAAAATTATTTAGGAAAAGTTATTTTGCAGTATATTCCTTGAGTTCTGCTATTTCTTTCCAATGAGTATCTGACATTTGATTCTCTAATCTGGAGCAAGAATACGGCACAAAATGTTCTTAAAGCCTCTCACCAAATGGCACATAATGTCAGCTTCCCCATCATTGACCAGACCACCTTACCTGCCTCCTGATAAATCTGTTTGCAGGTCAAGAAGCAACAGTTAGAACTGGACATGAAACAATGGACTGGTTCCAAATTGGGTAAGGAGTACGTCAAGGCTATATATTGTTGCCCTGCTTATTTAACTTATATGCAGAGTATATCATGTGAAATGCCAGGCTGGATGAAGCACAAGCTGGAATCAAGATTTCCAGGAGAAATATCAATAACCTCCACACTTGCAGATGACACCACACTTATGGCAGAAAGCACAGAGGAACTAAAGAGCCTCTTGATGAAAGTGAAAGAGGAGAGTGAAAAAAACTGGCTTAAAATTCAACATTCAAAAAACTAAGGTCATGGCATCTGGTCCCATCACTTCATGGCAAATAGATGGGGAAAACAATGGATACAGTGAGAGACTTTATTTGCTTGGACTCCAAAATCATAGCAGATGGTGACTGCTATGACTTCATTTAGTCATGAAACTAAATGACTTTTGCTCTTTGGAAGAAAAGTTATGAGAAACCTAGACAGCATATTAAAAAGCAGAGAAATTACTTTGCCAACAAAGGTCTTTTTAGTCTAGGCTGTGGTTTTTCCAGTAGTCATGTATGGATGTGAGAGTTGAACCATAAAGAAAGCCAAGCACTGAAGAATTGGTGCTTTTGAACTGTGGTGTTAAAGAAGACTCTTGAGAGTCCCTTGGACAGCAAGGAGATCCAACCAGTCAATCCTAAATGAAATCAATCCTGAATATTCATTAGAAGGACTGATGCTGAAGCTGAAGCTCTGATACTTTAGCTACATGATGCGAAGAAGTGACTCATTGAAAAAAAGACCCTGATGCTGGGAAAGCTTGAAGACCAGAGGAGAATTGGACAACAGAGGCTGAGATAGTTGGATGATATCACCAACTCCATGGAAATGAGTTTGAGCAAGCTCTGGGAGTTGGTGATGGACAGCGAAGCCTGACTTGCTGCAAAGAGGGTCGCATGAGGTCTCAAAGAGTCAGACACAACTGAATGACTGAACTGAACTAAGGTGATGTCCTCCAGATTTCTCCTGGATAAAATAACTTTGTTTAAAAAAAATTAATATTCTTTTGGAATCTCAGGATCAGTGAGGAGAAACAACAGGAGAAGTTCTATCAGAAGCCTAGCTTTCAGTATAGTCAAGAAATTTTGAATTTTCAACCATAATATCATAAATTTATGCTTAGAGTGGAAATAGGATTAGGGAAACCCATAACAGTAAATCTAACAGTATATGTGTCAAATTGCTTAATTGGGGGATTTCTTAAAGGAGTTTGCTCCCTGTGTTGTTAAAAGTTGTATATTACAGCTTGTTTAGGCAAACAGTCTTCATATCAGTATGGTTTCTTCTATTTGTTGCTTAAAAAACAGGTATGACTTTTTCTGCTATAGCCCCCAGTGACAGACACCATGACTGACAGCCACTCTTAAAAGATAAGTGCATATTTCTTTCTTAAGAGTCTCTTTCCAAACAACTGCCACATAATTTTAATACAATTTAATCAGAAAGAGGCTATTTGGGTTGACTTCATTATACATTCACACATTCAATCACACCAACATCACTTTTCAAATACCATCTCTTACAAATGGATGCTGTTAACTTTCTCAACAGTAAAGGCACAGACATGTGATTTCCACCCATCAGTGGAGAATTAATAAATCACCCAACATATTACAGTTTCACGCCAAGTTAGCACCTTCATCGGGGAATGAAATTAGCAGAGCAAATCCTGGCTAATTGTGAAAGATGCTAATTACTCGCTCACCCTGTAAAATAAGGCATGAGTGATGTGTGGTGAGCCCTGCACAGAGTCATGAACACTTGGAAATGCAACACTTAAATAAAGCCTAAAACTGCTTATGCAGAGAGAAATGGAGACCAGCGAGTATAATCTACAGCCGGTAAAGTGAAAAAGAATTTGCAGGGATTTTTAAGATCTCATTTCAGAATTGCAACAAGACTAGTGGACACTTGGATGACTCCAGGGATTCATTATGGAGTCTTTACTTCTGGGTCTCTCCTGTAAATCCCCACCTGAACACTACTGGGAGCAAGTCCTCACTGGTTAATAGCTGTTCACAGTCAGGACATGGGATAGCTGTCAGAGAAATGACCTCAGTCCAGCTACTCCTGGATGAGGTGGTCTCCATTACACACTGGCAGTAATTAGCTCCCCTGCTGGTTGTCTCTGCAGAGAGGCCAGGAGCTGAGTGGGTCTTGGGACGTGGATCCTAAGCAGGCATTTCAGAGGCTGTCAGCTCCTGCTTGGCTGCGATGAACTGGTGGAGGTGAGATAGAAAACTTTAGCCCTGTCACTGTCAATCTGGGGACCCCTTCTCCGGATAGGAGACTTATTTCCCCAAAGTTGTCCATTTTTCACTTTTCACCATCATGAGGCTCGCAAGAAGAGAAGCATGTTCCTAATAGTGTTGTTTAGGTGTGGGATTTTTAAAAAACAAAACAAAAGCTATGCTACAACATGTACTACCTTTTTCTATACTTTCTAGCTCCTCTGAAGACCTGTGACCAATTAAGATCTCAATACAGCTAAACCCAAATAAACAAAACCAATATATCTATTTTTCTGTTTATCTGTTACATCCCACACACTAAATTTGCTTATGAAGGGCAATTATCACTTAATACTTAATTAAAATCTCCCTGACTAATGATTTGTGCAAGCTGCTAAAGCAATTTTACCATTTACAATTGCAAAGGTTACCCAGAGAAAGATGTTGTATTGCGGTTAATTTGTGTAATGATGCAAAGATGATAAATTATTAATTCCTCAAAGAGGATGAAATTCCTCAAAAGATGAGCTTTGTGACACAATTTAAAAGATCAATATGATAAAAAAATAAAGAAAAAGAAAGATAGGAAGGAAGGAAAAGAGAAAGAGAACAAATTAAATTCTCCCAAATTTTCTCTTTTAACAAAGAAAAAAGTGAATTAGTAATAAAAATGTGTTTGTACTATTGTTATTGGAATTCTATATAATATGTATGTGTGTGTGTGTTAAGTTGCTTCAGTCATGTCTGACTCTTTGTGACCTTACGGACCATGGCCTGCCAGGCTTCTCTGTCCATGAGATTCTCCAGCAAGAATACTGGAGTGGGTGCCATGTCTTCCTCCAGGGGATCTTTCCCAGCCATGGATCAAACTTGCCTCTCTTATGTCTCCTTCATTAGCAGGCAGATTCTTTACCATTAGCACCATATATTTAACTCCAAAAAAGTAGAAATCATCTTTCATTTTAAAGTTTTTCTTTTTACTAATTGTAAATAACAAATCATGATAAGATAAAGGTTGCTCACTTCATTCCATGACTACTATTCCCAGAACAAATTACATGTTCGAATATAGTCAACCTCCAAAACACAGTAAGTTTTCATTATATCATTATTAATATGTGATTAAATTCATTAGAATGGCACAGGGCTAAAAATAATTCCATTCAGAAAATCCCTTCATCTTTTAATTCAAGAGTTTCTCCTTAAAATTAATAAAAGAAAATAAATTGCACTGTGGGCATGCCATATTGCCAGTTATTCCTCTCAGTATGCTAAATACTCCCCTCAGTAATCCAGAATTCATACTTTCTCAGAAGGCAGAGCTTCTATTTAGTGTACCTACATACATATTTTATATATAACTTTATATGTATTTAAATTTTCCTGGTACATATTAGGAGGTCACAAAGTAATGGTAAAAGCACAGAAATTTCTTTGTTGTTGAAAAATTTCAGAATCTTATCAATATCATGGCTGGTGTTCCCTGTAGGTTTTGTTGTTAACATGAAGGTGAAAAAATAATACTATCTGATCTGCAATCTTAGGGACTTCCCAGGTGGCACAGTGGTAAGTAATCCGCCTGCCAATACAGGAGATGAGGGTTCCATCCCTGGGTCAGGAAGATCCACTGGAGGAGGAAATGGCAACACACTCCAGTATTCTTGCCTGGAGAATCCCATGGACAGAGGAACCTGGCTGGCTACAGTCCATAAGGTCGCAGAGTTGGACATGACTGAGTGACTGAGCACTACAATCTTAAGAAGAAAGTTGCAAAACATATCCTCATAATGCTATACAAACTGTATGTATTAAAACTAAGAATGTCAATTATACTCAGTGATACATTTTATAACTGACTGGTTACAGAAAAATCATTTATAACATTCTTATTGCTAAATGCCTGCCTTGATAGGATATTGTCAATTCTTATGCAACAGGTTGGCTCAAATTTGACCGGTACCTTAATTATGCTTTGGCCACCTGATGCAAAGAGCTGACTCATTTGAAAAGACCCTGATGCTGGGAAAGATTGAGGGCAGGAGGAGAAGGGGACGACAGAGGATGAGATGGTTGGATGGCATCACCGACTCAATGGACATGGGTTTGGTTTGGGTAAACTCCAGAAGTTGGTGATGGACAGGGAGGCCTGGTGTGCTGCGGTTCATGGGGTCGCAAAGAGTCGGACACGACTGAGTGATTGAACTGACTTAATTATGCTTTACTTTTTTTCTTTTATTGGCTATAAGTATTGAATACTTGCCTAAACTCTGGTTATCTGATCTTTTGTTTTCTATGTAAATAATTGAGTGATAGAATTGGAATTATAATTTGGGGAATTAGGTAGAAGGGTGACTCTCTTCTCAAATTCTTATGTGCTTATTAGAGAAGAAAGAAGCATAGACGTTAAAGCATTGTGTCTACAGTGCTTAGCTGTAGCCTTCGGCCTATCTCTGATCCCCTAAGAGTGCTTTGTATTTGGTTCCTAGAAGATACTGAGAGACTGTTTCAAGGAAACGTACTTGTGATTTCTTGTTCTGACAAGGACCAGAACAACAGCAGTGGTGTCCTTGTCATCATCAGAATCTCTGTCAGGAATAGAAGAGTGCCAGCACTGAGCAGTCTGCTCAGGCCTCTCTTGGCACCAGCAATCATGGTGGTGACAGCTTCTTGGCTCGCTGAACATTGTTAACATACCACACGGTCCAGACCCCGAGGGCCTAACTGGGCTGCACCTATGCTTTTCTTCTTATTTAGTATTAAGTAGAGTCCTGTATGCATAAAATGATTTAGCAAATGTTCTGAAACCATTTAAGCTATTGCAATCATTACATTTTTTATTGTAAAAATAGTACTCCAATAGCCATCTGACAGATGACTTCCCCATCCCACCCCCTGCCGGAAATAGTGTCTAAATGGAATAGTAGAGGCCCAGTGAGCTTGGAGGACCCTGAAAGTAGCAAATGATGATCAGAGTTCAGCAGAAGCCTAAGATGTGTGGCTCTTTCAAGTAGGTGACTGTAAGATCTTGGGTTTTAGGAAATCTTAGTATATGACCAGTTTAGTTAGCTTTAAATAAATACTTTAGATATATACTGCTCTTTTCCCTTCCCAGCTCTGATTTTCACCAGGCAACTCAACTAACATGGGCTTTTCAAAGCATTGTTAGGTTGCTGCTGCTGCTGTCACTTCAGTCGTGCCCGACTCTGCGCGACCCTATAGACGGCAACCCACCAGGCTCCCCCGTCCCTGGGATTCTCCAGGCAAGAACACTGTAGTGGGTTGCCATTTCCTTTTCCAATGCATGCAAGTGAAAAGTGAAAGTGAAGTCGCTCGGTTAGGTTAAGGGTTATTAATATGGTTTAGGAGGAAAATACTTCATTGACTCAGGAAATCTTGATGTCGAATCTTAACTATTTTTTTCTACCAGGCAAAGTTAAAGCTTTATTGGTGGGATCTAATTTTGGGTTGTTTAGTGGATAATAACCCTGTGAAATTCCAGATTTTCTCATGACAAAGTTCACTTCCATCCATTCAATCTCAAAGGAGCAAACTATTTCATCTACAAGCTAGGGATAATACATTTGAGTTTTCTTGTTTATGAGATCACTAATGCTTTCTTTTTCCATATCCAACAGTTCTTGATTCATATCCAACTGTTTTTGTTTCATAGCCTTCTGTTTATTTTTAGAATGCTAGTCATATTTTTTTAGAAAAAATATTTCAGTTTATGTTAATTCCTTTCCAGATTATTCTTTTATTTATGTTTCTTCAGAAGTGATCTCTCACTGGGATCCTTCCATTAAATTAATTTTTCTCATGGCAGTCATATTTTGGGAAGGAATTTCTTGACTGGTTGGATATTTTCCATCCATGCTTACTCCTCCATATTTGATTTCTCTGTACTTATTTTTCCAGGACCCCAGGGTTCTCAGATGGGAACCAAGTGTTCTATCTCTGATTCTGTACTGTTGTCTTGAGGAAATATAACCTATCTGTTTGGAAAATCAGGATGTCATTTGGCCCAGCTTATGGTTGGAGGATTGTAGCTACCCTCATTGACACTCCAGTGATATTGCTCATATGTTATTGCCAGATCCTAACCAGAGTCCAAGCTATTATATTTCCAGCCTCCAATTGCAAACCTAATTCTCTGTTTCCTCACAGCAAATGGAACAGCTACATCTCATGAGAGTTGAACACAATGATGTTATGAATCAGTTACAGTAGTGGAGCCTTAGACTTGCTTCTTCAAGGTCTTTTTCTGGCATTTACACTCCATTCTGCTCCCCAGAAAGAGTTAATCTTCTTTTGACCATGAATATGTCTTTTAAAATATGTACCAGTAATGTTTCAACTGTCATGTTGTATTTTTGAGTATAAGAATGCAATGTACACTCTTTTTAAGGTATTTGCCAGAAGGCCTCCAAAAAGGATTTTTTAAAATTTATGTTTATCTAGCATTGAACAGTTTGATAGTAAGTTATGTTTTCTATAGAAATCAAAGATCAGAAGTAATACAGAATATGTTATGTCTCAAACAGCAGGATATTTACCTGAGCATAAAGCATTTAGATACAAGTGTGGAGTAACCTGGAATATAAATTTTAAGACAGGTACACAGGATATTTTACAGTTTTAATATATTTAATCTATGGACATAAAATTTAAAGGGTCAAATCATACTCACTGGAATCTTTCAATTGATTGATCAATTAATCAATAGATAGATACAATGAGCATAGTTTAAGTGAAAGTGAAAGTTTAGTCGCTCAGTCATGTCCGACTCTTTGCGACCCCATGGACTGTAGCCTACAAGGCTCCTCCATCCATGGAATTTTCCAGGCAAGAGTACTGGAGCGGGTTGCCATTTCCTTCGCCAGAGGATCTTCCCGACCCAGGGATCGAACACGGGTCTCTCACATTGTCGGCAGACACTTTACCATCTAAGCCACCAGGGTTTAAGAGATCCTGAGATTTGAATATGTGATTGCTGGGTGTATAATTCTTCAACAAAAAACATGTTGAGAATGCTATAAAGCACAATTGACTTTGTCTTATAAAATACTTTATTCTATAAAATGTTTTATAAAATTGTTTACTCCATGAAATATTATACTGTATAAAAATATTTTAAAATATTATAATTAATATTTGACACAAAAAATTGACGTTTTAAAAATCTAGTATCACATTTAAGCACTTTATTTCTCAGTACAAAAATAAGCTTAAAATTTTAATATAAATATTTAGAATAAGTTCAGCTCAGTTCAGTTCAGTCATTCAGTTGTGTCCAACTCTTTGCGACCCTATGGACTACAGCACTCAAGGCTTCCTTGTCCATCCTCAACTCCTGGAGCTTACTCAAACTCATGTGCATTGAGTCAGTGATGTCATCCAACTATCTCATCCTCTGTCATCCCCTTCTCCTCCAGCCTTCAATCTTTCCCAGCATCAGGGTGTTTTCCAATGAGTCAGTTGTTCACATCAGGTGGCCAAAGTATTGGAGTTTCAGCTTCAACATCAGTCCTTCCAATGATCACCCAGGATTGATCTCCTTTAGGATGGACTGGTTGGATCTCCTTGAAGTCTAAGGGACTCTCAGAAGTCTTCTCCAACACCACATTTCAAAAGCATCAATTCTTCTGTTCTCAGCTTTCTTCACAGTCCAACTCTCACATCCATACATGATTACTGGAAAAACCATAGCTTTGACTAGATGGACCTTTGTTGGCAAAGCAATGTCTCTACTTTTTAATATGCTTTCTAGGTTGGTCATCACTTTTCTTCCAAGGAGCAAGCATCTTTTAATTTTATGGCTGCAGTTACCATCTGCAGTGATTTTGGAGCCCCCAAAAATAAAGTCTGCCACTGTATCCACTGTTTCCCTATCTACTGGCCATGAAGTGATGGGACCAGATGTCATGATCTTAGTTTTCTGAATGTTGAGTTTTAAGCCAACTTTTTCACTCTCCTCTTTCACTTTCATCAAGAGGCTCTTCAGTTCTTCTTTGCTTTCTGCCGTAAGTGTGGTGTCATCTGCATATCTCAGGTCATTGATATTTCTCCCAGAAATCTTGAGTCTAGCTTGTGCTTCATCTAGCCTGGCATTTCGCATGACGTACTCTGCATATAAGTTAAATAAGCAAGGTGGCAATTTAAAATAAGTAGGGTGAGTCAAATTTATTTCTAGTTTATTTAACTTATAATTGCAGAAACCAAATGAGGAAATATACATGCTCTTCAGGAACAGGTGGAATAATTTTTCCCTCCATTGGAAAAAAATCCATTTACTTTTAATATTTTTATATTGATCTTATTAGTGGTAATAATAGTAATACAATTCAAATGTTCAATTGAGCCAAAGTCTGAAAATTTTCCATGCTAGTTTTCCAATGACAATGTGGCAATATGTATAACAATAAATTTGAACCATTTTTTTCTTTAGCCAACAAGTATCTAGGGGTATCTACTCTGTATGGAGGGCTTCCAGGTGGCTCAGTGGTAAAGAATCTGCTTGCCACTGCAAGAGACACAGAAAATGCTGGTTTGATCCTCAGTTGGGAAGATCCCCTAGAGGAGGAAATGGCAACCCCTCCAGTATTCTTGCCTCAAAAATCCCATGGACAGAGGAGCCTTGCTGCCTATAGTCCATGGGATCACAAAGAGTCGGACTCTACTGAGTGACTGAGCAAGCATGCACACATTCTGTGTGGAACACAGCTAAGTTTTGTGGGAACTTAAAATAAGTCACATTTGTTGCCAATCATCTGCTATTTTTGTCTACACAGCATCCTATCTTTGGGGAATTTTCTATCCCTTAGAGCACCTGAACATGGTATATCAACTTTCTATATGTAGGAGCTCTATCAATATTTGGGCTTCCAAGGTGGCACTACGGGTAAAGAACCTACCTGCCAACACAGGACACTCAAGAAATGCAGGTTCAATCCTTGGGTTGGGATATCCCATGGAGGAGAGCATGGCAACCCAATCCAGTATTCTTGCCTGGAGAATCCCATGGACAGAAGAGCCTGGTAGGCTACAGTCCATAGGGTTGCAAAGAGTCAGACACGACTGAGAGACTTAGCATGCTATCAATATTTATTAAATTAAATAATTGAGATGCATTCTTATAATATTCAAATGCAATAACAAATATGAAAGAACAAAGAATTTAAGAAAAAGAATACAAATTTTAACAAATGAGAAACCCATGAAAATGATTACATTATAGGTGATAGTTTTAAAACTAATTTTCTCACTTACAGAGAACCCAAGAAACTCCACATGTGTAAAGCAATGTCTTTCCAAGAGTGACTCTAACAGATTATGTCACGGCGATTTTCTGTGTCAATATTTCTCCTGGTTGTTCCTGATTTTACCCTTTCCATTGTTTGCTTATTTCCTAATGAAACATGTTTTTATAAAGGAGATTTGCTTTGAGACTTTCAACCATGATCTTTCTAAGAGGTCTGTTCTTTTCTTTAAAATATCAGGGCTTGCATATCCAAAAATCAGTTTACCTTCCTTGCTTTCATTATCCCGAACTTTCACATATCAGTAAGCTGGTTCTCATTCTGAGTTGAAGGACGTTGGGATGACAAGAAATAAGAGATTGTTGAGGTGACAATAGTTTCTTGTTGACCACTGAAGGCTACACTATGTTGAGATGTTTCAAAGGAGAAAGAGAATTTGAAACTCACACTGAATTTATTTTCAGTACATTATAAGATTGCATCTTTTAATCATTATTTATCTTTTTCAAAGAACACTCTTTCAAGCATTGGCGAAGGAAATGGCAACCCACTCCAGTGTTCTTGCCTGGAGAATCCCAGGGACGGAGGAGCCTGGTGGGCCGCTGTCTATGGGGTTGCACAGGGTTGGACATGACTGAAGCGACTTAGCAGCAGCAGCAGCATAATAAATATTAATGCTTTCTATTTCCTATCTCTTCTATTTCATTATTCTACCATTTCTTTCCCTTCTAGTTGCCATGCTGAGGGGAAAGTTCAAATTACATGCAAATGTGTCACTTGTAGTAACCCAATTTCAAACATTCTACTGGGAAAGAATATTACTTGGGAAATACACTGATTTCAAAAAAAAGCCCAAATCAAAGGATAACAAGAGCCTTTTGTAAAATAAGATGCATGAAATATGAAAAGTTGATGCTTACATACTCAACCAACATCACTACTTGAAGATTAAATATTTAAGTATATATTTAAGTATTAAAGTAGGACTTCTCTGGTGGCCCAGATGGTAAAGAATCCACTTGCAGTATAGGAGATCTGGGTTTCATCCCTGGGTCAGGAAGATCCCCTGGGCAAGGGAATGGCTACCTGCTCCAATATTCTTGCCTGAACAATCCCATGGACAGAGGAGCCTGGCAGGCTACATTCTGTGGGGTCGCAAAGAGTTGGACACAACTGAGTGATTAACACATACACATACACACAAATATTAAGGTACTGTGTAAACTTGCTTTACAGTAAAAGAATAAATCTCATTTGGTGGAAGAAATTCACCATGATTGAAATAAATAGAATTAACCAATTGTGCTTAGTAGCTCAGTCATGTCTCGCTTTTTGTCACCCCATGGACTGTAGCCCTCCAGTCTTTTCTGTCCATGGAATTTTCCAGGCAAGAATAGGAGCAAGTTGCCATTTCCTCCTCCAGGGAATCCTCCCAATCCAGGGATGGAACTTGAGTCTCTTACATCTCCTGCATTGGCAGGCAGATTCTTTACCACTGCACCCCTGAGAAATCTCCAATATTCTATATTTTGATTTATATGTCAATCTCTAATTTATTAATTGAAAGCATAGCCCTTTGACTTCCACCAAAGAGCTGGTGTCTAGACTGAAGATCCCCTGGTGAAGAAAATGGCAATCCAATGCAGTATTCTTGCCTGTGAAATGCCATGGACAGAGGAGCCTGGTGGTCTACATTCCAGAGAGTCGCAAAGTGTTGGATATGACCTAGAGACTAAACAACAACAAAAACAACCATAAAAATTACTCTAAAAGTGTATGCCTGTTCTCTATCCCTTCAATCAAAATTCAAGAACTGAGCTATTTTGCTCACAAAATATTTTGCAAAGCTGTTACATATTCAAAAGGGAAGAGTAAAAAATCTATATTGCAGGTATACCCACAAAAACAGGTGCCTGCATGCATGCTCCGTTGTTTCAAGAATACCTGAGTGAGTTGCCTTGCCCTTCCCCATAGGCTGTTCCTGACCCAGGGATCAGACCTGCGTCTCATACATAGCGGGCAAATTCTTCATCAACTGAGCCACCCCTTAATACTAAAGGTAAAATAATGAGTCTCCATCTTGCCATCTGGGCTTCCCTGGTGGCTCAGACAGTAAAGAATCTGCCCGCAGTGCGGGAAACCTGGGTTCAATCCCTGAGTCAGGAAGATCGCCTGGAGGAGGGCATGGCAACCCACTGTAGTATTCTTGCCTAGGGAACTCCATGGACAGAGGAGCCTTGTGGGCTATATCCATGGAGTCACAAAGAGCCAGACACAACTGAGCAACTAAGCACATAACACAGCACATCTTGCCATCTAGGTTCATATATGGTAAATATATTCTTTGAGTGATCTATAATAAAGAGTGAAAAGCATGCTGCTGCTGCTAAGTCACTTCAGTTGTGTCTGACTCTGTGCGACCCCATAGACGGCAGCCCACCAGGCTCCCCCGTCCCTGGGATTCTCCAGGCAAGAACACTGGAGTGGGTTGCCATTTCCTTCTCCAATGCATAAAAGTGAAAAGTGAAAGTGAAGTCACTCAGTCCTGTCTGACTCTTGGAGACCCCATGGACTGCAGCCCACCAGGCTCCTCCATCCATGGGACCCTCCAGGCAAGAGTACTGGAGTGGGGTGCCATTAACGTTGGTAACTAAGAAAATCCCTCTGGAAAGATTTAAGCTTGTTTAAATTGATTACAACAACAAAAGTAATATTTTCTTATAGCTTTCTTAAAAATATATTGTCAAATTGAAACTGTCTACTCATTAAATATAAACTTTTTGGTTTCAATCCTTTTACTTTATTAAAATCAATAAATCAATATCTACAGAGTAAAGAAAAAATTAATGAGTATTTTTAAATGATGAATTCATTTTGCAAACCTAGAAAAATATCATATTTTAGTAAAGGTGTTTTGGAATTAGTTCCCCTAATATAAGTGAACTTCTTAGAACCATGCTAATATATCTATAAGCGTAAAATACATAGAAATAAGTTTTAGGTTAACTGGCCATGATAATAACACAAATCCTCTAGTACAAAGGGACTTGATAAAATGACAAGTTTCATATCCTTCTGTCTAGAAAAAACTTCACTCATCAAGTCAGCTGGCTCCTGTTTGTAAGTAAATCCTCTGAAGATGCAGTTTATACATAACACAGGTGTTAATTATAGTTCATTGCTTTGGTTATTTACCTTTAAGATTAGATATATTTATTGGCTTAAGAAGAGAACAGAAGCCTTGACTGCTTATGTGTTAGTAAGAAGAAATTTTAGGGGCATATTCTAACCTAAGTCAAAGTTAACATGTCTTGGCTTTCATTACTCAAAGGAATGCCAAGTCTAGTTGGGAATATGACCTGCCACTATGTCGTCACCTCACATCTGTTAAATGCTGACAATAACCCATTTTGGAGCTAATATCCTGACCAACAGCAATCTCCCATGAGTTAGTTTTGGCATATTTGCAAGTATTCATGAACACTGACAGAAAAATAAGCTATTCCTAAAGGAATTCTTGGAATAAAAAAAAAATCATTTCCTTAGTTATGGTTTTTATGTACTGACAAAAAGTAACGAAGTAGGAAGATTCTTGGCAAAAGGAGCTCTTAATCATGTTGAGTACATATTTGTAAAACATTAACCATGGTTTCATAATGTACTCTTGAAATCATAAGCAAAGAAAAGCTCAGAATCACAGCATAAGAGTCAAGGCAAAAAATCCCCATGCATGACGATGTGTTATATAGAATGGTTAAAATTAAAATCAAAAGTGACAGTTTTGCTATTCTTCACTTAGACCCTCTACTTTTAAAAATGGGGTCCGGTGGCATTTTGCTAATTATGAGACATGAAACACCTATAAAACCTAGTTCTTAAAGAGAAAAAGAGGCAGAAATTTCGGGCCTCTAATTTGGTCAGTTCAACTGTTCAGATTTTAAAACCAGAAATATAAAAATCTCACTATGTTGTGTGAAAAGCCAAGTAGTTTATAGTTAGCTGTAAAAATAAAAACACCCATAAATATCAGAATTGCTTTTTCTGAAAAAAACAAACTGTAATTTCATGACCATTTAGAAAGTAAGAATTCTTATAAAAAATGAAGATATTATAAAGGATGGAATTATATTACAAAGCATCTGAAAATTAGGTTGACCTTTCCTCCTCAACTTAAATACCCTTATAATTGTATTTATATTTGAGGTAAAATTAAGATTTATATCATAACAATTCTTTCTTGAAATCAAAACATAATTTCATTGACTTTCCTTGAATGACAATGGTGTTCATCAAATAATCCATCACTACTCAGCCCCCCAGAAGTTAGTGAGACCATGTTGGTATCTCCAGTCATTAAACTCTGAGCAAACGTGGTAATAGTTACTTCTTGGTCGAAAATATAAACAAACTAGTAAGTATAAACAAACTAGTAATTGATATTTACTAGCTTGTTCATATTTCTCCCAAACCCACAGCAGTGCAGGAGTTTACATGTTGTGCATGCGTACTCAGTCGCTCAGTTTTGTCCGACACTTATGATCCCATGGACCTTAGCACACCAGGCTCCTCTGTCCATGGGATTCTCCAGGCAAGAATACGGAAGTGGGTTTCCATGCCCTCCTGCAGGGGATCTTCCCCTCCCAGGGATTGAACCCAAGTATCCTGCTGTCTCCTGCACTGCAAGTGGATTCTTTACCACTGAGCCACCAGGGAAGCACAGTTTATATGTTACAGAGCCTAAATTATTGCCTTGTCACTTTGTGTGTATTTCATTTAATACTCACAGATATCCTATGGGTGGTGGTGGTTTAGTCGCTAAGTCGTGTCTGACTCTTGGAAACCCCATGAGCTATACAGCCTGCCAGGCTCCTTTGTCCATGGAATTCTCCAGGCAAGAATACTGGAGTGGGTTGCCGTTTCCTTCTCCATGGGATCTTCCCAACCTAGGAATTGAACTCAGATCTCCTGCATTGCAGGCAGATTCATTACCGACTAAGCTAGGAGTGTTATATCCATTTGATAAATTAGGAAATGGAGGATAAAGTTGGTCATCACTGACATGATGGTCATAATGAGTAAAAAGGTTGAGAATTTAGTGACATGTGCTAAGCTGTTAATATGTTGTAGACCCTCAACAGTGGAGACCTATTTTTCTTACATTGTCACAAAGTCAAAGACTTTTTGACATATTTTAATCTTTAACTTTTTTCTAAGAGTTAGAATAGGATATAGTGAAAAATCAATTTTAAGATGGGACATTTTCATATTACAGAGACTCGGGTTAATCAAGTGTGCTAGCATGGCACAAAGTTATAAATTCCTTATATGAAAAACATTCTTTCTTTGATTCCTTCTTTTATAATGTGACAATACACTTTACTACACTTGTTCAAAAAGTAAATATTGCATAATTATAAATTCTGGGTCCCATAGTAAATTCTTTAGAAAATGTTTTTTAACCCTTTGTCAATTTTAAGGACACATTTTGAGGTAGTAAGGTGGGGCTGTAAGAGAAATTCCATTCTCAGGAGTTGTTAAAATTCCATTCTCAATAGTTGTTAAAATTTCAGGGAATTTTTGAACAATATTTATAACTAAGGATACAAGGGTGATAAAGATGATATTTCTAAAATGATTACTTGAGGCTGTCAATTGCCTGATTAAATCTTTTCATTTTTTTCAAGAATAAAGTTCAGATTTTGCATATTCTAGAAGATTGATCTGCTTTCTGTTGATTTTTCACCACCATCTTTTTCTGGTAAGCATTAAGTCAAGCTATATTCAATATCTCAAGTGATTCATATTCATTTATCCCACCAGTCACTCCACTTGCAAACCTATGATAACATTTCCCTGCAGACCTGGGGCTTCTTGCTGTCTAGGATGGAAACATTTGCTAGTTCAGAACAGAGTCATTTTTAAGAGTAAAGAAATTCTTTGGGAGGTAAACCTTCCTGAAGAGACAAGCAGACATGAGAAGCTGAGAAATTCAAGGAGAAAGAACATTTGAGCAACTGGATCTGGCCACACTTAAAGTCAAAACTATACCATCTGACTTCCCACATACAAATGACAAATAATTTCTTTCACTTGTGCCTATACTTTTATATACTTACTTATATTTTCATTTTTCTAATTATCCCCTACATTTTCTTAAGATAGGGATTCTAAATTTAGTGTGCATAAGAATCCCTGGAGAAGTTAGTGACAGATTTATGGCTTTTCTTTTAGAATTCCTGTTTTAACCATTTGGGGAAAGAACCCAGGAATTTACATTTTTTAGCCAATATTTCATGTGTTTCTTATATATCTGAGATTTTCATACTTTAAGGAAAATTGGTTTTAAGGATTAAGAAATTATGTGTTTTGATAGTACTTGAAAAACATCAGCCACAAATATCAATAACATTGTCTGGTACAAATATTAAGTATCCTTCTTATCTCTCCAAGTATATATACAATGAATAGCACTTGCTTTACTCAATCAGATAACTGAAAATAAGAATCAATGACTGTATCCTTAGAGAGGCATCCTTCTGATCAATAGCCATTGGCTGTTTTTACCTAACACTCAACACCAGGCACACTAACAAATAATCATTGAAATTAATGACTTTATATTGTCCTAGGTTCAGGACAGCTGTTTCAGAATCTTCTAATATGAACTGATACTTTTCACTGCTGATGGCAACCATGGCCCATGCTATCATGCCATCTGCTCAGCTCTCACTCACCAGCAGCTGCTGCTCTTGCTTTGGCACCGTCTGCCTGGCTATCTCTGCCTCCCATCTGTACTACTCCTTGGCAATGCTAAAATTACAACACATTTCACCCCCACTCCTAAAGAGAGAAATTCCTTAGTCATTTCTCCTTTTAGATATAGGGAAGCCCTTTGTGAAACCTCTATAGGGCTCACTCTCCTTTCTTCTCAGACATAACTATTTCATAGTATCAATGATTTCTTAAATTGTGGGAGAAACAGTCTTATTTGTCACAGCAGAAATGCTGTTATACTTGTATAATAACATTTAGTGTTTAGATAATGTTTGTGCTCAGAAAATACTAATAATAATAAAATAATTTTTAAGAACTAAAATATTTTACTAGTTATAAAGAAGCAAATGAACTCTTAGAGATTTTTGCAATGTATATATATTTGCTATATGTATATATAAACAAATGTGTTGACTATAAGCTTATCATATATCTGATTAACAAACAAATATGAAAACAGTAGTATACTACTATCAGTGAGAAATACGAAATTTTAAAAACATTAACCCAGTTTGGGAAATATGTAGAAATGATTGTAATATAAGATATAGAAAGATCAATTAAGTCTTTGGAAGAGGAATTTATCTGGTTGTCCAGTGGTTACAACTTCACCTTCCAATGCAGGGGATGTGGGTCCAATCCTTGGTCGAGGAGCTGAGATCCCACATACATCACAACCAAAAATCCAAAACATAAAACAGAAGCAATACTGTAATATATTCAATAAAGACTTGGGGGGGGGGGGGCAAGTATTTAGAAGAGTTAATCTCTGAAACACTTCTCCAGTACCCTCTTTTATTTCTAAAGGCAGATGACTCCTTTACAACAGAAAATAGAAGATTTATAAATTAAAGAAATTAAATAAGAAGAGCTTTGGATTCAGGGGTATGAAATGAAGCACAAGGCAAAGATGAAATATATGGAAAAATTAAAAGAAGATATTTCATAATAATATCTATATATGGAATCAGAATTCTAAGTTCTAATCTTCCTCCAAACAGGTAATTTAATAACTATCTATAAACTTTAAATTCAAAGGTTATTTTCCCCTTTGGTGGTGGCAAAGGAAAACCTCCACATTTTTATATTTGAGGTGTTTAAAGAAATTTTTAAGAGAGAAAATCATGATAACCTTATTATGTCAAACAGAAAATAAATCCAGAATTAGTAAAGACAGACTTTTGACTGAAAGACTATTGCAAGGGAGGGGAAAAGGCTATTGCCTGGAGAAGAGACCAGAACTAAGTATGAGGGCCGTAGAATTTCTAACAGCTAGGTGAGCTAGACAAAAAGTTGGAGAAGATTGGGAGGTGGTCAAATGCTACCTGTGTTTGTGAATTGGTTTTATCCAAAGGAGAAATAAACTTCTCCTATCTTTAGGACAGGAGGTAGTTTTATAGCTCAGAGCAAGGCATCCCATCGCAGAGTCCCACCTTCCATAGAAACAGAGAAAGAGTAATGCCATTTTTTAAGAAATATTAATAATTGAAAATAATGCTAATAAGACTAGGAATTTTATCTAGGCACATTCTGTAGAAGGTAAAGAGTAATCTTTTCTACTGTAGAGGAAGACGTTCATCCTTTAAACAAAGAAGCAAGCTGGGACTCAGCAAACTTTGAAAAACAGTGATTTCACTGTCTAGAATAAACTGATACCTGAAGAGAAAATTATTCTATTTCTCCTTGGGAAAAAAATAACATACAGATGTGTTTCTCTGTCACTGTTTTTCCTTGTATAGACTTTACTAGCAATAATAGTTGTAACTTTTTCTTTCATTTTTTTCAGATTTATTAATTTTTATATATTTAACAAAATACTGATGTTACTACGTTCTGGGACATTGATCTAAATGCTTAACAGATATTAATTCATTCAATCATAACAACCTCCCAAAATAGGTTTTTTTAGTACCTCCCTTTATAAACAAGGAAATTGAGACACAGAAAGGTTTAGTTGTTCAGGATACGTTGATGAATGGCAGGGCACAGACTATGCTATTTTGATGAAAGAACTAAAAACTATTTAAGTCACACAACATGGAGCAACAAAACTGAAAATGGAACCCAGAGATTTCTATGCTTTGTTTCCTATTTGAATAAGTTTTGCCTTTAAAACTACCTTTTGTTGGAAGAAAATCTGACCAACAAACTCAGGAACAAAACATGCCTACCCTTTAGAAATCATAGCACCAGATTAAGACAGAAAGTTAATTATGCAAGGAAGAATAAATGTGGGAAAACCAGAGTAGCTTTCTTCAAGTAGATTCATTCTTGTGTCTTCTTAGGTGCAGCCCACCCCACTCCAGCAGAAAAGAAAACAAACAAAAAGCAACCTTTAAAGGGATTGTGTCTATGGCTGGATTCACTTAGAAATTTTAATTTCTTATAACTTAAGTGCAATAAAATGTGTTTTTCTAAAAAAAAAAAACAAAAAACAGGAAGTTGAGCAATACAGACAAAAGATAAAAACATAAAATCTAAAGGTTTCCCAAGTGGTTCAGTGGTAAAGAATCCACCTGCTAGTGCAGAAGATATAAGTTCGATCCCTGATCCAGGAAGATCCCACATGCCACGGAGCAACTAAAGCCATGTACTATAACTATTGAGCCTGTGCTCTAGAGCCTGGGAATCACAGCTACTGAGATGTGTGTGCTGCAACTGCTGGACCTGTGTGCCCTAGAGCTCACGCTCTGCAACAAAAGAAGGCACCCCAATGAGAAGCCCAGACACTGCAACTAGCGAGTAACTCCTGCTCATGTCAACTAGAGAAAAATCCTAGCACAGCCAAAATTAATAAACAAATAAATGTTTAAAATAAAAATTAAAAAGTAGGATTTCTTCCATCCATAAGGAAGATCTACATCTGTAACTAACCTAATAAGAAACACTGTTTATAAATTACTTTTTGTGTGTAGAACATTTGTTTATTTTCGTTAATTTTTATTGAAGAATAATAAAAATGGTACTTTACAATTCTGTGTTAGTTTCTGCTGTCCAGCAAAGACAGAATCTACTATACATATACATATATCCCATATTTTCCTTGGATTTCCTCCCCAATTAGGTCACTACAGAGCATTGAGTAGAGTTCTCTGTGCTGTAACTCTTAATCAAAATTACCTAAATCCTTTGTAACGAGAAAAACATGAAAGGTGGAAAGATAAGAATTGACAGGCAAACACAAACGTTTGAAGAAATTAATTGAATGGCAATGTGGAACTGTATCTGAATTCTATGTTCCTAGAAAGTAGCAACTATCAAGAGATCCCCAAGCATGTGCTGATTCCAAGAAAAGATTAGCCACAAAGGACTATCCTACTCTTACATATTCAGAAATATGGCACTTTCCCTCCTTCCTCCTGACTCTCATACACTTGTGTATGATTCCTTTGTTTACTTGATTCTATGAAACTCCAGACTCCCTTTCTTTCAGGTGATCTTCTCCTGTTCCCTATCACAGGAGGCTGAATTCAGTTATCTCCTTAATTGTCCTATATGCCTTTGTCTTTCACACAGCACAACTTTCTACAGCTGTGTACATCCCTTTTACAATAATTAACTAGCAATTTCTGGACGTAGGAAAACATTTTATACTGACACAAGGAAAGTCAGGGTTTTCTTAACTGTAGACACACTAGCTCCCAGGCAGACAAACGCGTGAGAGCTTATAGCTTCAGTTCTACAACCTCAGCCACAAATCACAAGTAAACAGACACAAAAGCCTTGCACATTCCTTCCCAGCAGGCATAAACTTTATTTCTTTGAGCTGGCAACCAGAAATATCATTGCAAATGACTAACAAACTGCATTCTCCATCATCTCTCATCTAGTGAAGATCAGATTAATACCATTGATCAACCAAGAACACCAAATGGTCAGATGATAAAACTGAATTATCAATGATTGCTTCCACCCACCAATGGGGAATCACTTAGTGGCTGTGATGAATAAGAAATAAAAATGAAAACACGGAATCAGAAGAGAGGAGGGGAAAAAGAGTAAACGAGGGTCATAGGCTTTAAAACTTCATTGTCATTTGGAATTCACTTTAGGAGCAAAGAAAACCATGCCTGTGGTTAAGAATCCCAGTAAGGACTCTTCTGCATCAGTGCACTTTACCAGACTGACAGGTAAATCCATGGGTATCTTGGGGTCATCTCTAAAAGAAAAGCTACATTGATGTTTGATTCCTCTATGGTCAAGTCTACCTGCTGCTAAGTCTACCCTCACAGATTGAGCTTCCCAGTGAGCGTCTGTAGTGTTGTTTCACTCTTAAATATAAGCTGACTGTCATAGATCAGCAAATATTTTGAGCATAAGAATAAAAGATATCAAAGCCAACAAACAAGGAAAGTCATTATAAAGTAAAAAGAGCCAATTCAGTTTACAGGTTTTTAAAAAGGGAGAAAAAAAATGATTTTGCATATTATACAAATATGTTCATTGTGCTATCTTATCCACCCCTACCAGAAGCAGCTATCAAATGATTTACTCAACAAACAAATGCAGAGCTTTCCAAATGAAGACTAAATGGTTAAGAAAGCAAGTGAGAACAAAGAAGTAGGTAGGATCACCTTTTGAGGGAAGTGATTTGTTAACTAATAATATGAAATATATCCCCAAAGCTATATAGAATTGTTGAGGAATTCTGGATTTGATAGTGTATTCAGTACTTTCACAAATATTTGACATTATTGAAATATAGCACATTAGAGATTTACTTCAGGCTTTTCTACTGTTCATCCTAACAGAGAATCTAAATACTTAAAATAAGTCACAAATTATTTGCTTCTAGAAGTTAGAGGCCATATTTTCATTCATATTCTAAATTTAAGATCTAGAAGTACTGAATAGTATGCTATATAACCCATGTAGGATAGTTCTCCATTTCCCAGGGTTAGAGGAGGCTGATGAAAGAGAGGCAATTGGGGAAGTAAATAGGAGTGATGTGTTATGCTACCTCCAGTTCGGTGAGTTATCTGCTCTGGCTACACATCTAGAGAGAAAGATTAATCTTTCTACTAACTATTGAGAAGCTGGGGAGCCCACCTCTGCATTCAAATATTTTGTGCACCAATAATATACAAAACTTAGGGATTTACTTAGTGGAGGCTTAAGGAGTTTTGTTTCTTTTTTGCATTTTTGAATTTAACATTTTCTAATTTCTCTACCTCTCTCTTTCTTTTTTCCTGATTCTCTAAGTGACCTGTACCTTTCTTCTGCTGTCTTGTCTTTAAGTATTTCCTACCCAATATTCCTTGAAAATAATTGTATCCTCTTGTTCTTTTTCCTTTTTTACTCTGCCAGTGCAAGCCTCCTCTTAATGCTGAATATAAAAGAAATCTTTCTCTCCCTGGACTTTTGTCAGGTCTGAAGTTGGGAGGGATAAATTCTGCTCCTGTAGGAAAGTGAAAAAGTGTAAGTGTTAGGTGCTCAGTCGTGTTCAACTCTTAACTCTTTGGGACTGCATGGGCTGTAGCTTGCCAGGCTCCTCTGTCCATGGAATTCTCCAGGCAAGAATACTGGAGTGGGTAGCCATTCCCTTCTCCAGGGAATCTTCCCAACTCAGGGATCTAATCCAGGTCTCCTACATTGAAGGCAGATTCTTTATTGTCTGAGCCACCAGGGAAGCTCCAGGGAAGCACCAAGAAAGCTCCCATAGGAAGATGATGACATTTTCAATGTTAATCTAACCCCATGTATTCTTAGTTCACCTTAATTCAATTCTCTGATGTCTCCTTAAAATGAAGACTTCACAAACTCTCACCTGGAGTATAAAACAATGAAGAAGAACTGATGGAGAATAATAAGAGACATAGTGGAAAAGAAAAATTTCACCTAACATTTGCTAAAAATATCAAGGAAAACTGTATTTAAGACTGTTGCAGTAAGGGTCAAGATTATATTGCAAGAGAAAAGAAAGATTGGACTCGATTCTGTTAAAACAAAAGACAGAGGATTTTAAATGCTGGCGTGAACTAATGGAAAAGTACTAGAGGACATGAGGGGGTAGGTCAGTTAATGTGATTAGTAATTTACAACAGTGTGTTTACTAATTGTTGCTTATTGAAATTGGGCATCTATTCTCCCACAGGGACCCATAGGCAGTGGCTCTATTTTCCTTGATGGTTACATTTCAAAGTATGGTTCCAAGGTATTTGAGAAAGAGATTCCTGGGTTCTAAAGGTTTCACAGTCAAAGAGGAGAAAAAGAATTTACAATTGCAAGTTTTCTAAAGTAAATGCTGTAATAAAAGGGAACATGTCTTGCTTTGTGTGAGAGCAGATATAAGCACAGTTATAAGAATATAAAAAAAGAAAAAAAAAGAATATAAAAAAGGAATGGCAACCCATTCCAGTACTCTTGCCTGGAGAATTCCACAGACAGAAGAGCTGAGTAGGCTACAGTCCACGGGATCACAAAGAGTTAGACACGACTTTGCAACTAACTTTCCAAAAAGAATGATAAAAGAAAAGAAAATGTTATCTACCCAAGAACTGGAACAGAAAAGGAGGCTTCTTGAGCAGAGAACATCAATCATTAACCTAATCCAAACATGGGACACCAAGTCTAATTTTTTTGTTATGTTCTTCTAACCATTACTTTGCTAACAAAGGTCCATCTAGTCAAGGCTATGGTTTTTCCAGCAGTCATGTATGGATGTGAGAGTTGGACTGTGAAGAAGGCTGAGTGCCGAAGAATTGATGCTTTTGAACTGTGGTGTTGGAGAAGACTCTTGAGAGTCCCTTGGACTGCAAGGAGATCCAACCAGTCCATTCTGAAGGAGATCAGCCCTGGGATTTCTTTGGAAGGAATGATGCTAAAGCTGAAACTCCAGTACTTTGGCCACCTCATGCGAAGAGTTGACTCATTGGAAAAGACTCTGATGCTGGGAGGGATTGGGGGCAGGAGGAGAAGGGGACGACAGAGGATGAGATGGTTGGATGGCATCACTGACTCGATGGACATGAGTCTGAGTGAACTCCGGGAGTTGGTGATGGACAGGAAGGCCTGGCCTGCTGCGATTCATGGGGTTGCAAAGAGTCAGACACGACTGAGTGACTGAACTGACTGAACCATGAAATATATGGTTTTGTAGTTTATTTATTATACATTTCATGAATGTGGGCACATCTAACAAACTGAGCAGTACTAAATTGAGTTACCAACACTCCAGATTTTTCAGTCCAGTGTTTCATCACAGATTTATTCCTTTGTGCAAAAGGCCTTTCTAGTCTGTTCAAGTATTATTGAATCCATTGTATGGCATTGATGACCAGTTTATGAATTAGCTAGAAATAGCACTCTCACTAAAAATATGTCAGGAAGAAATGGCTTTTTTATTTTTGTTTCATTATATTTATCTGTTTTAAAATTATTGTGCTTTCTGAAATTTTTGGTAGCCAATTGTTAAGTAAACAATTGATGTTTTTAAATTTTTTAAGATGCATATGTTTTAACAAACATGATGTACTTGCTTATAAACATATTAGTCTTCATCTATCTCCCAAAGATTTTATGTGATAAATCGAATTCTATTCTGTTCTATCATTTTGTTATATCATATGTTAGACCAATGTGTCTCGATTTTCTGTTTTAGGAAAAAAAAAAGCCATGGCAGATTATTTCATACTATGTTAAGAAGCTTAAACAGAAAAAGGACAATGTATGAAAATAAGAAAGATGTGAATGAAGCAGCCAACTGGCATCCATACATGGGACTCATATGCAAATCAAGTTATTCTGTGCTTTCCAACACGTCCCAAATTCTTTTAAAACCATATTTTAAGCTGGATAGCAACTCTTTATGAAGACATCAGTGACAAAAATACAGACAGCATTGTGTTGGGTAGAGCAATGCCAGGAGTTGACAGGACCAACAGATAAAACCAAAGCAATTAAGTTTCCATAAACACTTGACTTGGTGTTGAATCAACACTCTTCTTTCTAAACAGCAGTGTAGCAAGACATAAATGACAAATCATACATTTCCAATCTATAAACCATGCTGGTTTGATGAAGTAACAGAATTCTTTTTCCGGCTTTTCTTTTTACCATGTGAAAGAAAAAAAAATGCTCAGTAATTTGTGAGTTTTACTTCAGAGATGTGAATTTCTCCGTCTACAAAATATTAGAAGAATTATAGAAAAGCTTTGGCATGTTTCCAACTTACTACCATCCATCTCCAGCAACAACAACAAATTCTTATGGCTAGAGGTGAGCAAGTTTTGAATGACATTTAGTCATTCTTTCTCGCAAACTGTTTTCCAGGCGTTCATTATCAACTCTTTGGCAAAGTCAGAGAATGCTGTCTCAAGAGCCTTCCATATCCCTGTTCTTTTTTATTTCATTTCCCCCACCTCAACACATAACACAAAATAACTCGACTATATACACTATCTACCTTATCTCCCTTACTTTGTTCCCTTGTAGATATTCAACTGACCTTGTTCAGGAAAGAGCTAAGGAATATATTTTTATTAAACAATAATGTTTTCTTTCTTCCAAAGAAGAAAATGATAATAAACTTCCAATATAAATGGAAGTGTATAATATATAGACAGACTTCCATTTACATAATACTATATAGAGACTTCAATATAAGTGGCAAGATGCTCAGGTAAACAAACATTTTCCAAGTTTTCAGAACAATAAAACAAAAGCATCTGATTATACCTAGTTTCAGAGTGATTTTATACACTCCCATATAATTTCTGTCTGTGTAGCAATGTCCTTCTTTGCTTTAAAAGTCTTATGTATTTGTCCTTATCTGGCTCATATGCAGTATTTAATACTTTAGTATTTAATATTTCCAGACATTTCAAGGCAGTTAATCCATGTCATGTCTGACAAATGACATGGACATTTTTTATTAGACAAAATTTTATTAGAACACTCTCATTTTGTAGGTAGCTTTCCTGTTGTACAAGATGTTCCTTAGGAAAACTGATTGCTTCTCTTTTCATTCCCAGAATTTCAAATTGTCTGGCATTTATAGTGCAGTTGCCATGAATGCATTGTATGTACTTTATACCAGGTGATAGATTGCAAACTTCAGGAGATTGTGAGCAGTTTATGTATTTGATTATTCTAGGTTTCTGTATGTCTAGAGGAAGGCATGGCACATATTAACATCTTAGTAAATATTTAAATAAATATTTATTTACTAAGATGCAAGCATGCAAAGAAAGCCGGTAAGTTGCTTCTCTTTTCTGGGCCATGAGGTCATTTTGAATGTCCTGCTATCTATACTGGCTCCGCTAAATCATGCAGCTAATCTCTGCAGTTTGTTCCAAGTGTGGCAGTTTAAGACTGGTGAGGTTCATAGATGACGTTATCTGGATTACAAATGAGAAATGCATCCACAATTGTGACTTGTAGTCTTCACAGGCTCTAGATTAGTTCTGATTATTATGTGTTCATGCCACTTGTCTACTGTAAATTTCTGACTCTCTTGTAAACATTTTCACTGAGCTGACTTTCTCATAGAGCAAATCTCTCATGTGGAGTTCTGTGTAAAGGCAATATACTGTACAGCCAAATATCTGGTTCTCATCATAACACTGACAAACTGTGTGAACTGGGGTAAGTTATGTATGTCTTTAAGTGTCGGTTTAATTATCTGACAAGTGAGATTAATGATACATGACTACTTAATAGCATCGTCATAATGTTAAATAAGAGATTCTGTACAGCCTTATCTTAACAACATTCATTGTGATATAAATGTTAGTTGGAGAACAGACTTGTGATTGCTAAAGAGGAAGGGGAGTGGGGGAGGTATAGAGACGAAGTTTGGTGTGAAAAGATGCAAACTAGTACAAATAGAATGAATAAACAACAAGAGCCTATTGTTAGCACAGGGAGCTATATTCAATATCCTGTGATAAACTATCATGGAAAAGAATATAAAAAAGAATGTACATATATATATAACTGAATCACTTTGCTGTATAAACAGAAATCAACACAACATTGTAAATTAGCTATACTTCAATTAAAAAGTTTAAAAAAATATGGTATAACCACTTTGGGGAAAAGAAAATTAAGTATTAGTTATTTCCATGCTTTTAATAAACTTAGACATACTATACAAGTGTAATATTACTTATTCAGATCATTCTCCAGAATTTCTTGTAGCAAGACTAAGAAGAAATTAATTTTCATGTAGGGCCAAACACCACGTGGTTATACACATCTTAAAGTGCCAAGGCAGGCATCCTTTATTTCAGGAACTATGTGACACGGCTTCCAAAGCAACCAGCCATCATAAGGCAGTGGCCCTCTGGCTCTTTTATAACTGAAGGCAGGCTAGTTTCATATTTTACCTGAGGAGTAAACAGGCATGGATTTAAAACAGTTAAACCATAAAACACATTAACAGTTTATGCAATCCTGTTTACATATCCCATTATATTACAGTGATCCATTTATCTAGGGTGGTGCCATTAGTGGGATTCCGAGTTGTCTCAGTGGAAAAGAATCTACCTGCCAATGCAGGAGGCAAAAGAGATGCAGGTTCAATCACTGGGTTGGGAAGATCCACTGGAGAAGGAAATGGCAACCCATTTCCCAGACTAAGAGAAAAGATTTACAGTATGTATATTTGACAAATACTTTATATCAAGAATATGTAGAGAATTCTTACAAATCAATAAGAAAAATGCAGCCAACCTAATTATAACAGAGTGAAAAGTCTGACAGACACTTCACAAAAGATAATATGGAAGTGGCTGACAATTATATAAAAATGTGTTCCATATCATTAGTAAGTAGACAAATACAAATTAAAAACCATGATGAAACATAAACGTAATGAGTATTTTTTTTTTTAATAATACCAAGTATGGGTGAGGATATGAAGCTGGTAGAAGCATAAAAGTACATATTTCTACAACCCCTTTGGAAAAATATTTGATAGTACTTGATGAAGGAAAACATATGTATATAGTATAACTCAATAATTCCATTTCTATGTCCCCAAAAAGTAAATAATAATATGTACCAAAAGGCATACAGAAAAGTGTCCATAGAAATTTTATTTGTAATAGCTCTAAACTGAAAACAAACCAAATGTTAGTTAATAATAAATAATTCTAATTCCTGCATACTACCTAGTTATTAGCAAAAATAAACTTCTTTACATGCAACATGGATGGATTTCATAGGCATAATATTAAGTGAAAATGTTTATATGCTAACTATATTCTGTCTATGTAAGCTTATAAAGTTGATTAAATTATGGAAATCAGAATGATTCTTACTCTTGGGAGTTACTCGAAAGAATTAGGCATTTTCTTGAGTGCTGAAACTATTATATGAATATTACTTTTGGTGGTGGCTATTATTTTTAAATTCACAAATTCACTGAGGTAAAGAAAATAAAAAGGACTGGTGACCTAATTTGGTAGAGTTCATTCTTATGAACTCTTCGGTTGAAGGAAGGAAGAGACTGTTCTTGTAAGTACTTTCTGAGCAGGACATGGTCTAGCAATTTAATCCATATATGAGAATGAATTCCCAAGGGCATGCCAGAGGGCAGGACTTGGTTCTCCTTAGTGTTTTCCTTCATTTTTGATCTTTCCTCCTACCAAATTAAGTGACAAATAGCCAAGTTCTGTTTATTTGTTAATAAGACCTACAATCTGAAACAGAAATGTAGGGAAAATTAATTTTTTAAAGTGTATCAAGTTTCTAATATCAGAAGAGACTTTAAGAGTTTGGGCTTAAAATTGTCTATTGCTTATGAAATAATTGTGTTAAGGAGGGACTGAAGCTAAAGTTAGTGAGGTGATATGTCAGCTGCTTCTGTAATACTTCTGTTCAGAAAAAAACTGCCTTTACCTAAGTAAAGGAAATGGAATTTCATAGTTACAATGGCCTTGTTATACGTAGATTTTCAGACCTCCAGTCAATAGAGAATCATTTAGATCATTCTGGAGGTTTGGCCCTGGTCCTGAAACTTTTCCTGTATTAATTCTCCAGCGGATAAGTCTCAGTGGGTCCCTAGAGTCTCTTACCCTAGGTCCACTTATTTTTTCCACCCCTACAACCTCTACTCAACCTCTGAGTCATGCTCTCCAGTTCTATTTATTTCTGCACATTGATCATTTTGCCAGAATCTCTGCTTGCCAAAATCTCCGCCTGATGCCTGTTGCTTTCTAGTACCTTAACCCAAGCATCAGACTCTAAGGGCTACTCCAGAGCCCAAAATCAGTACATTCATAAAAATTTCAGGCCAACAAGGATACATGTATAATTACCTGAATCCAATCCTCATTCTAAAATTCTTACTATATCACTGATGCCCAAGTGTTAACCTTTATCTTTCTGTTTTGACTGTTTCTCCAAATGAATATTTGAACTTTAAGTAAAGGTAGCCTCCCATTTTCCTGGTACCCTTGATCTCTGAGGAGCTTTATGTTGAATGCACACATTCTACTTATTCATAGACCCAAGCCAAAACTTAGGCTCAAAAATTTGCATGTCCCTTTAGCTTAGTTGCCCTTAACATCAACCAAAGTTCTTTGGAGGAGCCTAACATGTTAAGGTAACAATAATCCCAGATCACACTGACTATCCCCTAAACAGTCTCAAGAGGTCATGATAAGCTTCTTTATAAGTTGTTTTCAGTTCTTGTACAGGATATAATATCTAGCATTAAATCATCAATTGTATCAAATTCCTTATGTGTCATTATAAACCAATAATTTTTTACCTACTTATGACAGAAGATACTACATCTGTATATAAAATATCCAGGTTCTATTTATCTACTTTCAATAATATGGGGGATACTGTATGTCTTCAAAAGCTATCTATCAGAATTATAACCCTTTTGTATAATATGGCATGGCTTTTAAGTTTGGATTATAAAGTCCACCGAGCAAATTGCAGCATTCCAAAAATAACAGTAGTAGTTAACTCTCAAGAGTTGGTTGTCTCTTGTACTCTATGAATTTGAAAGCCATCTATATCTCCAACATGTTGGATTTCATTCTAAGCAAAAACAAATTGATTTTCAGAGAATTTGTGGATTTATTGGTGTTAGAGCTAATAAGAGAACCAAGGACAAATCATTAGTATTTAAACTCCAGGATCAGTATGACTTTTATTATATCACATTTATTAATTAACAGATTGTGTGTGTCTGAAATAGGCAATTATTTCAACTGTACAAAATATGATTTATTTAATAAATATTTATTGAGCACTTATTATGTATCAGGTTTACTTAGATTAATATTAATTTTGAATAATGTCAAAAGAAAAAAGTGCAAGATTTCAATCAATTTCAAATTCTGAAGCTCAAATCCTATGATAATTTATGAAAAATATCCTAAAAATGGCAGGATATTTGTTTTAAAATATTTATAATAACATAACAGTACTTGTAGAGAAAAATATTAAAGCTTAAAATCAGACTTAGTCAAAATCTTAAGCTAATTACAGGTTATTCACATTATCAAAACAATGATCATAAGGAATATATAATAATAGAAATTCTGGGGGAAACAGGATACAATTTTTGTATGTATTATGGATATTATGGATAAATCTGAATATTGAATTTATACATAAGAAAAAAGACTTGAAAGACAAATTCTGAATTATCAATTCCAATTGTTTGATTGGTGTGAAATAATTTTTTTGGTCTTTCTTAAACTTTTATGACAGTTTTTTGAGGTACATGCGAGTATATATCTGCAAAATTATCATAACAATTAAGATAATGAGCATTCACAACACCCCCCTAAAATTTTCCCCTAGGAAAAGATGTAGAGATATAGTGTAAGGGATATAAATGCTAACTTGTGTGTATATATCAACGTACTATAGTTCAGAAGATTTTTATTCTATTTTTTTCTTCAGTTAACTTGGAAAAAAAATTGCTTTATTGGATTGTTGAGAATTAAGTAACAGAATAAGTTGTATATTTCATCTGTGTTACTGTGTATTTTAGGGTTTGAGGGTTTGTAACATTTTGGAGGCAGAAACAGAGGAAGGGAAAGAAAGATATGAGAAAAAGCAGTAAAGGACAGATCGCTTATGTGTGTATGTTCCCTGAAAGAACTGATTTACAAATTCCTCTCATACAAATATGTTTGGCAGTGTGTAAGGAAAGTTTAACAGCAATGGCAAACTTCATTGTTTGTATTATTCTGCACAAATCATCTAACGTGCTCTTTGAAAGTCTTCTTTAAAATGAGAACCAAACAGTTAGCCCCTTCTGCTTCCCACTCAGCAGGATTGATTCAGAACTAAACTTGGAAGACTGTAAAAAGAAGGTATCAACCAAATTTAATAACCTATATTTATTAATATACTAGCATCAGCAAACTGTATTAGACAGAAATAAAATAGAGAGTATATTCACTATGATTTGCTCCACTCACAATGACAACCATTCTTGACAGAGTGATCAGACTTTACAGAATATCTCTAAATCATGTATGTAAATCATTTGCACGAACATCACACCCCCTTGCTATCAGCTCAGTTCACTTCAGTCGCTCAGTTGTGTCCGACTCTTTGCGACGCCATGAACTGCAGCACACCAGGCCTCCCTGTCCATCACCAACTCCCGGAGTCCACCCAAACCCATGTCCATTGAGTCGGTGATGCCATCCAACCATCTCCTCCTTTGTCGTCCCCTTCTCTTCCTGCCCTCAATCTTTCCCAGCATCAGGGTCTTTTCCAATGAGTCAGCTCTGTGCATGGGTGGCCAAAGTATGCTATAGGCAATAGAAAATTCAAATCTAATCTTGCTGTATTTATATTAGTTTCCTGTTGCTACTGTAACAAATTCCTATAAGCTCAGAATCTTAAAACAGTACACATTTACTATTTGTATAGTCTGGAGCTCAGGAGTCCAAATGGGTCTCATTGAGCTAAAATCAAGATTCAGCAAGAAGAATTCAAGGGAGAATTTATTTCCTTGCTTTCGCCTACTTTCAACAGGTTGTCCATATTCTTTGGCTCATAGTCCTTCCTTCTGTCTTCAAAATCAGTCGTGGCTAACTGAGCCTTCCTCATCGTCCATCACTGATACTGCCTCTCTCTTTCACATATGCTTCCCAGGTGGCACTAGTGGTAAAGAACCCACCTGCTAATGCAGGAGGACATAAGAGACATGGGTTCAATCCCTGAGTCGGGAAGATCCCTGGAGGAGAGCATGGCAACTCACTCCAATATTGTTGTCAGGAGGATCCTATGGACAGAGGAGCCTGCTGCCTATAGTCCAGAGGGTCACAGAGTTGGGCACAACTGAAGCAAATTAGCAAACATTCTCGGGATTACATTGAATTCACATAGATAAGCCAGGACACTATCCCAACTCTAAAGTCAACTGATAAGCAATTTGAACTTTATCCGCTACCTTAATTCTCTTTTGTCACACAAAGTAACATATTCAGAGACTCCAGGAATTAACATTAACTTCTGTTATTCTCCCAATCATAGTTCTCTCTTCCTCTCTTGGTACCAATGACTAGCATATTAAACCTTGCTCTGATCCTGCAGGTCTCTTTTTGCAAAAAAAAAATTAAAAAACACAGATGCATGTAAAAGTGTTTCCCAAAAAGACTAATGACAAAACATTATCCCCACAAGTCGGCAACAGTCTAAAATTATGTTACTTTTCTTACAGGGATGACAATGAAATGCTTCTTGTTTCTGGCCATTGCTGCTGGCTGCCTGCCTGTTTTGATTATAAAAGTATGTGAGGATTGTATATTTTATGATTACTTTTGAGAGGAGGATAAGAGCTAACTCTGTGCTAGAACTTATTTTGTTGCAGGCACTATTGTGAAGATGCTATGCCCAGTTGGCAGCTAAAGTCCACAGGGTCGCAAAGAGTCAGACACGACTAAAGCAGCTGAGCACACAGAGGCACATGCCAGGTATTCACCTAGTTCTCACCATAGCTCTATTAGGCAAGTACTATTCTTAATCTCATATTACAGAGAAAGAAACCAAACATAAGAGGTTAAGTCATGTGTCCAAGGTCAGGTAACTTGGAAGTGGCAGAGCCTGAAGGTAAATCTAAGCAGTTTTACTTCATAAGCCCATGCTTATATCATTAAACTTCTCTGAATAATTCAAAAAGCTAAAAATGTAGAGTGGGAATTACTTCTTTACAACTAATCCATGCATTTTCCATGACAAAGTGGGAAAAATATTGTTTTTTAGTTTTTATCCAGAAAAGGTAAGTATTTAATCAATATCCCAACTGAGCTTTCTGATTTATGACTATAACAAGAATTTAACACATCCAAATTAAATATAAAATGAAAAGTGCCAGGACTCTCCTCAAAGTCCAGTGGTTTGGAGTCCACATTTCCATGGCAGGGGGCTTTGGTTCTGCCCCTGTCTAGAAATTAAGATCCCACAAGCCTTGCATCACAACCAAAAATAAAAAATGAAATATGCCAACAGCAAGGAGAGAAATGTGAGGAGCTGTTAGCAATCGAGTCTAAATAGAGTCCTGAATCTCACTACTTATTAAAAACAAGAGTTTCAACATTCACAGAACAGAAATGAAACATTTAATGGTATATAAGAAGAAATGAATTCTGAGTATTTTACAAGTCATTCAGTAATATGTACCTGTAAAAAATCTCAGTGATATAAGGAAAATATTACATTGCAATGTACTGAAAATATTTTTTATGATGAACTGGTTAATAGTTTTGGTATAGAACATAAGTGGTTTTTATAATTTCACATGCTAGATAAAGTCAAAAGTGGAAAAAAGTGAAAGCCACTTAATTCAATAAATGAAAGAAAATCCACATACATTAGATTACTGGGGTGCTGGTGTGGATCTTATCACTTACACTTCTTTCCCCATGAGAAATCAGATAGAGCTCTTGCCTGATACCCAACAATCCTCTGGTAAGTTAAAAGTACTGCATTTTGAAGTGATCATCAGATATAGGCTGCAACCTTTATGGTAGAAAACTAAAAGCCTCAGAAGAGAAGTTTAAGAGACTAAAGTTCAAGGGCCCAGGATATGAGATGGTTGAGTCATCCATGTGAATGCTGATGTCACTCCTGTTGACTGCAGAATTTGGGGTAGACAAGATGAATTGTTTCAGGAGACCCAATTTGTATCAATGAGAGGAATTCACAGGAAAATCACTATAGGAAAGTAAATGTTTGGAGGTGAGATAGCTAGAGCTAAATGACATGAATTTCACTGAAGCAGCATATTTTAAGAGGAGCAGGGAGAGTTATCATATGGAACTTAAGGAAATTCTTGCGGGTTCCCAGTTCAGTTCAGTTCAGTCACTCAGTCGTGTCCAACTCTTTGTACTGCAGCCTGCCCAGCTTCTGTGTCCATCACCAACTCCAAGAGCTTGCTCAAACTCATGCCCATTAAGTCAATGATGCCATCTGACCATCTCATCCTCTGTCATCCCCTTCTCCTTCTGCCTTCAATCTTTCCCAGCATCAGGGTCTTTTTGAATGAGTCAGTTCTTCTCATCAGGTGCCCAAAATATTGGAGCTTCAGCTTCAGCTTCAGTTCTTCCAATTGAAAGGTTGTTGCTGAGCCGTGAAAGACCAGGGATTCCTGGCCTCCAGAAGAGAGGAATTCAATCCAGGGCCAGTGACGAGGCTTGATCACTCAGAGCTTTTGTGTAATCAAGCTTTATTAAAGTAAAAAAGAGAAAGAGAAAGCTTCTGACATAGACATCAGAAGGGGGCAGAAAGAGTGCTCCCTTGCTAGTCTTTAGCAGGATGTTATATAACTGCTAGCAGGCTGCTAATTAGAGAAAGGAAATGTCTCAAAACTCAGAGTGGCACCAGGCTCCTCACCCACAACATGAATTTTGAGATAATATTGGCACAAGGTGAGTCACCCCAGGGCCATAAGACGATTGACATGATTCTTGAAGAAAGGCAAGTTTCCAAGCAAATATATGGTTTCATTAACATAGATTAGGAGAACAATGGTATGAGTAAAACATACTGGTTTGTCAAGTCAGTTCTGAGTCTTAGGTGGAATCAACTTGAAGACAAGAGTCTAGGGTAAATATGTAGTTCATTAACATAGCTTAAGAAAAACATTTCCATAAGAAAAACCTCATTGGTTAGCTCAAGGTTTGAGAAAAGTTAAGTTTAGGTGGAACCAGGTGTCATCATGGGATCAGAGAATTTTAACAGAAACCTCCTTTTAATTTTGTATGCTGCTGATAAGTTGCTTTGGTCGTGTCCGGCTCTGTGCGACCCCTGAGACGGCAGCCCACCAGGCTCCCCCGTGTCCCTGGGATTCTCCAGGCAAGAACACTGGAGTGGGTTGCCATTTACTTCTCCAGTGCATGAACGTGAAAAGGGAAAGTGAAGTCGCTCAGTCATGTCTGACTCTTCGCGACCCCATGGACTACAGCCCATCAGGCTCCTCCGTCCATGGGGTTTTCCAGGCAAGAGTACTGGAGTGGGGTGCCATCGCCCTCTCCGTTAATTTTGTATAGAGAAGGGAAAAAAATCTGACACTTGTAGTTTGTTTCCTCCTGCCACTTCAAGAGAGATAAAAAACATCTGACGCTTGAAGCCTATTTCCTCTGCTTGGAGACCCCTAGCCTTGGAGATCCAACCAGTCTATCCTAAATGAAATCAGTCCTGTGGCATCCAGTCCCATCACTTCATGGCAAATAGACTGGGAAGCAATGGAAACAGTGACAGACTTTATTTTGGGGATCTCCAAAATAACTGCAGGTGGTGACTGCAGCCATGAAATTAAAAGATGTTTGCTCCTTGGAAAAAAAACTATGACCAACCTAGACAGCATATTAATAAACAGAGACATTACTTTGCCAACAAAGGTCTGTCTAGTGAAAGCTATGGTTTTTCCAATAGTCATATATGGATGTGAGAGTTGGACTATAAAGAAAGCTGAGGGCCAAAGAATTGATGCTTTTGAACTGTGCTGTTGAAGAAGACTCTTGAGAATCCCTTGGATAGCAAAGAGATCCAACCAGTCCATCCTAAAGGAGATCAATCCTGAGTATTCATTGGAAGGATTGATACTGAAGCTGAAACTCCAATATGTTGGCCACCTGATGCGAAGAACTGACTCACTAGAAAAGACCCTGATGCTGGGAAAGATTGAAGGCAGGAGGAGTGGGAAAGATTAAGGTGGCAGGAGGAGACGGCAGAGGATGAGATGTTTGGATGGCATCACCAACTCAATGGACATGAGTTTGAATAAGCTCCAGTAGTTGGTGATGGACAGGGAAGCCTGGCGGGCTGCAGTCCATGGGGTTGTAAAGAGTCGGACACGACTGAGCAACTGAACTGAACTGAACTGAACCTTCCTGCCTGTTATTCTCTCACAATGAATATTTAAGACTGATTTCCTTTAGGACTGACTAGTTTGATCTCCTTGCTGTCCAACAGACTCTCTAGAGTTTTCACCAACACCACAGTTCAAAAACATCAATTTTTCGGCCCTCAGCTTTCTTTACAGTCCAACTCTCACATCCATACATGACTATTGGAAAAACCATAGCTTGACTAGATGGACCTTTGTTGGTAAAGTAATGTCTCTGCTTTTTAATATGCTGTCTAGCTTGGTCATGATTTTTCTCTCAAGGAGCAAATGTCTTTTAATTTCATAGCTGCAGTCATCATCTGCAGTGATTTTGGAGCCCAAGAAATAAAGCCTGTCACTGTTTCTATTGTTTCTTAATCTGTTTGCCACGAAGTGATGGGATCGAATCCCATGATCTTAGTTTTTTGAATGTTGAGTTTTAAGCCAGCTTTTTCACTCTCCTCTTTCACCTTCATCACGAGACTCTTTAGTTCCTCTTTGATTTCTGCCATAAGGGTGGTGTCATCTATATATCTGAGGTTACTGATATTTCCCCCAGAAATCTTGATTCCAGCTTGTGCTTTATCCAGCCTGACATTTCGCATGATGTACTTTGCATATAAGTTAAATAAGCAGGGTGACAATATACAGCCTTGACGTCCTCCTTTCCCAATTTGGAACCAGTTTGTTGTTCCATGTCCGGTTCTAATATTGTTTCTGGACCTGCATACAGGTTTCTCAGAAGGCAGGTAAGGTGGTCTGGTATTCCCATATCTTTAAGAATTTTCCACAGTTTGTTGTAATCCACATAGTCAAAGGCTTTAGGGTAGTCAATGAAGCAGAAGTAAATGCTTTTCTGGAATTCTCTTGCTTATTCTATCATCCACAGGATATTGGCAGTTTGATCCCTCTAATCTAGCCCAGGATACTTGCAGTATGACAGGAAAATAGCACCTTATGAGTGTGTTTTTGAAGAAATGACATCCACAGGGACAGTTTCTAGAGAAGTATAATGATTTTGTAGTTTTGTCTTCTCCCAATATCCTTAAATTTTTAAACAAAATATAAGATAAGAACTACTATATTTGAGCAAAGTATGGCTGAATCCTATCCATTCAGAAACTGTTGATAGTCCTGTGGTAGTTGAGAAATACATAGATACCACTCAAATTATGCCACATAAGTTTTTCACTTTAAAAAAAATAGTATAAAATACATGTGAATCACACACACACATAAAAGAAGATGTTCTTTACACAAATTAATGCTAACCTAAAATATTAAAGCCATTAATTGTTCTTCTTAGTATGCTACAGGATAAAAGGTAAACAAATGAAACATTTTAGTTTGTAGTTGACTTGAATTCTATATTGTGTGTACATATGCTGATACAAATATCAATGTTTTCTCATATGACTCAGACAAAGATGCACAGTCTGGGTTGAAGATCCTGAAGGTTTTGTACTCAGTGATGAATATTTAGATTCTCCCAGACACATACCTTTAAACAATATTCAAGTATGAGTGGTTTATTTGGGATGCAAAGAGAACACTTGCAGGAGGTGGGGTGGAGAATGCACCAAGGAAGGGAAGTCAGGCAGTAAAAGGTATAATAGTATCAAAACATTTTCCACTATGGTTCGTATTGCCCAATAAAAGTGCCTCAATATGGTCCAAAATACCAATTATAAATCTGAAAAACAATCCTATCATAGTGCACTGTTCTGTAGACTTGTGTAATGTCAGATCGATATTCAAAAGTCCTCAAAACTAATACTGGAGCAACGGAAACTAGCTTACTGAGATGTCTTAGAGTGAAAAGTGCTGTAGAGCATTGTTTATTCAACATAAACTATAAATTTATCTCACAAAGTCTACAAGTAATATACTATGTATTACAAATTCCACTTAAAAGAAGCAAGATTAATTAGTAATTTTCTGGTCACAGACAAAACCAGCCAAAGTTCCATATGATACACTCCTTACAGAACTGGAGGCTGTCCAAGAAGAAATTGTTACTGCACATAACATCCTCAGGAGAGGAGTGTCTCCACCAGCCAGCAACATGCTGAAAATGGTAAGATTAATTAAACAGCAACCATGATGATGCCAATGATAGTAATGGTGTTTACTGAGATTTTATTAAGTTCTATTTGGTTTCCATATACTAAAAGTCTGGTCTTCACAAATAAACCTATAATGCAGCAGAAGAAGAAACAGAGGCTCAGAGGAGGTAAGTAGCTTTCCCAAACTCACAGAATTAGTAAGTGACAGAGCCACATCCATGGCAGGAAGTGTAATTTCATTCTTAATGGGCCCTAGGACAGTGTTTCTCAAACTCTAGTATGCTTGAGTCAGCTAAAGAATTTAATGAAGCTCAGGACCCTGGGCCCCACACTCTGAGGTCTGATTCAGGAGGTCTGAGATGGATACCATTCCAAGCTTCCAGATAATGCTGATGCTGCCAGTCAGTATCATCAGTATGGCAGATGCTACAGGTGCTTTAACAATGCATTTGGAGAGGCATCGCATAGCTGTCTTCATTGGGCAGTGGCCCAGAGGCTAAGATGCTCTGAGAATCAAGATGCCCATGTTCTAACCTGGTGGTGCTGCTAGATGAGCAAATATTGGCAAATCTGTTTCCTTGTTTCAAACACTAGTGGTAAAGAATTCTCTTGCAAATGCAGGAGACTTAAGAGACCTGAGTTCGATCCCTGGGTTGAAAAGATCCCCTGGAGTAGGAAATGGCAACCCACTCCAATATTCTTGCCTGAAAACTACAATGGACAGAGAAGCCTAGTGGGCTACAGGCCAAAGGGTCACAAAGAGTCAGACATGACTAAAGCAACTTAGCATATAAGAAAAGAGAAATTGTCTTTCCTCTGTAAACCTGTGGTGTGAGCAAAGTGTTATCAAACAAACAAATGTAGGGACTGTTCAGGTGTATTAGGTGACTAGCCTCACCTATATTATATCCCAGAAGTATCACTCCGGTTTGGGGGATCCTAAACTTGGTTGTTTAGCCCCAGACTAGCCTAGAATAACAAGGGTTAGAAAGAACGCAGGCACTGGGAACTGAGTCTAGGGAACAGTTTTCTCAGGCAAATGACAAAAAAAAGAGGAAAAGAGTAAGTGGAAAAATGACCTTGAAATATATCTCTTGGTCATCTTAGAACCCAAAATAATAAAAGCCAGCATCTAGCATAGGCATTTTTGCATTGTGAGTATTGTAACTGACAGCATATTATACTTACTATAGTTTGAAAGGCATTCTTCTAGAATCTTATGGCATTCAGTTCAGTTCAGTCACTCAGTCGTGTCTGACTTTTTGCAACCGCATGAACCACAGCACGCCAGGCCTCCCTGTCCATCACCAACTCCTGGAGTCCACCCAAACTCATGTCCATCGAGTCGGTGATGCCATCCAACCATCTCTTCCTCTGTCATCCCCTTCTCCTCCTGCCCTCAATCTTTCCCAGCATCAGGGTCTTTTCAAATGAGTCAACTCTTCGTATCAGGTGGCCAAAGTATTGGAGTTTCAGCTTCAACATCAGTCCTTCCAATGAACACCCAGGACTGATGTCCTTTAGGATGGACTGGTTGGATCTCCTTGCAGTCCAAGGGACTCTCAAGAGTCTTCTCCAACACCACAGTTTAAAAGCATCAATTCTTTGGTGCTCAGCTTTCTCTGTAGTCCAACTCTCACATCCATACATGACCACTGGAAAAACCATAGCCTTGATTAGACGGACATTTGTTGGAAAAGTAATGTCTCTGCTTTTTAATATGCTGTTTAGGATGGTCATAACTTTCCTTCCAAGGAGTAAGCAGTTTTTAATTTCATGGCTGCAATCACCATCTGCAGTGATTTTGCAGCTCAGAAAAATAAAGTCAGCCACTGTTTCCCCATCTATTTCCCATGAAGTGATGGGACCAGATGCCATGATCTTAGCTTTCTGAATGTTGAGCTTTAAGCCAACTTTTTCACTCTCCTCTTTCACTTTCATCAACTGGCTCTTTAGTTCTTCTTCACTTTCGGGCATAAGGGTGGTGTCATCTGCATATCTGAGGTTATTGATATCTATCCCAGCAATCTTGATTCCATCTTGTGCTTCCTCCAGCCCAGCGTTTCTCACGATGTACTCTGCATATAAGTTAAATAAGCAGGGTGACAATATACAGCCTTGACGTACTCCTTTTCCTATTTGGAACCAGTCTGTTTTTCCATGTTCAGTTCTAACTGTTGCTTCCTGACCTGCATATAGGTTTCTCAAGAGGCAGGTCAGGTGGTCTGGTATTCCCATCTCTTTCAGAATTTTCTACAATTTGTTGTGATCCACACAGTCAAAGGCTTTGGCATAGTCAAGAAAGTGGAAATAGATGTTTTTCTGGAACTCTTACTTTTTCCATGAGCCAGTGGATGTTGGCAATTTGATCTCTAGTTCCTCTGCCTTTTCTAAAACCAGCTTGAACATCTGAAAGTTCACGGTTCATGTATTGCTGAAGCCTTATTGCATTATTTCATTTAATTCTCTCAATCATCTTGTGATGTAAATGATACTATCATCTCTGTTTTACATATGGTAAATCTGAACATCAGATAAATTAGATATCTCATCCAAAGTCTTAAGTACTGGCTAAAAACAGATTCAAATATGAATGGCCAGCTCCAGGGACCAGCTCTTAACACTTTACCTTCCTTAGGACAAACAGGGTTCTAAATCCTCAGTTTCCAGATGAGCAAATAAGTGTAGCTAGGAGGTAGTGAAGAAGTTATAGATTGAATGGAAAATATAGTCTCTGATTTCAGAGACTTTATTATTGTGTATTCAAGGTAAATACAGAGGAAATATTAGAACATAGTATTAAATATATGGGCTTCCCTAGTAGCTCTGCTGGTAAAAAATCTACCTGCAATGCAGGAGACCCCAGTTCAACTCCTGGGTCAAGAAGATCCCCTGGAGAAGGGATAGGCTACCCACTCCAATATTCTTGGGCTTCCCTGATGGCTCAGACAGTAAAGAATCTGCTTGTAATGAGGGAGACCTGGTTTCAAACCGTGGATTGGGAAGATCCCCTGGTGGAGGGCATGGCAACCCACTCCAGTATTCTTGCCTGGGGAATCCCCATGTAGACTGGCAGGCTACAGTCCATGGGGTTTCAAGGGGTCTAACACAACTAAGTGACTAAGCACAGCACAGCATTGAATATATAGAATATATAAAATTAATATATTTAAGTGTGAAGATGCAAAGGTATGAGAGATCAATAATATGATAAATTAAGTGCACCAGTAAAACTGAGTAACATTTTAAAAGACAATATGGGAGTTGAGTTTTTCCGTAAATAATGCATAGAGCATGGAGAGAAAGGAACTGAGAGAATTATTGTAGAGCTTAAAAGCCAATCACAAATGCCAGGCAAAAATTTTCCAGAAAAGAAAAACAAAAGTTTCTGCACATAAAGTTGGAATTTTATTTAAACAGAACCATTTACTAAAGCCAGAACTTGTAATTTTGCTGCAATAACCACACATACTTACTTTTGATTTAACTTATGATGTATAATAGAAACATTTGTATCTTACCAACATTACTCAGAGGCACTATCCCAAAGAGCTTCCTCAAAGAAGTCTGAACCACAGACTATTTGTAATTAAGGTTTCAGGTACTTTACACAAGAAGATAAACAGACTCTGAGATGGAGATTAGCATGTATGATGTTTATTGAGGAACAATTTCCCGATTCACAGAGATCTGTGGATGTGGATAAAAAAGTGGCATAGAGTGTACAAAGAAGTTGGGTTATGGGTTTAGGCCCAACAAAAGCCTCCACTAACCCCATGGGAAGCTGTACAACTAGGATGGCTCAGTAGACCTTGTCCTGAGTTGGAGGGAGGTTGCGTGGCATTTATAGTTACTATAGCTATGTGCTTGTGCTGTTAGATATGTGCTGCCCTAGGCAAGTAAGTATGCTCATGAATAAGGACAACATGTGTTAAAATGGACAGTAGAGCTTTCTGTGGGCAAGACTCTCAGCTCAAAAGGAAATAAGTGCTTCAGTTCTGAAAGTGATCTGGGTATGGGCGGTGCATGTTAGCATGCACAACGAACAGTCAGCAGTAAATTAGCCAGATAAGTTCCAGTTCTAAACACTTGATAACCTGGTTAGAATAGGCAAGATTTTATATTTGTGAGTTCAGTGACGTTATTCCCACTGCCAGGAGATATTATGCCCTGATGAGATGTTTTATGCCATCTCTACTTTTTTAATTAGATGTATCCATCATTGAAATATATCGTACATCTTTTTTTTTTTTCCTTTTCTTTCCTCAAGGGCTAGGTTTTTTTTTTCTTTTTTTTCTTTCTTTTTTTTAATTGGGGTATTGTTACAATGCTGTGTTAGTTTCTGCTGTACCACAAAGTGAATCAATGATACATATATATCCTCTTTTTTGGATTTCCTTCCCATTTAGGTCATCACAGAGCATTGGGTAGAGCTCCTTGTTTTACAGTCAGTTCTCATTAGTTATCTATTTTATTTATACTTAGTAGTGTATGTATATGTATATATATATATATATACATATATATACACACACACACACATATATATATAGTGTATGTCTGTTCCAATCTCCCAACTCATTCCACTCCCCTTTCCCCCCTTGGTATCCATATGTTTGTTTTCTATGTCTGGGTCTCTATTTATGCTCTGCAAATAAGTTCATGTATACCATTTTTCTGGATTCCAGGTATATGCATTAATATATGATATTTTTTTTTCTCTTTTGACTTACTTCACTCTGGAAATACATCTTTTCTTGCATGAAAGAAGCAAACCCCACAAAACCACATTTTTACCTTGACCCCAAGCTTAACCTCACAATTTAAGCAGTTCATCAACCTGGGGGGTAATTCTATAAAACTAACACAGATGGCAGCCTATGCATATGAGATAACATTCTTCAATGGCAGGGAAAATATTGAAAATCTAAGTTAGGGCATCATTGAAAAATTATTTTCAAGAGTAGCTGGATGATTTATATAAAAGCCCATAGTAAACAAGAAATGCTGCAACTTTTTTTCAGTAATAATGTGTTTTGTGCAGGTTTGGGGACAATCTTTTAAGAGGATGTACATAATGTGAGAATGAAAGAGTGTCTGGGAGAACATTTGTCACAGTCTCATAACAAGGGATGTAGACTTTCTGTTTTTCATCTTATTTGGAGAAAAACCCAACAAAATGCTTCAACTTAGCACAATCGACACACATCAAGAGTTAGGAGCACACGCTCCAGAGCCAGAAGAACTTGGATTCCAATTTTCTTTCTTCCACTTATAGATGGTATTATCCTGAAAAGCATTATCCTATGAGTAAAGATGAGAGAATATACATAAAGAATTGGTGACAGATCCTTGCATGTATGTTAGTTATGATTTGCTATTATTATTCATAATTTAGATGGAGTTATGTGACACTATATTTGTTTCTAATCACAGCAATACTGATTTATTGAGCATGTAGCCTAAGATTTATTATATCATACTTGTATTGCATGAATTATCCAAATTAAAAACTTAAAATTTTTGAACAAACTATTGTGTATGAATTAGGGGGCATATTTTACAGATGAAGAAACTGTGATTCAAAGAGATTTAATAATGTGTCAAAGGTAAAACTATTAATAAATAATGGGATGGATTTCTAACTTGTCTATTTTAATGGAAGCATTTACTTAAATGCTAATATTTCAGAAAAAGAAGCTACATCTGAATATTATTATCAAGTTTTGATCTTGTAAGTTCAAGGGTTAAAACAACGGACTGAAAGATTTGTCTTCCTCTTCCAACCAAAATATTTAAGAGAGGTGCTTTCAAACAAAATATTTAAGAGAATTAAATTGTTAGCCTACACAATTGAGAATATTGCTAGCCTTGGATTTTTAGAAAGAATGAACTAGAATCTTATCAGAGAAATGTTATTAAGGCCATGTGCTTGTATTTCACTTGTAGAATTGGAGTGAAGAAGCTGCACAAAATGCCAGAATGTTGTCAAAGGATTGTGAATTGGTACAAAGCAATGCACTCAAGAGGCGAATTACAAGTAGGTATACAACTCACCTTTTTGCTCAAAAGTCCTCAGGAATTGTTCAGTAACTTGGTAAGGGTAAGTTAAGTCATCTAGCTTGTATCTACACTTACCCCATAAATGGCAATGAATAGTGACTCATAGCACTGTTTCATTACAGATAATTTTTAAATTTGGATATTCAAATTTTCAAATTCCTGATTCTGATCACCAAAAGAAAAGAGTCAAAGCTCTCAGTATCATAGGATAGTTGAATACAATAATAACAGATGAAAAGCTGTATAGCTAGAAGGTTTCCACTCCATGTAGTTATTTTGTGCATGCATGCTAAGTCACTTCAGTCATGTTCGACTCTGTGTGACCCTATGGACTATAGCCCACCAGGTCCTCTGTCCGTGGGATTCTCCAGGCAAGAATACTGGAGTGGGATCCTCTCCATCCCCTCCTCCAGGCGATTTTCCCAACCCAGGGATGTAACCCGCAGCTCTTACATCTCCTGCACTGACAGGCAGATTCTTTACCACCAGCGCCACCTAGGAAGCCCATAGTTATTTCAGCTACTCACAATATTACCATGGGACTATGTTTACCTTTGGAACGAGCTATCTTTATTTGAGAAGTGAGTCATATTCAACTCTATGGAGCTGCCCATAAGAACAAGTTTAGACGCTCAAAAATAAACCCATCTCATGGCATATATATTAGGTAGATCACTGCTAGTTTCCTGAAAAGCCATTAGTGTCTCCTACATGAGCAGACATTAATAACACTTTGTATTTTAAGATTTTGGGGCATCTTTACTCAATGCTGTTAAGCTGTGAATTGGCAATATGAGTCTTCCCTGCCCCAGAGGAAGGCAGATTACTACCAAACATCACGTTTGATTGACAGCCCACATCACAAGTGAATGGATGGCCAAATGAGCAAATGTTTATTCCAAGGTCTTTGCATGATGAATACTTCGTGTGGTTGCTTTCGAGGCATGGACTTGGTTACAACTCATAGACTGTTCTGATTGGTTTCGTCTTTCTCCATCAGCTTGGACACGGGAGAAACTAAAATGTTGGTTGATCTGATTTCCAAGCTTGCAGATCATTTCCTACCGTCAGTTTTCAGCAAACCTGAGCACCACATGTTTATTCATTAATGAGAAAGAAAATTGTTAGCCAAATACAGCTGAGTTGGCCTCCTCTTGTCAAACATTGCTTGGATGACCAGTGAAACATTTCTAAAATAAAAGTGAGGAAAGTATCCTTGTAAAATGTTTCCAAGCTTCGTAAAGTATAACCTAGTCCTTTTTCCTCCTCTTAGATACTTTTTGTGGAGAAAATATGCATCTGACATCTTATCCTATCTCATGGTCAAATGTGATCAGGATCTGGTACAGTGAGTCTAAATATTTCCAGTATGGGGAATGGACATTGACAGATGATGACGTGACAACTGACCATTACACTCAGGTAAGCTGTGTGCTGGCCAATATACCTGTTGATTAAGTGACTCTAAGGGTGTGTGGAAAATAGGCAAATAAGAACCATGGGAAATCATTCTATCCACTTTTTGCAAATTTACAGTCTTCAATGATACTTCTTAACTTTTAGTGGGAAATAATACTTGGAAACAATTATCTGGGATCTGGGTATGTTCAAGGATTTCTTTAGTTTAGAAAAAACTAAAGAAGGGGTTGGAGAAGGAGGCTGAACCATGATACCTTCAAGAGCTGAAGGAGATGAACACAGAGGGAAGGGCCTTATCATTGGAGCCATATTAGCTATTATAAATGTTATCTTGTATTTTGAATGTAGTAGAAGTCATTAAACAGAAGAATGATTTAACCTGATTCACACTTTTAAAATACCACTGGGCTTCAGTGTAGGTAATAAATTAATTCTACAAAAATGACTTTGAATATCTAAATCAGGTGATTTATTTTCCAACAAGATGTAAATTAACAAAACTCATCCAGAATGGATAGATTTAAATACTTAATATGCAAGAAATACAAATGATAAAACAATGTTATGCCCCAAGCAGAAGCCTCAGCTGTGACACAAAATCTGTAATAAAATCTACTCACAATAAAACCTACTTAAGATTAATGTTAAAAGCTTACAAAGATAGCACATTTAAGAAACATAAACTTAATCACTTATTCTAAAGCAAAGCAGACATTTCTAAATAAAGACTAGCAAGTAGAATACTTCTTCCTTATTATTATTATTATTTACCTGGCCACGTGGCATGTGGGATCTTAATTCCCCAAAAAGAGATCAAACCCACACCCCACACAGTGGAAGTGCAGTCTTAACCACTGCACCACCAGGGACATGCTTATAGCATTCTTATTTTAAGATTGATATCATTGGACACAAGTGGTATGTGCCAGGAATCTGAGAATACTATAGCATTAGACTTTCACTGTTCACTTTCATGCATTGGAGAAGGAAATGGCAATCCACTCCAGTGTTCTCGCCTGGAGAATCCCAGGGACGGGGGAGCCTGGTGGGCTGCCGTCTATGGGGTCGCTAAGAGTCGGACACGACTGAGCAACTTCACTTTCACTTTTAACTTTCATGCACTGGAGAAGGAAATGGCAACCCACTCCAGTGTTCTTGCCTGGAGAATCCCAGGGACGGGGGAGCCTGATGGGCTGCCGTCTATGGGGTCGCACAGAAACGGACATGACTGAAGTGACTTAGCAGCAGCAGACCATTTATTTATAATTTATGCTATCAGAGGATAAAAATAAAATTATTACCCAGAGAGCTGAAAATATGACAATGTGAGACAACAATTCCTACTTTCCTTTTCTTTTAGGTAAAAGTAGACTAGACCCACTATTTCCATCAAAAGAACATGAGCTCTATTACTCTGAAACAGTAATTTAGTATTTCTTCTTCCAAACACTTGAAAGGTTTTTTTATTCAATCCCCACCATATACCTATGAGGTAGAAGCTAGTATTATTATATTTCATTTTACAAAGAATAAAATGAGATTTCGAGACATAAAACAAGCTGGTAAATACCATCCCACCAGGAAGTGGCAGAGATGGATTTTGAACCTGACTTATTTTTTTTCTCAAGGGCCAACTCACTGTTCTCCACCATGACATTTTTTTGATGATTAAGCAAGGTTGCTGCCATGCTCTAATTTTTATGCAATCACCAAACAGTCTTCATCATGTTACTATATTTTCCATACAGATTTGATAAGAAGAAGAACATAACTCAGGGTCAGTGATGGCACCCAAGTATGCATATATGTATGCACGATATCTAGACTCATTGGGAATCTTCTGTTTCTATGACCTCCTAACAAGCCATGCTCAAAGCATCCTAAAAGGATGTGTGTTTCTTTTCTTTTATTTTCTTTTTTACTTTACAATATTGTATTGGTTTTGCCATACATCAACATGCATCTGCCATGGGTGTACACGTGTTCCCCATCATGAACCCCCCTCCCACCTCCCACCCCATACCATCCCTCTGGGTCATCCCAGTGCACCAGCCCCAAGCTTCCTGTATCCTGCATAGAAACTGGACTGGTGATTTGTTTCTTATATGATATTATACATGTTTTAATGCCATTCTCCCAAATCATCCCCCCCTCCCTTTCCCACAGAGTCCAAAAGACTGTTCTATACATCTGTGTCTCTTTTGCTGTCTCACATACAGGGTTGTCGTTACCATCTTTCTAAATTCCATATATATGTGTTAGTATACTGTATTGGTGTTTTTCTTTCTGGCTTACTTCACTCTGTATAATAGGCTCCAGTTTCATCCACCTCATTAGAACTGATTCAAATGTATTCTTTTTAATGGCTGAGTAATACTCCATTGTGTATATGTACCACATCTTTCTTATCCATTCATCTGCTGATGGACATCTATGTTGCTTCCATGTCCTGGCTATTAGAAACAGTGCTGCGATGAACATTGGGGTACACGTGTCTCTTTCAATTCTGGTTTCCTCAGTGTGCATGCCCAGCAGTGGGATTGCTGGATCATAAGGCAGTTCTATTTCCAGTTTTTTAAGGAATCTCCACACTGTTCTCCATAGTGGCTGTACTAGTTTGCATTCCTACCAACAGTGTAAGAGGGTTCCCTTTTCTCCACACCCTCTCCAGCATTTATTGCTTGTAGACTTTTGGATCACAGCCATTCTGACGGGTGTGAAATGGTACCTCATAGTGGTTTTGATTTGCATTTCTCTGATAATGAGTGATGTTGAGCATCTTTTCATGTGTTTGTTAGCCATCTGTATGTCTTCTTTGGAGAAATGTCTATTTAGTTCTTTGGCCCATTTTTTGATTGGATCGTTTATTTTTCTGGAATTGAGCTGCAGGAGTTGCTTGTATATTTTTGAGATTAGTTGTTTTTCAGTTGCTTCATTTGCTATTATTTTATCCCATTCTGAAGGCTGTGTTTTCACCTTGCTTATAGTTTCCTTTGATGTGCAGAAGCTTTTAAGTTTAATTAGATCCCATTTATTTTTGCTTTTATTTCCAATATTCTGGGAGGTGGGTCATAGAGGATCCTTCTGTGATGTATATCGGAGAGTGTTTTGCCTATGTTCTCCTCTAAGAGTTTTATAGTTTCTGGTCTTATGTTTAGATCTTTAATCCATTTTGAGTTTATTTTTGTGTATGGTGTTAGAAAGTGTTCTAGTTTCATTCTTTTACAACTGGTTGACCAGTTTTCCCAGCACCACTTGTTAAAGAGATGGTCTTTTCTCCACTGTATATTCTTGCCTCCTTTGTCAAAGATGAGATGTCCATAGGTGTGTGGGTTTATCTCTAGGCTTTCTATTTTGTTCCATTGATCTATATTTCTGTCTTTGTGCCAGTACCATACTGTCTTGATGAGTGTGGCCTTGTAGTAGAGCCTAAAGTCAGGCAGGTTGATTCCTCCAGCTCCATTCTTCTTTCTCAAGATCGCTTTGGCTATTTGAGGTTTTTTGTATTTCCATACAAATTGTGAAGTTATTTGTTCTAGCTCTGTGAAAAATACTATTGGTAGTTTGATAGGGATTGCATTGAATCTATAGATTGCTTTGGGTAGTATACTCATTTTCACTATATTGATTCTTCTGATCCATGAACACAGTATATTTCTCCATCTATTAGTGTCCTCTTTGATTTCTTTCATCAGTGTTTTATAGTTTTCTATATATAGGCCTTTAGTTTCTTTAGGTAGATATATTCCTAAGTATTTTATTCTTTTCGTTGCAATGGTGAATGGAATTGTTTCCTTAATGTCTCTATTTTCTCATTATTAGTGTATAGGAATGCAAGGGATTTCTGTGTGTTGATTTTATATCCTGCAACTTTACTATATTCATTGATTAGCTCTAGTAATTTTGTTTATTTTCAATCATGGATAACAATATTCATATTGTAATCATGTAACAAAACACCAAATTATTAATATAATAATCTTATCTTTACAGGTTGTTTGGGCCACTTCTTATCTTATTGGCTGTGGCATGTCATCGTGTCATAAAGGAATTCACTATCTCTACATTTGTCACTATTGTCATGAGTATGTATTATACAGCTTTAGTTTCACATAACTTTTAGAAATACATTTCCCTTACATCATCTAGTTTCTCAAAAATCATTTGTTTTAAATTATTTTAACTGATTTTCAAGAGTGAGGAAATTTTTATTTGCATTTTTCAAAAAGGAATTTTATTAGACCACGTTTTCCTTTGTTCTTTTTTAAGGGGAAATGATCCTGACAAGAAGAATGTACCTTATAATAAGGGAAGTCCATGTGGAGACTGTCCAAATAACTGTGAAGATAAACTATGTAGTAAGTTTTACATCTCAGTGTGCTTAATATTGATCATTGATCTAGGAGCCATGGGTCATTAAAATCAAATGTTTAATAGTATTACAATTTTCTATAATATTACTTTTTTCTCAATCATCCCAAAGGAATAATTAACATTATCTGATTTCCCTTCCCCCACTCCCAAAGTGACCCAGAAGACCAATGATTAAATCTATTAGATTGGAAATTAGAACATCCATGTCTAAACTCAACTTTCCACCCTAAAACTTAAAGTTCTCACCCTATAATAAGGGCATCTTGGATAAGATGTTAATATAATTTTTTTTCTGCTCTTTATATAAAAACTTTCTTGGCTCTGTTATTGCAGCCCTGAAGTTAGACATCTTGCTTTCAGGTTACCAGGATTCTCAGGTTGCTCTTTGGCCATAACCCCTCTACCTGCCTGTCCACTTATCAGAACAGGTAGTAATTTTTTACTGAGTGATCTGTATACTTTTAAGTTTCCATGGACACATTGGAAGACATGAGCTGATGATCATACTATTTACCATACATCTTTTTATTTCTTAAGCAAATCTTACCTAAAATGTAGTATTAACTAAATGGGTTCCAATTCCATGTTCATTTCCTTAGGTAACAAAAGTGTCTTTTTTTGAAGTTTTCTTCAGGCATAATTTACTAGTCCATGGGGATATGTTTGTAACTTAACTTTCAGTAAGTTTATGGAGAAATAATAAACCTCCCTCCCCCCCACCAAAAAATATCCTTTATCTGCAGATTTGGAAGACTAAAATGTTTATTTTCCTTCACCTGACCACTCCATTCCATTTGCTTTTAAAGCAAGGAAAAATGCCATCTCTTTTCCTTTATCAATTTCTCTGTCATTCTTCTCCTTCTTTTCCTTCTTCTTCTTCCTGTCACTTTAGTAACTCATTTCTGAAAATAAATGTAGCTGAAGAAAGATAAAATATCTACTAATTATCTTTGCTACAGGGTAATGGGGTAGTTCTTTGTTTTGTTTTGTTTTGGTTTTTTATCCAAGAGACAAAATCAATGTCTAGAATGGAATGAAAAATGCCATAGAAATAAAATGAGAGTAGAAAGAAAAAAAGTATTACTTAATAATATTGACCCTATAACACAGAATATACATCTCTTAAGCCTTTTACTCACCTACAAATGCATAAGAAGATGAGAGATGAGCTTTTGAGTCGATATGGTATAACCGTGCTTTTTCCTTTCAGCAAACCCCTGCATCTACTACGATGAATACAATAACTGTAATACACAAACTCAACGTCTTGGCTGCAACCACCTGTCAGTTCAAAGACTCTGCAAAGCTAGTTGTATGTGTCAAACTGAGATAAAATAGCCTTTTTCATTTGCAACTGTAATGTGCTGTTGGATCATCCTTCCTTTGCTCCAGCAGCTTCTGATGCATTTCATCTGGTTTTAATTACACCTAAGATACTAATTTTCACTAATCATATATAAGTGTAGTCACTCAGTTGTGTCTGACTCTCTGCAATCCCATGGATCATATATGGGCATCAGTATATTTACAACAATACCCTTCACTCTTGTTCTGATACATTGTGAAGCAACATTGTTTTAAACTTTCTTAAAACTGGAGTGAAATATGATTGATGAAATGTGATAGAACCATGAAATATGGAATGAAATATGATTTAAATATGAAAAGTTCAACACCTGCCTCATATTTAAATCATGTGATGTCTAGTTCTCAGGTTGAGATGATTCAATGGATTGGATAACTGATTCAGTAAACTGTGTTAAAGGAGGGTCTTTCCCTGTTTAACTTCTTCTCCTGCTTTCTCAGGTCTCCAACTTCCCTGGTATTTGTCTTCCTTGCACAATTAACATACACTAATAATTCATCTCTTCTTAACTTCATGTCTACCTTAAATTAACCATTAAAATAATCCACAAAGCAAACAAAGAGTCCAGTCTCATTACTTGAAAGGTAAATGTTGGTTAATGGGAAGTGGTTTAAGGTCTCACTGTTTCTCTGCCATATCTATACACATTTGTAAAGCAGAGCAAGAAAACTGTGTGAGTGCTTAGTTTAACAAAATAAATATTCAGCATGGATTACATGCAAGGGGTAATCCATACATAAAGGATATTCCCTCCTTTATTTCCAACTGAACTGGAATATTAAAGAAACCTAGTGAGGCATATGGCTACACAGAGAGCACAATACGTGATATTTTGTTTCATTTCAGGTATTTTTTTGGTAAATGTGCTCTTTCTTTCTGAAAGCTTATATAAAAGAAAATTCTCTAGGTTTTTATCATTTGTCATACCAAGTAAAAGAAAGAAGCAGTAGAAATGGTTTTACTTCAAGGCTGAAAAATTTTTGTGTTACCCCAAATGAGCTTCGTACTGCGAAATATCTCCAAGTAGGTGTGACACAAGCATATAGTGTGCCGAACTGAAACAAATACACTGCCAGATATTTCTCCAGCAATGGTGAGTTTATTCAGATTCAGCTGAGAATTGCAATTTGGAGTGGGCAGCTACGGGGAGCCACATGAAAGTCCCCACTTCGCAAGGAAGGGAGATGCCTTTACAGGGAGGAAAGGAACTAGGAAGGACTACAGTAAACAGAGTTCATGGCTCTTTATTGGGAAGTCTTTGAAGGAAAGAAGAGGGAGCTTTCTTTTTCTTGATGGGCTCTGCTACCGCTGTAGGGCATGAAAGCCACCCTCGTCATGTCTCCTGACTCTACTTCACTGAGGTTTCTGTTTATGAATCTTTCACAAGATCAACTTTTTGACTACTTCCCAACATCATTCCAATGACCCCAGCTTATCAGGAGTGTTTGTGGACACAGCAGCACTCTTTCCTGTAGACTTGAAATTTCATGGTATACCCAAGGTCTATGTCAGGGGGAGTCTATGTCAAGACTGGACTCAGGAACTCAAATACATTGTTCTATTAAAAACAAATGTATGTGAAGATAGCCCACACTCTGTTTATGGAATGTGTATCACTTTAAATGTACTTGCTTTCACTTAAAAAAAGAAAACAAGCAGATGTGTGTGTGTGTGCACACACATATGCTCATGTCCAGAAACCCTGAAAAGCAAAGGTAGTAAAGAGCATCCTTGATGGCAAAAACCTAGTTAGGTTGTTGGGTTTGTAGTGCAGAGCAAATGGGCACAAAAATGGATTCAGATCACAAGGAAACTCAAAGTCTTGGCTTAATGCAACAGGCAAATGTAATAGATCTTGATTCTCAATTAAAAGACCTCTATAATAAAAACTCATTTCTATGCAGATGTATATGGAGGCATGTGTTTAAAATGCTCCAAGATATGCAGATAGACAAGTGCTTATTTTGGGAATCATTTTTCTAAGCATTTGGCAGCCTGATCATAACAGCAAGATTTCTTCATGGCATTAGTATTCTCTTTGCCAGAAAATCTTATACCCTGTTTGGATATTTTCTGTCAATTCAACTCATTCAGGCACATATAGTTTGATAGAAATATGTATTTTCTAAACTACACATACTGGGAAAAAAAGAAATATATCTTGTGGTGTGTAATAATTAAAAGCTGTAGAACCATGTTTCTGTCTCTGCACCAGGCTGTATTTATCCCAGTTTAGAAAGTTCATTCACATAAAGACTAATTCCAGGAAATGACCACAAGATGGCAGCATATGCATATGATTACTAAACATTTGAAGCCAAGGAAAAACAACTGTTACGCTATTTTTAAATTATTCTTTAAAAAGTAGCTCAATGATTTTCATAAAAAGATTATGATGAAGACAAAATAAAACAGCCTCCACGCTTTGTGAGCAATAGGTCACTCTTTTAAGTGGATGTACCCAAAAAAGGATAACTCTAATAGTGTTAGATTATTCATCCCACACCTATTGATAAAGAGGTTCTTCCTTTCATCTTACTTGTAGATTAGCTGTTGCTGACATCGACCTGATAACATATCTGCATCTCAGTTTCCTCATTTGCAAATGCGGATAATAATAGCACCTTCCTTGTAGAGCTGCTGTGAGGATAAAATATGGGAAAATATATACAGAATTCCTAACAGATCCTGACATGTTGTGTTAGCTATTAACTTTTATTATTTTTATCATTCACAAGTTTTGTTCAAGCTGGATTTAGAAAAGGCAGCAGAGCCAGAGATCAGTTTGCCAACATCCATCAGATCATCGAAAAAGCAAGAGAGTTCCAGAAAAACATCTACATTTACTTTATTGCCTATGCCAAAGACTTTGACTGTGTGGATCACAGTAAACTGTGGGAAATTCTTCAAGAGGTGGGAATACCAGACCACCTGACCTGCCTCCTGAGAAACCTGTATGCAGGTCAAGAAGCAACAGTTAGAACTGGACATGGAACAACAGACAAGTTGCAAATCCGGAAAGGAGTACGTCAAGGCTGTATATTGTCACCCTGCTTATTTAACTTATATGCAGAGTACATCATACAAAATGCCAGGCTGGATGAAACACAAGCTGGAATCAAGATTTCCAGGAGAAATATCAATAACCTCAGATACCCAGATGACACCACCCTTATGGCAGAAAGCAAAGAAGAGCTAAAGAGCCTCTTGATGAAGTGAAAGAGGAGAGTGAAAAAGTTGGCTTAAAACTCAACAGAAAACTAAGATCAAGGCATCCGGTCCCATCACTTCATGGCAAATAGATGGGGAGACAATGGAAACAGTGACAGACTTGGATTTTGGGCTCCAAGATCACTGCAGATGGTGACTGCAGCCATGAAATTAAAAGATGCTTGCCCCTTGGAAGAAAAGCTATGACCAACCTAGTCAGCATATTAAAAAGCAAAGACATTTCTTTGCCAACAAAAGTTCGTCTAATCAAAGCTATGGTTTTTCCAGTAGTCATGTATGATGTGAGAGTTGGACCATAAAGAAAGCTAAGGGCTGAAGAATTGATGCTTTTGAACTGTGGAGTTGGAGAAAATTCTTGAGAGTCCCTTGGACTGCATGGAGATCAAACCAGTCAATCCTAAAGGAAATCAGTCCTGAATATTCATTGGAAGGACTGATGCTAAAAGCTGAAGCTCCACTATTTCGGCCACCTGATGCAAAGAATTGACTCATTGGAAAATACCCTGATGCTGGGCAACATTGAAGGCAGGAGAAGTGGACCTCAGAGGATGAGATGGTTGGATGGCATCACCGACTCGACGGACATCAGTTTGCGTGAACTTCGGGAGTTGGTGATGGAGAGGGAGTCCTGGCAGTCCATGGGGTCACAGAGTCGGACATGACTGAGCGACTGAACTGAACTGAACTGGTGTCTCTCATGGAAATGAAGAGAATACACGGCCATTACTAAGATGAGGTGGTTTCTTTCTATTCTATTTGCTGAGTATTTATATCACAAAAGAGTACTGAATATGTGGTTATCAGCTCTTCTACAACTAGCTCTATAAAAAGAAAAACCACAATGAAACAGGTAAGAGGGGAAGAGACAGAATCTACTTAGGACCCCCAATCCCACAAGCAGGAGGGGACATCACAAGGGTAGAGGAGGAGGGTGTGCACCCCACACTAGGCACCCCTGAAGAGGGAAGGTGAGCCCCCATAACACAGTCTTTGAAAGCCAACAGGGCTTATGTCCAGAAGGGCCTGAGGGCTATAGACAACTGAGCCTCTGCTCAAACTCACTCTTTGCAAGTCCCTGCACAGGGGCAGCAGTTTGAAAAGCACCTCCACCAGACATGAAGGAAATTCATTGACTCATTTTACAGAAAGTGCCAAGGAGTGTGGATCTGTTGGAGCTATCTCCAGGGATCAAAGAGCTGGCAGGCACCATTTATCTTTCATTCTCCCTCAGCCTAACTGGCCGGGCTCTGGGGGTACCTTTCTGACATTTGCCATCTACCAGGCTAGAGTCACCTGCCTTTCCCGGTGTTCCCCTGCACATGTGCCCCTCTCAACCCACCCTCCCTGGCCAGCCCTCTTCCACAGCAGCTCTCGCCCTGCCATACCCAGTGGGCAACCTTGGCTGGGACTGGTTTTCCACACTCAGCAGATGGCCTCAGACTGAACCAGAATGCTCCTCAAAGCAGCTCCTACCCCAGAGGGGTCTAGCCCAGCCCACCAAGGCACCACCCCCAGAAGTTTGTGGCTGGACCTGGCCACCAGACATGCAGAGCTCAGGCCTGGCCTCAGAATCAGCCTTGCTGGGGGTGAGCTCACCCCACCTACCAACACATCTGCAGCAGACACAACCAGGCCTAGGAGATGCTACGCACCGGGACAGGCTGGGATCTGGGATGCTTTGCTGTGGCGACTGCACCTAGGCACACATCTCCTTGAGAAACAAAATACAAAGAAACTGTGAGGGACTCAAAATAACTTTGTGCATGGACTGTTGGGGAAAATTACGGATGACATGATACAAAAAGAACAAAAAAACCAGCTGCCCCTTCTGAAGAGCCTGGAGCAAAAACAGGGTGTCAGGAGCCAAAGCAGGGTACTGCACATGCCCTCTGCACAGAATACCACCAAAGGGTTGGGCAAGCAGCCTAAGTCGCTCTTCCAGCCTGACCCCTGGACACACCCCTACCCTCAATCCCTGTAAGGAATGAAGTTGCCCCACCTCATGGAGCAAGCATGGGAACCTGCTGTCTGTTCTCACTCCTCTGCTGCAACAGGGGCCCCCGTAAAGCCATGCCTGAATTTCTTGGGCTTCCCTGATGGTTCAGAAGGTAAAGAATTTGCCTGCAATGCAAGAGACCTGAGTTCGATCCCTGGGTTGGGAAGATCCCCTGGAGGAGGGCATGGCAACCCACTTCAGTATTCTTGCCTGCGGAATTCCATGGACAGAGGAGCCTGGTGGGCAACAACAGTCCATGGGATCACAAAGAGTCAGACACAACTGAGCAACTAACACTTTCACTTTCTTGAATTTCTTATCTGGGCACTTATCAATTTCTACTGGTTGGGGAAAGACCAAGAATTCTGATCTGTATAATTACTGATATGACTCACTGCAGGCTCAGATGACGGTCAGTATTTTTTAGCAATAAAATGTTTTTTATTAAGGTATGTGCATTTTTAATGTAGCTCGGTGGTAAAAAATCTGCCTACTAGTACAGGAGATACAGGAGACACAGGAGATGCCAGTTTGATCCCTGGGTCAGGAAGATCCCCTAGTGTAGTAAATGGTAACCCACTCCAGTATTCTTGCTGGGGAAATCCCATGGACAGAGGAATTTGGTGGGCTAGAGTCACTAAGAGTCAGACATGATTGAACACGCATGCACAAGTACATTGTTTAGACATAAAGCTAATACTACACACTTAATAAACTACAGCACTGTGTAACCATAGCTATTATATGCACTGAGAAAACAAAAAAATTCCTATGACTCACTATATTGCTATATATGCTTTATTGCAGTGGTCTGGACCAAACCTTCAGTATCTCCAAGGTATGCCTGTACTAAAGTCTGATCCTCACAGACCAGTCGATGCTATTTCAGGAGACAGAGATCAAGAGGACATAAGTAACTTTTCCCCACGTCATACAGTTAGCAAATAACAGAGCAATAATTCCAACAGACAGTCTAATTTCATTAGACAGTGCTTCTCAAATTTGAATGTATTAAGAATCAATTGAAGAACTTGGTAAAGCACACATCCCTGACCTCCATTCTCTGGGATCCTCATCTGAGATCTAGGGTGAACACCAGAGAAGGCGATGGCACCCCACTCCAGTACTCTTGCCTGGAAAATCCCATGGAAGGAGGAGCCTGGTGGGCTGCAGTCCATGGGGTCACTAGGAGTCGGACACGACTGAGCGACTTCACTTTCACTTTTCACTTTCATGCAATGGAGAAGGAAATGGCAACCCACTCCAGTGTTCTTGCCTGGAGAATCCCAGGAACGGGGGAGCCTGGTGGGCTGCCGTCTGTGGGGTCGCACAGAGTCGGACACGACTGAAGCGGCTTAGCAGCAGCAGCAGCAGCAGCGTGAACACAGGCTAGTCAGTATCCCCCGTATATCAAACTTTGTTTAACAAGTTATTTTTGGTTAACAAGATTCATTTCATGGCTCTCTTCATTGGGCAGTAGCCCAGAGATTAAGATGCTGTGAGAATTAAGACATCCAGATTCTAAGACAGTTGATGCAACCAGATAAGTAAATGTTGGCAAGTCTATTTCCCAGTTCCCGTGCATCCCATAAAGAAAGAGAGAACTTGTCTTTCTACTATAAACCTCCTGTGTGAGCCAACTAGGTGCTATGAAACCAAGTGCCAAGGTGCAAAGGTATGTTGTTCAGTTGCTAAGTCATGTCTGACTCTTTGTGATTCCATGAACTGCAGCACACCAGGCTTCCTTGTCCTTCACCATCTCTCAGAGTTTGCTCAAACTCATTGAGTTGGTGATACCATCTCATCTTCTGTCGTGCCCTTCTCCTCCTGCCTTCAATCTTTCCCAGCATCAGGGTCTTTTCCAATGAATTGGCTCTTGGCATCAGGTATGAGAGATCAACAAAATGATAAAATTAAAACATTCTTAAAACTACGTAACATGTCAAAAGGAATATAGGAGATGAACTGTCCCATAAAAATGCATAGGGCATATATGAGACAGAATTGATAAAATTAGCAGCAACATATTAAAGGAACAGGAATGGGGGTGAAGAGAAAAACACAAACGCCCCCTACTAAAAAAAAAAAAAAGAAAGAAGAATCAGTTTATAGGATTAGAACTTGATTAAACAGAATCATTTGTTCAAGCCAGAATTCACATCTTTGGAGCAAATACAATGAACATGCTCTTGTGATTTTAATCAGAGATGTACCACACAAAACAGGAATATCTTTCCAATATTAATCAGAGGTAATGTCCTGGAGCGCTCCCTCAAAGAGGTCTGAACTACAAACTGTATATATCAAGTTGCAAGTAGGTAGGCAGAGTGTGGAATGGAGATTCCTTGGCAGGACACTTACTGGGGGAAAATCTCCAGATTTACACATCCCTGTGGACAGAGGGAGAGAAACAGGTTTGTACACCTAGAGAAGCTGGGTTGGAAGGCAGTCACAAGAGAGTCTTCGGCTAATCCCATGGTAAATCCCAAAACTGGGATGGCCCTTCAGAGTTGTCCCAGTGTGGAGAGAGGTGCCTGATAGTTACCATTCCCACAGCTATTGGTTCTTATGTGTGGGCTGTTCATGGGCGAAGTCAATTCTTAGAGAGGGCACACGGTAGGGCTGTCTGTGGGTGACTCCCAGCTACTGCGGAAGTACGTTCTGCGTTGTAGAAAGGAACCTGGGTAGCACATCACAGCATCCACTCAAGCAATCATCTGCGAGTTAGGCAGTTAAGTTCCAGTCCTATTCATCTGGTAACCTGCTCACAATAGGCAAGATTTCTTTCCTAATGATTATAATGATATTCCCATAGCTGAGTGATCCTATACCCTAAATGCAGCATGTTCTGTGATATCTATTCATTCAGTCAGATGAAGCCAGGACAAAATCAGGTATTTTCATATATGATTAGATTAAAACCTGCAAACCACATTCTTACTCTGGGGCCAGGCTAATGAGTTACTTCATTACATAGCTCAGTAAATTCCGTAACATGACGGGTAATTCTAGGAAATAACCAAAAGATGGCAGTGTATACACATGACTGTTAAATTTCTTTGGGTGCCAGGGAAAACCGAAAATCTAAGCTAGTTTGTCTCCCAAACGTTGTTCTAAAGATGAGCTAAATAATTTACACAAAATTCTAAAAAGAAAAATCCACTTTTTGTTGGTGATGTAATTGCACACAGATATAGTGAATGTAAGGAACCAAATGAATTAGCAGGTTACCAAATGAATAGGACTGGAACTTAACTTCCTAACTCACAGGTGATTGCTTGAGTGGATGCGGTGATGTGCTACCCAGGTTCTTTAAGTGGATGTACACAATGAGAAAACGAGTGTTAGGGAGATAAAATGCCCCACACCTGCTGATAAAGAGGTTCTCCATCTTGTGTAATAGCTGTTCCTGACATCTGCGTGATAACATATCTGAGACTCAGTTTCCTCTTTTGAAATGGGGATAATAGCACCTCCCTTGTAGAGCTGCTGCCAAGAAAAAATAAGGGAAATGTTTATATACAGATCCTGATATTGTATTCACTATTCATGTTTACTTTTCACATGTCAATTGGCATACTAACACTATACTTGCTTCTCATCCAAGTTGTCGTTTATTAATTGCGTGTGTAGTACCACATTTAGAACTTCACAATTGTATTGCATGGGGTATCTTATTAAATCTTTGGAGCAAGCTTTGAGTATGAACAAATGGGTCACATTTACAGATGCAGAAGCTGAAATACAAAGAGATCAAAAATCATGCCAAAGGTAAAACTGCTTATAAATGATTAGAATGAATTCCTAATCCTGGTTGCATTTACGAGAAGGCATAGTGCCGGGGACAGGGAAGAAAGAATTAAAGCAGGAAACAATACCTCTGACTTTTAACTTCATCTTCTCTCCACAATCCCTCGTGACACAGTGTGTTCACCTCAGGCTTCTGAATTACTCACATTCACATTCTCCTGATGTGAGGCAGAAATCAGCATGGCCTGGATTGCTGAAGACTTACATTGCTTGACATGGAGAAGCAGCTCTATGACATTAGTTGGCCACTGCAGATTTTAAACGTATTAAAGCCAAGGGATGTATACACGTTTCTGTGTTCTTCTAAGTTGTATTCATCTTATCGGTGTGGAGAGTTCAGATAAGAGTTCGAGTATTTTTGAGAGAAGAGACAGACATTGTGAAGATGAAGGCAGGGACAATTGTTGGGTGGACTCCCCAGATTTGACTGCTACATACTGTGAACTACTCTGAACTGGCAGTCATGGCCACTCCATTGAGAACCTGAGATGCAGGAGGCGACTGGGGTTGAAATAGAGGGAGGAGACTGAAACTGCACAATTGTAGACCACGGAGACAGTGTGGGACTCAGATCTATAAACTAGCAATGCAGGTCTTCTCATCCCAGGGAAAGGTAGACCACCCTGGAATACCATGCTCACTCAGGAGCCCACACCATGAGTGGATGGCTAAGTGAATAAATGTTTCTATCAAGGGCATGCATGGTGAGCACCTCTGAGTGGCTGGTTTCAAGGCACCAGCCTTGTTACAACTCTTCAGCTCAGTTCAGTTCAGTTCAGTCACTCAGTCGTGTCCGACTCTTTGCGACCCCGTGGACTGCAGCACACCAGGCCTCCCTGTCCATCACCAACTCCTGGAGTTTACCCACACTCATGTCCATTGAGTTGGTGATGCCATCCAACCATCTCATCCTCTGTTATCCCCTTCTCCTCCTGCCTTCAATCTTTCCCAGCATCAGGGTCTTTTCAAATGAGTCAGTTCTTGGCATCAGGTGGCCGAAGTATTGGAGTTTCAGCTTCAACATCAGTCCTTCCAATGAACACTTGGGACTGATCTCCTTTAGGGTGGACTGGTTGGATCTCCTTGCAGTCCAAGGGACCCTCAAGAGTCTTCTCCAACACCACAGTTCAAAAGCATCAATTCTTTGGCACTCAGCTTTCTTCACAGTCCAACTTTCACATCCATACATGACTACTGGAAAAACCATAGCCTTGACTAGATGGACCTTTGTTCGCAAAGTAATGTCTCTGCTTTTGAATATGCTGTCTAGGTTGGTCATAACTTTCCTTCCAAGGAGTAAGCGTCTTTTAATTTCTTGGCTGCAGTCACCATCTGCAGTGATTTTGGAGCACAAAAAATAAAGTCTGCCACAGTTTCCACTGTTTCCCCATCTACTTGCCATTAAGTGATGGGACTGAATGCCATAATCTTTGTTTTCTGAATGTTGAGCTTTAAGCCAACTTTTTCACTCTCCTCTTTGACTTTCATCAAGAGGCCTTTTAGTTCTTCTTCACTTTTTACAACTCATAAGCCTCTCTGGTTTGCTTTCAACCTTTTCCATCCAGCTCAGCCTGCTATTGGCAGAGACTAAAATGACTGATCTGATTGCAAAGTTTGCATGTCAACTCCTCACCAAACATGAGTTCCACAAATTTATTCATGACAGGAGAGAATATTGCCAGGACAGATACAACTGAGTTTGCCTCCTCTTATAGGATGTCATTTACAAGATCAGTGACGTATTTTTTAAATAAAAACAAGAAAATATCCTTGAATAATACGCCAAATTTTTGTAGAATTAGCCCTATTTCCTCTTTTCAGAGTATTTTTGGAAGTCATTAGAAACGGACAGATTGAATTTCATGGTCAAATGCAATTGAAAGCTGTTGCTATGAATCTATTTTTTGAAGGAGGAACGGACATCGCCAGATGAGAACATAGTCACTAACTATTATAAACAGGCAAACTGTGCACTGGAAAATGTACACATTGCTTCAGTGGCTATAAGCATATGTGACGAAAAGGTGGGAACAACTGAAATCATTCTACCCGCTTGTTGCAAATTACACTTTCTGAATTACTTATAACTAAAATGACTTATAATTTGGAATCCATTGAAATATGGTTCCCTCAATATATGACTTGGGGCTTCACTAGAGCCTCAGTGGTAAAGAATCCACCTGCCAATGCAGAAGATGCAGGTTCGATCCCTGGGTTGGGAATATTCTCTGGAGAAGGAAATGGCTACCCACTCTAGTATTCTTGGCTGGGAGATCACCTGGACAGAGAAGCCTGGCAGGCTACAGTTCATGGGGTCACAAAGAGTTGGACACGACTTGGTGACTAAACAAAAACAACAACCCCATTATAGTACAGAGATTCCCATAAAACAAACCATGTTTACCATTATATGGCATTAATGTTCAGTGGTATAAAGTCAGTTCACATCGTTGTACAACCATCATGATCATTCGTCTACAGAACATTTTAATCTTCCTAAACTTAACATCTGTCCCCAGGAAACAATAACTCTTCATTTTCCCCTTCCCCCAGTTCTTGGAATGTATACTCAACTTTCTGTATTTATCAGTCTGATTATCCTAAGTTCCTCATAGAAGTGGAAACATACGTATTTGTCTTTTTGTGATTAGCTTATTTCATAAAGCAAATACATTCAAATATGTGCTCTTTCATTTTGCAGCGTATGTCAGAATATCAATCCTTTTTAATGCAGAATTCCATATTATGTAATATGCCACCTTTTGTTTATACACTTGTTGTCAATGACCATTTGGGTTGTTTATACCTTTTGGCCTTTAAGATTATGCCACCATGAACATGTGTGAGCAAATGTCTCTGAGTTCCTGCTTTTTGCTGGATCATTGGTAATTCTTTTTTAAATTTTTGGGGAAACAACTGTACTCTTTTCCACAGCAACTGCATGATTTACATTACCACCCACAGCAGCAGAGCAACTTCATGTTCACTTTTTTCACTTTTCAATTTATCTATTTTTCCTGTCTTGCCTGTGCTTCAGGTCTCACAGAAGAATTCACTGTTAAATCCACTGCCATGAAGCTTTTCCTTTAAGAGTTTTACAGTCTAGCTCTTATGTTTAGGTCTTCAATCCATTTAGAGTTAATTTTTAATATGGTATAAAATGAGGGTACAGTTTCTGTCCTTACCATATGTATATTCAGTTTGTCCAACACCACTCGTTGAAAAGACTGTCTTTCTCCATAGCATTGAATGATGTAGGATCCTTCTTGAAAATCATTTTGTCATATGTTTTAAGGGTTTATTTCTGGGTTTTCTATCTTTTCCATTATACTGTATATCTGTCTTTATGCTGAAACTACATTGCTTTTTTAAATGTTTTGTTTTTTGACAAACTGGTTCATTTTTTATTTTTATTAACATTTTATTGAAATACAGTTGATTTGCAATATCATAATAGTTTCAAGTGTACAACATAGTGAATCACAATTTTAAAAGTTTACATTTCATTTATAGTTATTACAAAATATCAGTAATATTATTACCTGTGCTGTACAATATATCCTTGTAGCTTATTTTATACATAGTAGTTTGTGCCTCTTACACCTTACTCTATCTTGTCCCTCCCCGCATTCTTCTCCTGACTGGTAAACATTAGTTTATTCTCAATATCTGTGAGTCGGTTTCTTTTTTGTTATCTTCACTAGTTTGTTGTATTTTTTAGACTCCATATATAAGTGACATCATACAGTAGTTGTATTTCTCTGTCTGACTTATTTCACTTAGCATAATACTCTCCAAGTCCATCCCTGGTGCTGCAAATGGCAAACGTTTATTCTTTTTATGGTTGAGTAGTATTCCATTGTACATATATACTGCATCTTCTTTATCCATTCAACTGTTAATGAACTCTGAGGTTGCTTCCATATCTTGGCTACTGTAAGTAATTCTGCTTTGAATATCTGGATACATATATCCTTTCCAATTACTGTTTTTTGTGTTTTCTTCAGATATATACCCAGAATTACTGGTTCATGTTGTATTTATATTTTTAGAGGAAATTCCATACTGTTTTCCATAGTGGCTATGCCAACTTATATTATGACAACTAAAAGCTGTCACTTGTCGTCTGGTTTGGCAAGAATTGAGTGATTAGCCACTGTAGTTGATGACCTTCAACACTGAAAGGAGTTCAGGGTGGAGATCAGGAATGAGGCACTCTGTGATCTGGGAAAACTGGCAGAACAGGCCTCTAAATAGTGAGATATTGTCAGGAGAAAATTTTATGGACACAATTTCTTGCATTTTCTCATATTTAGAAAAGCTTTAAAATCATTATCTGAGACTTACATACGCTCCTTGAGACTAGCAGCAATCTTCTACTGAAACATGTGCCGAAATTACATATATATACTAATGTCCCCCCACCATCTCTTTGGAGCAGTTTGTCAGAGCTTCCTGAGAGTCTGTCTCCCAGGCTATAGCTCTCAATAAGCCCCAAATAAAACTGAACTCACAGCTCAGTGAGTGCATTCTTTTTTCAGTTGACAATGCCTACTAACAGGATACAAGGGTTTCCTTTTTTCCAGATCCTCAAATGCTAGTATATTCTCTTTTGATGATAACCATTCTGACAGGTGTGAGGTGATATATCTTTATGGTTTTGACTTCTCTGATGATTGGCAATGTTGAGCATTTTCTCCTATGCCTGTTGGCCGTGTGTACATCTTCTTTGTCAAAATGTCTTTCCGGGTCTTCTGCCCATTTTTAATTGGGTTGTTTGTGTTTTTGATATTGAATTGTATGAGCTATTTGCATATTTTGGCTATTAACCACTACTTGGTCATTTGCAAATATCTATAGATTATGTTTTAGATTATCTTTTGTTGGTGGTTTCCTTTGCTGTGTAAAAGCTTTTAAGGCTAACTAGGTCCTATTTGCTTATTTTTTATTTGATTTCCTTTGTCTGAGGTGGCAGATCCAAAAATTTATTGCTACGATTTATGTCATGGAGTGTTCCATCTGTTTTCTTCTAGTTTTATAGTTTCCAGTCTTCCATTTAATTCTTTAATCAATTTGAATTTACTTTGTATATAGTGTGAGAAAATGTTCTCATTTAATTCTTTGACATGTAGCTGTCCCAGAACCACTTACTGAAGAGACCATCTTCTCTCCATTATATATTCTTTCCCCCTTTGTCATAGATTAATTAAACAGAATTATTTTCAACTCTCTGTCCAGTTCCACTGATCTGTGTGTCTGTTTTGGTGCCAGTACTATATTCAATTAATATAACTTTGTACACATTGTGTTTATACAATACACCATATGCATTTAAAATTACATTTTGTTTATAGTCAACTCTGGGCAAATATTTATAAATTAATTGCATACAATGTTTTTTTATTTCTGCTTTTCATGTGTGTATAGAAATTATAATGAACACATGGAATCACTTCCAACTTAGTAATATTTACCTTGCAATTGTAAGGAGATCAAACCAGTCCATCCTAAAGGAAATCGGTCCTGAATATTCATTGGAATGATTGAGGCTGAAACTGAAGCTCCAATACTTTAGGCACCTGATGTGAAGAACTGACTCATTGGAAAAGACCCTGATACTGGGAAAGATTGAAGGCAGAAGTGAACGACAGAGGATGAGACAGTTGGATAGTATCACCAACTCGATGAACATGAGTTTGAACAAGCTCCAGGAGTTGGTGATGGACAGGGAAGCCTGGTGTGCTATAGACGACTGAGCGACTGGACTGGCTGACCTGCAATTAATGAGGCTGAACTCTGTGCTTGCTTTGCTATGATATATGAAAGCACATGGGATGTTACAGTGCAAATTTTTTAAGACATTGAATATACTTCTTTAACCATAAAATATTAATTATAAAATGTTATATAAACATTCTAAAAATTATATATGATTTTTATTATGCAGACTGTTTTTTACTATATCACAACTGTGATTAAACATCAGCCCAAAATCACTGCAGATGGTGACTGCAGCCATGAAATTAAAAGACGCTTACTCCTTGGAAGGAAAGTTATGACCAACCTAGACAGCATATTCAAAAGCAGAGACATTACTTTGCCAAGAAAGTTTCATCTAGTCAAGGCTATGGTTTTTCCTGTGGTCATGTATGGATGTGAGAGTTGGACTGTGAAGAAGGCTGAGGGCCGAAGAATTGATGCTTTTGAACTGTGGTGTTGGAGAAGACTCTTGAGGGTCCCTTGGACTGCAAGGAGATCCAACTAGTCCATTCTGAAGGAGATCAGCCCTGGGATTTCTTTGGAAGGAATGATGCTAAAGCTGAAACTCCAGTACTTTGGCCACCTCACGCGAAGAGTTGACTCATTGGAAAAGACTCTGATGCTGGGAGGGAATGGGGGCAAGAGGAGAAGGGGACGACAGAGGATGAGACGGCTAGATGGCATCACTGACTCGATGGACCTGAGTCTCAGTGAACTCCGGGAGTTGGTGATGGACAGGGAGGCCTGGCGTGCTGCGATTCATGGGGTCGAAAAGAGTCGGACACAACTGAGCGACTGATCTGATCTGATCTGATCTAGGATGATGAAAAAGTTTGTTTTAGGAACACTCAGTAGTTGGTTGTCCTAGTCACATTCTCGGATTTCCTACTGAAAGTTGTGAATTCTGCAAAAAATAAAAAACCACACACTGTCAGATGCCAGCATCAGTTGCTCATGTATGCTCACCTTACAGGTGCCCAGGAGACAAACACACTGCCCAGTTTTCATCTCGCACTTCCCCAATGGGCTCACCTATTGACCAGGGATTTAGGATGCTATTATGAAGCCAGTCAGTTGCACGTGCCTACACTGTGGGCAGGAAACAGGGTGTTTCCCTAATAAAACCAGGAAGTGTGTTGACTAACTCAAGTGGGAGCCACTTGTATTTTCCTCTTAGCCACCAGCACAGTCTACACTCCCTTCTTCCTGTTGGTGCCATCTATAACCTAAGGCATCTTCCCTGCAAACAACTGTCATTTCCTGACAAATGGAAGAAAAATCTGAAGTCCCACACAGCTGTCTGCCTTGCCATTGATGTTATAGCATAATAGTTATGGGAGTCTGGGATCCCTGGCCCATGGCGTGTAATTGTAAGACACTTACACAGGTTTGTGGAGTTGTTTTTGACTTTTAATTAACCAATTCCTTAGTCTTACAATGAAAACACTCAGAGCAAAATTTCTTAAATGTTGTAAATGCATCTTTTGAAAAACAAATCTGTTAATGAGCTTGACCCTCTGGCTTCTACACAGTATTTGGTTACAATTTTAACTGCAAGAATCACTTCAGAAATATTATTTTGAAACAAATGGTTTTTATAACACATTGTTTTGTTTGTTTTAGAAGGTGACTGCCTACAATTTGGTTCCTTTGGAAAAAATAAAACATAACATAACCTTAGCAAGACATCAATCCTCTCCTAGGATTTGTTTGACATAGAAATGGTTTATCTTTTTTATTTATAATGATTCTTTTTTTAACTTAAAAAATAATTTATTTTTGGCTGTGCTGGGTCTTCATTGCTACATGGGCTTTTCTTTAGTTGCAACGAGTGGGGGCTGCTCTCTAGTGGCAGGGTGTGGGCTTCTCATTACGGTGGCTTCCCTTGTGGAGCGTGAGCTCTAGGACATGCAGGTTTCAGTAGCTGTGGCACATGGGTTCCATAGTTGCAGCTTCCAGGCTTTAGAGCACAGGTTCAATAGTCATGGCACATGGGTTTAGTTGCTTTGCAGCACGTGGGATCTTCCCAGCTCAGGGATCGAACTTGTGTCTCCTGCACTGGCAGGCAGATTCTTCACCACTGAACCACCAGGGAGGCCCCTTTAATGATTCTTATTTACTTCATTTTAGTAAAATTAAAGTCCCTATCTAAGACTTATATCATAGGTTAGTTTTATGCAGGGCTTACCTTAATCAATAACTGATAACAGAGATTGGTAATTTGCATGCAAAAGTCCTACAAGAGTATCTGTTTGTGACGTGGGCAATTCAGCCATTTAATTTTGGCCACATGTTTATCTGTTGTAGAAAAGGACAAATAAATAAGGAAGTCAATAAAATAATAAGCAGATAAAATACAAACTTTAAAAGGTATGCATTGCTCATGTAACTGCAATGTATTGCAAAACTTTTTAGCTTTTTGAAACTAGTTCTACAGTGACTCATGTGTTACAAGCACATAACTTCCCCTTCTTTGTCTTTAAGAACAATCCCAAGTGCTTACTAAAAATGTTTAGAATGAAAAAAAAAATGGCTTTTAAACTTTACAATTCACTAGAATTTTTGAAAGAGAGATTGATTGCTTCATAAAAAGTAAGCCTAATATTTACTGAGAGATTAGTCTCTATTGGTCATAAAACAAGTGATTCAGTTAGCTTATACTCATATAGATTTTTACCTCAGTACCCAGAACTCTGTACATTTCACAGAGAAATGTATACTTCACATATATTGTCAACAGAAAAGTTAAATGAAACTAAAATGAGCAAAATATGTTAAATGCCTTATTAATAGAATAATAGGTTATATCCATATCTTATTACTTAAATCAAAGTCTTGTTTTCAACATCTACAAAATTTAAGAACAGCCATTGAGAAATAAAAACAGCTGAGGAGTCACTAAAAGACCAGCTGGATTTGTGAGGAGGGTGCCTGCAGCAGGGTAAGGAGGGTAACGGGGAGGTACTAACCAATGGGTATAGAGTTTCAGTTATGCCAAATAAGTCCTAGAGACCAACTATACACCATTGTTCCTATGGTTAGCAATTCTGTGTTGTGTACTCAAAAATTTTCTAAGAGGATATATCTTATTAAGTGTTCTAATCACTTAAAAAGTAATAAATGAAAAGGGTAGAAGAAAACTTTGAAGATAATGGGTGTGCTTATGGTGTTAAGTTGTGGTGATGGTTACATGAGTGTATCTCCCATCTCATCAAGTTGTATACCTCAAATATGTACAGCTTTCCATATGTCAATCATATCTCAATAAAGTGTTTTATTTTAAAAAAAGAGAGAGACAGAAGAAACTGTGGGGGAAAAATAGACATGATGGAGAAGCAGTTATTGGATATCTTGACAAACAAAATCCGAAAACTTCTGGGCCAGAGCAACAGCAGGATATAGCACTGTCTACACACCTATGTAAACATAGGTAAATATTTGCTACAATAAAACACACATTTCAGGATGACGTAGACATGGGGTGACAGGAATAAAAGCAGTGAAAGTGACAAGGAGGCCTCCTCTGTTTACGCTTTTCTCTCGTATCAACAACTACTAAACATCATGCGTGCATGCTCAGTCACTTCAGTCATGTCCAACTCTTTGTGACTCCACAGACTGTAGGCACCAGGCTCTTCTGTCTATGGGATTCTCCTGGCAAGAATACTGGAGCGGGCTGCCCCTTCCTCCAGGGGATCTTCCTGACGCAGGGACTGAACTCGTGGCTGTTTGCGTCTCTTGGTTGCAGGCAGATTCTTTACCCACTGAGCCACCTGGGAAGCCCATTAAACATCATGCTAGCCCCTAAAAAATATATACTTGTTGCCATGCACTGTCAACTTCTTCTGCTAATATTAAAATAAGAATTCAACTTTTTTCAGTATATTGACTGATAAAGCATGGCAACTAGGGGTAAATGTTGGTGTTTTAGCATTTTCATCTAGTAGGTGATGTTATCAATTGTATAATACATAATTATTGTATAAGCCAGTAAATAGGAAAAAGAAAAAAAAAATTACTGTGAAATGTCTTCAATACCAGGATCATCCTAATTTCAAAGAAGATAAATTGTGAAAAAAGCAGAGTATCTGAAACATGCCTGATATTATAACAAGTGTTCAAAATATTACTGAAAGTTTCTATCAAAACAATTTAAGACATGATTAAAAAAAAAAGGAAAGAGAAACTTAAGTGATTAAATGATCACTTAAGTCATTTGTTTGTTGCTTCTTTTGAGTTTTCTCTTTAAGAAACTTCAATAAAGAAGTCCAATATAAAATCAACCTATCAACATAAACAATGTTTTGCAATATTGGCAGTAACTATGGAATAATATAAAAATCAAGTTACCATTTGTAATAACATTAAAAACTCTAGAAATTGTGATCATTACTTATTTGGACAAGTTTTACTAAGATTGAAATACTATTTAGTTCCCCAAATTCATTTAAATATTCTGGTAGAACAAACCTGTCCCGAGTTGCTTTACTTTTTTACAAAAGACAGCCTTAGTGAGATTTAAATACCTTTATTTAACTTCATTTAAATGATATGTTGCCTAGATATAAAGATTTTGGTAAAAAGTTGTCTTTTGCTTATTGAACTCTCAATCTGAAGCTTTTTCCTTGCATGTGATCTGCTTTTTCATTTTATAAACTTCAAAAAAAATTTTTTTCTTTCCCTGTCTTAATTCCCTTAGCATAATACCCTCAGGTATCATACATGTTGTGGCAAATGACAGAATTTCCTTCTTTTCTATGTCTGAATAATATTCCATTGTACATATATACCACATCTCCTTTACCCATTCTCTATTTGAAAGTTGTTAAGAGAATAAATCACAAAGCTTTCATCACAAGAAAACAACATTTGTAACGGTGTGTGGTGATGGGTGTTAACTAGACGTTGTGGCAATCACTTTGCAATATACCCATATACTGAATCATTATGTGGTACACCTGAAACAAATACAATGTTAGATGTCAATTATATGTAAATATAAATAAATAAACAATAGAACTGTAAAAGATTGTTTCTTGACATAGACGTTCCTAAATGTTGTTTCCAGAGTGTGTGTTTGTTTCAAGTCTGTTTGTACTGTATTATGGGCTCTTTTAGCCTGAGACCTAACATGTTTATTCAAGTACAGGATATCACTTTTTTACAACTGTTCTATCACCTTCATGCTCTCTCTATCCCTTTATGACATCTCTGTGATGTATAAACAATTGTTAGTTCCCACACACCTGACTTTGTCCTTACTCTCTTCCTCTTGGTCCTTTTTAAATGTATTATGTAACGACTCCTCCACAAATTATCTGATCACTAATTCATTCTTTAGTTACTTTTTTATCTATTTTACTATGCAACCTATCACTTTGAGTTATACGTTTCAGCATCTTTTACGTCCAATGTGTTCCAGTGTTTATGCTTTTTAGCTGCTTCATCAGCCTTCCTACTTACATTATCTTTTTTGCTTTAAGATTATTTTCCCATTTATTTTAATCTTGCGTCTAATTCTCATGAATTTGACTTCTGAGTATATTGTTCTGTTTATTGCCTTTCTCTTTTACTGTGGGAGCACTCAGATATATTGAATTTTTCCCCTATAAATACTTTTTTTGCCTTGATTACTAACATCAGCAGGGTGAACCAAACTCAGGTGCTAATTTCATTTGTGTGTGTATGTGTGTGTTGAAACTGGAAGAAAATATCAAACAAAAAACCTCTTACATTGCAATGATTCCCTTTTCCTTATTCCTATTTCCACTATGGGTATTATCTGTTCTCTAGGAAATATTACAGTTCATCCACTTTAATAACTTCTATCCTCATATCATCAGTTGAAAGGAGAGACTGCCAAACTGAAGTATAACTGTTCTTGACTCCTCACTTTAGTCTAACCCCAGCACCATCCTCATATTCTTCTACAATAAGAGAATTAGAACCAATTCCAAGACACTGGTTTAATGCTTCTTGTGTGGGGTTTCTTTCTCCCTTTTTTTCTGTTTCTTTCTCACTTGACATTTTTTTTTTTCTTTTGCTGAGTTGGGAACCCAGAACTTACTCATCAAGGCTCACGAGTTGTACACTCTTGCTGCTGTTTCTATTCATTCTCTCCTGGTCACACTCGCTGCAACAGGACACACGGGAGAGAAACAGTGCAACAAAAATCCTCCAACAGTAGTCCAGTAGCTCTTCTTGGGCTTTGGATTTCTCCCTTTCCTTCTCCCTTTCTGGCCCCCCTTTCCACACCCCTTGCCTTAAGAAACACAAGAGCTCAATAATCTTAGGTTCCCGTAGGCCTCCTGTAGGTTTGGTAGCTGCTAACTCTTCAGAGTCCCTTGGACTGCAAGGAGATCCAACCAGTCCATTCTGAAGGAGATCAGCCCTGGGATTTCTTTGGAAGGAATGATGCTAAAGCTGAAACTCCAGTACTTTGGCCACCTCATGCAAAGAGTTGACTCATTGGAAAAGACTCTGATGCTGGGAGGGATTGGGGGTAGGAGGAGAAGGGGACACCAGAGGATGAGATGGCTGGATGGCATCACCGACTCGATGGATATGAGTCTGAGTAAACTCTGGGAGTTGATGATGGACAGGGAGGCCTGGCGTGCTGCAATTCATGGGGTTGCAAAGAGTCGGACATGACTGAGCGACTGAATTGAACTGAACTGAACTGAAAGGAAATCTACTTAATCACACGGGCATCTCCAGGACTAGATAAGAGAGAGATAACCAGTATCTATGGCAAATGTCTCCATCTTGTACAGAAGTTATGGATGTCTGGCCATATGTTAATATGTATTCTTCCACAACATTTTCTTATGTTGAGTTCTCAAAATCAACCAATTATTACAATGTATACATTTAACAATTGATAAAATGTATTCATTGGCTAATCTATAGATAATGTTACTGCATGAGTTATAGCTTGTGGAATCTCAGGGACTGAACCCAGGCCCAGGCAGTGAAATTCCAGAATACTAACCACTAGACTACCAGGGAACTTCTCAATGAGTTATTTTCAAACTCACTCTGAACTGAGCAGAAAGTTACACAGTTTTTATACCTAAACCAATCAGCCACTTATACTTTCTCCAAAAATAAAAACTCTCACTCATTTTCAATTCAAATATATGTTTTCATCCTCATGAAACCATGCTCTTTTCAGATGAATTTTAAAGTTATGCTGGTAGTGAAACAGAGAAAGAGGAGACAAAAAGATAAGCATCTTCATCATAATTTCGTAGCCTGAAAGAAATGTCACCACTACCTTGAGTGCTTTACTGGCACTCTCTCTGCTGTGATCTTACGGGCTTCTCTTGAACAAGCCACCATCGTTCCCTCCCAGTAGTCTGAGAATGGAAGAAACAAGGTAACGATAATATGCTATTCCCACCCCACACCCGACAATATGGCTAAAGCCAAAGTCTAACACAAAACCATGCTCTTAACAGAGATATCTGTCAAGACGAGGAATAAAACAGAAGCATATTATATTGCCTTGAATAAACAAGGTGTCAGAGACCCATTTCTTCAAATCTTTCCTTTAATGGGGCACTGCACAAGTTTTTATTCACAATATAATCAGTATTTGACAGAATGAGGGCATTTTTTTTTCTTTTAAAAGAATTTTTAAAATTGTTAAAAGGCATGTGGGAAAGAACCAGCAGGAAGTGTATACCTCAGAACCGTTCCAATTGCAGTTTCTTCACCTCTTCAACAGTCACCCCCAAGCTGCCAGTTCCGGGTTCACCTTCAGGGCCGGCAGTTAGAATCTGCACGACGCAGCACTCCAAATTCAGACTGACAGGACCATTGACAAATCGCGAAGCCAGTTTCCTTTCCCTGGTCCAATCATGGCTGGCCTCGTGAGAGAGCTAGTGCCGGGAAGAAAGGGGCAGGCCAAGGGGAAAGGCGTTAGAAAACACCACCCACCCAACATCTCACCAGCAGTAAAGAGGTTCTCTTCGACACCGGGATCCATGTGTTAACCCGTCTTTGTATCGTCAAGATGTCTCTTTCTAAGAAGTTAACTTTGGACAAAGTGGATGTGAAAGGGAAGCGAGTCGTCATGAGAGTTGACTTCAATGTCCCCATGAAGAAGAACCAGATTACGAACAACCAAAGAATCAAGGCCTCTCTCCCAAGCATCAAGTACTGTCTGGATAATGGAGCCAAGTCAGTAGTTCTTATGAGTCATTTAGGTAGACCTGATGGTGTTCCGATGCCTGATAAATACTCCTTAGAGCCTGTTGCTGCTGAACTCAAATCCTTGTTGGGCAAAGACGTTCTGTTCCTAAAGGACTGTGTGGGTCCGGAAGTGGAGAAGGCTTGTGCCAACCCAGACACCGGTACAGTCATCTTGCTGGAGAACCTGCGCTTTCATGTGGAAGAAGAAGGGAAGGGCCAAGATCCTTCTGGAAATAAGCTTAAAGCTGAGCCAGATAAAATAGAAGCCTTCCGAGCATCCCTCTCCAAGCTAGGGGATGTGTATGTCAACGATGCTTTTGGCACAGCTCACCGGGCCCACAGTTCCATGGTGGGAGTGAATCTTCCCCAGAAGGCATCTGGATTCCTGATGAAAAAGGAGCTAGATTACTTCTCCAAAGCCTTGGAAAACCCAGAGAGACCATTTCTGGCTATACTTGGTGGAGCCAAAGTGGCAGACAAGATCCAACTCATCAAAAATATGCTGGACAAAGTCAATGAGATGATTATTGGTGGGGGAATGGCTTACACCTTCCTTAAGGTATTGAACAACATGGAAATTGGTGCTTCCTTGTTCGATGAAGAGGGAGCCAAGATTGTCAAAGAAATTATGACCAAAGCTGGAAAAAATAGTGTGAACATTACCTTTCCTGTTGACTTTGTCACTGCTGACAAGTTTGAGGAGAATGCTAAGGTTGGCCAAGCCACTGTAGCATCAGGGATACCTGCCGGCTGGATGGGTTTGGACTGTGGACCTGAGACCATTAAGAAGTATGCAGATGTGGTGGGGCGAGCCAAGTTAATTGTGTGGAATGGACCTGTAGGGGTATTTGAATGGGATGCTTTTGCTAAAGGAACAAAAGCCCTCATGGATGAAGTTGTGAAAGCCACTTCCAAGGGCTGTATCACCATTATAGGAGGTGGAGACACTGCTACTTGCTGTGCCAAATGGAACACTGAAGATAAAGTCAGTCACGTGAGCACTGGAGGAGGTGCCAGTCTGGAGCTTCTGGAAGGTAAAGTCCTTCCTGGAGTGAATGCCCTCAGCAATCTGTAGTTGACAAAGTGTCCCTTCCTACTCTTTTCTGTCCACAGCCTTTAAGTAAACTTAGTACTTTCACATCTCAACTCAACTTTCATTAAAATGAACTTTTAAGTCAAAACTCAGGCAATATAACCGAAGTATGGACTGACCCTCAGAAACTCGTAACATCAGCACAGCAATGCACTCATTTCAGTTATGTCATGCATTTGCTTACTCTCTTCAAGTTCTCATTTGAACTTTACCGTTGTGATTCATAGAAAGTGAGTTACTTATTAAAGTGAGTTGAATAAGCTAAAGCTCTCTCTCTTAATTTTAGACCAACTTTATTATTGTTTCACTACTTGAACCATGGAAACAAGATAGAAAAGGTTGCTGAGGAAGGGCAGGATAGAAGCTGACAAATTATTAAACATATTAAACAATGTATACCTGTGGCGGATTCATTTTGATATTTGGCAAAACTAATACAATTATGTAAAGATTAAAAATAATATAAAATTTAAAAAAAAGTGAAATAAATGATCATATTAAATACATATTATTATAAATAAATAATACTGAAAATTAAAAAAAAACATATTAAACAATGAAAGAGCCCAAATAAACTGAGAAAAGTAATTACATTTAAGAACTTGTGGGTACCATTAAAGCTCTGCTAAGGGGAAATTTTTTACTAAATAAGAAAAAGAAATAAAAGATACATATTAAACCTGAGAAATTAAAAGGGAAAAAAATTAAACCCAAGGAAGGAAATACAGCTGTGTGTGCAGATATACAAGAGTGCACATACATGTCTGTTAGAATGGGAACTAAAAATTAAATCCAGATTTCAAATAAAGAAGTAATTGCTTTATTTTTAAAGTGGGTATTATTTAATAAATAGATAACATAACTGCTAAATCTTAAAACTGGATTTTTGAGATAAATAAAAATTATGTGCATATACATAGTTTAGTTATGGGGAAAAGTACAGATGTGAAAGCACTTCCATATTAGAAAATACAATAATAAAATACTAAGAAATGTACAAGAAATGAAAATGCTTATTGGGAATATTTTGCTTAATTCTGTGAACCAAGAGCTAGTCCAGGGCAATGCTGCTAACAAATTAAGAGAGAAAATGAGCAGCAATTTATCCCAGCTGTCATGGCCTTTGTCCCATAGCCTCTGATCAATTCTATATATTCAACATTCTGAATAATTAAGTTTAAAATTAAATCTTAATATACCTGAAATTTTACCATATTTCTAAGGACAATATTAATAGTGCCACAGTACCTCTAGGGAATCTGAAGGAGTTAAGATATAGACTCACGTACAAAAGAAACTGACCATTGCAGTATTTGAAGCAAGATTATAGCATGTTATTCTCTTGCATAGAAGTCTGGGTTAAATAGGTGCTCTCTTCTCCATGAGGTCATCTTGTGAAAAAACTTGCTCCTCCGAATAAGGGACTTCCATGTACCTAAGGTGTCCGTCTGAGTTTTTTTACCTGATAGGTAGCCCAAAGGGAAAGTTAGTACAAGACAGTGTATTTCTTTCAAATACCAAAAACTTGCAAGATTTTTTTTTTTTCCACTTATTCTCTTGGCTGTTAGTTATGTGATAAGTCCTTTTCTGCAAGGGAAACTTGGGAATGTATTCTCTCCAGTCGAGCAACTTGTATTCAACTAAAAATCTGTTTACTGAAAGGAAGTAGATTCTGTTACTAAAAGGAAGTAGGGATAGGAATAAGTACTGGGGTAAAAGTAATGGTTTCTGATGGACTGGTACTCTGGCCACCCAAGTATCTATGTATGAGTATCCATGCATCCCCCTTCCTACATGTAGAAGACATGCCTTCTTCAAGAGGCAGAATCAAGTGTCTTATTCAGTTACTGCATTCCACTCAAAACTGGGTATCCCTGGGTGATACACAACCTTTTCTATGTGATCCATTGGGAAGTCTGGTGAGTTTAAAAAGTATAGTCATTTCTTTTTCTTACACGTCCATAGCCCCTCTCCATACAGACCCACCTGATGATACAAAAGTGGAAAAGAAATGGAATAACTGCAATAAAAATCTTCATCTAAAAAAAAATCGTTGGTTCATTACATTTATGAAATAAACATTGCTGGATAGAAATTTCTAGAACTCCTTGACGTGACAGTAGGAGAATTTCCTTGATCACCCTCTGATTTTCTTCTTTGGAAGGAAGTTACTTCATTGTCTATTTTTGGCCCCTGGTTTTATTATCCGGGAAATTTTCTTGTTTCTTAATCTTCCATGCCATCTTTTGAAGCAGATATTGGAAAGCTGGGCCACTTTAGCCACTGTACAGCTTTCCTAGCATCATCCTTGCTGATGAAGTTTAAGAAACCAAGAAATTCTTTATACAATCACACAATTAAAAGCCTTTGAAGACCAGACCTAGTGATTTTTCAACTTTCTCAAGAATCAAGATTTCTGATCTATTTAATTCCCTGTGAAAGTGTTCTTGGAAGGACAAATAGCCTTGAAGCAGGATCTTATTTCACGTTCCAGGAACTGAACCCGGCCTCCAGTCCACCAGGTAGACCACCAGGCTAGAGGCTAGAAGCAAAATTCCCTGATTCTTACCCCTCTTTGAAACCAAAAATATTTCAAGGAGGCAAAAACTGCAAAACAGATACAAAGTTTATTAACGGAAACACAGCAGGGCTGGGAGAGCACACAGAGTGACAGTTGAAGTCAGAAGCAGGGTAGAAATACACACCGGGAGAGGAATGTGGGCATCCTGAATGAGGAGTGCAGTAAGGCGATTTAAATCACTTACATAGGATAGTCCTATTTTTTTGTTTACCTTTGGGCAATTCTTTCTTTTTTCACAGCTGACTGGTCCTAAGACTCTCCCAAAAATGCATGAGCAATTTTTTGCTAAGACGGATTCCACTGCAGAGGTCTATGGCTGTATATCCATATTTATCATGAAATGGCACCCCCTTCCCTTTTTAACCCCCAGTGAGCCTTCCTGAGTTTATGCAAACAGGGAAGTTTTCCTTGACCCCAGGTGTGGCATTCTTACCTCTTTATTGCAGTAGAGCTCAGCTTCTGCCACTAGCTTTGTCCTCAGAGTGTCTGGGTGAGAACAAAGCTTCAGTTTTATTCCATTTGATGAACCCCACCTGTCCAGCCCAGAAGCCCATCTATCTCTCACATCAAAAGAACCTCACCCCAAAATCTCTTCTAGCTATAGTTCTTAATCCTTTGGCTTTTGCTTTTAATTCACTGGCTTCTTTGCTGGGTCCATTTCCCTCTTCCTCATTTTAAGTGTGGTTAACTCTTGGCCCCCTGAAAAATGTAGGCAGTGATGGAGGGGGTGGGGAAGCAATACCTATAATCACGTCTTTGCCTGTGACCTTTCCATATTTTTATCTGAAAAGTCCACATGGGGGATTTTGCGAAAAATTAAGAGTGACATTCTTTCTCCTGCTATTTGTGATATTGAGACAGTTTGCTTTTTCAACTCTGCTCTCATATTCTTGGCCTTCCTCACCTTTCCTGGTCTATTGGCCAATTTAGGTTGCAGACAACAAGCAGATTGTCCAATATTTCCTGACTGTGCTCATTGTTTGCTTAAAACTGCATGTAACAGCCAAAACATGCTGACATTCTGCTTCTTACTAAATGCTTTCCCTATGCTTTTAGGCTTTGTAAGAAAGTGTTCGGTCTATTCCATACCACAGCCAATGGTTTTACCAATTGGCACGGGAGAAAAATGGTCACCACCTTCCAGCCCTCCATGTTGTTTTACTCACTTTCCTTTACCTGACCCCTAGGTGAATGCTGTAATTCATGAGTTATATTAAGGCAGTGTCCCTCTTACAGGCAGCAGTTTCTAAACTAGCCAGTCTAACGATGAGCGATTTTCAACTGGGGACAATTTTCCCCATATTTGCAAAGAATGGAGACATTTTTGTTTGCCACAAGTAGGAGAGGTGATGGTGCTGTAGGCATCTTGCAATTGCAGCCAAGGATGCTACAAAACATCCTACAAGACATAGGACAATCTTCACAACAAAGAACTATCCCTATCAAAATGTCAACATGGACATTTTTTCTTCTTCTTGTGACATTCCAGGGTGGTTATGGGTAAGTAGACACTTCTTGAGTTCATCCCAGTACGCAGGCTAGCAACATGACTGCCATCAGCTGAACCTGGCCTCCATTTCTGGGAGTAGGAACCATACAGAAGCCCTCCTGAAGACTGTCTGAAGAATTAAAGCTCAAAAGCACATGTAATTCTGCTCAATATTCTATAATCACCCATATGGGGAAAGAACCCCCAAAAGAATTAATATATATATGTGCTGTTCTGTGCTTAGTCACTCAGTCATGTCATATTCTTCATGACCCCACAGACTGCAGCACACCAGGTTCCTTTGTCCATTGGGATTCTCCAGGCAAGAATACTGGAGTGGGTTTTTATGCCCTCCACCAGGGGATCTTCCCAACCCAGGGATCAAACCTTTACTGGCTGAGCCACCCAGAAAGCCCAAGAATACTGGCGTGGGTAGCCTATCCCTTCTCCAGGGGATCTTCCTAATTCAGGAATCAAACCGGGGTCTCCTGCATTGCAGGCAGATTCTTTACCAGCTGAGCTACCCGGGAAGCCCTAAATATATGTAAATGTATGACTGAATCCTGCAGCTAACACAACATTGTAAATCAACTATAGTCCAATAAACTTTTTTTAAAAAAAGAATTAAAGCTCATAAAAATGTTCAGAAGATATAACCTCTCATCATCTGAAAATAAACCTCATCTGGAAACTAATCTCTACCCGAATATGGCCTCTGAATGGATGGGTGTTTAAAAGCGCACACACACAAAATCAATGTCAGCTTCTGTAATGACTCCTTTCTTGCATTAAAATGTGTTCCAGTGGTTCTTTGCTACCTTTACCAAAAAAGGAAGAAAAGGGAGATTAAAGAGAACATGACGCCCTTCAGTGTCCCCAAGACAGGACAGTTTCTTCTCAGGACATTCTTCATTTTCTCTGAGGATCCTCATGTCTGTCCAGAGAAGAGCAGAGCAGGGAGTTGATTGAGAATATTTCTGTCAAGAATTCTAGTTAAATTCTATGGATATTTTAGATATTATTTTTTTCTCTGAAAACATACACAATTCTTTTCACAGAAAGCAATAGGCATAAGTTAAATGTGCTATTTATAGTGGTTGATTAAAAATTGCATCCAGAAAAGCAAAAATAACCTAAAATATTTTTAAGGATGTATTTTTAACTGAGGTGGTTACATTTGCTTAAAGCATTTAATATTTTTTTCTTATATATTCAAAAAACCTTAGAATTATTTTGGACATTATGATGTCTTTAGAAGAAACATGATTTTTGTAAGCTTATGTGTGTGGAATAAGAGAAAAGAAAAGGTATAATTATTACATGCAAGGCCAGCTGAGCTCAGGTACTAAAAGAGGGAGGGAAGGGAATATGGAAGCAGTGGAAAGAGGTCAGGAGGATATTAGAAACTGTGACAGAATAATCTGCAAGCATTGTTGACCAGTTAGAGATGGATTATCAAGAATGCATAGTGATAGAGAATAATTTTGACCACTATAGTAGAAGTAAGGGATATGATAAAGCGTATTTTAGTATTCAGTATTTTAAGAAGCATGCATACAGTCACTGGCTTTAAATGAGATAAATAAGTAATTGCTCAGAAAAACTTCAGGTCTTAAAATAAGCCATTAGCAAATAAAGCCTTTAAGTGTACTGCAGAGAGATGATATCTTACCAAAGGGATAAGGCAACGTCAACTTGCCCAGTGAGAAATACCTAGTAGCAAATTCTCAGAGGCTTGTGATTGAGAATACTTAGACCAAACAAGCTAAAGGAATCAAAACGCAAGCTGTAGAACAAGGTTCTAAATGTGTTCTTCCCAGGCTAGCAGCAAGAACACCCAGAAACTTGTTAGAAATGCAGACTACTGGGCCACCCACCAGACCTACTGAATCACAAGCTTTGGGTAGAATCCAGCAATCTGTGTTTTAACAAGCTCCCCAGTGCTCCTATCTCAGCTTTTCTGAGAACCACTGGTACGGAATAAAGATCACTTTAAACGGGAAACAGGAACCAGTGGTCATCACACTATTTCCTTGTTAGTTGAGGCAAATAATTTCACTTTTCTGAGTGCACATATCTGGAAAAAAATGTTATATTATTCGTATGTTATCTGAGATTCCTTCTAGTTCCCAAATTACATGGCTCTGAATTCCTTTTTGGTATATTTGAAACTACAAGACTCTTGAAAAAGAGGGGAAAAGGACCAAGAGTTAATAGACACTAAACTGAAAAGGGGAAAAACATCAGAAATTTGGCTTGCAATTTGACTGTACTTTGTGTATATGAAAGTGATTTCCTGTGAACTAGAGTGTCTTGAGAGCTTTCAGTTCAGTTCACTTCAGTTCAGTTGCTCAGTCATGTCCGACTCTTTGTGACCCCATGAATCGCAGCACGACAGGCCTCCCTGTCCATCACCAACTCCCGGAGTTCACTCAGACTCACGTCCATGGAGTCGGTGATGCCATCCAGCCATCTCATCCTCTGTCGTCCCCTTCTCCTCCTGCCCCCAATCCCTCCCAGCATCAGAGTCTTTTCCAATGAGTCAACTCTTTGCATGAGGTGGCCAAAGTACTGGAGTTTCAGCTTTAGCATTATTCCTTCCAAAGAACACCTAGGACTGATCTCCTTTAGAATGCACTGGTTGGATCTCCTTGCAGTCCAAGGGACTCTCAAGAGTCTTCTCCAACACCACAGTTCAAAAACATCCATTCTTCAATGCTCAGCTTTCTTCACAGTCCAACTCTCACATCCATACATGACCACTGGAAAAGCCATAGCCTTGAGAGCTTAATGAAGTACAAATAGAATGAAATATAGTGAAATATATTGAATTACTCTTTGCCTTATTAGAGTCATTTAGATTAAGAGAAAATGAGTCCAAAGTTCATGTCTGTAGGAGAAAATTGTTTATTCACAGAGGATACTTGTATATTTTAGGACTTGCTTTTATTTTTTTTCTTGTGTGGCTTTGGTGGATGTTTAAAGCTCTGATTTGGTTGCTTGTGAAGATAGAAATATAGAGTAGAAAGAGGCTTGGTGTTCATGGAATGCTCTCTTCTAGAGTTTAAGTTGGTGCATGCATCATTTTTTCAACTAGGAAAAATCATCTACAACTGAGAAGAATATGGATTTAACTGGACACGCCTAGATATTACCACCGAAAGAAGCCTTACTTTAATTTCCACTGCCCAATCCTCACATCCACAGGAAGGAATCAACCCTTGGGACTTTTGTTTCTTTATGCAAACCACTTGTTTCATGCTAAGATTATTGGGACTTTTATTGTTTACATACCCATGTCTCCCAGCTCTGGACAGCCAGAGTTTACATCTTATTCAAAGGCTCTACTCCAGGGTACCCTAGCACAGTATTTAGTACATAGAAGGTTTCTGTTGATCATGTTGTATTTTATAAACTGAAAGTGTAGCTCACATGATATTTGTGGTAAAACACAAATTGCCCAGTGAGATCAGAAATGTAACAATGTTTCCTGTACCGCATAAAAGGAAATTCACTCTCACATTCAGGAAGTTTTTTTTTAACTTTCAAAAGAAACTGAATATTCCACTTAGTATGCTACAAAAAGAAAGCAAGCTGGCTAGGATACAGAACGATCAATTACTAGAGAAAAACAGTAAGATTTTTAACTTGTATATAAACAATGAGCACTTGGAGAAGGAAATGGCAACACTCCAGTATTCTTGCCTGGAAAACTCCATGGACAGAGGAGCTTGAGGCTACAGTCCATGGGGTCGCACAGAGTCAGACAAGACTGAAGCGACTTAGCTTCATTACTGAAAATCACAAGAAGTTGATATCAATAATAAGCATTCTGTATATTTTACCAGAGAAAAGATATATGTATCCTTAATTTCTTCTCTACAAAGTGGAAATGATATTAAGGTATTAGTTGTGTGTGTTTATGTGAAGACGATAGGAGACAGTATTTCTAATGCACTCATCACAGTGTTTGGCAGAAAGTTCTAAGTATGTAAGCTTCTTATATCATTAATAGTAGAAGAATGGTTCATCTTTGAATTAAGAATATTTTCACAATATCAGAGTTCCCTTGGAAAGATGAAGCATTTGCATGAAATAATATGTAATTAACAAAGATATAGGCCTTAATAAAAATATTTTGATCCTTTCTCAAATTATGCTTATAACAAGCAAAGAATTAGAGGAAGCTAATTCACTTTTAGTAGAACTGACCTATAAAAGATAACTAGAGGAAAAGCATGTCTTCTCAGAGAGGAAGGTGAAGTTTGCCTGAGAAATCAGAATTATTTCCCCAAAAGTGACAAACTATTGCTACTTAAATTCTTTTGAATACTGCAAAAGTGGCCAATGCAAAAAAGAAGTCCCTTAATTATATTTTCCTGTGGTCCTGATAATGTTATGATTGAGGTTTCCAGGGTGGGAAAGACCACTAGTGCTAACACAAGTTTGTTTAAAGGTTTAATAGCACTGAGAATTTCAAATCTGAAGGTGAGACTTAGCAGAAAACCTTGCCAACAAAACAGAAATAGCTTGAATAAAGTGTGATCTAGAATTTGTGCTTTGCATAAAATATTCCAAACAAAAGTCCTTACTCACCCTCCTTGGAATGGTCAAACTGAGAAAGTGAATCAAACTGCATTAGACATACTGGGGTATTGCCGACAGACCAAAGATGTCAGTGAAAATAACATAAAAATATCTGGCAAACTTGGATGATATGCCTAAAACTGAAGCCAGAGAATTTACTCCTAACCTTTCAGTTTCTCAGTTGGGAATTCCTTGGAGGCACCCCATGGTGTTTTGGAACCTATTCTTGTAGTAATTTATAATAAAAACAATTGCATCCTGATTTGAAATCCAAAGGCTTTTTACATGCATATCTTTTACACTATGGTGAGAGTACTCAGTTCAGTTCAGTTCAGTTCAGTCGCTCAGTCGTGTCCAACTCTTTGCAACCCCATGAATGGCAGCACACCAGGCCTCCCTGTCCATCACCAACTCCCGGAGTTTACCCAAACTCATGTCCATCGAGTCAGTGATGCCCTCCAGCCATCTCATCCTCTGTTTTACCCTTCTCCTCCTGCCCCAATCCCTCCCAGCATCAGAGTCTTTTCCAATGAGTCAACTCTTCACATGAGGTGGCCAAAGTATTAGAGTTTCAGCTTCAGCATCAGTCCTTCCAATGAACACCCAGGACTTATCTCCTTTAGGATGGACTGGTTGGATCTCCTGCAGTCTAAGGGACTCTCAAGAGTATTCTCCAGCACCACAGTTCAAAAGCATCAATTCTTCGGTGCTCAGCCTTCTTCACAGTCCAACTCTCACATCCATACATGACCACTGGAAAAACCATAGCCTTGACTAGATGGACTAGTCAAGGCTAGATGGACCCTTGGACTGCAAGGAGATGGCAAAGTAATATCTCTGTTGGCAAAGTCTTTGTTGGCAAACTAATGTCTCTGCTTTTTAATTTGCTATCTAGGTAGGTCATAACTTTCCTTCCAAGGAGTAAGCGTCTTTTAATTTCATGGCTGTAATCACCATCGGCAGTGATTTTGGAGCCCCCAAAAATAAAGTCTGACACTATTTCCACTGTTTCCCCATCTATTTCCCATGAAGTGATGGGACCAGATGCCATGATCTTCATTTTCAGAATTGAGCTTTAAGCCAGCTTTTTCACTCTCCTCTTTCACTTTCATCAAGAGGCTTTTTAGTTCCTCTTCACTTTCTGCCATAAGGGTGGTATCATCTGCATATCTGAGGTTATTGATATTTCTCCTGGCAATCTTGATTCCAGCTTGTGCTTCTTCCAGCCCAGCGTTTCTCATGATGTACTCTGCATAGAAGTTAAATAAGCAGGGTGAAATGTACAGCCTTGACGTACTCCTTTTCCTGTTTGGAACCAGTCTGTTGTTCCATGTCCAGTTCTAACTGTTGCTTCCTGACCTGCATATAGGTTTCTCAGGAGGCAGGTCAGGTGGTCTGGTTATTCCCATCTCTTTCAGAATTTTCCACAGTTTATTGTGATCCACACAGTCAAAGGATTTGGCATAGTCAATAAAGCAGAAATAGGTGTTTTTCTGGAACTCTCTTGCTTTTTCAATGATCCAGCGGATGTTGGCAATTTGATCTCTGGTTCCTCTGCCTTTTCTAAAACCAGCTTGAACATCTGGAAGTTCAGGGTTCATGTATTGCTGAAGCCTGGCTTGGAGAATTTTGAGCATTACTTTACTAGCATGTGAGATGAGTGCAATTCAGATCAGATCAGATAAGTCGCTCAGTCGTGTCCGACTCTTTGCGACCCCATGAATCACAGCACGCCAGGTCTCCCTGTCCATCACCAACTCCTGGAGTTCACTCAGACTCACGTCCATAGAGTCAGTGATGCCATCCAGCCATCTCATCCTCTGTTGTCCCCTTCTCCTCCTGCCCCAATCTTTCCCAGCATCAGAGTCTTTTCCAATGAGTCAACTCTTCACATGAGGTGCCCAAAGTACTGGAATTTCAGCTTTAGCATCATTCCTTCCAAAGAAATCCCAGGGCTGATCTCCTTCAGAATGGACTGGTTGGATCTCCTTGCAGTCCAAGGGACTCTCAAGAGTCTTCTCCAACACCACAGTTCAAAATCATCAATTCTTCGGCGCTCAGCCTTCTTCACAGTCCAACCCTCACATCCATACATGACCACAGGAAAAACCATAGCCTTGACTAGACGGACCTTTGTTGACAAAGTAATGTCTCTACTTTTGAATATGCTATCTAGGTAGGTCATAATTTTCCTTCCAAGGAGTAAGCGTCTTTTAATTTCATGGCTGCAGTCACCATCTGCAGTGATTTTGGGGCCCAGAAAAATAAAGTCTAACACTGTTTCCACTGTTTCCCCCTCTATTTCCCATGAAGTGGTGGGACCGGATGCCATGATCTTCGTTTTCTGAATGTTGAACTTTAAGCCAACTTTTTCACTCTCCACTTTCACTTTCATCAAGAGGCTTTTTAGTTCCTCTTCACTTTCTGCCATAAGGGTGGTGTCATCTGCATATCTGAGGTTATTGATATTTCTCCCAGCAATCTTGATTCCAGCTTGTGTTTCTTCCAGTCCAGCGTTTGTCATGATGTATTCTGCAATTAGTTAAATAAACAGGGTGACAATATACAGCCTTGACGAACTCCTTTTCCTATTTGGAACCAGTCTGTTGTTCCATGTCCAGTTCTAACTGTTGCTTCCTGACCTGCATACAGATTTCTCAAGAGGCAGATCAGGTGGTCTGGTATTCCCATCTCTTTCAGAATTTTCCACAGTTTATTGTGATCCACACAGTCAAAGGCTTTGGCATAGTCAATAAAGCAGAAATAGATGTTTTTCTGGAACTCTCTTGCTTTTTCAATGATCCAGCGGATGTTGGCAATTTGATCTCTGGTTCCTCTGCCTTTTCTAAAACCAGCTTGAACATCAGGAAGTTCATGGTTCACATATTGCTGAAGCCTGGCTTGGAGAATTTTGAGCATTACTTTACTAGCGTGTGAGATGAGTGCAATTGTGCAGTAGTTTGAGCATTCTTTGGCATTGCCTTTCTTTGGGATTGGAATGAAAACTGACCTTTTCCAGTCCTATGGCCACTGCCGAGTTTTCCAAATTTGCTGGCATATTGAGTGCAGCACTTTCACAGCATCATCTTTCAGGATTTGAAATAGCTCAACTGGAATTCCATCACCTCCATTAGCTTTGTTCGTAGCGATGCTTTCTAAGGCCCACTTGACTTCACATTCCAGGATATCTGGCTCTAGGTGAGTGATCACACCATCGTGATTATCTGGGTCATGAAGATCTTTTTTGTACAGTTCTTCTGTGTATTGTTGCCACCTCTTCTTAATATCTTCTGCTTCTGTTAGGTCCATACCATTTCTGTCCTTTATCGAGCCCATCTTTGCATGAAATGTCCCCTTGGTATCTCTAATTTTCTTGAAGAGATCTCTCGTCTTTCCCATTCTGTTGTTTTCCTCTATTTCTTTGCATTGAGTGCTAAGGAAGGCTTTCTTATCTCTCCTTGCTATTCTTTGGAACTCTGCATTCAGATGCTTATAACTTTCCTTTCCTCCTTTGTAAAGTCAATATTGCTGGTATGATTTCATCCCATTTCTTAGGTATGGACATAGTCTACATTTCATTAGTATTACAGAATTCAAGTGGAATTAACTAAACAGAACTCTATTTTCCTTCCTGATTCAACCACGCTAAGTACTTGCACAATGATTTTGCAGAACCACAATATTACCCAAATCTGAAGATAGTTATGCTAAACAAGGAAATGCCATTTATAACTCCTTTCCTTTTTTTGTGTGATTTACTTTATATACCCAAGACTGGAATGAACTAGATGGTGTAATGTCCATTTCATAGTTTGAAATGCAGGTTACTTACAATTATATGTGCTTGTAGTCTCCCTATTTCTAACCCCCCAAAAAACAAAATAGTCTAAAAAAGTCACACCAATAGTTATTTTGAGAGTCCATGTCAAACTTGGATAGTCCCCAAATATCTATAAAATCCCTCTGGGTTCACTTACACATGGAAAAAGTCAGAAGGACTTACAAAATTGTATTTTTTGCAAAAAGATGACAAACTTTTATGCACAGTCAATAATTAATTATTGTAGTCCAAAAAATTACAAGCCTTCTATGCTGAAGGGCAACATCAACAAGTGGGACAAGAATTAAGCTCAAACCAACTCTTTAAAGTGACATTTACAAACTACCCTTTTTCATTTATTTCTTTACAGAACTTTCAATAACTACCAATTATACTTATCCAATCAGTAGAATAATTAATGTCATAAATATAATCATACCCGTAAAACCAAAAAAAGTCTTAATTTCTTTTTTCTGCTCTATTGCTGGTTTTTGTCCCTCCATATGTAGAAGGTTTTAGAGTGACACAAAGAAAAGAAATGAGCGCTGGGGCCCACGCAGGTACCAGGCTGGCTTGAGCACTCTTCCTGGTTGGCCCTGTGGACCCTCATCCATCCAGACACAGGAAGGGGCTTTAGAAATTTTCATCCAAAACATAGTGGCCCCCTGAGATCCATATCACAGCACAAGAAATTATTTTAACAATTGATGTATAATAATGCTGAGCTCATTTACAAGAAATTCTTACCTTCTCATATGTTCAATTTGTCAGTCTTTGATTTGCCTTGCCATGTAGTTAATCCCAAATTCACTTAAGATTATTCTCCTTTCTCTTATCATATTTAAATATGTCTGGTCTTTAATGAACTATCTTAATCTTATTTTTCTGGTGTCCATCCACATCTCTGTCCTTTTCATCTTCCTGTATTTTTTGTACAGAAGAGTTTGTGACATTCTTATTTTTTTCAATACAAATATATTCATTAAAAGAAGCTGCAACCATCTGACAATTTCACTAAGTCTTCTGACATAGTTGTGAACCAAAATTTCTGTATTGAAATATATATAATTTTCCATGAATCAGTTTTAGCTCCCTATGACATTATGCATGGGTATTATTAATATCAATTTTTAAAAAATAAAATTATGTGTAGATATGTTATATTCAATACTGTTCTTTGACATGAGCAAACAAGGTCCTTGCCCCATACCCAGGTTTCAGGAGGCTCCTGTGTTTTGTTTTAGATTCTTAAAAATATCTAAAGTCCCTCAGAAGTGTATCCTGACCCTAAATGTGTGGGTCCCAGTCCTAGTTACTTCACTTTGAGCTACTCTCCAACCCTCTAACCCATAAGTGGGATCCAGATGCTCCCAAAGCATCATGATTGAAACTTTAAGCTATCTTGGACTCCATAGCAAGACTTTAGCTCCAGATAAGCTGCCTGGTAAATTTATCGCTCCCACTGGTTAGTGTGGCATTTTTTTAAACAGGAGCAAAAGATATTGGGCCACCCAAATGGTGTTTGCATGTTGATTATAGTTGAGTTGAATGGTTAACATAGGAAAGAGTCCTATAAAATATATTTTCTAAGGGCTTTGCATACCCCAATAGAAGCCCTAGATATATTATACTCTGAATTTATTTTCAAGAAAATAAAGGTGTTAAAAATATTTGTGATAAAAAGGAAACATTAGTACAAAAGGTATCAACTTCCAGTTATAAAATAAAGAAGTCATAGGAATTTGGCAATGTACCAAAAAAAGGAAAAAAAAGGCAGCCTTATATTTGATAGAGTTGAGATTGATTATATGAGGCTAAATAAACATTGCTGAAATATTTGCAAGGAAGCATTGCTTCTTATTTCTGCAATCTTATTAAAGATTTCTGGAAAGATCACAGACTAAAGAAGTTTCAGAGGGCAAAGTCTCTAAGAAGAACATAATCACTGACTTGTCTCTTCTTGCCAGAAATACTAGCAATTCCCTTGCAAATGGAGCCAAGTATGGAAACAGACAAAGAATTCTCTCTTACATCATTGACATCTGCCAGCATATCTAATCTCCTGATTGGGACCTCTATATTCAAAATATAATTTACATGTTAACAAAATTCATAAGCAAAATCTACTTTGGAGCAATGTCAAGAGAGAAAAGCAAATCAGTTCAGTTTAGTTCAGTCACTCAGTCATGTCTGACTCTTTGTGACCTCATGAACTGCAGCACTCCAGGCCTCCCTGTCCATCACCAACTCCTGGAGTTTACTCACATTCATGCCCATTGAGTCGGTGATGCCATCAAACCATCCCATCCTCTATTGTCCCTTTCTCCTCCTGCCTTCAATTTTTCCCAGCATCAGGGTCTTTTGCAATGAGTCAGTTCTTTGCATCAAGTGGCCAAAGTAGTGGAGCTTCAGCTTCAGCATCAGTCCTTCCAATGAACACCCAGGACTGATCTCCATTAGGATGGACTGGTTGGATTTCCTTGCAGTCTAAGGGACCCTCAAGAGTCTTCTCCAACACCACAGTTCAAAGCATCAATTCTTCAGTGCTCAGCTTTCTTTATAGTCCAACTCTCATATCCATACATGACTACTGGAAAAACCATAGCTTTGACTAGATAGACTTTTGTTGGCAAAGCAATGTCTCTGCTTTTTAATATGCTGTCTAAGTTGGTCATAACTTTTCATCCAAGGAGCAAGCGTCTTTTAATTTCATGGCTGCAGTCACCATCTGCAGTGATTTTAGAGCCCAAGAAAATAAAGTCTGTCACCTTTTCCACTATTTCCCCATCTATTTGCCATGAAGTGATAGGTCCAGATGCCATGATCTTAGTTTTCTGAATGTTGAGTTTTAAGCCAATAAGAAAAGCAAATATATCCCCACTAAAGCAAATTATGAAGAATTACAAAGCCCATACTGTATCAAATAATTTCAAGAGCAGGAAATTTCTAGTGTCTCTGTGTTTACTATAAAGAGACACAAAGGACAGTGTGTTCTCCTATGCTAGGCTTTGAGTTAGAAATCAGATGAAACTTAAATTTAATGTGCTTTCGATCACTGATACATTATGGTTCTAATTAAATTCTGATGTATTTCACAACAAAGTTTTATTCTTTTGTAACATATAGTTGCATATCAAATCCAGGAACAATTAGGTACTTCCAGTCTAGTAATAACCTAGACAGCATATTAAAAACAGAGACATTACTTTGCAACAAAGGTCCATCTAGTCAAGGCTACGGTTTTTCCGGTGGTGAAGTATGGATGTGAGAGTTAGACCATAAAGAAAGCTGAGTGCTGAAGAATTGACGCTTTTGAACTGTGGTGACTCTTAAGAGTCCCTTGGACTGCAAGGAAATCCAACCAGTCCATCCTAAAGGACATCAGTCCTGGGTGTTCATTGGAAGGACTGATGTTGAAGCTGAAACTCCAATACTTTGGCCACCTGATGTGAAGTGCTGACTCATTGGAAAAGATCCTGATGCTGGGAAAGACTGAGGGCAAAAGGAGAAGGAGACGACAGAGGATGAGATGGTTGGATGGCATCATCAACTCTATGGACATGGGTTTGGGTGGACTCCAGGAGTTGGTGATGGAAAGATGGGCCTGGCATGCTGCAGTTCATGGGGTAGCAAAGAGTCAGACACAACTGAGCTACTGAACTGAACTGATTCTAGTAATTCCTATTTAGGGCTGGCTGGAACCTCAGAGGAAAAGGTTCAAGGATCAAGCCATGTTCAAGTAAAGGTCTAAAGACAAAAAATAAAGAACTCTTCTTCCCTGCAGTTAATGATGGAAATTCTAAAAAATTAGTTACAAATAAGATAGCCTCATATTTTATGCTTAAGGACAGGGAAGCCTGGCATGCTGCAGCCAACAGGGTCCCAAAGGCTCAGACATGACTTAGTTACTGAACAGCAAAGTGTTTTATTTGAGAGGAGAGAAGATCTTTAGCAAACATGAAAAATAATTTTAATAGCAACGATGACAATAATTATTAAATTTGGAAGTAAGAATAGAGTTTAACTTTCAGCTTTTCCTATCTATTAGCTATATGATCTTGAGATGTTTAACTTTTCAAAGCCTCCATTCTTGTGAAATGAAGATAGTCATAGTTTTCTATTATTAGAGCTTTCATTAGGAAGCATTAGGAAGTCCCACGTGATTGAAGCATCACCAAGAAGAAGGGATGTGACTTTTAAAGGAAGCACAGGTACAATTAGTTGAAGAGAACTCTTCAGAGTTTGGAGCTGGTAGAACAAAAGTCTACAAAAAGAAAAAAAAAAAAACAGATTAGGCAATAAAATAAAGAGGAGCAATGGGTGAGTTGAAAGATTGCTCAGTACTAACATTGAGATCCATGCCTATAAAAGTAGTATCATACTTTCAAATGTTTCCGTAGGCTAAGAGTATCCTTCAAGATGTAGAAATACACAGATAAACAGCCAAGAATAGCTGGAGAGCCAACTCAAGACTGGAGGACAGCAGTGATGATTATACCTAAAAATATAAATATAATCCATCAGGCAGAAGAGACATTTCTTTACCAAATATAAGAAAGAAATTTGTCAAGGACAATATCTCTTGAGTAAATAACATGATCTCATACCACACAGAGGGATTAGCCCTAGATATCTATATGCACAAATCTATAATTATAGTCTGTTTTCTCTTCCCAGGCAAGGATCCCAGTGTTGTAAGAACTCTTTCTTTTGCTCATGATTAAAATGAAATGAACATAGGTTACTTTCAATTTTGTGTAACTTAAAAGAAACAATAAAATCACAGAGTAGAACTATTTAACCTGATGAAGGCTAGATTGCTTTGATTTTTTGAGTATTTTAGGAATAATTGTTAATCTTAAAAAGGTAGGAATAATAATAGACAACCGTAGTTAATCTACACACTCCATATTGAAGGCAGATGAGGTGTTTTTCTGATTGAGAAATAAATACAGTATCAGAGCCACAGGACTGGCTTCTTTTGAGTCAGAGATGACCTTTGAACATCAGTGAATTATTAAAACTAACATGAAAAAGTCATACGCCAAAGAGTAAGGAACCAGTACTGGGGCATACATCACTAAATTGATATCTTTATTCCTTGGGCCTTAAATTAAGGGGGATTAAGATTTGACAAAGAACCACGTGCTTAAAGAACAATGAGCCAGCAAGGCCCAAGCAGCCATCAGCTGACCTTTGAAAGGCGGACACAGTGAGCTCAGGTAAAGTACACGCACAGGAAGATTGGTTAATGCTTCACATGGATTTGCATCTTTCTGGGACACAGTGACATTGTACAGAGTTGGAAGCAGGCCTCAAGGAAGAACAAACTGCCAACTGTTATAAATCCAAGCCTATTGTGAGAAGATAAAGCTTTGGATTTACCTGTTCTAGTAGTACAGCTCTGAACTCCTCAAATGCACAAAATGTGTTGGAATAATTTTCTTCCTTCTCTGTCATTCACTTACTTACCAGAAATTGCCCTTCTCCACTCTCCTAAGTACCTATTTCTCTTTTGGTATTGGCCTCAATGGGAATGGGAATGGGAATTCCCTCACCTCCATTAAATCACGTTTATGGCTTCTGCAAAGTTCAGCTCAAAAATTATCAACATTCATGAACCCCTCTCTAACTAATCTTAACCAACTTTTTCAATGAACTTTTTCAAATAAGCATTCTTTATTCATTAAAGACTATGTGCCTGCTAAGTCACTTTAGTTGTGTCCAACTCTTTGTGACCCATTTGATTATAACCCACAGGGCTCCTCTGTCCATGGGATTGTCCAGGCAAAAATCCTAGAGTGGATTACCATGCCCTCCTCTAGGGGATCTTCCTGACCCAGGGATTGAACTTGAGTCTCTTGCATCTCTTGCATTGGCAGGATGGTTCTTTAACACTAGTGCCACCTAGGAAGACCCATTAAAGACTATCACAGTCTTAAATGCAGAGTACATCATATGAAATGGCAGGCTGGATGAAGCACAAGTTGGAGTCAAGATTGCAGGGAGAAATATCAATAACCTCAGATACGTAGATGACACCATCCTTATGGCAGAAAGAGAAGAGGAACTAAAGAACCTCTTGATGAGTGTAAAAGAGGAGCATGAAAAAGCTGGCTTAAAACTCAAAATTCAAAACACTAAGATCATGGCATCTAGTCCCATCACTTCATGGCAAACAGATGGGGAAACAATGGAAATAGTGACAGACTTTATTTTCTTGGGCTCCAAAATCACTGAAGATGGTGACTGCAGCCATGAAACTAAAAGACACTTGCTCCTTGGAAGAAAAACTATGACCGAACTAGACAGCATATTAAAAAGCAGAGACATTACTTTGCTGATAAAGGTCCATCTAGTCAAAACTATGGTTTTTCTGGTAGCCATGTATGGATGAGAGAGTTGGACCGTAAAGAAGGCTGAGCACTGAAAAATTAATGCTTTTGAGATGTTGTGTTGGAGAAGACTCTTGAGAGTCCCTTGGACTGCAAGGAGATCAAATCAGTCAATCTTAAAGGAAATCAATCCTGAATATTCATTGGAAGGACTGATGCTGAAGCTGAAACTCCAATACTTTGGTCACACGATGGGAAGAACTGACTCACTGAAAAAGACCCTGATGCTGGGAAAGATTGAAGGCAGAAGGAGAAGGGGACAACAGAGGATGAGATGGTTGGATGGCATCATCAATCAATGGACGTGAATTTGAGCAGGCTCATGGAGATGGTAAAGGACAGGGAAGCTTGGCATGCTGCAGTCCACGGGGTTGCAAAAAGTCCGACATGACTGAGTGACTGAACAACAAAAACAATTTTTAAAAGAACTCACTCTAGCAGTCATGCTATCCTGTTCCTACTAATATTTCTATGGCTGATGTTGCATATTAGTCACATGACAGAATTTTCAGTGTTCCTGCAAGCAAACCAGCTCCTAACCATTCAATTCCACTTCACATACTAACACCCTCTCACTGAAAATCAACCTCAAGATCCAGTCTACCAAGTCAAACAGCATATACTCTGAAAAGGAAGAAAAAACAGATAATACATGTCTTAGAAATTCTTCCCCCTATTTTAAGTATATTTAATTACTGATTTTTTTTTTGGTGGAGAAATTGAATTTGAAATTTCACACCCAGCTTCTTTAGACTAAGAATCTAATCTTTATACTTGAACCTATTAGGATATTCCCATGTTTTTCCTGTGAGCATAGGTTTTTGGAAACTTTTTCAGTTAAACCTGATAGATAGGGCAATACGTTATGGCAAACCCTCCACTCTTTAGGACATGTGGGACACTTTTTCATGGATTTACCAATAGCTAGAGAAACTTTCACATTTATTGATACTTGAAGAACAAGAAGCATATTACTTTTGTCAAAAAGCCACACTAGTTTTTGTTAGCATAAAAGATTTATTTTTCTCCATCTCTATCCACCCAAACCACCCAAAGATACCAGAAAACCAAAAGTCTCCATATAACTTGATCCATATAACTTGATGGAGTTATATAACTCCATATAACTCCATATAACTCCATACAACTTTATGGATGAAAGGCTCAGCTCAGGACATCTCTGCTCCTGTTCTAAGCTTATTCTGACTCCTGATTGAAATATCTTTGCTCTACAGGTTTAGGACACTTAATTTGCTCAAAAATTTTATAATTGTAGCAAAGTTTGGTTTTTGTTTGTTTTTTATTTTGCCCATGCTACATCTTGCAGGATCTCAGTTCCCTGACCGGGGATTGAATCCAGACCATGGTAGTGAAAGCACCAAATCCTAACCACTTGGCCACCAGGGAACTCCCAGCAGAATTTTCATAAATGGTATGATTTGTTTTCCACTGGAGTTTGTCTGTGGGCTTAAAAATGGTCTGATCTTTTTTTGTTTGAAGATTATAATGATTCAGTTTCTAATATAATTTACAAAATGAATTAAGCAAGCCATTTGGATTCCAACATGGCAATGAGATTTTAGTTTTTGAATATAATCTTGTTTCTGGCTCACAAATGATTTTGTTTTGCTTTATATATTAATGATAAGTACTGGAAAAAGTCAGTTTTCATCCCAATCTTAAAGAAAGGCAATGCCAAAGAATGTTCAAACTACTGCAAAATTGCACTCATCTCACATTCTAGCAAGTATTCAAAATCCAAGCGAGCCTTCAATGATACATGAACTAAGAACTTCCAGATGTTCAAGCTGGATTTAGAAAAGGCAGACGAATCAGAGATCAAATTGCCAACATTTTGTTGGATCATCGAAAAATCAAGAGAGTTCCAGAAAAACATCTAATTCTGCTTTATTGACTACACCAAAGTCTTTGAGTGTGTTGATCACAACAAACTGGAAAATTCTTCAAGAGATGGGAATACCAGACCACCTTACCTGCCTCCTGAGAAATCTGTATTTATGTCAAGAAGCAACAGTTAGAACCAGACATGGAACAATGGACTGGTTCCAAATTGGGAAAGGAGTATATCAAGGCTGTATATTGTCACCCTGCTTATTTAACTTATATGCAGAATACATCACGCAACATGCTGGGCTGGATGAAGCACAAGCTGATATCAAGATTGCCGGGAGAAATATCAGTAACTTCAGATATGCAGATGATACCATCCTTACGGCAGAAAGAGAAGAAGAACTCAAGAGCCTCTTGATGAAAGTGAAAGAGGAGAGTGAAAAAGCTGGCTTAAAACTCAACAATCTTAAAACTAAGATCACGACACCCGGTCTCGTAACTCCATGACAAATAGATGGGGAAACAATGGAAATAGTGACAGACTTTATTTTCTTGGGCTCCAAAATCACTGCAGATAGTGACTTCAACCATGAAATTAAAAGATGCTTGCTCCTTGGGAAAAAAGCTATGACAAACCTAGAAAGCATATTAAAAAGCAGAGACATTACTTCACCAACAAAGGTCCGCATGGTCAAGGCTATGGTTTTTCCAGCAATCATGTGTGGATGTGACAGTTGGACCATAAAGAAAGCTGAGCACCGAAGAATTGATGCTTTTGTACTGTGGTGTTGGAGAAGACTCTTGAGAGTCCCATGGACTGCAAGAGTTCAAACCAGTCAATCCTAAAGGAAATCAGTCCTGAATTGGAAGGACTGATGCTGCAGCTGAAACTCTAACACTTTGGCCACCGGATGTGAAGAACTCACTCATTTGAAAAGACCCTGATGTTGGGAAAGATCGAAGGTGGGAAGAGAAGGGGATGACAGAGGATGAGCTGGTTGGATAACATCCCCGACATGATGGACATGAGTTTGAGCAAGATCCTGGAGTTGGTGATGGACAGGGAAGCCTGGCATGCTGCAGTCCATGAGTCGCAAAGAGTCGGACACGACTGAGTGACTGAACTGAATCATGAAAATCTTAACAATGATTTGGTTTTATTGTCCTTTTATGTATGTAAGAAGATCATTGCTATTAGATTTCATTCATTTCCTTTCACTGCGATTCCTTTGAATGTATTTTTTTCTTTTTTTTTTTTGTAAACCAGGCTTAAATTTTTAATTACTCTGACTACATCTATGGAGTTCATTAAGATTTATTGAATCTTTCTACTCTCCTTCTATAGATGTTTTCCAATATGTGTACATTGTTTGACTATAAAATACATAAGATGGTTCAAATTTAACTTAGATTGTGCCAGACTTTTTAGTTACTAGTGATTCCTGAAATATATTAATAATAACTGTTTCTTTAGCATCAGCTGTGTGACATAGATCTTCATTTACCAATACATTTTCTGTGCTATTTTTGGTGGTTCAATACCAAATATACAGTGATATCAATATATTTGTTTTTTTCTAAGTGATTTTAATACAACTTTCAAGGCTAATAGAAGATAAACTACCTAATCATAATTCCTGAATTCCTAATGGTTTTCAGTGTCCCATATTTACCTGACAGAAAAATGTTTTTCCTATAAAATACTTTGACTATTTTGCCAAAGAATGCTCTTGCCAACTTGCTCTTCTTATACAATGCATGAGTTGTTTCAAAGAGTACTCCATTTGGTTAGTCTCTCAGTTGTGACCAACTCTTTGTGACCTCATGGGCAGTAGCCCAAAAGGCTCCCCTGTCCATGGGGGTTCTCCAGGCAAGAATACTGGAGTAGATTGCCAGGTCCTCCTCCAGGGGATCTTCCAAACCCAGGGATCAAACCCAGTTCTCCCACATTTCAGGTGGATTCTTTACCAGCTGAGTCACCTGGGAAACCCAAGAACACTGGAGTGGGTAGCCTATCCCTTCTCCAGGGGATCTTCCCAACCCAGGAGTTGAACTGGAGTCTCCTACATTGCAGGCAGATTCTTTACCAGCTGAGGTACCAGGGAAGCCCATGTTAGCAACCCCAAAAAGCTTGAAGAGTCAAGGAATTGATTCTTTCCTAGAGCCTCTAGAAAAAGCACAACCTACTGACAATTTGATATCAGTGCAGTAATATGCATTTTGGACTTCTTGTCTTAGAAACTATGAGGTCATAAATTTCTGATGTTTTAAGCCACAAATTCTGTAGTAATTTACTACTGAAAACTAATATAACTGTTATCATTACTTGATATTTGAGAGTTACAACCAGAGAGACAAGACAAATAATACATGCATTTTAGAGGAAAAATTCATATATTTTCATATATTCAATTTGAGTGGAGATATTGCTTTATTATGCTTTAGGCTTGCAACAAGATCCATTTCTTAGGTTACAAAGACAAGCTAGAAGTGCTATCATGGGTATTTAGAATGGCAGATGGAAAAGAAAGGATACCGTTTATGATGACAACAAAAAGGATAAAACATGGGCATAATCTTAGCAATAAACAAATGCTTCACTAGAAACAAGTCAGTGGAAAGACACAACATGGTCTTGTATAGGAAATCTCAAGAGCATAAATCTACCAATGTTTCCATAGTTAATTTATACTTCAAATGTGATCTCAATAAACATGCCAAGAGTTTTCCCTCCTACCAGGAAAAAAAAATGTATTTAAAAGTTTATATATTACAAAAGAATTTTAATACTGATGACAGAAAATTACCGAATGAATTAAATTAATAATAAATATCAATTTAAATTTTGCTTGTACTTCTTTTTAAAAGATATGGTATCAAAAGATATTGTGACTTTTAGTGGCTATAGAAGACAACATAATTCACCACACCATCTTTTGTCATGTATATATACCAATCACTAAAATAAAAACGTATCACTATTTGAGTGAATAGAACAAATTCTTTGAGCATCATTAAATAATCAAGCATATGGGAATACACAGAAGATACTGGTGATAACTGTAAAAAATTCAGGTTATAGAAATCAACTGCTAGGAGTTAAACTTGTGCTACAAATACAAAAGTTCAGAGTAAAATGAACTTTTTAATGATAAATGTATCTTGGAATGTTGACTGAGGAGGGAAAGATGAATGAGAACAGAAAGTAACAATTATTAAAGCATTCTTGTCACTTGTAAAATTCAAAGCCTTTCATTGATGAGGATATCCAGCCTGCCTTGTTAGGTAAAAATTTATTAATGCAATAATAAATTTACATTAATTTATAAATGTAAATTTATAAATTTACACATGGTCCTAGGGAGAATACCAATACAAACACCTGTACAAGTTGGTTGTACAGGCAGTCATCTTGATTGAAAAATATTGTTAAGATTCTCAGAAAAGCATCACCAAAAAGTTCATTTGAAAATTATTTGCCTTTAATTTCTAATTTGTTTTCTTGCTTTATTTATTTGTAATCACCGTGCTGTGTATTTTCCAAAGGTAAAATATGTCATCCCTGTAAATCATGCCATTCATCTTTTAATTACTTGCAAAATTCTCAATGTATCAGCTTCCTCCTCAGGTAACAAAAGATACATTTCCCTTCCTCATACTTTTTAAATAACAATGAAGGTTTTAATCTCTACCCATAAGTTGCATAGATACATAAATATTTATAATGACCTTGGTATTTGAAGATACCACTGTGTATGACAGTAATTTCTATATATCTAACACAGCCCTGGGATTTCTTTGGAAGGAATGATGCTAAAGCTGAAACTCCAGTACTTTGGCCACCTCATGCGAAGAGTTGACTCATTGGAAAGGACTCTGATGCTGGGAGGGATTGGGGGCAGGAAGAGAAGGGGACGACAAAGGATGAGATGGCTGGATGGCATCACTGACTCGATGGACGTGAGTCTGGGTGAACTCCAGGAGTTGGTGATGGACAGGGAGGCCTGGCGTGCTGCGATTCACTGGGTCGCAAAGAGCCGGACATGACTGAGCGACTGAACTGAACTGAACTGAACCATTTACTGCAAATCTAATTCCCAAGTGGCACTAGTGGTAAAGAATCTGCCTGCAATGCGGGAGACCTGAGTTTGATCCCTGTGTTGGGGAGATACCCTGGAGAAGGAAATGGCAACCCACTCCAGTATTCTTTCCTAGATAATTCCATGGACAGAAGAGCCTGGCGGATCATAATCCATGGGGTTGCAAAGAATTGGACACAACTGAGTGACTGAGCACTACCTAATTCTAATGAGTGCTATATCCATACTTAGATCATGGGCACAGTTCCAACATACAGGTCAAAACTTACAAAGAGTGATCAAATTAGTCTTCACTTGTCAGAAATTAAGGCTTCAGAGACTTCCCTGGTGGTCCAGTGGTTAGGACTTTGCCTTCCAATGCAGGGGGTACAGATTTTATCCCTGGTTGAGAAGCTAAGATCCCACTTGCCTTATGCCCAAGAACCAAAACAAAAACAGAAGCAATATTGTAATAAATTCAATAAAAACTTTAAAAATGGTCCACATCAAAATATATATATATATATATATATATATGTTTTAGAAAAAAAAAAGGAATTAATACTTCAGTTGCCCTTCAGATTCCTTAATTTCTAAGACTTCATTATTTCTAGCAATGATTGAGAGCTCAGATTTTTAAAGTTTGGTCTAGAACATTGAGTATAAACATAGCTCTAATTTTAAAAATGATGGGGTCATGCATAGATCTATACAAAATAAGTGACATCAAGTTCAATTAAAATGAATATGAATATCTTATATATAAAAACAAAATGGTCATAGTTTGATTAAACCCAATAAACATATAAACTGAATTATTAAACATCACAAATAAGCCTAGAACTATGGTGTTTCTACTAGTTTAAAATATATTGAAATTAATTAATGATGTACACAGCTTCGATCCCTGGGACAGGAAGATTCCCTGGAGGAGGAAATGGCAAACCACTCTAGTATTCTTGTCTGGAAACAATCCCATGGACAGAAGATCCTGGTGTGCCACAGTCCATAGGGTCACAAAGAGTAGGACATGACTGAGAAATTAAACACATAGGTAATGTCATATTTTGTCATAAGGAAGCCAAGCAGGGGTAGCAAGTTTTCTGTAGAAATAGACACATTTTTCCAGGGGAAAGTAAAATATAAAATCCAAGTTGTTTTACTTTGATCTGTCTGGTACCTTGAATATGGTGAATGTACCACAGATGTTTGCATCTGTCCAACTCATCAGATCCTATATATTAAATATGTGCCATTCTTTGTATCAATTATACCCCAATAAAGCTAGTTTTTAAAAATCTAACTAGATTTGGCGGCTATGTTAGTGCTCAAAAACTTGTCCATTCTTTAATGACAACTCGCCTTCAACCTTCTTCGTGTATGTATGTGTTATTTACTCACAACATGTGCTTCTTTTCTTGAATTCTTACAACCATTGCAATGAGCACCACACATATTGTCACCAATCATCTGCACTAACATATTGTTCTATATTTTTTCAAATGCCAGTCTTTTCTCTTCCACAACCCAGTGACAACTTTTCATATTCCTCATAGCGCTTAGTTCTATATATTGGATATGTCGTTCACACTGAATGAATAATCATTGAGTAACTGATTCAGTTTTCTAGCAGCTCTATTCTTTAGAACAGAGGTTCTCAACTTTATCTTCAAATCTAACCATCTGGGGAGATTTTAAAAGTGACCCTATTCAGGATATACCCAGATCAATTAAATCATGATCTTTGTGGGTAGATTCAAAGCATCAGTATTTTTTCAAGACAAAATTTTAGGCTAACAATTTTTTTTTAAACCACAACAATAAATTCCAATATGTACGCAATCTCTAGGGGAACAGTGGTGTGCCCTAAGAATATTATTTCAAGTTACAGTATTTTTAATGTTCAGAAGACACAGAAAAACAGATTCAGGTACAAGGGATTGTAGGCCCTCATTTCATTCCTTAAAAACTTCTTTGGTACTGTACTTAAGCTATCCAAAAGAAAAATACAATTAAGAAATTAAGTAAGCAGAAATCATAATATGTTCACATAGATGAGGTTCTGTTTCACATTGTGAATCCCCAGTTTATTAATTCAATTGTGACATCTGAATTTTGCATATTCTTATGTTAACTATTCTGCTTCTCCTCCTTTCCAGGAACTCTCTTAAACCAGATTCTTAAGACCCAGAGTTTATGGGATACCTACTACTATATCTGAACAGTAATCTCTAAAAATATCAAAACTAGTTTCCTATTTTGGACACCAAAGGAAGATTAATAATATTAAGTTTCTTGGGTTTTTTTCCTCCTATACCTGAAAGGCAGAATTTCAAGGAGCATGTAACAGTCATTAATACTAAATACATTTGAGTCATGAGTTTCTGCTTCTTTAAAATTTGTTCTGAACTGCCTGAAAACTATTATTTATTTTATTTTATTTTTAAACTTTACATAATTGTATTAGTTTTGCCAAATATCAAAATGAATCCGCCACAGGTATACATGTGTTCCCCATCCTGAACCCTCCTCCCTCCTCCCTCCCCATACCATCCCTCTGGGTCATCCCAGTGCACCAGCCCCAAGCATCCAGTATCGTGCATCAAACCTGGACTGGCAACTCGTTTCATACATGATATTTTACATGTTTCAATGCCATTCTCCCAAATCTTCCCACCCTCTCCCTCTCCCACAGAGTCCATAAGACTGTTCTATACATCAGTGTCTCTTTTGCTGTCTCGTACACAGGGTTATTGTTACCATCTTTCTAAATTCCATATATATATGTGTTAGTATACTGTATTGGTGTTTTTCTTTCTGGCTTACTTCACTCTGTATAATAGGCTCCAGTTTCATCCACCTCATTAGAACTGATTCAAATGTATTCTTTTTAATGGCTGAGTAATACTCCATTGTGTATATGTACCACAGCTTTCTTATCCATTCATCTGCTGATGGACATCTAGGTTGCTTCCATGTCCTGGCTATTATAAACAGTGCTGCGATGAACATTGGGGTACACGTGTCTCTTTCCCTTCTGGTTACCTCAGTGTGTATGCCCAGCAGTGGGATTGCTGGATCATAAGGCAGTTCTATTTCCAGTTTTTTAAGGAATCTCCACACTGTTCTCCATAGTGGCTGTACTAGTCTGCATTCCCACCAACAGTGCAAGAGGGTTCCTTTTTCTCCACACCCTCTCCAGTATTTATTACTTGTAGACTTTTGGATCACAGCCATTCTGACTGGTGTGAAATGGTACCTCATAGTGGTTTTGATTTGCATTTCTCTGATAATGAGTGATGTTGAGCATCTTTTCATGTGTTTGTTAGCCATCTGTATGTCTTCTTTGGAGAAATGTCTATTTAGTTCTTTGGCCCATTTTTTGATTGGGTCATTTATTTTTCTGGAGTTGAGCTGTAGGAGTTGCTTGTATATTCTCGAGATTAGTTGTTTGTCAGTTGCTTCATTTGCTATTATCTTCTCCCATTCTGAAGGTTGTCTTTTCACCTTGCTTATAGTTTCCTTTGATGTGCAGAAGCTTTTAAGGTTAATTAGGTCCCATTTGTTTATTTTTGCTTTTATTTCCAATATTCTGGGAGATGGGTCATAGAGGATCCTGCTGTGATGTATGTCAGAGAGTGTTTTGCCTATGTTCTCCTCTAGGAGTTTTATAGTTTCTGGTCTTACATTTAGATCTTTAATCCATTTTGAGTTTATTTTTGTGTATGGTGTTAGAAAGTGTTCTAGTTTCATTCTTTTACAAGTGGTTGACCGGATTTCCCAGCACCACTTGTTAAAGAGATGGTCTTTAATCCATTGTCAAAGATAAGGTGTCCATATGTGCGTGGATTTATCTCTGGGCTTTCTATTTTGTTCCATTGATCTATATTTCTGTCTTTGTGCCAGTACCATACTGTCTTGAGAACTGTGGCTTTGTAGTAGAACCTGAAGTCAGGCAGGTTGATTCCTCCAGTTCCATTCTTCTTTCTCAAGATCACTTTGGCTATTCGAGGTTTTTTGTATTTCCATACAAATTGTGAAATTATTTGTTCTAGCTCTGTGAAGAATACTGTTGGTAGCTTGATAGGGATTGCATTGAATCTATAAATTGCTTTGGGTAGTATACTCATTTTCACTATATTGATTCTTCCGATCCATGAACATGGTATATTTCTCCATCTGTTAGTGTCCTCTTTGGTTTCTTTCACCAGTGTTTTATAGTTTTCTATATATAGGTCTTTAGTTTCTTTAGGTAGATATATTCCTAAGTATTTTATTCTTTCCATTGCAATGGTGAATGGAATTGTTTCCTTAAGTTCTCTTTCTTTTTTCTCATTATTAGTGTATAGGAATGCAAGGGATTTCTGTGAGTTGATTTTATATCCTGCAACTTTACTATAGTCATTGATTAGTTCTAGTAATTTTCTGGTGGAGTCTTTAGGGTTTTCTATGTAGAGGATCATGTCATCTGCAAACAGTGAAAGTTTTACTTCTTCTTTTCCAATTTGAATTCCTTTTCTTTCTTTTTCTGCTCTGATTGCTGTGGCCAAAACTTCCAAAACTATGTTGAATAGTAATGGTGAAAATGGGCACCCTTGTCTTGTTCCTGACTTTAGAGGAAATGCTTTCAATTTTTCACCATTGAGGATAATGTTTGCTGTGGGTTTGTCATATATAGCTTTTATTATGTTGAGGTATGTTCCTTCTATTCCTGCTTTCTGGAGAGTTTTGATCATAAATGGAGGTTGAATTTTGTCAAAGGCTTTCTCTGCATCTATTGAGATAATCATATGGTTTTTATTTTTCAATTTGTTAATGTGGTGTATCACATTGATTGATTTGCGGATATTGAAGAATCCTTGCATCCCTGGGATAAAGCCCACTTGGTCATGGTGTATGATCTTTTTAATGTGCTGTTGGATTCTGATTGCTAGAATTTTGTTAAGAATTTTTGCATCCATGTTCATCAGTGATATTGGCCTATAGTTTTCTTTTTTTGTGGGATCTTTGTCAGGTTTTGGTATTAGGGTGATGGTGGCCTCATAGAATGAGTTTGGAAGTTTACCATCCTCTGCAATTTTCTGGAAGAGTTTGAGCAGGATAGGTGTTAGCTCTTCTCTAAATTTTTGGTAGAATTCAGCTGTGAAGCCGTCTGGACCTGGGCTTTTGTTTGCTGGAAGATTTTTGATTACAGTTTCAATTTCCGTGCTTGTGATGGGTCTGTTAAGATTTTCTATTTCTTCCTGGTCGAGTTTTGGAAAGTTGTACTTTTCTAAGAATTTGTCCATTTCTTCCACGTTGTCCATTTTATTCGCATATAATTGTTGACAGTACTCTCTTATGATCCTTTGTATTTCTGTGTTGTCTGTTGCGATCTCTCCATTTTCATTTCTAATTTTATTGATTTGATTTTTCTCCCTTTGTTTCTTGATGAGTCTGGCTAATGGTTTGTCAATTTTATTTATCCTTTCAAAAAACCAGCTTTTGGTTTTGTTGATTTTTGCTATGATCTCTTTTGTTTCTTTTGCATTTATTTCTGCTCTAAGTTTTTTTTTTTTAAGTTAGAAAATCTTTTTTTTTATTTTATTTTTAAACTTTACATAACTGTATTAGTTTTGCCAAATATCAAAATGAATCCGCCACAGGTATACATGTGTTCCCCATCCTGAACCCTCCTCCCTCCTCCCTCCCAAGATTTCTTTCCTTCTACTAACCCTGGGGTTCTTCATTTCTTCCTTTTCTAGTTGCTTTAAGTGTAGAGTTAGGTTATTTATTTGGCTTTTTTCTTGTTTCTTGAGGTGTGCCTGTATTGCTATGAACTTTCCCCTTAGGACTGCTTTTACCGTGTCCCACAGGTTTTGGGTTGTTGTGTTTTCATTTTCATTCGTTTCTATGCAAATTTTTATTTCTGTTTTGATTTCTTCTGTGATTTGTTGGTTATTCAGCAGTGTGTTGTTCAGCCTCCATATGTTTGAATTTTTAATAGTTTTTCTCCTGTAATTGAGATCTATTTTTTAAGAGAGCAAACTCATTTTAAAAACCACTCAGTGATAGATGATTATCAAAATACCAGTCTTTTTTATCACCTTCCAAATAGGTCATGTATTAACTATGTTAACTTTGCGGTGAGGAGGGAGAGGGCAAGGGGAAAGGCTGACTCTGTTTTATAAAATAAATAATATAAAAGAGACTGTAAGAAATTACCCCTTATGAGTGGTAAGATCTTAAATGATTTTTTAAGTAATGTTCTTTCAAATGTATTTTCAGAATGTGTACTCTGTGATCATAATTATAACCATGAAGTTAATTTCTGGCTTTGTCATAGGAGTTTGAGCAAGGAGTTCTCAACTAGGGGAAATTTGTTTCCATCTCTTCTACTGATCTTACTTTTTTCTTAGAAAATGTTCAACAAAACACTAATATTTATTCAAGCCCTATTATGTAACTACCATTTTAAAATTTGACTTACCAGACTTAGTCCCTACTATGAAAAATGTCTAGTTGTCTTGTGAAAATCTTGTCTGGTATATATATTTTTCATTTGTTGTCACTGAATTTTAGAATACCTAATATAAGGCTTGTTTAACAAAATGTAGCAATTCCTCTCCCCAATTTTGAATACCTTTTTACTAACTTCCCTTCTGCAGAGTTGCCTGTTCAGCAAAATACAAGGAAATACAGGTAAAGACACAGGTAATACAGGTATTAAGACACGTAAGTGTATAATCCTTAAGCTGTTTATTAGTTTTATGAACTTTATAATGATAAATAAAAATTTCGTCATATTTAAAGTACATTTTACAAAATCAAAAATCTAGTGCTGAATAGGTCTTTTAACACTATTTACTATAACCTCACTGCTTTACACGTTTCTAATTGCTAGTATTAATAGGACACTCACTACATGCTGAATATTGTTATAAAGTGCTTTCCATGCATTAAATATATTTAATCCTCACAACAGTAAATATTATTTTATCTTTGTTTTACAGATAAGTAAATTGAGAACTGGATTAAACAGAAACTAGTAAAATTCAGTTACCTAGCAAATAAATGCTGTTGCTCCTGCGTAATCATTAATACATGTCCAACTCTTTGTGACCCTATGGAAATACACATTTAGATAATGAAAGAAAGGGAGATAGAACCTTGTTTTCTCTTTTCCTAAAACAGAGACTCCCAGAATTTTAGGAGTGGGAAAGTCTTTTAGATTATTTACCATGTCCTCTTATTTTTCAGATGAAATAGCTGAATTACAGAGAGGATAAATGCTTGTACCGTTCTTCACATCACCTACATGCATATAGGCACTAGTTATAATAATGCAAATATTGTCCCATATAGTGGTAGATGCTGTTGAGGGATCTCACACAACTTCTGTCCCAGAGGCATCACTGTAGATGTTGACTACTGTATCCATAGCCACTCTTTTCAAGAGGATTGCCTGTGATCTATGGGATTCACCTTGCTGGGAAGTCTCATCACCTCATCAGTGCTAATGACTGCCTGATTCATGGTTAGAAAAGGGTTGTCTGGAACCTCACCCCTGTTGATTGGGAAAGGCTGGACTTTACCAGAGACCAGTTTTTCTTAGCTCTTTGCCCTTCCTAGAAACCCCTCCTTCACAGCTTTTCCCTGAAGGGCACTTCCTTAATGATCCACATGCAGTAATCTGTACCTCAGCTTCTGTTTTTAAGGAACCTGACCCAAGACACATGTATATATATATAGGTATGCTTGTACATAAATGGCTCACAACTTAAAATTCACATATTTTGCATACCTAGTTAAGTATATGAATATAAGAAGAAACTGGAGAAGATGTGGCATATATATATGTATATGTATACATATAATGGATAATATATGGAATATTATCCATCCATGAGAAAAGACATCCTTTAGTATGTGACCACAAGGATAGATCTTGATCACATCATGCTAAGTCAGACAAAGAAAAACAAGCTTCTATGATATCACATGTGGAATCTAAAAGAGTCAAACCTATGAAAACAGTGAAATAGAGATTACCAAGGGATATAAGGTGAAAAAATAAGATAGATGATGTTTTTAAGGGTACACACTTACAATGAGTAGTAAATACGCCCTGGAGTTCTGTACAGAACTCTGTACAGTATACTCTGTACAGAGTATACTGAATACAGACAATATTATATTATAATCATCGAACTTGCTAAAAGACTGCTGCTGCTGCTAAGTCACTTCAGTCATGTCCAACTCTGTGCGACCCCGTAGATGGCAGCCCACCAGGATCCCCCGTCCCTGGGATTCTCCAGGCAAGAACACTCTGCAAGAACACTGGAGTGGGTTGCCATTTCCTTTTCCAATGCATGAAAGTGAAGTCACTCAGTTGTGTCCGACTCTTCGTGACCCCATGAACTGCAGCCTACCAGGCTCCTCTGTCCATGGGATTTGCCAGGCAAGAGTACTGGAGTGGGGTGCCATTGCCTTCTCCTGCTAAAAGACTAGAACTTAATTATTCCAACCACTAAAAAGAAAATATAATTATGTAACATAATTACTGTACAATAGCAATCATATTCAATATTACAATATACAAATACAAATCAGATTAACATGCTGTAACCTTAAATTTACACAATCACATATCAAATATATCTTAATTAAAAAAGAAGAAATTGGTGAATTAACTGTAGGGACTAAGGAAATGAGAAAACAATGCCAATAAATTGGCACTCAAACCCTCCTTTTCCTGGAAATTAATGTCTCTAAATTAAATTATTATATCAAAGAATAATTCAACAAAACAACTCATTTATAAACATATAACTTATTTATGAGATCTTAGTTAAATTAATGCTAATTCTAAACTGCATCTAGTCCTATGCCCCTCAATTTCTTTGTGAGGATACTGAGATGATCAATCATTCTATTGAAGGTCACCCTGACAGTTTTTAATAGAACAGGTCCTTGAACACTTGCACTTCTGATTAAATTATACTGATTCTTTCCTATGACATAAAAGAAGAAATAAAGATATTATAAACACTCCAGCATTGGCAATTCAATCCAGCAAAATTTATTTATAGAAACACTGTATGGACTCAGCAAATACTAGGCCTTGCAGAATAATAAAGATGTTAACTCCAGATACTGAGTATTATATGCCAGGTATTGTAAGTTTTGTGTACATTATACTTTTCAATCACCAAAGCAAGCCTATGATATTAAAATCTATATTTTACAGAAGAGAAATCTGAAGCTCAGAGGCATTTCGCAGACCTGACAGTTCCCAAAGACTATGCTCTTAACAGTAAACTATAGGTATGTGGCAATTAGGAATTATAAGTCATAGAAAGCTAGGCCATGACAGATCAGCTATATTACAAGGATGCTGTTTACCTTTGTAGTAATTAGTTAGTTTTGAGTGATTAGCACAAAAATGCCCAAAAAAGGCATCGTCCAGTTCCTACTGTGTCTGAGAGGAGGACTGGTTAGGGAAGGAGGAAGCTCTGCTTTATTTATTCATATTATAGCCAATTTGGTTAGAGTATATTGGTCTTACAGCCAACCTACTTAGGGTGTACTAGTCCAAACCCAAGAAGAGAAGATTAATTTTAAGAAGTAAGAAAAACAACATTCCCTAAACAGGATGTACTTTTTAAAAGCGATGGTCACTGAAATACTTAGTTACAAGTTCCCTTAGGATAGCTGGAAATGATTAACCTATATACACGGAAACAAGTGATTTGCCCTTTTGACATAAATCTAGCTAGGTGGCTCACTGGTACAGAACCTGCCTTGCCAATGCAGGAGCCAGGAGACACAGGTCTGATCCCTGAGTAGGGGAATCCCTTGGAGGAGCAAATGGCAACTGACTCCAGTGACTCCAGTATTCTTGCGTGGAAAATCCTATGAGAGGAGCTTGGGGTCAACAGTCCATAGGGTCCCAAAGAGTCAGACAAGATTGAGCAGCTGAGCACACAGTATATACACACTTAGATACACACGTAAGAATAAGCTGGCAGATATTTATTGATAAAATTGATAGGGATCGGTCACAAAAGACCAACAATGACCATGCTGGATATAAATACAGAAAAAGAAAAATTATGAGAGGTGAGGGAGCAAAGATGGTTGCAAACAACCATTTTGGAAGATCAAGGTTATTCTGTCATTCCGATATATGTGCATGGTATTTCATGATTCAAAGGATCCAGATACTTTTTCATACTTGTGTCACTTAACAATAGGGGTATTAATATTTGACAAGTAAGGTAACTTCCAACTAACTGTGTACCTAGTGATCGCTTAGATTGTTGACTGAAAAAAGACACACAAGAGATCTGTGAGTTTAGTTTTATTGGAGGATTTATGAGGACTGTAGCCCAGGATACAGCCTCTCAGACAGCTCTAAGGAACTGTTGCAAAGAGATAAGGGGTGGGGGGGAGGGTGGGGTTCAGTGCATATATGATTTGGTGAAGAAGGGATACACACAATCAAGCATACATCTCAGTAGAAAACTGCTGCTAGTCAAAGGAGCATAAGTCTCCATTAATTATCTCAGTGCTTTTTTAGATATGAGAAGATGCAAGAAAATGGGCTTATAAAATTTCCCCCTGAAAATATCTATCTGAAGACCTGTTCTGCCAGCTTCACTGGAACACAAAGGGCCTTATTCCTGATCTCCGCCCTGAACTCCTTTCAGGATGCGTTGAAGGTCAGTGACTGCAGTGGCTGGTGACTTCATCCTTGCAGAACTAGATGGTGAGGGACATTATTTTGTTGTTGTCAAGCCATGTCTACAGGAGGTGAGGACGATCTGGTTGCGACATCTGTCACCCCATTGATCGCCAGGGTTGATTCGGCTGATCTGGCTGGCGAGGCGGGTGTCCCCTTCCTCCCTCACCGCTCCATGTGCGTCCCTCCCGAAGCTGCGCGCTCGGTCGAAGAGGACAACCATCCCCGATAGCGGAGGACCGGTCTTCGGTCAAGGGTATACGAGTAGCTGTGCTCCCCTGCTAGAACCTCCAAACAAGCTCTCAAGCCATGTCTACAAACACAAAATAAGAAAAGTTATATTAAGCGTTAATGAGTCAAAACATAGCTCGGTTTCTTATACCATTTTCTATCCACTTCTTGGCCTCACCGGATGGCTCAGTATCTGTCGGTGCTACATATATGCTACTTGCAGTATCTGCCACTGCAGGAGACATGGGTTTGATCTCCCTGGGTCAGGAAGATCCCTTGAAGAAGGAAGTGTCAACCCCACTTCAGTATTCTTGACCAGGAAATCCCACGGACATAGGAGCCTGGCAGGCTGCAGTCAGCAGAATTGCAAAAGAGTTGGACACGACTTAGCAACTAAACAAAAATCCACTTCTTATGGTAATCTCTCACAGAAATACCTATATCTTAGTCAAACCATCTGCCACAAAAATAAAGTGCAGTCCCATAGGTTAAAGTGTTAGGGGCAATTTTGTCCAGACATATAGGGAAAGAAGCACATAAAATAGGAGGGAGCTAACACTTTACAAATTTTTACTACATGGCATGCAATTTACACATATTTTCTCATCTTAGCACTATTAAATAAAATATTATTTTTCCTAATTATTTAATATATTTACAAGCTGTCATAAAATAATGTGACTGTTGACCAGGCATTGGTCTGTTCTAGTGTATTTTTGCATATGACTCAAGAAATCTAGTATAAACATGAAAATGCACCAAAATTATTGAATTATGTACAACTTTGTGCAATCTATAGGCTAATGTAAGCAGGCAGAAATGTCTGCCGGTGCTACATATATGCTACTTGTGATTTATTGATTTATACTTCTTCATTTATTAAAACTCAATAGTTGAAATCCTTACATTTTAGAGACAGACAAAACCTGAAATTATTTCTTCAGCTCTTTTCTGAGATGTGGAAACATGCTTAGAATTACTAACTAAGCTTTCATAAACAAATAGAATCAACTGATGACAATTTAATATGTAATGTAGATCAATGGTATGTTGAATTTCATATAGCCAGAAAATAAATATTAATATCAGGAGAACTTAAAACTTAGAAATACAAATACGTTATGGAGCCTCTTTCCATTCTGTTTTGAAAAACACTGTGACCTTGCATTTATAAAGATAAAGACTAAATTGTTCTCCAAAATAAGGTTCAAGCAATTACTAATGAATATATTTTAGATCTCTGTAAGAAAGCATTGTATTCTCTAGAGTTCACAAAAAATGATAAACAGAGATTTATTCTTACAGAAAAAAAGCAATCTTGAAAACTCTAATGTTGTAATGAGCATAGTTTGGTTAAGCATGGTCAAAATACTGATTTACAAAAATGTGGATAAATTGTAGCAGGATATGCACTTCAAAGAATAAGTGTACAGTAGTTAAATGTGAAATAGCTATTTATTTTTAAAAGTTGCGTGGGGAATCACAAGATAATGTGAAAAGTTCAGTTAGACAACCAGCAATGAAATTTGAGACTACTGGTATTATGACAAATCCGGTTTCCAACCTTGTTGACAGATTTACTTGCACAACCAGAATTGGTCAGAGCAGGAAATAGGTATAATGCATATATACCTAACGTCGTTCTCTCCACTTGTCTTCTTCCGACAGATAAAGCAGATAACTTCATCCTGCCCCAAAGACCAACAGTAAGTGGCAATATGTTTATTTGTAAAGTGAACATTTTACTGTGACAAAGTACTTAATGCCTTGTCAGTGAAAAAATGATATCTAGTAAATGACTCTGTGGTTTTCAAGACTGTTGATAACCTATATTGAGAGTAATGATCTTAAGCTATTCTATTATTTTTAAGCTAAGAAAGTAACATATAGCTCTAATATTAACAAAAAGCACTTTTATCTAATGTAATAAATTAGTTTTTACCTTTTGTTCTAAAATAAGCAATATAATTAATTCCTATGTCTGTGAATTTTGGAAACAATTATATCAGAACTTCCTTTAATGCAAAAATAAAAAACTATGGTTATATGTGTGTTCATACTTCCACGATAATAACTTAAGGAACACATTTGAGACAGTTCTAATGAGGTGGATGAACCTAGAGCCTATGATATAGAGTGAAGTAAGTCAGAAAAAGAAAAGCAGATGTCGTATATTAATGCATATATATGGAATCTAGAAAGATGGTAATGATGAACTTATTTGCAGGACAGCAATGGAGACACAGATACAAAGAACAGACTTGGGAGAAGGAGAGGGAGGGAGGAATTGAAAGAGTAACATTGAAACACATACATTACCATATGTAAAATAGATAGCCAGTGGGAATTTGTTGTATGACACAGGGAGCTCAAACTCCTTGCTCTGAGACAACCTAGAGGGGTGGAGTGGGGTGAGAGGTAGGAGGGAGGTTCAAGAGGATGGGGATAGATGTATACCTATGGCTGATCATGTTGATGTATGACAGAAACTAACACAAGATAGTAAAGCAATTATCCTCCAATTAAAAATTTTTAATAAATGAATAAAATAATTTTACTAGTATTAACATATATGGACATTATATAATATAGACATTATTAAAATAAGTATGGGAAGCTATTGCTAATACTTTTAAATCCACCAAAACAAAGTAATAGCACCAATCTTGAGACAAAAATATTCTAAAGATTATCAACCTAAGATAAAATATCCCCTATGAAATGCAGTCAAAAAAAAAAAAATTAGAAACTTTCCCAACAAAAGTCAACCTTTTCAGGCATTTATGTTTATATAAGTGATTTAAATATAATATCAGTTGCATTTATTTTATATAAGGAGGCAATTTCTATATAAAACTTTATATTCCTTGGCAAATAAGAAGTGATCTTAGATAAGCAGATATCAAGAAACCACATACCTGCCTCTGATGACCTGTGAGCAGCTATTCACTTCACAGAGGAAAGGTTTTACTTTAAAAACATTTTATATTACTGCTTTTCTCCTCTGTGGCTAACTAGCATCCAGGAAGCTTAGGGAAGACATACTATTGCCAGAGAAGATTTCATGATCCCACTTCTGCTGTTTAAAACCAAAACCTGCAATGTCTACCTATATGATTCACACTCTAGCGAAGAATCACAGGAAATTAAACTGATTTCAAGTTTCAAGCCTGGGAGCTACTCTACAATAATAGGGCTTCTGAATTGAGGTCAGATTTGTAAGAGGAAGAGATAAATTGTGAGGAGGAGTGTCAGAACTCTTGAGTAATGTTTAAATCCACATAGTGCTAAGAATTCTAGTAACGTTTTTCAGTAAATTCAAGCAAAGAGGAGAGGGTTCATCTTTGGGAAGAAAAAATAATTGCTTTCTGGGAACTGTCAATGTAGCTGTTGTTATTTAGATATCTTTGTAGATTTTTTTATATGATGAAGTCTAAAAGATTTGCAAACTCTTATAAGCTGCTTTCCATTTTACATGTAAGTGGTGAGATGAAAGAATGTGTTATAATGAAGATTAAATATTACATTAAACTATATTTGAAAAATAATGCATCCTATAGTTTTCTGATGTCTTCCCTGGTGGCTCGGTTGGTAAAGAGTCTGCCTGCAATGCAGGAGACCCGGATTCAATCCCTGGGTCGGGAAGATTCCCTGGAGAAGAAAATGGCAACCCACTCCAGTATTCTTGCCTGGAGAATTCCATGGACAGAGGAGCCTGGTGGGCTACAGTCTATGGTGTCACAAAGAGTCGGACATGACTGAGTGACTAATACTTTCACTTCACGTAGTTCTGAGCTGTTGTTAGGTATATAAGTGTGTCTATACCTATAATGTACACATTATGTACACATATGTTAATACTTTTAATGGCATTTTTTATAGTCCCCATAATTCTTTAAAATTCCATTCTCTTTTTTCAGGAGCATTGAGCCCCAAATACCTAGTTTTATCCCCCAGTTCTGCTTGCAAGTTTATGGCACTTCATTATTGAATCTCTGATGCTGGGACTGCCCATCTGTAAGCCAGGGTATTGAGTAGATTATTGTGAGTTTAAAGTGAGCCATAAAGAAAAACCCAGTACTTCACAAGAAAGATGTGCGTGCATGCTCAGTTGTGTCCAACTCTTTGGCAACCCCATGTACTGCAGCCCCTCTGTCCATGGAATTTTCCAGGCAAGAATGCTGGAACCGGAGTGGGTTGCCATTTCTTTCTCCAGGGAATCTTCCCGACCCAGGGATTGAACCCATGTCTCCTGCATCTCCTGCATTGACAGGAAGATTCTTTACCACTGTGCCACCTGGGAAGTCGCCATATAATGACATCATTATACATGGCTCACTCAGGGCAAGGGGCTTCCTGCCTGTTCACAATAGCCTATAGATTGCACAAGGTGTACATTATTCAATAATTTTGGTTCATTTTCATACTTATACTAGCTTTCTTGGGTCATATGGCAAAAATATACTAGAACAGACTTAATTCCAGAATCCTTTACATTTGCTGCCACTCCTTAGGTTCATTTTAGGAAGAAACAGCATTGAGAGGAAGTAGTTATACTAATTCATACTCACATAACCCTAGGGGATGAGATGGAATAGGTGTGTGAATGTAATAGCAATGTAGAATAGCCCACACATTTCTTTGCATCTGATGAAGGTTATGTTCCCCTGATGCTATCTTGCTGATACATAGCCCCAGGACAGGTGGCTAGTTCTGTTGCTACAGAATTTTGCAATAATGGGGAAGCAATGATTATCTTGAGGCAAGAGCAAAAATTAAAAGGCTTGGCTATCGCTACACACTCAGGCCAGCTACTGCCTCAGGATGCAACCTCTTCCTCCACTTCACACCCATCACACACACATCAACATACACACACTAGAGGTCACGAGAGACTGACTTCTCCCCAGATTTTCTTCCTATCTTTTAGATATTTCTTGAAAGTCATGATACTATTTTGCTTCTGTCATTCCTTCCATATCCATGTTGGAGTGAAACAAGAAGCCCACCTATTTTGACATCCTGACTGGAATAGAAACCTAAAAGTTTGCTTTGTAAATGGATCCTTTTATGAACTCTCTTCTTAAGAACAAAGCACTTTCTCCTTAGTTTATAATTTGAAAATTCTTATTTCCACAAGATAGACTTTTAAGGCAATGTTTGCTTGCATAATTTTTATAAATGTGCTTTTTATCTTCTAATAAGCAGTGATATCATGTCATTAGAGAAAATAATATTTTCTTTTTCAAGTGAGTGTTTCAAACTTAGCAAAGAGCCTGACATCAAGGTGAGAAAGAAATAATATGTTACAGTTTAACTGTATTATATACATTTTCACTTCAAAAAGACTTGTTCTGCTCTTAGTCATTAGATATTAGGGCTTCCCAGGTAGTGCTAGTGGTAAAGAATCCACCTGCCATTGCAGGAGACATCAAGAGATGCAGGTTCAACTCTTGAGTCAGGAAGATCCCCCTGGACGAGGGCATGGCAACCCACTCTAGTATTCTTGCCTGGAGAATTCCCATGGATAGACAAACCTGGCAGGCGACAGTCCACAGGGTCACAAAGAGTCGGACATGACTGAAGCAACTTAGCATGCACACGTAAACCATCAACACTTGGAATTAGAAAATTTTCAAATCTTATATTTGGCTTTTCTCTAGTCACACTTAGGAGAGATGACTAATCACCTGAAAAGGAAAATGATGAAAAGCAGAAGGAATATCATGTAAGGAAAGCTGCAATGACTTCTACATAGCAAAATAACCTTTTAAGGGAAATGAGTGAGAAGGAATCTAAAGTTTGTTACTAAGTAAATAGCAGCTGAAACATATAACTACACACATTTAGAAATTGTCTACATGCAAGCAGAGAACAGAAACAAGCAGGTATTTTTCCTAGTTCTTTCCATTGATTTCAGTGTGACTGTACCAAACATAATTGCAAATAAATCATATCTGATCTGTACCTTCTATTTAAGGAGGCCACTGAAGAAGAGAGGTGGAATGGAGCTAAAAGCACTGGTCTTACAGTTGCTGATGGACCTTTATTATATTTACATCATCTGACATACTTATTTCCAGAGCCCTGTGCTATGCTGGATTTTTTCCTCTCCTTCTCCAAAAGCACCAGAATGGGTCACAGCAAAAGAAAAAGAAAACCTTTCCCTCCACTTTTGCACACATTTGGAAAGGTTCAACAAGTTCATATTCTAGGTGTTTGAATCATGAGCTACCCCAATGATATGCTGAGGGTCAGAGAGTGAATGAGAATCATATTTTGTTAACTTGAATATGTCCAGTATATTCTAGCCTGCTGTCATGGATAGTGTGTAAAACTTGATGACTGTCTGTTAAAGGAAAGAATAATAACTGAGTGTTACTGGCTTGCAGAAAAAGAAGGACCCATTTTTCTCTTTGGCTTTCAATTCTCCTCGAGGCCCGCTTGAGCCCATTCCCCAAGGAATGTACATGTCCAGGGACACTAACCTAAGAAAGAGTCCTCAGGAGACTTAGCTTCTGAAGCTCCACCACTAAGCACATAAGGCATTTAAAAGAATGAAAATAGTAGTCTGTCCTTTCCACACTCACAGTCAAATTATAGAAAAAAAAAGTCAAAAGTACATGAAAAAATTGAGAGAAATAAGATCTTGCAGATGGGTCAGAGAAAATGAGTATATAATCAAAACTTTACTTGGTAAGTTTTAAAGGCTCCCATCCAGTGGCAAGATCAGTGTTTTTGGAGTTAACTTGTGAGTTTCTTTGGGAAGAGGCACTTAGAAATGTTTTTGAAGGATGTGGCTAGAATCCAGGGTTGAGGATTAATATAATCTAAGGCGTTAATGGCATATGATCAAAGGATAACTAAAAAAGCCGGGCTAGAGTTAAGGAAAATAAAAAAAGATTATCTAATGAATGATGTCGCAGGTTGGATCCTCCAGGAACAATATCTGAGAGATGGAAAGTTTATCAGGAAATGCACTTGAGATCAATTCCTTTGGGAGGGAGTCGGGGGGAAGCAAAATTAGGCAAAGGTGTGATGTAGTCTCATTGGAGGCTTCAGCCAGGTGACTACTTCTGAGTAGTTCAGAAGTTGGGATGATGTTTCAGAGTTGTCTCTACTTGGAATGAAGAGGTCAGGCCTTTATATCCCACATCAGACAGCCATAGGATGAGGGTGAATTAGGAAGAGAACATGACCTTGGGCCAGGAGGCTGCCTTCAGCAAAGCCAATCCCTGAAGAGCCTGAGAGCTGAGAGATCTCTGCTGGGAGAGCAAGCATCCTAAATAATAATAAAAATAGTAATGATAATGCTAGGATGTGTGGGTATATGTTGATTTTTTCATGTTTTCAGATTGCTTTGATGTTATTTATCTTCTAAAACATCACAAAATCCCTGTGAGGTGACCCTATGTCACCATATTCTAACTTGATAAATGAATATTTTCAATTTTATGTAACTAGTTAAAGATGAGCTGGGTAAAACAGTATCACCAATGATAACAATAAAATCCCAGACTTGTCAACACTTACGGCGCTCTCTTTCCTTCATGACAATACCAGGTACCAAAGTTTAGATTTGCTCAGTAAAGGGCCAGGTGTCCCTGAAAAATTCAAATGGCTCTTTTTAATATTAAATTTATGTATCTGCTTTATACAGAAATAAGTTCATTTTTCTTTCCCTATTTTTCCTTTTCTGTCTTCATATTTTCATTCCTTTCACCCACCTCTTCCTTTTGCCCATCTAAAATCTAAACAAAATCAACCTTTTCCTATTGCTGTGAGTGAAATTTCAATGGTATAGAAGAGCTTAAAATTTCAAAACACTGTAGAAACACTTCTATAATTTGTATCCTTCATAGAACCCTTATAGGAATAAGCTATCAGTTTTGTGATTTCCAATCCAATTACATCCCTTCTCATTCTAGTTATTAAACAGACAAAAATACTTCATTAAAATGCCAACAAAGTGCTCTATTATTTCAACAAAGTTACATAAATGAGGGTTATTATAATGGTCTATGTTTTGAAGTCAAGAAGGATATCCTAAGAAAATATTATTTGTACTCTCCAAGTCTTAGAAGTTTTATATTTGAAAGACAACAGAAAATAATTGACTTAATTATTAATATTCTATAATTTTTTTCTATTTTTCTCAAATGTGTTCAGTCATTTATTGGCTATTTATCAGCTGCAAAAATATTTATATTAATAGTAATGTAGGACTATTTCTGTCAAGGCAGAATGCTTGACATTCTTACCCAGAACTCCACGCCTCCCAAAAGTATGATACTGTTTAGTGGGAAGTGGTTATTGAGGTTAAAAAAAATCCCAAGTAGCCTCAATCTGGCAATGAGTCTGTCAGAAGGTTACTTAACATCTCTGTGCCTCATTTCTTCACTTCCAGAAACATCATAATGCCTAAACCATTAGCTTCACCAGGTGGCAAAAAGAGCAACTAAGACAATAAATCTGAGAAAAGTCAGAGGCACTTTTCCAAGAGTGCCTTCACAATAATTACTTGAATTGTAGTAATAGAGACTGGCTCAGATGGTAAAGAATCCTCCTGCAATGCAGGAGACCCAGGTTTGATCCCTGGGCCTAGAAGATCCCCTGGAGAAGGGGGTGGCTACCCACTCCAGAATTCTTGCCTGAAGAGTTTCATAGACAGAGGAGCTTGGCAGGCTGCAGTTCATGGGGTCACAAAAAGAGTCAAACATGATTGACCAACTAACACTTTCACACTTTTCACTTCACAGACTCGTTATAGGAAATGCAGAGAAGAAAATAACACTTTATCACATGAGGATGAATTCATTCTTTTGTATTTTTGTTTAATTTTATTTCCTGTTTGCCTAGCTTTTTGTCTGATCATTTTGTAAGAGAATGGTCTGAGGTTCTATTTTTGCTGCTGTCTTCCAGGTGAATCATAATGTCTGCATTCCCAAACTCCTGAGCATCAAGGTCCCCCATATCACTATGCAATACAATTTCTTCTGTTCAGTTCAGTTCAGTTCAGTCGCTCAGTCGTGTCTGACTCTTTGCGACCCCATGAATCACAGCATGCCAGGCCTCCCTGTCCATCACCAACTCCCGGAGTTCACTCAGACTCACGTCCATCGAGTCAGTGATGCCATCCAGCCATCTCATCCTCTGTCGTCCCCTTTTCCTCCTGCTCCCAATCCCTCCCAGCATCAGAGTCTTTTCCAATGAGTCAACTCTTCACATGAGGTGGCCAAAGTACTGGAATTTCAGCTTTAGCATCATTCCTTCCAAAGAAATCCCAGGGCTGATCTCCTTCAGAATGGACTAGTTGGATCTCCTTGCAGTCCAAGGGACTCTCAAGAGTCTTCTCCAACACCACAGTTCAAAAGCATCAATTCTTCGGTGCTCAGCTTTCTTCACAGTCCAACTCTCACATCCATACATGACTACAGGAAAAACCATAGCCTTGACTAGACGGACCTTTGTTGGCAAAGTAATGTCTCTGCTTTTCAATATGCTATCTAGGTTGGTCATAACTTTCCTTCCAAGGAGTAAGCATCTTTTAATTTCTTCTGTTACCCTATATTTCAAGGAGTAAGCGTCTTTTAATTTCTTCTGTTACCCTATATTAAAACTGGTCCCAGGACGTCCCTGCTGGTCAACAGCTAAGACTTAGTGCTCTCAACACAGGGGGCCTAGGTTCGATCCCTGGTCAGGAAACTAGGTGCCACAGGCCACAACCAAGAGTTTGCATGCTGCAACTAAGACCCAGATCAGGCAAATAAATAAATATTAGGAAAAAAACTGACCCCAAAGAAACCTGTGTCATAGAGCTTTTGTCATCTATCCATGAGAAAAGCCAAGGTATATTGCAATATGGATGATAAGTGGCAGTCAGTAAACACTTAACGTAGATATGCAGCTTCAGATTTCCAATGACTACATGTTATGGGCCTTGGAATGCACTTGAAAGTAATCTGACCCTCAATATACATGAGAAAGTATATTAGTCTGCTGGGGCTGCTCTTACAAAATACCACAGATTGGGTGGCTTGAGCAACAGAAATTTATTTTCTCACAATTCTCACCTGAGACCAAGGTGCCAGTATGGTCAGTTTCTGGTGAGACTTCTCTTCCTGACTTGCAGAGAGACACCTTCATGGCGCAGTTGCATGGGCTATTCTCTGGGTTCATGGAGACAAGAGAGAGAGACAGAGAGAGGGCTTGAATGTCTCTTCTGAACTGAACACTAATTCTGTGAATTAGAACCCATTCTTATAACCTCAGTTAATCTTAATTACTTATTTAGGGACCCTGATGTAAATATAGCCACATTGGGGGATTCCATTCAGCTCAGTTCAGTCGCTCAGTCGTGTCCGACTGTTTGCGACCCCGTGAATCGCAGCACGCCAGGCCTCCCTGTCCATCACCAACTCCCGGAGTTCACTCAGACTCACGTCCATTGAGTCAGTAATGCCATCCAGCCATCTCATCCTCTGTCGTCCCCTTCTCCTCCTGCCCCCAATCCCTCCCAGCGTCAGTCTTTTCCAATGAGTCAACTCTTCACATGAGGTGGCCAAAGTACTGGAGTTTCAGCTTTAGCATCATTTCTTCCAAAGAAATCCCAGGGCTGATCTCTTTCAGAATGGACTGGATCTCCTTGCAGTCCAAGGGACTCTCGAGAGTCTTCTCCAACACCACAGTTCAAAAGCATCAATTCTTCGGTGCTCAGCTTTCTTCACAGTCCAACTCTCACATCCATACATGACCACTGGAAAAACCATAGCCTTGACTAGATGGACCTTTGTTAGCAAAGTAATGTCTCTGCTTTTCAATATGCTATCTAGGTTGGTCATAACTTTTCTTCCAAGGAGTAAGTGTCTTTTAATTTCATGGCTGCAGTCACCATCTGCGGTGATTTTGGAGCCCCCAAAAATAAAGTCTGACACTGTTTCCACTGTTTCCCCATCTATTTCCAATGAACTGATGGGACTAGATGCCATGATCTTCGTTTTCTGAATGTTGAGTTTTAAGCCAACTTTTTCACTCTCCTCTTTAACCTTCATCAAGAGGCTTCTTAGTTCCTCTTCACTTTCTGCCATAAGGGTGGTGTCATCTGCCTATCTGAGGTTATTGATATTTCTCCCAGCAATCTTGATTCTAGCTTGTGCTTTTTCCAGCCCAGCATTTCTCATGATGTACTCTGCATATATGTTAAACAAGCAGGGTGACAATATACAGCCTTGACGTACTCCTTTTCCTATTTGGAACCAGTCTGTTGTTCCATGTCCAGTTCTAACTGTTGCTTCCTGATCTGCATACAAATTTCTCAAGAGGCAGATCAGGTGGTCTGGTATTCCCATCTCTTTCAGAATTTTCCACAGTTTATTGTGATCCACACAGTCAAAGGCTTTGGCATAGTCAATAAAGCTGAAGTAGATATTTTTCTGGAACTCTCTTGTGTTTTCGATGATCCAGCAGATGTTGGCAATTTGGTCTCTGGTTCCTCTGCCTTTTCTAAAACCAGCTTGAACATCAGGAAGTTCACGGTTCACGTATTGCTGAAGCCTGGCTTGGAGAATTTTGAGCATTACTTTACTAGTGTGTGAGATGAGTGCAATTGTGTGGTAGTTTGAGCATTTTTTGGCATTGCCTTTCTTTGGGATTGGAACGAAAACTGATCTTTTCCAGTCCTGTGGCCACTGCTGAGTTTTCCAAATTTGCTGGCATATTGAGTTCAGCACTTTCACAGCATCATCTTTCAGGATTTGAAATAGCTCAACTGGAATTACATCACCTCAGAATTAGAGCTTCAATATATAAATTTTGGAAGGACCCAGACTTTTTCACAGAAGGCTAAGCACCTCCCATATATCATTTGATGTTCCACTTTTTTCAAAAAAACTTAACTTCAAAATATAAACATTTTCCTTGTTACAAAATCATCATAAAATAACTTTTATGTCTAATATGCTTAAGCAAAAGAATGTGTTTGAATTTAGACATTTTACCCCTGTGATATTGAATATTTAATTCATTACAATATTTACCTTTATAAATATTAATGTGATGAAAAAATATGCCTAAAGCTTTACCAGTATATATTATTATTTCCTGGGGATTCCAAGAAGTTGAATTAGTGAGGCAAATGATGTGAATATATTAAGGGTGTTCATAGGATTGGGTTGGTATTAATAATACCTTGAAATGTAAGAACTGTACCTTTTATTTTTAGATCCAGAAAGAGAATGTTGCCTTTTTGGAATTTAAGACATTGTAATAAAGAGAAAGATTTGAATGGGAATGAATGGGGACACTGGGCAGAGTTGAAGAGAGCTGTTGAAATTACCAAAGAAAATCATTTACTCCTTAGTGTATTTACCTAGGGCTCTAGGAAATGCAAGCAATGAGCCAGAGCTCTGACAGGAAAGAAGTGGCATATGTTCACCGGTAATCTGAGATGTTAATTGGGGTTATAAAGGATTAAGCAAGATGTAAGGAAATCAGCAAGTCGTTCCTTTTTTTTTTTTTTTTTAATGTCCTCTCCCTCCTGAAACTCCTGAACCTCCCACCCACCTCCCTCCCCTCTAGGCTGTTGCAGAGCCTCAGTTTGAGTTCCCTGAGTCATATTGCAAATTCCCATTGGCTATCTATTTACGTATGGTAATGTATGTTTCCATGTTACTCTTTTCATACATTCCACCCTCTCCCTCCGGCTTCTCCCCACCCCCTCTACCGTATCCATAAGTCTGTTTTCTACGTCTGTGTCTCCACGTCTGTGTCTCCACTGTGTGCTTTGTGCTGAGTCACTTCAGTCATGTCCGACCCTTTGCGACCCCATAGGCTGTAGCCCACCAGGCTCCTCTGTCCAGGCAAGAATACTGGAGTGGGTTGCCATGCCCTCCTCCAGCCATGTCTCCACCACTGCCCTGCCGTGCAAATAATTTCCCCTGGACCATCTTTCTAGATTCCATATATATGTGTGCGTGTTGTTTTATCACAGTTGGTAAGTGTGAAGAAGCCATTCCTAGCACCTGGAGAATAGTTATATGGAAAAACTGTGGAACTAGGGCAGAATTGGACTTCCCTTGTGGCTCAGTGATGAAGAATCCGCCTGCCAATGTAGGCAACACGGGTTGGATCCCTGGGTTGGGAAGATGCTCTGGAGAAAGAAATGGCAACCCACTCCAATATTCTTGCCTGAGAAATCCTATAGACAGAGGAGCCTGGCGGGCTATAGCCCCTGGGGTCACAAGAGTCAGATACAACTTAGCGACAACAACAGGGTAGAATTGAGTTGTTTATCATCAACATTCAATCCAGTGCTTCCATTTGTTCTTTACTGTCCCCATTGGAGGCTCAGGTCTGGGGCCAAATCCATCATCATTCTACTGACTCCTGGTGACACAGCCTCTTTTTTTCATGTCAACTAATGAATCTGGTGTAACTGAGATCCTTGCTTTGTGTGTTTTGTTTTTTCCCCTGTGTTCCTCAGAAGTTCATGCACTAAACATTCCAATGCAGGTCTTTGTTCCTTTTGTTTTGTTTTCCCAGCGATGGCATTATTCACGGTGGTTTTGTTCCTGGCTGCTGTGTGGCTTCCATTCTTTCCTGCAAAGGGACAGGTATGGTCAAGGGTAAAAATCTTTTCACAACAACTCATGCAACTTTGAAGCCTCGATGTTTGAAAGTAAAAAAGACTGGAGTGTCTGGTATATCGCAAAGTACTTACCAGTTGCTCACTGCGCTAAAGTCTAAGACTGTGGCAACCAACATGGTAGCTTCTAGCCCCGTGAGGATATGCAACACGGGAAATATGGATAGTGCGAGTTGAGCCCTGCATAAATACAATACAGTATGATTCAGTGACCAAAATGGAGGTAAAAATCTCATTAGTAATTTTAATATTGATCACATAATAAACATTGTAATATATTCATCAAGTGATATATATTATACTTAACAATTTAGAATGTTTATTTTTTCTTTTTTTAAATTAAAATCATATGTGATGCCTTAATTATATTTCTATTGACAGCACTGGTTTGTGGATTTAAAAGCTAATGATACTTCTCCTGTCCCAAGATCTTTTCCGATTTACTTTTATTTAATACATTTCAACATGACTCCCACAGAAAATTAGCAACATATGTATATGATCTCAAATTAGCAAAACTTCATCCCACACATCACCACATTTAATTTTCATAATTACCCTGTGAGAATAATTTTATCTATATTTTAAATTAAAAGGCAAGAAAATTTACTAAAGATATTAAGTATTTTGATTTTGCCCATAATTTTACAATTAGTATATGTTAGGTAAGATGTTCTAATTATTTCTAATATGCTGCTTCACTTTAATAATCTCCCAAACAGGATCAGTCATGTTCTCCAATGATTGGTGTGGAGATGCCCATACAAGGTGTCGACCTCCTGATCAGAGAACCTCTGAATGTGAGGAGCTTTGGCCCCTGCTGTCTGTTCCCACACCCTCCTTTGACTCTGGGCACACAAGATTAGCTAGGACTCCTCAGACCACAGGTTTCTGACATTGCATTTAACCTCATTAGGCATTTACAAATATAGCTATTGTGTTACCATAATCAAAATTTCAATCCAAATACAATATATTCATCAGCTAGGGTTTCATTCAAGTCATTTGCTGTGTTCCCAATTTCTTCCCTGAAGATTCCTTCCATGGCCCTTTCCAGTCCCCTGTTACGCGTCTAGTCCATTTCCCAGTCTTTATTGATAAAAGTATTTAAAAGGGAGATATCGTTTAGGTCCTTTGCACCAGTAAATGTCTCTTGATCAGATACTCTACACACCCTCTGCCCAGAGCATCTTCTCCAGATGCCTAGAAAACACAATTTATCTCTCAATATCCCAGGCCAGACCATAGTTTGTGAAATCTTTTCTAAGCTCAATCAAGAATTAATCCCTCCTCCCTTTATATCTAGTAGATCCCTCCTATCATTTCAGTTATCAGGTCATAATTATCTATTTATGTCATATTGCCTATCCAATATAAACTCTTTAAGGATAAATAGATACCACCTTTTATCCATTGTACTCTCAACACTTTTCCTATCACCTGTCACTTAATAAAAACTTTATCGATGATCATTTTTAAAACAAACAAACAAAAGACATGTCTTCTTCAATAGAATTGATCTACAAAGCAAGATAGGGTAAGAAGCAGGAAATAATGACTTTTCAGAAACCAAATTTTGGTATACTTTGAAATGAAACTACATTTTTCAGAGTCAAAAGGACATATCCAGGGAGCTATTTTACAATTTGATATATTTAGGTTAGTGCAAACATAATTGTGGTTTTGCATTGTTGAACTTTGCTATTTGATATTGGAATAATACACTCTTAAATAAATATGGTTAAGCATACATCATTTTAATATGCATTTATCAAATTTTTTTGCTAATCACATTGCTTGCTGTTTATTTTGTATTTATTTTAGACTAGGGAAATGATGTTAGACAAAAAGCAAATTTGAGCAGTTTTCCTATTTGAATTCAGAATGGGTTGGAAAGCAATGGGGATAACTCTCATCATCAACAATGCATTTAGCCCAGGAACTGCTAAGAATTTACAGTGCAGCAATGGCTCAAGAAGTTTTGCAGAGGAGACAGGAACCTTGAAGATGAGGGGCACAGTGGCCAGCCATCAGAAGTTGATTGACCAATTGAGAGCATCATCAAAGCAGATCCTCTTAAAACTACATGAGAATTTGCCAAAGAACTCAACATTGACCCTTCTATGGTCATTCAGCATTTGAAGCAAATTGCAAAGATGAAAAAGCTCAGTTAATGGGTGCCTCTTGAGCTGACTGAAAATAAAAAATATCATCGTTTTGAAGAGTCATCTTCTCTTATTCTATGCAACAACAACAAACCATTTCTCAATAGAATTGTGACATGCAACAAAAAGTTGATTTTATACAACAACTGGCAATGACCAGCCCAGTAGTTGGACTGAGAAGAAGTTCCAAAGCACTTCCCAAAACCAAACTTGCACCCCAAAAAGATCATGGTCACTGTCTGGTGGTCTGCTGACCATCTGATACACTGCTGCTGCTGCTGCTGCTAAGTCGCTTCAGTCGTGTCCGGTTCCCCCGTCCCTGGGATTCTCCAGGCAAGAACACTGGAGTGGGTTGCCATTTCCTTCTCCAATGCATGAAAGTGAAAGTGAAGCCACTCAGTCATGTCCGACTCTTAGCGACCCGGTGGACCACAGCCTACCAGGCTCCTCTGTCCAAGGGATTTTCCAGGCAAGAGTACTGGAATGGGTTGCCATTGCCTTCTCCCATCTGATACACTACAGCTTTCTGAATCCCAGCAAAACCATTACATCTGAGAAGTATGGCCAGCAAATCGATAAGATGTACTGAAAACTGCAACACCTGTGGCTGACACTGGTCAACAGAAAGGACCCAGTTCTTCCCCACAACAACACGTGAGCACATGTTGCACTACCAACATTTCAAAAGTTGAACAAATTGGGCTATGAAGTTTTGCCCCATCTGCCATATTCACCTGACCTATCATCAACCAACTACAATTTCAAGCATCAAGACAACGTTTTTGCAGGGAAAATTCTTCTGCAACCAGAAACAGGCAGAAAATGCTTTCCAAGGGTTCACTGAATCCCAAAGCAAGTATTTTTATGCTACAGGAATAAACAAGCTTATTTCTTGTTGGCAAAAAATGTGTTAATTGCACTGGTTCCTATTCTGATTAATAAAGATGTATTTGAGCCTAGTTATAATGATTTAACAGAGAAGGCAATGGCACCCCACTCTAGTACTCTTGCCTGGCAAATCCCATGGATGGAGGAGCCTGGTAGGCTGCAGTCCATGGCGTCACTAAGAGTCGGACACGGCTGAGCGACTTCACTTTGACTTTTCACTTTCATGCATTGGAGAAGGAAATGGCAACCCACTCCAGTGTTCTTGCCTGGAGAATCCCAGGGATGGGGGAGCCTGTTGGGCTGCCGTCTATGGGGTCGCACAGAGTTGGACACGACTGAAGCGACTTAGCAGCAGCAGCAGCAGCATAATGATTTAAAATTCATGGTCTGAAACCACAATTACTTTTATACAGAAATTGGTATTTCACATCGGCTGCTGCTGCTGCTGCTAAGTCGCTTCAGTCGCATCCTTGCTAATTTAGGAATTGATAGCTGGGAAAGCACCCAGTCTGGGAGTACCACACATTCAATATTGGTCCCTGTCTTTAGGAACATACAAACAGGCAAGGGAAATGGAGATCATGGAGATCACATAATGAGATCATGGTGGTGAGACCCATGTTCACAGTATTTGTAGAACTTTGAGAAGACTTAGCACTGGGGGAGGAGGAGAATAACTTATCCCAGGGTGTCAGGGAAAATCAGCAAAAGGCCCTGTCTGGGCTTACAAAATTTTGCTCATGTACATATAGCATCAGACTCTTCTGTAAATAGAAGTCACCAAATTGCTCAGACTTTCTGAGAACTATTCACACACCCTACTCTACCTCCAGACTCAAGCCTTCCCAACATACATGCAAGGATACACCAAAAATATCAGCACCTGACTTAATATCCTGTTAATTATATTTCTGTTACTAAAAGGAACAAAGTCAACAATAGTTCATTAATTGGAATGGCATTGCTCCCTCCAAATTGCTTTGGAGATTTTTTTGTAATATTGTTAAAATGTCTTTTGAGAGACCCCATAAAGTCTGTCACATAATAGGTAGAATTATTTACTGGAGTATTGAGTGCACTTGGACTCCACCTAAACATGCTTTCCCTAAATACACACAGCGTGTCAGTTCAGGGTTCCCCGAACATCTAAAACAAGGGTCCCCAACCTCCAGGATCTAATGCCTGATGATCTGAGCTGGAGCTGATGTCATAACAATAGAAATAAAGTGCACAATAACGGTAATATGTTTGAATCATCATGAAACCATCTCCGACCCCCCAGGTCCATGGAAAAATTGTATTCCACGAAACCGGTCCCTGGTGCCTAAAAAGTTGGGGACCACTGGTCTAAAAGGAACCACCTACCTCCACCCTTATCACTCCCTTTCTGCAGCCTGATTGAGTGTGAACGAGAATGTTCAATGGCTCCAATCTTGTAACTTTGTCATTGTGTTTTCATTCATATGTCTAGAAATCTCACACTGAGCTGTCTCTTCATTCTAGAAAGTGGCATTTATAGCCTCAGAGGTGTTTTTGTTTTTTGACTGCACCACGCAACTTATGGAATCTTAGTTCCCTGAACAGTGATCAAACCCGTGCCCCCTGAAACAGAAGCACAGAGTCATTGGACTACCAGGGAATTTCCATCGAGGCATTTTTAATCATCACAGCATGAATTACAGCCCAACTCTTAAAATTCAACATTATTTCTTTCTTTCTTAAAAATTATAATTTGGGCTCAGATTCATTGGCAGTGCTTAATAATACTGACTTGAACTGAACATGTCTGAAAGTAAATTTTTTCTCTTAAATTAACTTATGCATTCTTCTATGCAATTTCAAAACTTTTAAAAACTAATCCTAAGCTGACTTTCCTTCAGGATCAACGTTTTGCTGATTTGTCAACCACCCTGAAAAATGTCCAAACTGAGATTGTAAACAAACACAATGACCTAAGGAGAGGAGTCTCTCCACCTCCCAGAAACATGCTGAAGATGGTAAGAAGCAGTCACATAAAGAAAGTGGCTTGAGCTGGCTGTGGTAAGAGCTGGCATCTAGTAAATTACATCTCTTAAGAACCTTTCAGCTTTGGAAGTTCTGGCTCTGCTTTGTTAATTCATTTGAGCTGTGTTATGGACAAGGAAGAAATTAATTCCACATACTATTTTTTGCTTAAAAATCATACTTCCTCCTTCTATATTCTATTCACTAGAATAGTTTAATCTGTCAGAATCTATAATCTATCATGCGTATTTCAGAGTTTACCATCTTTGAAAGTGGAATTTATCCTACTAAAAAGAAAAAATGCATCTACATACATACATATACAATCAGTATGAAGTTTCAGGGTGCCCATGGAACCCCTGAAGCCTCTCCATGAACCCTGCCGCTGAGGTTAGTATGTGCCTTCTGACCTTAATAAGCTGACTTTTAGATACTTTCACTAGGCTTTTTCTGTTGTTTTTTTATAAAAACAGCTTTCTCATAACTTCTGTGGCCTGTGTGCTCCCTTCCTTCTATTTCCCCTCTGTACAGTCATAAGTACAATACCATCACCCACACCATCCTCATGATTAATGTCCACACCACCTGGGCTGTAATTTATGACCTAGCCCTTTTCTAGAAGATATGTTATAAATAGGGGAAATCCAAGTTTTGTTAACTTTAAGGAAGAAAACATAAAAATATCTTACCACTGCAAATGTTACCACTCCCTCCCCCCAAAAATGGCCAAACATCTTCTGGGGTGCCCTCTTGCCACTCTGAAAGAGCCTGTGCATGTGAGGGCCCTTCATTAGCTCACTGTCTCATTCGTCTCCTAAATTTTGCTTTATTGTAGTGAAGCAATTGTCCGTTTTAAGGGCTATTTAAATTGTGGGGGGCAGAAGTAAAAGCAAATCCTTAGATATCAGTGAGAGATGTCTTTCTGCTCAGTATTTCTTCTAACCCTAGGTTATTAGGGTTATTACCTTTTGATCTAGGGCAAATAACAGCCCACTTTTCTAGGTCCAGTACCGAAGGCCACATGTCTCCCAGATGTACTTACTTAAAAAAAAAAAAAGGGAACAAAGAGTAAAGTATGCCAGCTCAGTACTATAGGAAAAATAATCTCAACATCTCAGTGTTGATCAATATTTAGAGAGGACTATTACTAAAAACTGAGGTGTGTCTACTGTGCCATCAAAAATAGACCATTAACTCTCTTAGATTTTTCGATTACTTAAGGTAGATGTACGATTTTGTGGAGAAGAAAAAGACACGTGAAAAAGATATCCGTGACTATCATGATAAGCAGAAGATGCACATAGAGAAATTTTGTACTCATATAGACTAGTCCACTATTCAAATCATAAAACTTAAGCTCCTTTGTAATTTAAGTCATTGAGTGCATCTGTTTTTTCTCTTCTTGTTTTAGCAATGGAACACCACGGCGGCAGCAAACGCCCAAAATTGGGCAAACAAGTGCCTTTTCAAACACAGTAAGAAAGAGGATAGAAGAGTAGGTAAGTAATTTAATCTTTTTGTTGAGTCCATGAACAAGCAAGACCATAAGGGCTATTTTTGACCTTACATTAAGAAAGCTTTATGAATAAATGTTGCTTCTAATGCTGCCTTTTTCAATTTAAAAACTCTCTGCAGGAGAAAGAACTCTGAGAAGTACCACATTGTGCGTATTGTGTGTTTTATATTTTACAAAAACTGGCTCACACAATATCGTATTTGTGCCTCTTAACCATCCTCTAAGTAAAGCAGTCATGAGTCATCTCTTCCTCTATTTTATAAAATAGAAAACAGTTAGAGAGAAAACAGCTTTTATTTTTAAACCTATTTATATTTGTATTTATAACATATGTTTGATTAAATCATTTTGATGACAGAATGTCAAGTCTTTTGTATATTCTGGGTGCCTGCCCAGAATCATTACTATATAGATTAAAAACCTGTTAGACATGACTTCTGCATCAGGAAACAGAAACAATGAGATGAAATATCTTATTATTAAATATTAGATAAAATATTTACTGAAATGATCAAAAATGACATAGATTTAGGCAAGCCCAATTTTAAAGAAGCAAATGACTTACCTGTTTTAAATGTCGAACTGTCATTGTTACTTGTATTTTTTTACTATAATTTAGTGAAATCAGGAAGAAGGATGACTATATTCGGTAGAAAATTGGAACAAATTTTCTTGAAGATCCCAATCTACTGTTAAAATCTTAGCTTCTTTCTTTCCTTCTTAAAGGATTTATCCAAGAGTAATTTAGTTTGCACTCCCTTAAAGTAGCATGTAGACGTTATATTTAAAGCCATCTAATTCAAAATATTCAACTTGAAAATATATTGAGATATATATTGAAAATATCTTGAAATACTTCTGTTGTGCTACAAGGCACTTCTTTCCAAGTAAGAAATTATTCTCAAAGAATAATTTGAGAATTTGGCCTGCGATGCCCTTATTTGCTTATTGAGGGGAGACTCATAATCTTTGAAAATATTGTCTCTTCTAGTGCCAGTTGCTTCATATTGGGGTTTTTAATTAAAGGCTGAGTGCTAGCTTTTTTTCAAAGTTCATACAGAATAGCAATCATAACCATTTATTTAGGGTCCTATGTATAAAACAATCTTTGATGAATGTGGGCAAGAGTCAGAAACTGAGTTAGTCTCTGCCTTCGGCATGCAAAGCAGAGTATGCATTAATGCATACACTCATGAAAATTTAAAGTGTAAACAAATGAATCTAGGGAGAGCAGATACTAAAGAGAAAAAAACGATGTACTCAAAATTGTGCACGTTGAGGCCATTCTTAAGGTGTTAAGTACATCTGGCTTCTTTCCAGCTTATAGCTGATGAGAAACTCCCTCATGGATTAACAGCTATGAGCGCTGCAAAGGACAGGGACTTTGAATGTTTTATGGCTTTCCCCATGAATGATCTGTTTCTTCTCAGGTACAAGGAACTGTGGCGAGAATCTCTTTATGTCAAGTTATCCTTCTACATGGTCTAATGCAATCCAAAGCTGGTATGATGAGGTCCATGATTTTGTTTTTGAAGTAGGGCCGAAGAGTCCTCAAGCAGTAATTGGACATTTCACCCAGGTAAGGGAACAGATAAAAACATTCTGACATCAGTACTTTAAAAAGGAGGCTTCTCCAAATTTTGACTGATTCCAATGTTGAACTGAAAAGAAGATCTCAAATGGGTAAAGAGTAGTTTTACTATGTTGTGGGTATTTCAGCCATGAGCTGTCATTTGTCAAAAGCCTGCACACATTGAATGGGGAAATATACCCTGTATTTTTCTTACTGCCTAAATGCATTAAATAGTGAATGTACATGGAAATGTAGTATTTTAAAAGATTTTTAGGGAATTTCCTGGCAGTCCAGCAGTTAGCATTCAGCACTTACACTGCAGTGACCTGGCTTCCATCCCTGGATGGGGAACAAAGATCCTGTAAGCTGCATGGAGTGGCTAAAATAAAATAAAAATAAAAGGTCAGTACTTCTACTCAATAATTTAACTAAATATATTCATAAGGTATGCAGAAATACAATATATCAGTAACATTCTTTTCAGTTTTATATTTCTTATTATAGTTTTTTAAATATATTTTCTTCTCTAATGTACTCTCCTATCTTCACTTATGTGCTCCTAGATTGTTTGGTACTCATCTTTCCTTATTGGATGTGGAGTTGCCTACTGTCCCAAACAAAGTCTAAAGTACCTCTATGTTTGCCAATACTGTCCTGCGTAAGTATGTACTTTCCAGTTTGTTGTCAATACATAATGCCATCAGCAATCTAATATTTGAACATTGTTATGTAATGGACAAACCAGACTTTTAAAAAAGAATTTTTCAGTAGAGGGGAGGAGGGAATAAAAGTTGAGAAGAGTTTTTTAAATTTGAGGCACAACCAATTTCTCCCTGTCTCTTGATGGATAGGTTTACCTCTTGCCAGCATGTGGGGGTGCACAGCCTTACCAATTCCATCAAGTTTACTATGAGGTACAAACTGTTACCACGCTGAAATGCACTCTGTAAATTTTAGAGCCTATTATTAGCCCATTTCGGCTCAGGCTGTTAGACTAGGGTCAAGAAAGTAAGTGCACATGTGAATTATTCTTACTTTGCACTGGGATCTGAGTACACTTGGGGAATGTTAGTTTTTCGGTCATTTGACATGATTTAAAACCCTGAAAGATATTTAGGCCCATATGATGATGGATGCTTCCCTTGGAGCATAAATTAAACTTAAAAAACGAAAAATGCTTGACATTTTGTATTTCAAATTTCAGTGGTAATATTGTTGGCAGACAACATGTCCCTTACCAAAAGGGAACACCTTGTGGCAGCTGCCCCAATCATTGTGACAACGGACTATGCAGTAAGTTTGAAACCATTAACTTGTTAATATAAATGACCTGACATGGCTAAGCATTAGAAAGTATTCTGAATGTAACCAACTTCAGCAATGCCTTCCTCCAAAAGGCAAAATTAAAATTATTCAACAGAGCGCCTTTAAGCAAAAAGTTTACACTGTTGAGAATTCTTACTTGCAATGCAGTCGGTTACCATACATAACCTAAAGAAACATCTACCACCAATGTGTATCTGTAGCTGTGTTGAACCCGTGACATATTGGCTTATCTGAAAAACTTTCTGTGGGAATTAATCATTGCAACTGAATATGAACTTTCTTTTCATCAAAGTTAATGCCATTATAGCAAAGATGGAATTTTAAAAAGAAAAATACGTACAAATATAAAGATGTGATACCACCGAATATGACTTAACCCGGAAAGACATATTGAAAATTATAATTCCTTATATGTGATGAGTTCATCATCCTAAATTCCTCATTTTTCCCATAGGGTAATTTAATCATCAAATTTAGTTTAATGAACACTTGTATTTTTGTCTGCTAATAACTTTTATATGCTTTTAAAATGTCAATCAAATCTGCTTATAGTGTTATTAGCTCACATAAACTTCAAATATATCTTAGCAAAAGGAGTGAAATTAATGTCATATAATGTCTTATTCCATGTTGTTGTTAACAAAGGTACAGCATTGATATTTTTGTTTAGTTGGCATATGTTATTATAATTATTGTTAACAATGCAATTAACCCATTAACTGAGATTTCTACCTTTTAAATGCATTCACCTAACTGAATTACAGCACTCTCTCTGGAAGAATTGCTCAGCCATAATTCAGAATAGTGATGATATCAAAGCTTTGTATAAATTAACTACAGAAGAAAATAATTACACCTGGGCTCAATACCATTTGTTGAGGAGCTAGGAATTTATCCTAGTAGTAACGAGCAACCAATTGAAAGATTTCAAATGGAAGAATGATGAAATCAGAATTGTGTTTTACAAAGAGCTCCTGGCAATAGCATGCAGAAACAAATGGATGGGAATCCAGCTTGGAGACTGTTCAAAAACATGGGTTTAAAAGCAAATATCTGTATTCCATGAGGGCAAAATGAATGAAGAGAAATGGACAGTGATAAGAAATAGGAAGAATGTAGAAGAGCCAGGGTTTCTTACCTGTGCTTGTTGCACGCTGATGAAAAATAAGGGGAAAACATAATCAACTATACTTCAGTTTAAAAAGAAAGAGAGAGAAACTAGAAATATAGAAGGGAATGAGTTCGGGTTAATTCCTAGTGCCTGGATTAAATTATGCCACTTCTCTGAGTCTGGGTGAAAGGAGGGGAGAGTTGGGAAGCAATACTATAAAACTGCCAAGTTTGTAGGTCAGATAATGTACTTGGCTTGAGATGTGTTGAGCCTGTGGCCACTGAGGGACATCTGAATGGAAATACCCAACAATCATGGTGTAATTTCCTTTTGTTTTTGCAACTTTGCACCCACATCTTCTTACAATGATTTCTTATTCCTGAAAGAAAGACTAGAAGTATTAGAGTCTACAGCAACAGAGTCCAATATAACTTTTTGCATTCATGGAAATGTTAAATAAGTGTACTGTCTCTTAAAGTAGCCCTTGGCCACATTGGTTATTGAGTACTTGGAATGTAACTAGTATCACTAAGGACCCGAAATTTATATTTTATTTTATTTTAATTCAGTTAGGTTTAAATGTAAGCAATCACCTGTCTAGTGCTGATCGTTTCGGACAGTGCAGTTCTAGACAGATTCATTTAAATTCACTGTACTCTGTTTTCTGAGGAAGGAAAAGAGGCCAATTCATTTTAGAAACATTTCAAAAGATTAAAATTTTAAAATAAATGATGAGCTAATTGATTAGTTTAACTAAGAGACCTTACGTGTCCTTCAAGCTATGAAGTGCTCGTCACAGTGTGATGATGCCAACATGTTTGCTCAATTTTCTCTTTCTCACTCACATTGAATTCACTGTTTGTATTGCTGCTGTGGAGGAAAATGATAATGAAGTGATTACTTTCTTTGCTTTTATTTCAGCCAATAGTTGTGAGTATGAAGATACCTATTCTAACTGTGCATCTTTAAAGGAAACATGGACCTGTGCCTCTGATTTTGTGAAGACCAATTGCAAGGCTGCCTGCAATTGTCAAGGCAAAATTTATTAAATTCCCAGTACTGACCGAGCAGGGCTACATGATGGAAGGCTGCATCATCTACTCAGATTTGATATTTACTAACAAGGAAATCACAGACATGTTAGCTACAAATTTGATTTCAAGTAGTAATGAGTCTTTTTCTCCTGGATCTGCTTTTTATTTTACAGAATTTTTTTTTCATACAAAAAAAAATTAATGTAACCTGATCTATGATAACAACTTTGGATTTTGATATAAATTGGGTGATGTGAATTTAATTGAATTTAATCAAGTTGAAGATTCTGAAAGTTGTATTCTCTTACAAATATGATCACTAGAAATTTGAACTGAAATTGAGAATCATGTATAAAATCAACAAGCTACAAGGATATTTTGTATGGCACAGGGCATATAGCCAATATTCTATAATAACTATAAATGGAGTATAACCTTTAAAAATTGCAAATCACTATGTTGTACACCTGAAACATATAATAATTGTACATCAATTATACCTCAAAAAAGCCTGAGGAGGAGGTAAAGAGTTATATCAGAAAACTCGGGAGCCCCAAGGCCTGGGAGATGGGACAGAGGAAGCTCTGATTTAGAACTCACTTTTCAGCTCCTACAAGCAATGCTCAGACCAGCTCGCCTGCCAGTCTAGGGGTGTTCTCCCAGGCTCCAAGGCTTCCTGCTTCTCCTCCATCTCTCAAAACCTGGCTTGGGGCCCTTGGCTTGAGGGTAACCCCATGCTGGGGACGTGCTAAGTCAAAAAAAAAGAAAGAAAGAAATTGAGAATCATATTTCTAGAACGAGATGTATGAAAAGGTCAGAATGTGATATCATTGTCTCATGAATCCTGAACTACAATCCTCATTCCCAGTCCCAATTTATAGCTAAACATCTTCAAAGATACATATGCTATCTTTAATTCTTCCTCTCCCAGCCACCCTCTTCCCACTGATGTCTCCCATTTTTACAATTAAATTCAAATCATTCTTCCTAAGGTAGCCTCCATCTTCATTTTGCCAAATTCAGTGAAGACTTTTGGGTCTTCATCTGCATAAATTGCACAGTAGAATATGACCATGCCTTCCTTTTAAAGTCTCTCTTCTTTTAGACAAATCTTCCTTAAAGAAAAATTCAAAATAATATAGTTTGAAAATACCTTTTCCTTCAGGAGGTAGAACTTTGTCCACCCGCTATTGAGTCTGTGCTGAACTTCGGGACTCACTTCCAAAGCAGAAGGTATGAACAGTGGAGAAATCTGGCAAATAACGTCTTAACTAAGTGATCAAAATTCCACATCATTACTGACTCAGTAATGAGCCATATGGATTCACATACCACCATATATGATATAATGAGAAGAGATATCACTTCTGTGGTGCTCTTTGCAACCCCAGTCTTATTATGCCATAAAACATCAAGCAAACCTAAATAGAAAATACCTTGATCAGGACTCCTCAAAGCTGTCAAAATCATGAGCAATAAGGAAATTCTGAGAAAACATTACAGACCAGAGGAGAATAAGGAGACAGAACAACGAAATACAATGTGGTACCTTGTATCAGATCCTGGAACAGAAGGAGGACATTAATGGAAAATTAATGAAATCTGAAAAAGATCCAGGGTATTTTTAACAACAGTGTTGATTTCTTAGTCTTGATCAATGTACCAGAGAGATGTAAAATGTTAATGTTAGGGGAAACTGTAACTGGGTAGAGAGTGTATGGGAATTCTCTGTACTATATTAGCTAAATTTCTGTAAACCTAAAAATACTCCAAAATAAAAATGTTAGTTACTCAGTCGTGTCAAACTCTTTGCGACCCCATGGACTGTAGCCTGCCAAGCTCCTCTGTCCATGGGATTCTCCAGGCATTCCCTTCTCCAGGGGATCTTCCCAACCCAGAGACTGAACATGAGTCTCCTGTATTGCAGGAAGATTCTTTGCTATCTGAGCCCTAATAAAAGGTGCATTACGAAATTCTTTATTCCTTGGTTCCATGACACTTCATACTTTTCCTCCAGATTATCTGGTTTTTCTTTCTTGGACTTCCCCTGCCCCACCACCCCACTCCCATCGCCCCTTGCTCCTACCACCAGCCATCAGGTTTCAATTCCTCTATTCCATTGCTAAATGATTTTTTTTTCCATGGGCCTTTCAGATACTGTAGATGATTGGAATGTCAAATCAGACTCACTGGTTTATCCAGTGTCAAGCTTCACTTATTATTTCAAGGATAGGCATGGCCATAAAGCCAAGAGGCAGCAGGGAGACCTCAAGGTCACTAAGGCAGCCCCCTGCTGCTGCTTGGCAGCACATTTCTTTATCTCTAAAGTAATAAACTTCCAGATTAATCAACTTTCAAAACCTTTTTGCAGACATCTCAAATACTTAGGAAAATATTCGTACTCAAACTGATCTGTAAGAAGCTGAACAATCTTCTTTATACTTGCTTTCTAACGTTAATTCATTCCACTCTCCACATTATTTCTTATGCTCCAAGTACAATGGTCTCATTAAATTCTCTTAAGCATCTCAAGATCTTTCTGACCTTAAGGCACTTTATGCTATTAGCTTTGTCTAGAAATCATCACTTGATTATTTGCCAGAACAGCTCCTTCCTATGAAATGTCATTTCATCCAAGAGATTCCTTGGTGTAAATAATCTGAAGAACACCCCTCATTTTCTCACATAACTCCCTGCATTTTTCATAGTAATCACCAGAATGTGTCATAATTAATTCCTATGTTCAACAAATATTTGTTGAAACAGTTATGGCTCAGGTACTTAATAAAGTACTTTGAAACAAAGTGAGAAAACAAGACAGATTAAGTTCCAAACTTCATGGATTTCACATTCAAATAGGGGAGAGAGACAGAAAACTATTTTACAATTAAATACTTAATATAATGTTGGAAGTGATAAGTGCTATGAACTAAAATGGGCAAGAGAACAGAGTATCATGAAGATTGGCTCTAGGGGGAAATGTTTATTTAAATAGGATAGTCAGGTAAGTCCTCTCTGAGATGATAGCACTGGGTTGAAAAAGTAATAGAAGTAAGAGAACCACCAGTAAAATTATTTGATTGAGAAAACTTTCAAGCAAGGAGAATGGGAAGTACAAAGGTGTTAACCGAGGAAAAAACTTGGCATATTTGAGAAAAGACAAGGAGCCTAGAATAGCTAGAGCAGAATGAGCAAGGTAAAGATAATTTTTAAAAGGGGGTCAGAGGACTTCCCTGGCAGGCCAGTAATTAAGACTCTACAGTTCCACTGCAAGGGGCATGGGTTCGATCCCTGGCCAAGGGACTAAGAGATAGAAAGTTAGTCAAAGAGTGCCTTCTGGGGCAAGTAAATAATTGATATATTATTATAAGATGGCAGGCTATGGGAGTATACTGAAGAAGACAGTGAGATGATGAAATGCATGTTGTAAGAGGACCAGAGTAGAAGCAAAAAATGAGTTAAGAGATTACTGACTAAATGAGGTTAAGTTAAATTATACTAGATTATAGATGTATATTATACCTCCATGTGTGTCCACCACATATATTGTGCAATTTCAAGATAGGTTTATTTAAATCATGACAGAAACCCCAAGAGAACTATTCCCAACTCAGATTATTATTACCCTATGCCAGAGCCAGGCAAAGACATCATAAGAAAATAAAACTGCAGTCTACTATTCTTCATGAATATAGGTGTAACATATAAGATTATTCACCATGAGAAAATGAGGTTATCCCAGGAATAAAAGGTTGTTTCAACATTTAAAAGTCAATTAATATGACATACCATATTAAGAAAATAAATACATCATACGATCATCACAAAAGATGCCCCAAATACACTTGACAAAATTCAGCAAACTTTAATGAAAACAATTTTCAGAAAACCAACAATAAGAAGGTAACTTCCTCACTTTAAAGAGGAACACCTTACAAAGTCCTCTAACTTTATACTGAGCAATGAATGCTTTCTCCTTATATAATTTTATGGGTGAAAACATCGTTATAGTGTTTTTCGATCTGAGATCTACCATCAAGAATAGAGCAAGGATATCAGCTTGCCCCACTCTGTCCACATTTTAAGTTTACAGCTAATGTAATAAAGTAAAGGGAAGAAATGAAAGGCATGTGGATTAGAAAGGTAGAAACTGACTTTCTTTGCACATTAATCTTTTTTGTAAAGATCCACAGGAATATATTAAAAAGAATTAATAAGGGAGTTTAGCAAGGTCACATGATAATGAGAGGGAGAGCATCTTACATGGAGAGGAGCAGAATAAGAATTGCAGTAGATTTCTCATCAGAATCCATGCAAGAACCGAGTCCTCCCAGCTCTCAGGCACTTTTAACACTATTCCTTTCAATTCTGCTAACTTATGTTTTCACAGGAAAATTTAGAAGTGCTTTGTACTGTCTCTCTCAGTAACAGAGATGTGCTTTCTATATGCTCTCAAACAAGTAGAGACTTAACACTGGAAAGCTCTATTCTATTCTGGATTTGCCCTTATACCAAATTAATCATCAACACTGCTTTATCATCTCCTCACATCCCAACCTTTTGTTCTATTTCTACTTCTCTAAAAAGAAAAATTATCACCATGCTCCTGCGTTCCCTGTCACCAATTTCTCAGCTCTGTAAATTGCCTGCACAGTGATATCAGGTAGCTTTCACAAAATAATATTCAATCATATAATTTCCCCCATCTCTAAACATCAGCTTTCCTGTGTTATGCAAAGAAGCTACTCTACTTAGACTTCTATACAGTTCCCCCAACATAGGCCTTCCCTGATGGCTCAGTTGGTGAAGAATCTGTCTGCAGTGCAAGAGACCCTGGTTTGATTTCTGGGTCAGGAAGATCCACTCGAGGAGAGATAGGTTACCCACTCCTGTATTCTTGGGCTTCCCTTGTGGCTCAGCTGATAAAGAATCCATCTGCCATGTGGGAGACCTGGGTTTGATCCCTGGGTTGGGAAGATCCCTTGGAGAAAGGAAAGGCTACCCACTCCAGTATTCTGGCCTGGAGAATTCCATGGACTGTATAGGCCATGAGGTCACAAAGAGTCTTACACGACTGAGCGACTTTCACTTCCCCCAATATTTTCAACAGCTTATCATTCTGATAAATATGCCTTTTATGCATATTTAAATTTCTGTTCTTCAAACCAAATGTTACAAACTCTTCTTCTTTCTGATCAAGTGATATGTATTTTTCAAAGCAGCTCAGATGTCACTTCCATCATCTATCTTTTACCCAGATAATCTCAAGGCACAGAACTCCCAATTACAATATATATTCTTTGTTCCAATCACTTGACACCAAACTATACCACCTGGTAATGTGTATCTTTCCCTCGATACTATAAGTCTCAGAAAAAAGACCATGATGTGTCCTTCTCTCTGCAGTCCCTAAGCATCTAGGTCAATATTTATTCACTCTACAAATATTTACACTACCACCTAGGTAACTGATCCTGTGTGTTAAGCTTTGGAAATACAGCAATAACCAAGAGAGACATCGTATCTCAATACATGCTTACTGACAGTATCTATTACTGCAACACTCAAGCTGCTCTCATTCTGACATCATCTATGGGAACAAATAATAATTACAGGTATGGTGTCTCCAAGAATGAAAAACAGGCTATTCACAGTAATTATAGATTATCACTAGATAACAATGTGTTGCTTTGCACTAAAAAAAGAACCAGGACATCCCTGGTGATCCAGTGGTTAAGAATCTGCCTTCCAATCCAGGGGACATGGGTTCCATCCCTGGTCCAGGAAGATTCCACATGCCTCAGGGCAGCTAGGCCCCTGCGTCACAACTACTGAAACTCACGGACCTAGAGTCTGTGCTCCGCAACAAGAGAAGTCCAGCATTAAGAAGTTCACGCACCCCAATGAAGAGTAGTCCCCCTTCCCTGAAATTAGAGAAAGCTATAAGCAGCAAGGAAGACCCAGTGCAGCCAAAAATAAATCAATAAATAAAATATTTTTACAAAGAACCAAAGTTCTAAGCAATTTTATTTATTAAAAGTTGAGCAGCTATTTTGTGGCTACAAGTATTTGAAATGTTAAATTAGTCATTAAAGCAAGATACAAATGAAAACAGCTTCCTGGGTGGTACTAGTGTTAAAGAGCCTGCCTGCCAATGCAGGAGGTATAAGGTATTGAGACGTGGGTTCAATCCCTGGGTTGGGAAGATTCCTGGAGGAGGGCATGGCCACCCACTCCAGTATTCTCATCTGGAGAATCCCACAGACAGAGGAGCCTGGCAGGCTGCAGTCCATAGGGATGCACAGAATCGGACACGACTGAAGAGACTTAGCACACACGCACAGAAATGAAAACATGACGATAGCAGTGAAAACCAGAGATCCATGGATGGATTTCTGGATAACTGTCAGGAGTTACCTGTGACTGAAGGTAACCATAAGAGTAAAGCAGTCTAGGAAAACTTCTAAATTCCAAGATCCTTTTAGTTAGTGGTACTTGAACTAAAATTGTGGTAAAGGAGAAAGAAAATAGTATCTGTGTATTGGCCACGTGGAATTTTTACACTGCCAAAGGAAAAGGGCTCTCAGCATTGGGACAAGTGGCAGTCATAGTTATAGTTGTTCCCACAGGAGTCTAAGAGTCGGAATGGGAAATGTCCAGCCTCTTTGTATGGGGTACACAGAGCTACTGTGTGATGGATCTTAACCTTCTAGTCAAAGCTATGGTTTTTCCAGTGGTCATGTATGGATGTGAGAGTTGGACTATAAAGAAAGCTGAGTGCAGAAGAATTGATGCTTTTGCATCAATTTGAACTGTGTCTTTGGACAAGACTCTTGAGAGTCCCTTGGACTCCAAGGAGATCCAACCAGTCAAGCCTAAAGGAAATCAGTCCTGACTATTCATTGGAAGAACTGATGCTGAAGCTGAAACTTCATTACTTTGGGTACCTGATGTGAAGAACTGACTCATTTGAAAAGACCCTGATGCTGGGAAAGATTGAAGGTGGGAGAAGGGGACAACAGAGGATGAGATGGTTGGATAGCATCACAGACTCAATGGATATGAGTTTGAGTAAACTCCGGGAGTTGGTGATGGACAGGGAGGCCTGCCGTGCTGTGGTCTATGGGGTTGCAAAGAGTCACACACGACTGAGCAACTGAACTGAACTGAACTGAACTGAAGATAAGGAGATAATTCGTTCCTTTAAATCTTGAAAACTAAGCATAGAAGTAAATCATCTATTACTCATCTGTCCTCAGTGAGGATAGGCATGTCTTCAACCAGTGCCTGCTGAACGTGAAGCCTGCAGCCTTGGATCAGGACTTCTGGGCATTTTTCCAAGACTTGAATTTCTAGATCACAAAATTGTTGTGGAAGGGAAAAAGAGGAGTGAGACCACGACATGTTTGTGAGCAAACCATCAAAATGGCAATTTCCACGAGTGCATTGTTGGCAGTACACTAGTATTGGGCAGCAAACTCAAGTATCTATGGACTTTTCCAATCAGCCCTTTCAGTTCAGTTCAGTTCAGTTCAGTCGCTTAGTCGTGTCCGACTCTCTGCGACCCCATGAATCGCAGCACGCCAGGCCTCCCTGTCCATCACCAACTCCCGGAGTTCACCCAGACTCACGTCCATCGAGTCAGTGATGCCATCCAGCCATCTCATCCTCTGTCGTCCCCTTCTCCTGCCCCCAATCCCTCCCAGCATCAGAGTCTTTTCCAATGAGTCAACTCTTCGCATGAGGTGGCCAAAGTATTGGAGTTTCAGCTTTAGCATCATTCCTGCCAAAGAACATCCAGGGCTGATCTCCTTCAGAATGGACTGGTTGGATCTCCTCGCAGTCCAGGGGACTCTCAAGCATCTTCTCCAACACCACAGTTGAAAGGCATCAGTTCTTCGGCACTCAGCTTTCTTCACAGTCCAACTCTCACATCCATACATGACCACTGGAAAAACCATAGCCTTGACTAGACGGACCTTTGTTGGCAAAGTAATGTCTCTGCTTTTCAATATGCTATCTAGGTTGGTCTTAACTTTTCTTCCAAGGAGTAAGCGACCTAGATTCTGTTAATTCAGGAAATCCTGTTTGGAAAGGAGTGCCTCCTTTCTCAGCCACCTTCTGGGCATTTTGAATCCTCATATCTCCATCCTCCTCCTCCTCCTACTGCTCTGTTTAGGTGTGTGGGCAGACATTTATTTTTCTCCATCAAGTGATGGTAATGATGGTAAATGTGTAAGGTTTTCACGGTGCGTCCCTGGAAGGAGTCCAGGGAATTGAGCGAATAATTCAATTGGCCTGTGACTGCGCTGAGGTCATAAAGCCTGGTGACGTCGCCCCCACGTGGCTGGTGCGGTATTTTACAACCGCAGCAGGAGGGGCGAGCCAGCGGGCGTCTGACTGCCGCTCTGCAACAGAAGATCTCGGCTTTCCAACCAGGGTAAGAATTAGAGTGGACTGGAAAACTGGAAATGCCCAGGGCTGGGAAGTGGGATGAGTTCGAAGGGGTGAGGGGTCTTCACATCCTCCACGCCTCTTCTCAGGTTGGTACATGAGCTGTTTTAGTTCAAACAGATGAAAGTTGGTCAGTTTTGTTGCTCGGCGCCTAGCACAGAGGAACCTGACTGGGCTATGGTCCATAGGGTTGCAAGGAGCTGGACAAGACTAAAACGACTTACATAGCACACACCCAGGCACCAAAGATTCGACATCCTCTCCAGGGTGTCCTATTGAAATTCTTTCACTATCTGAAAAGTAAATCGTTCAATGTATGTGAAACACTCTGAGACACAGCAGAAGGCTGAAGTCATTTCTAACTCTGGCTTTTCATGAGATCAAACTGAGAGCTTTGGTTTTTTTATTTATGTTTGGAATGAACAGTTATTAGAAACTGTTTATTATAAACAATTAGAATTATGGCTGTGGACTCTTCTGGATTTTATGTAATCTGTTGTCTTCCAGGAAAAGATATGAATAAATATAGGTGGACCTTCCCCCTAGATCCACTCAATATATGCCCAACTATATATAGAAATTACTTTCTAGAGAGTGTATGGGTTGGAGGTATAAATAAGGAGTTGGGAGTCTTCAAAATATATTTTACATGTTATATTTATATTTTGAAGTCTTCAATATATCACAATATACTGTGATATTCCAAGAAAAGTATTCAACCAACAGTTAACAACTTTTAGTTAACAACCAACAGTTAACAGCTTTTTTTAAGAAGGCCACATCTTTGTTAATGTGTGAAGGAAATACCAGGACATCAAAACACAATCTGATCTCAGAAGATTATGGTCTTACTGGGTAAGATCCAATAAATGCAGTAAATTATGAGAGAAAATATCAACTAAATAACTGAGTCAAGTTTTAAGTTTGTGACAGAGATTGTTGATACTACCTATCTCTTCTTCCGGCTTCTGTGGTGGCTCAAATGGTAAAGAATCTGCCTGCAATGCAGGAGACTCAGTTTTGATCCCTGAGTCGAGAGGATCCCATGAAGAAGGGACTGGCTACCCACTCAATATTCTTTCTTGGAGAATTCCATGGACAAAGGAGCCTGTTGGGCTATCGTCCATGGGGTAACAAAGAGTCAGACACAGCTGAGCAAGTAACACTTTCACACACACACACCTCTTCTTCGTGTTTTTATTTTAAATGTTCTCTTTTCCCTTGCTCTAGGATTATGAAACCATACACCATGCTCTTCCTGCAGACATTGTAGAAGAACCATGTCACCCTGGTCTTAAAACATACAAAAGGTCACAGTGCTTTTCCATTTGTAAGTATTGAAGGAAAATAATGGGATCCATGAATGTGGGTTTAAAGGAATAAAATAGCAACTTTTCTTTAAATATACTCTCACAAAAAGTGTCATTGCTTTCATTGATGCAACAAAAATGATTATAGGTGAGTGAGGGAGTGGAGAGAGAAAGGAGGCAAAGAAGAGTGTGTGGCATCTTTTGTCTATTGAATTATGGAATTATGGGTTACCTAATACAAACCTATAACGTGATTAAGCTACACAAAATCATCAGGCTCATGTGTGTCTTTCAGTGAGTGATGAGGATACAACATCCCAGATGTTAGATCATTTTCCTACAGTTAGCCAGAAAGTCTCCAGTGGCACTGGGCCTTGAATGTAAGAATATATGATTAGATTATAATGATTTTTTCCTCTGATACCTGGAAGTAAATGCAGGTTTTATAAACACTTCTAAAACCAGCAATTCAAACAGTGTGATTTACTGAGAAAGAGTATGATCTCAGCAGACTACCACCAGCAAAGGATAATAATAAAAATATTAATCATTTCCATTTATTGAGTATTCTATACCAGGCTTTCTATACCAGCTAAAACAGCTATTGAATTGGGTAGGCTTACCGCACAATTGCACTCATCTCACACGCTAGTAAAGTAATACTCAAAATTCTCCAAGCCAGGCTTCAGCAGTACATGAACCATGAACTTCCAGATGTTCAAGCTGGTTTTAGAAAAGGCAGAGGAACCAGAGATCAAATTGCCAACATCCGCTGTTCATCGAAAAAGCAAGAGAGTTCCAGAAAAACATCTATTTCTGTTTTATTGACTATGCCAAAGCCTTTGACTTTATGGATCACAATAAACTGTGGAAAATTCTGAAAGACATGGGAATACCAGACCACTTGACCTGCCTCTTGAGAAACCTATATGCAGGTCAGGAAGCAACAGTTAGAGCTGGACATTGAACAACAGACTGGTTCCAAATAGGAAAAGGAGTATGTCAAGGCTATGCATTTTCACCCTGCTTATTTAGCTTATATGCAGAGTACATCATGAGAAATGCTGGGCTGGAAGAAGCCCAAGCTGGAATCAAGATTGCTGGGAGAAATATCAACAACCTCAGATATGCAGATGACACCACCCTTATGGCAGAAAGTGAAGAAGAACTAAAGAGCTTCTTGATGAAAGTGAAAGAGGAGAGTGAAAAAGTTGACTTAAAGCTCAGCATTCAGAAAACAAAGATCATGGCATCCGGTCCCATCACTTCATGGCAAATACATGGGGAAACAGCGGAAACAGTGGTTGAATTTATTTGGGGGGGGCTCTAAAATCACTGCAGATGGTGATTGCAGCCATGAAATTAAAAGATGCTTATTCCTTGGAAGGAAAGTTATGACCAACCTAGACAGCATATTAGAAAGCAGACATCACTTTGTCAACAAAGGTCGGTCTAGTCAAGGCTATAGTTTTTCCAATGGTCATGTATGGATGTGAGAGTTGGACTATAAAGAAAGCTGAGTGCTAAAGAATTGATGCTTTTCAACTGTGGTGTTGGAGAAGACTCTTGAGAGTCCCTTGGACTGCAAGGAGATCCAACCAGTCCATCCTAAAGGAGATCAGTCCTGGGTATTCAATGAAAGGACTGATGTTGAAGCTGAAACCAATATTTTGGCCACCTGATGCAAAGAGCTGACTCATTTGAAAAGACCCTGAACCTGGGAAAGATTGAAGGCAGGAAGAAAAGGGGACGACAGAGGATGTGATGGTTAGATGGCATCACTGACTCAATGGACATGAGTCTGGGTAAACTCCGGGAGTTGGTGATGGACAGGGAAGCCTGGAGTGTTATGGTACTTGGGGTCACAAAGAGTCAGACACGACTGAGCAACTGAACTGAACTGAGATTTTAGTATCCATAAGGAGAGTGAGAATATGCTTTACTTGTGTGTGTGCTCAGTTGCTCAGTCATATCTGATTCTTTGTGACCCTATAGACTGTAGCTTGTCAGGCTGCTCTGTCCAAGGGATTCCCCAGGCAAGAATACTGGAGTGGATTGCCATTTCCTCCTTCGCAGGATCTTCCCTACCCAGGGATTGAACCTGTGTCTCCTGCATTTCCTGCATTGGCAAGCAGATTCATTACACTGAGCCACCTGGGAAGTCCTGTTCTTAACTTACTCATGTTATAAGCTAAATGAAAGCTGCTGCTGCTGCTGCTGAGTCGCTTCAGTCGTGTCCAACTCTGTGCAACCCCATAGACGGCAGCCCACCAGGCTTCCCCATCCCTGGGATTCTCCAGGCAAGAACACTGGAGTGGGTTGCCATTTCCTTCTCCAATGCATGACAGTGAAAAGTGAAAGTGAAGTCGCTCAATTATGCCCAACCCTTAGCGACCCCATGAACTGCAGCCTTCCAGGCTCCTCCATCCATGAGATTTTCCAGGCAAGAGTACTGGAGTGGGGTGCCATTGCCTTCTCCAAAGTGAAAGCTAAATAATGTCAAAAACAACATCAAAAAAAAAAAAAACATCAGATAACTGTCAATGAAATTGAAAGCCATTGGCGTAAAAAAAAATTCTACTTTGGAAATGTACTGATTTAGATTTACTTGCAAACCAGAATGTTCTAAAACAGAAATAGATGTAATATATATTGTGCTCTAATATCCTCTGCACCCTTTTTCTTCCTACAGACAAAGCAGACTCTTCATCCTGCTCTGAAAACCAACAGTAAGGCATAACTCATTTATTTAAATGTGAACATTTTGTCAATCATTTTTATTTTGCCAGGGGTAAAATTATATGCTTAATAAATGTATCCTTGATTTTCAAGCTTAATGGATAAGTGTTTATTGAGAGAATGATCCTGGGTCAATTCTACTCTTACTATGTCAAGTTGAAACAAGTGAATTTTTTACATCTGATTCTAAAATACATAATATAAGGTTCCATTTTCTTGGAAAATTTTTTCCAAAAGTTTCCAACTTTTGAATATACAAGTTCCTATTTTTTACTTTGAAACAATTATACTAAAACTATATTTCCTAGAAAAATGTAAAATATGACAATTTGTATATATTATATACCCTTCCATGTTAGTGATTTTTATTATGAACATATACATTTATATATTAACATAGGGATTGTTAAAATAAAGCATCTCCATTAGACTGCAAAATGATTGATTTTTCCCAGTTGAAACTATGTTTTCCTTTCAATGTTCATTGACTTGGAAATCATAATTGGATGAAGGTTAATTTCTAACATTACTTTAGAACTTTTCATTGGCATAGGTCGATTAACTCTTCTAAGCCTCAGTCCTTTCATTGGTAAAATACTGCCATACCCACCAAGGTATGAGAGTGAAATTAGACATTGATTGCATTTTACCACAAACTATGCATAAATGTTCATTCCCCTCCCTTTGAAGATCATACTATTGAGAAGAAAGGCAACACACGGACTAAGTATCAATTGTCTACTCTTTACAAATTAATAAGACCTAAGAAGTACTGGCTTCCCTGGTAGCTCAGCTGGTAAAGAGTCCACCTGCAATGCAGGAGACCCCAGTTTAATTCCTGGGTCGGGAAGATCCCCTGGAGAAGGAATAGGCTACCCACTCCAGTATTCAGGCCTGGAGAACTCCATGGACCATATAGTTCATGGGGTCGCAAAGAGTCGGTCATGACTGAATGACAAGTACTGCAGATAAATAATTTAGAATTTTATTTCCCTCCAGGAATTTAGGAGTACTAATTTCATAGGAAGAGAGCTAATCAAGGTATCATTCCTTAATTTACAAAGTGATCAGTTTATATGACTAAGAGTGGAGAGGGAATATGAGTTCTTCCTAAACTTAGTTCTTGTTGCTTCATCCAAAGGACCAAGGATTTTTTGACACATTGAGGAACAAATGGACGCATGATGAGATGATGGTGATAAAATGTAGTTTTCTGACCCCTGGGCAATCCAGTACTAAATGTGGTTTTAAAAGTTAATAAAAGATACTTTTTTAATATACATTTATTTATTTTAATTGGAGGCTAATTACTTTATAATATTGTATTTGTTTTGCCATACATCAACATGAATCTACCTAATCCTGGATTCAGCAGATTTGAACAGCCTGGACTTTCAGTACATTTGTTCTATTTGCATTTTTTTTATACTGGGAAATTTGAAAATATAGACAAATATAAGGAAAAAAATAAACATCACTTCTAATGCCTCCGTTGGAGAAATAACTGCTAATAAAGTATTTGTACATTTATTTCTGTGTAGTCACAACCCTGAAATCTTGATTAGAGCCGTTTGTAAATAAAAGGACAAATATCTAGTTTTCATAGAAAAGAGGAAACTAAAAGATGGTATACACTGAAAATAAGCTTTCCCCACAATTGAACTGATAATCCATTGTTGCTATTGTTCTGTTGCTCAGTTGTGTCTGACTCCTTGCAACCGCGTGAACTGTAGCACACCAGGCTTTTCTGTCCTTCACCATCTCCTGAAGCTTGCTCATCCATTGAATCAGTTATGCCATCCAACCATCTTATCCTCTGTCATCCCCTTCTCCTCCTGCCTTCAGTAATCAATGCAGGATCATAATTATCTGTGAAGAAATCTGTTTTTTTTTTTCCATATTTTCTTTCTGATGAGTTCAGGAGCAATAGAACTGGGCAGAAAAAAAGATAGTATGTCCCTTGCCTTTACAGGTATAATTCAAAGGCAACTGTCAAGTTCTTTAGTTTATTGTTTCCATCAGAGACAGGGTGGTTCCACTGATTCCTCTGGCTCTGTATGGTAGTTCTCTCATGTTATATTACTTATGAACTTGGGAATCACAGCTCAGTTGAAATAACCAATGTCATTACATTCGTTCTTCCGTCTTAGTCAGAGGTCCCTGTGCTACATGTTTTGATGCAGATCTGTGTTCTCTTTGACTTACTTCCTAGCAATGGCTTTACTCCCAGTGGTGCTGTTTCTGACCGCTGTGCTGCTTCCATCTTTCCCCACTGAAGGAAAGGTAAGGTTAAAATCAAAAATCTTTCCAGAACTCTTTGGGATAGGAAAAAGTGAAAAGTGGAGAGTGGGAAAAGTGAGTGTCTGGTACATCACAGAGTACCCACTCATAGCTCGAAGAACTTAATTATCTAGATGAAAGTTTAAGGATGCTATCAGTCATACAAGGCTGTTGTGAAGACTTGAAATGTGACTTTTCTGTAACAAGATAAAATACAGACCAAATGTCAAAGATTTCGTATTTAAAAAAAAAAAAAGAAAAATATTTCAGTATTTTTATATTAGGTACATGATGAAATGATCTCGAAAATTAATGTAGTAGGTCTTTAGGGTTGTTGCAAAGAAATTCACACAATTTTGATGGCTTTGCAAATAGAAATTTATTCTCTCACAGTTCTGAAGGCCAGAAGTGTGAAATCCAGGTATCAGCAAGGCTATGCTCCCTCTAGAGGATCAAAGAGGAAGTCTGTTCAGTGTCTCCCTCCTAGCTTCTGGTGGTTCCTACCAGTCCTTGGTGTCCTTGGCTTATGGCTGCATCCCTGCAATCTCTGCCTCCACCTTCACATCATCTTCTCCTCTCTGTGTCTCTAACAAAGACGCGTGTCATTGGATTCATTTTTCATTCAGTATTGGTCCCTGTACTTCAGAACATAATAAGCAAACAGGAGAAATGGACACATGGGATGATGGTGATAATATGTAGTCAGACCCATGTTCACAGTATTTGCAGAGCTTTGAGGGGGCTCAGTGAGAAGGCGATGGCACCCCACTCCAGTACTCTTGCCTGGAAAATCCCATGGATGGAGGAGCCTGGTAGGCTGCAGTCCATGGGGTTGCTGAGGGTTGGACACAACTGAGCAACTTTCACTTTTCCTTTCATGCATTGGAGAAGGAAATGGCAACCCACTCCTGTGTTCTTGCCTGGAGAATCCCAGGGACGGAGGAGCCTGGTGGGCTGCCATCTATGGGGTCGCACAGAGTCGGACACGACTGAAGTGACTTAGCAGCAGCAGCAGTGCCAAAGAATGTTCAAACTACTACACAATTGCACTCAGTTCAGTTCAGTTCAGTCACTCAGTCATGTCCAACTCTTTGCAACCCCATGAACTGGGAGGCACACCAGGCCTCCCTGTCCAACACCAAGTCCCAGAGCCTACCCAAACTCATGTCCATTGAGTCAGTGATGCATTAAAAGCATGAGTCTCTGCTTTTTAATATGCTGTCTAGGTTGGTCGTAACTTTCATCTCACATGCTAGCAAAGTAATGCTCAAAATTCTCCAAGCGAGGCTTCAACAGTGTATGAACCAAGAACTTCCAGATGTTCAATCTGGATTTAGAAAAGGCAGAGGAACCAGAGGTCAAATTGCCAACATCCGTTGGATCATCGAAAAAAGCAAGCAAGTTTCAGAAAAACATCTACTTCTGCTTTGTTGACTACATCAAAGCCTTAGACTGTGTGGATCACAACAAACTGTGGAAAATTCTTCAAGATATGGGAATACCAGACCACCTCACCTGCCTCCTGAGAAATCTGTATACAGGTCAACAAGCAACAGTTAGAATCAGACATGGAACAACAGACTGGTTCCAAATTGGGGAAGGAGTATGTCAAGACTGTGTATTGTCACCCTGCTTATTTAGCTTATATGTGGAGTACATCATGCAAAATGCTGGGCTGGATGAAGCACAAGCTGGAATCAAGATTGCCAGGAGAAATATCAATAACCTCAGATACGCAGATGACACCACCCTTACAGCAAAAAGTAAAGAAGTACTAAAGAGCCTCTTGATGAAAGTGAAAGAGGAGAGTGAAAAGTTGGCTTAAAACTCAACATTCAAAAAACTAAGATTATGGCATCTGGTCCCATCACTTCATGGCAAATAGGTGGGAAACAATGGAAATAGTGACAGACTTTTTTTTTTTGTAGGAGGTGGGAGTGGTTCCAAAATCACTGCAGATGGTGACTGCAGCCATGAAATTAAAAGACGCTTGCTCCTTGGAAGAAAAGCTATGACAAACCTAGACAGCATACTAAAAAGCAGTGACATTACTTTGCCAACAAAGGTCCGCCTAGTCAAAGCTATGGTTTTTCCAGTAGTCATGCATATGGATGTGAGAGTTGGACTATAAAGAAAGCTGAGCACCAAAGAATTAATGTTTTTTAACTGTGGTGTTAGAGAAGACTCTTGAGAGTCCCTTGGACAGCAAAGAGATCCAACCAGTCCATCCTAAAGGAGATCAGTCCTGGGTGTTCATTGGAAGGACTGATGCTGAAACTGAAGCTCCAATACTTTGGCCACCTGATGCGAATAACTGACTCATTGGAAAAGGCCCTGGTGCTGGGAAAGACTGAAGGCAGGAGAAGGGGACAACAGAGGATGAGATGGTTGAATGGCATCAATGATTCAATGAACATGAGTTTGAGTAAACTCCGGGAGTTGGTGATGAACAGGGAGGCCTGGTGTGCTGCAGTCCATGGGGTCTCAAAGAGTCGGACATAATTGAGTGACTGAAGTGAACTGATGGGACTCAATACTAGAGGAGCAGAGAACTTATCCCAAGGTGTCAAGGGAAAATCAACAAAGTACCCCATCTGTTCAGACTTATACTTCAAAATTTTACCCATGCTCATGTAATATCAGCCTTTTTTTGTAAATTTGGGCTATCCAATTGTTAGACCTTGTGGGAACAATTCACACACCCTATTCCATCTCCAGAATTAGGGCTCAACCCTCCCCCAGCACACACACACACAATGATACACCAAGAATATCTGCACCTGGTTTAATACCTTATCAATTATATTTCTGTTACTAAAAGGAACAAAGCCAGGGATGGTACACTGATTGGATGGCTTTGCTTCCTTCTAATGGCCTTGGAGATTTTTTTTAATGGGGTCTTTTGAGTGATTCCATAAAATCTACCTATAACAGAATCATTTTACTAGAATATTGAATGCACTTTGGCTGACCCTAAACATTCTTAATCTAAAGACATTTATTGACTTTATTGACTATGCCAAAGCCTTTGACTGTGTGGATCACAATAAACTGTGGAAAATTCTGAAAGAGATGGGAATACCAGACCACCTGACCTGCCTCTTGAGAAACCTATATGCAGGTCAGGAAGCAACAGTTAGAGCTGGACATTGAACAACAGACTGGTTCCAAATAGGAAAAGGAGTACGTCAAGGCTGTATATTGTCACTCTGCTTATTTAACTTATATGCAGAGTACATCATGAGAAACGCTGGGCTGGAAAAAGCACAAGCTGGAATCAAGATTTCTGGGAGAAATCTCAATAATCTCAGCTATGCAGATGACACCACCATTATGGAAGAAAGTGAAGAGGAGCAAAGAGCCTCTTGATGAAAGTGAAAAAGTTGGCTTAAAGCTCAACATTCAGAAAACTAAGATCATGGCATCTGGTCCCATCACTTCATGGCAAATAGATGGGGAAACAGTGGAAACAGTGGTTGACTTTATTTGGGGGGGGCTCCAAAATCACTGCAAATGGTGACTGCAGCCATGAAATTAAAAGACGATTACTACTTGGAAGGAAAGTTATGACCAAACTAGATAGCATACTGAAAAGCAGATATATTACTCAGCCAACAAAGGTCTGTCTAGTCAAGGCTATTGTTTTTCTAGTAGTCATGTATGGATGTGAGAGCTGGACTGTGAAGAAAGCTGAGCACCAAAGAATTGATCCTTTTGAACTGTGGTGTTGGAGAGGACTCGAGAGAGTCCTTTGGACTGCAAGGAGATCCAACCAGTCCATTCTAAAGGAGATCAGTCCTGGGTATTCTTTGGAAGGACTGATGTTGAAGCTGAAACTCCAATACTTTGGCCACCTCATGCGAACAGTTGACTCATTGGAAAAGACTCTGATTCTGGGAGGGATTGGGGTCAGGAGGAGAAGGGGACGACAGAGGATGAGATGGCTGGATGGCATCACCGACTCGATGGACGTGAGTCTGGGTGAACTTCGGAAGTTGGTGATGGACAGGGAGGCCTGGCATGCTGCAATTCATGGCGTCGCAAAGAGTCGGACACGACTGAGCGACTGAACTGAAATGAAAGACATTCCTTCTCTAAGAACCGATACCATGTCAGATCAAACTTAACCTTAAAGTCCAGGGTGATTCTTGAATCTCGCTCTTATCCCCCTGCTGCAGCATGTAGATAAATCTGTCTTAATGTTCCTGTTGTATGCCTTTGTAGGCAAATTATAAAATATTATAAAGCATTATCACTCATATATTGAGAAAAATCACATTGAGAGTTCCCCTGAAACTCGAAATTGGCATTTGTGGCCTCAGAAGAGTTTTTAATTTGTCATGCCATGAATTAACATCCCCATTCTCAAAGCTTCAAACTATCTCTTTCCTATTTGTCATTACTTTGGCTCAGTTCATTGACAGTGCTTACCAATTCACAGTGTCCTGAATGGAACATTTTGTAAAGTAATCCCTGGTTCCTTAAATTAACTTATTGCCTCTTAAATGCAATTTTTTAAAAATGTTTTAAAAAATAACCTTACTTTTATTTTCCTTTAGGATCCATCCTTTACTGCTTTGATAACCACTCAAACTCAAGTCCAAAGAGAAATTGTAAATAAACACAATGAACTAAGGAAATCAGTCTCTCCACCTGCCAGTAACATGCTAAAGATGGTAAGAAGCAGGAATACAAAGAAAGTAGAGTGAGCCAGAGTTGGTACGAGTAAGCAGCTGGTAACTGGCCTATCTTAAAAATTTTGTGGCTTACAAATTTCTGTCTCTGTGTTTTTTGTTTTTTTTTGTCTCTGTTTTTTAATTTCATTTAGCGGTGTCATGGGCAGGGCAGAAATGAGTTTCCCTTTATAATGGTTGAATAGCTTGTCAAAGTTATAAGGCAATAAAATCGGGAAGGCAGACCGAGAAGCCAAATCTTCAGACATCAAATGTGAAGTCATTACATTTCTTTTTGTTCACTATCTTCCTCAGTCGAAAATGAATAAATCTATCTTTCAGGATCAATGCCTTTTAGGCATTGATTGAATATTATAACAGCCCATTTTCCAGGAAATAGTCCATAAAAACTATCACCTCCCATATGGACACAGTGGGCTACAAATGGAATTGGCAATAACCTGTGTCTGCTTATTACTGTTTAAATGTAGTTATACTCCCTCACATGTTAATTAGTATTAAGAGTAGCACCATTACTAAAAGATCTTAGGTGTGGTTGCTATGATATCATAGTCAGATAATATTGTATTATCTTAGGTGTTTCTTTCATTAAATATATCACCTGGGGACTTGTCTTTGCACTGGGGCAGATAAAGACACACATATGCAAATAAAAAGATATTTTAATACCAATGACAATTAGGTAATATTATAACTTATATTATAATTAGGTAATAATATAACTTTTTGGCCAACCTAGCATATCTACAGAAGTTTTAGTGCAAAATCAGCCTACCAATCAGATTTTAAAGTGTTGAGTTGAATCTTTGTGTATTTTGTTTTTCTTGGGACGTTTAGGAATGGAGCAGAGAAGTGACAGCAAATGCCCAGAAGTGGGCAAACAAGTGCACTTTAGAACACAGCAATCCAAATGAACGAAAGACCAGTACGTAAATCAATACATGTTTTCTGAATAAATGAGCAAATAAAATACTGGACAAATAAGATAGACCACTCTGGGGCATTGTACTAAGAAGACTTTGCAAATAAATATATGGCTGTATTTTTAAAATAAAGTGTCTGTATGTAGAGAGATACATACTAGTACTAGATACGTGCTGCTGCTGCTGCTGCAAGTCGCTTCAGTCGTGTCCGACTCTGTGCGACCCCAGAGACCGCAGCCCACCAGGCTCCCCCGTCCCTGGGATTCTCCAGGCAAGAACACTGGAGTGGCTTGCCATTTCCTTCTCCAATGCATGAAAGTGAAAAGTGAACATGAAGTCGCTACTAGTACACAGAAAAGTACTATATTGTGTATGTTGATTGTTTCTATTATGCAGACTTATTTCTTAAGCAGCATCTCATTTGTTCCTCTTGACCAGCTCATGGTAAAGAGATCATGCATAATCACTTTTCCAATTTTCAAGACTAAAAACTAAGGATGTGAAGGAATGTATTATGCAAAAACATAACAGGAAAGAGTGCCATACATTGGAAAATTAACCAGGCTTCCTAATTTCTCACCCTTTGCCTTTTTTGTTTAGCTGTTTGGTGTTTTGAAATCCATTTATTTTGCATTCCCAAAATGTATTAAAATATGTTGAATTGTTCCTAAATTTTGCACTAAAAATATATAAGCTTTTTAAAATCAGGATCGATATTTTGGGTGTGTTGATTCATTTTATAAATTTCTGATAACAAACTGTCAAATATTTCATATAGACTATGTGCCTATAATGTGTAGAATAATAGACACAAATAAATTATAAGACATATCAAGGATCATAAAAACCATGGAAGAACAAAACTTGAATGCATAAATGTTACATAAAATATTTTACATTATCAAGCATGATATGTACATAGACAAGCCCAGTTTAAAAGCAGTGAATAGCTTACCTGTTATTTCAGCAGAATTATTATTGTTTATATTGTTGGATGCAAGAATTATGATGAAATTACAAGAAGTGACTGCATTCAGTAGAGTATTGGAACAAATGGCCTTAAAAATCCAAGTCTACTGTTAGATTCTTAGTTTCTGTCTTTCCCTATTAAAGGAGATATTCACAAACATTTTATACTCTCTTTAAACAGCACACAGACATTGTATTTCAAGTCACCAAAATGTAAATATTAAATGAGGGCTAAAAAAGGTAGGGAAAATTTTCTGGACTACAAAGCAGTTATTTCTTTGTCAAATTCTTTTTTGTGGTAAGAACACATTTTTTTCAATTTTTAAAAAGGATATTATGATAGTAAAGACTCAACATGTGATCTACCCTCTTAAGAAATGTTTAAATATGTAATATGGTGTGCTTAACTACAGATGCCTTGTTGTCCATCAGATATCTAGAACTTATTCATCTAGCTTCCCTGGAAGTTTATGCCCATTGTTTAGTAACTCCCCATTCTCCCTTCCCCCAAGCCCAGCAACCACCATGCCTCTTTTAGATTCTATGAATGTAACCACCATGCCATTTTTAGATTCTATGAATGTAACCACCATGCCACTTTTAGATTCTATGAGCTACTTCACAAGGATGGAATCAGGCCCTAGTTGTCTTTCCGTGACTAGGTGGTTTCACTTAGCATAATGTTCTCAGGGCTCATCCATGCTGTTGCATGTTGCAGAATTTCCTTCTTTTCTAAGGATGAATGATATTCCATTGTATGTATAGACCACGTTTTGTTTATCCATTCATGTGTTGGTGGACCCCTGGGTTGTTCCCACATCTTGGCTGTCATGAAGAGTGCTGCGATGAACGTAATAGTGCAAATATCTCCTCGAGATCCTGATTTCAGTTCTTGTGGATAAATACTCAAACTCAGGACTGCTGGATCATTTGATAGTTCTACTTTTAGTTTTTTGAGGAAGCTCCGTACTGTTTCTCACAGCAGCTGTTCCATTTTGCATTCTCACCAACAGAATATACAAGGATTCCAATTTCTCCACATCCTTGCTATCACGTGCTGTCTTTTTTTTTTTTATAACATCTTGACAGGGGTAAGGTTATATATTTCACTGTGGTTTTGATCTGCACTTTCCTGATGATTACTGACTTTTGAGTCCCTTTGCATATACCTGTTGGCCATTTGTACATTATCTTTGGAAAAATGCCTCTTCAAGTCCATTGTAGTCAGAAAAGATTCTCAATCATTTCCTCAGGAAGCTCCCAGGAAAAAAAAAAAAAAAAGAAAATGGATTTCTGGACATTCCATCCAATTCTCTCTCTCCCTGGGGAAAGGCTAGCCACTAGGGTATTTTGTTTGCTCACTCTGTGCTGAACCAGGAAGGGAAGTTATGGCAACCGCCAGCCCAAATTTCTGTCTCTGTTCTTACTAGCCCCAGACCGTGAATTTATGCTAGGTCTTGTCAGCATTCCAAATCAGGCAAGTCCAGAGGCAGTTGCTCAGGCAGCCTCTGGAAAATGTGTGGCATCTGATAACCAAACCAACTTCTTCCCTCCCTGGGGAGAAGCAGGCAGTTGAGGTCTTTTTCTGCTTACCCTGTGCTGAGCTGTAGAAAAGGGCTATGATATATCTCTCAATCCAAATTGCCAACTCTGTTCTCCCCCAGGGAGCAAGACAGTGCTCTAGGACTGGTGAGGAAGGTGCCAGTTCTTTCAGTAACCCCAGAGAAATTGGAGCACTGTACACATTGCTCAACTCTACCTCTCAGAGTAGAGCTCAGAGCTAAGATTTTTCATCTGTTTGCTCTGGTGCTGACCCAGGAGGAGTTATGGGATCTATCAGCCCCATCCCCATCTCCTTTTTTTCCCAACTGTTAGAGCTCCAACTCTAGCAAGACAGAAGCCAGCCCTGTGGGGAGTCCCCTTGGAAAATTTGGGTTGCGGTACACATGAACCAACCTCTTCCCTCCTCTGGGAGAAGCTGGAAGGTAGGGAGTCTCTTCTGACCATATGGCACTGTGCTGAGGGTAGGGACTCTTGCAAAGGGGTTTTCCAATTTCCCTACAGACTTCAGGGAGTCTGGTTGTATATCCTTCAGAGGATGAAGTCTTAAAATTTGTTTCTTGATTTCTCACGAGGGCAATCAGTTCATGAATTGTTGCTGAGTCAGTGTGTCTGTTGAGGGTAGGAGAGGCCAAAGCTTCCTGTCCCAACATTCTGCCGATGTCACCTTCTGCAAAGTCCTTCCTGCCTAACTCCCTGAGGAGGGTCTGGCTTTGAGACATTATGATTTATTGATTAAGGAAAGATCAACAAGTTTTGAAAGTTGTCTTCCTCCTGATGTCAGTTGCCTCTTCATTAGAGGTCTTAAAGTCTATTGTTGGGAACTTCCCTGGTGGTTAACACTCAGAGCTTCCAGTGTAGGGGGCTTGGGTTCAATCCCTGTTTGGAGAACTAAATTCCCACATGCCCTGTGGCACAAAAAAAAAAAAAAAAAAGACTGCCTATAAACTTTTTTTTCCCCAAAGTTTACACAAATCATAATCATAAATCTTTATTCTAGCTCTTATATGTGAAAAATCACTACTGAGGGTGAGTAAGAGAAAAGAAATAATAGAAGTTGTTTGCTGCCTTACTCAAGCTTATAATACAAAGCCAAAGGTACACACATTATACATATAAAGGATTTAGCATGAAAAAGAAGGCACCTTTGACAGTCCAGAAGGAGGAGGATTTGTTTCATTTTAATTTTTATTGAAATAAAGTTGATTTACAATGTGTGTTAGTTTCAGATGTACAGTAAGGTGATTCAAATATACATATATATAAATATATGTATTCTTTTTTCTACATTCTCTTCTAAGTTATTACAAGATATTGAGTATCGTTCCCTGTGTATACAGTTGGTCCTTGTCAAAATAAAGTCTTCTTGACCTATTCAAAGGTTGCACGCTGTGACCAGGCTCAGTGGGCTAGGTAGATCTGTCTTCTCTTTACCTTTATAACTGATTAGGAATGGAAGCCCTTTTTTAATGTATTCAAGTTAGAACATATAGGCAGAGTCTGAAGGGTAACATTCTTGTGTTCATATGTTGACTTCTCTTGCCTTGGCATGCTTGTTGTTGTCTTCATGATGATCTGTTCCTCCTTAGGTACAAAATGTGGTGAGAATCTGTACATGTCAAGTGACCCTATGGCCTGGTCAGATGCAATCCAAAGCTGGTTTAACGAGCACCACGATTTTATCTATGGTTCAGGACCAAAGAGCGCCGGTGCAATTGTTGGACATTATACTCAGGTAAGCAGAACAAATGAAAAACTTCGGCTACAGATGCTCTAACAGTGAAAGCTTCTCCAAATGATGACCAACTCCAATGTTCAGTTTAGAAGAGCTTGAGTATAATAGAATCCTGGCATCTGGCTGGTAGTTCATTTCAAACCATTTTTACCATGCTCTGCAAAATTCTTAGCAGGGAAGTACATTCTGTACTTTTCCAGCATTAGAAATGGATAAGGTAGTGAATGTACATGGAATGTAATATTTGTAAAGTTTGTGACTTTGTTTCAGTAGTTTAAATATTTCCATAAGGCATATGGCTAAGAACGAGTCGCTGTTTTACGTTTGGTGTTATTTGCATTTTAATATTTACCCCTCTTCTTTAATGTACTCTCATGTATTCCCTTATGCATCTGTAGCTTGTCTGGTATTCATCTTTCCGTGTTGGATGTGGAATTGCCTACTGTCCCAATCAAGAGAGTCTAAAATACTATTACGTTTGCCAATACTGTCCTGCGTAAGTATACACTTTAAACTTTATACCAATAATTCATTGGCAATTTAATATTTTAAAATAGTCTTATATTTAACCAATCAAAATAAAAAGCCTATTTCAATAAAGGAAAGGGATAAATTTTTGGAAATGCTTTTTAAAATGGGATACATTCAGCTTACTAGAGAAGAGATCAAGTTCTCAGGTTCTGAAACACTTTCCTCAGTTATGAGTTGATGTCTTTTCTCTCAATTCCCTTTCCCTACAGCTCAAGGTTATTCCCTTGAGCACGTGTTATATACATTTCTCTAGATTTGGTGTCATTAATTCTTGCTAATTTCACATCTTAGAAAGGTGGAAGCTTGTTGGCTAAGCAAGAGGTAGTAGTGGGGTAGAAAATAAAGGATAGTAAATTGTGATTTCAGCCCTTTCTGCTAAAATGTTCCAACTCCTACCTATCTTAAAAACCATGCACGTTATTATCATTAGAAATTATTCATTCTTTGGGGTCTCAAAGGTTTTTTTTTTGTTTGATTTTTTCTTTTTTTTTATCCTTAATTTAAATTTTATTTTATTTTTAGACTTTACAAAATTGTATTAGTTTTGCCAAATATCAAAATGAATCCGCCACAGGTATACATGTGTTCCCCATCCTGAACCCTCCTCCCTCCTCCCTCCCCATACCATCCCTCTGGGTCGTCCCAGTGCACTAGCCCCAAGCATCCAGTATCGTGCATCGAACCTGGACTGGCAACTCATTTCATACATGATATTATACATGTTTCTATGCGATCTTTAATACATTTCAGAGCCCCAAAAAAGGTAACAGCCTAAGCTTTTGTTTCTCAGAAGTTTTCACAAAAACTCCATAATGAACAATCCTTAATGTCTTTATTTATAGCAAGAAACATGCTTTTCAGTAAGCAAAATGTTTGAAGTTATCCAGAACAAAGCCTGCAAATACATTGAAGACCGAACCTTAAGATATCTGTTAGTCTTGATTTCTTTTAAAACTTGGAATTCTTTACTACTACAGGCAGGGGGTCCCCAAAACCAAGCCTCCTACAGGGTTTACTTGATACTATAGGTGGCTCAGTTGGTAAAGCATCTGCCTGCAATGCAGTAGACCACCTACAATGCAGGATACCTGGGTTCAATCCCTGGGTCGAGAAGATCCCCTGGAGAAGGAAATGGCAACCCACTCCAGTATTATTGCCTGGAAAAATCCCATGGACAGAGGAGTCTGCGAGGCTACAGTCCATGGGGGTTCACAAGAGTCAGACACGACTTAGTGACTAAACCACCATAGGTGACCAGGCACATGAACTTCCTGTTTGAGGAGTGTGGCCTCCAAAGTCATTTTCCTGCAAACACCTATTGGACTTTAGTATTAATAGAAAGAATTGGTAGGTCATTTGGAGAAGGACCATTGAGGCCTAAGAAGATACTGAACTGATCTCCTCCCCTGGAGACAATGAATCTGCACCTACATACAGAGCAGGTCCTCCTGAAGAAGACGTGCGGGCTGATTGACTAGCTACCGTACATAGAAGGACCACACAGAAATGGGGGGAAAGATGGAGAATGTATCCAAACTCACTGCCTGGCTGTGAGAGACGAGGCATTTGGAGCCAGGCATTTGAAGTGAGAGTTGGCAGGAATAATGAGGAAAAGCAGGTGTGAGAGAACCTCTGGAACACTTTTGTATCCATGTCATCATTTCTCCAAGGGCGGCCACCGCACATACTGCTGTGTTCTGTGCAGGGAGACTGAGCTGCAGATACATTGCCTTGGGCCCTTGACTCCCTTGACACTGCTGAGATTTGGATTCCCGTGTATTTTCCAATGAATTACATAAACAGTCAATAGGATAATGATCATCAGTGAATTACAAGTTAGTCACTGTAATTGATTATACCCAGCATATTGGTGTTTATCAAAACTGTTAAAACTAATGTTTGTTTTTTAGTAAATATAAAAATCTCTCACATATCACCTCTGGAAACTCACAAGCCTCCCCTAGCTTTTCAGGCCCACAGACATACACATCATAAATCACTTAAGTATCAGAACATCATCTAGAGATGAAATATATGTATATTTAATGTGATATATATATGGGAGCTTTGTTGTCCCTAGTTCATAGTAGAGAAATTATGGTATTTATCCTCTTTTAAATATAAAATTATATTGTAACATTGAGTATTCTTTTTCATACTGTAACCCCCTACCACCAGGACCTTCCTCTGTCTCTGTAAGGGATATATTTACCCCTAGTCAGCTCATTGAGGTGAGCAGCCTTACCAGTTTGACTGAGACTTCTCTGGTGGCTCAGATGGTAAAGAATCTGCCTGCAGTGCAGGAGACCTGGGTTAAGTCCCTGGGTTGGGCAGATTCCCTGGAGAAGGGAAAGGCTACCCACTCTAGTATTTTTGCCTGGGAAATCGGGCGGAGGAGCCTAGCAAGCTACCATCCATGGGGTCACAAAGGATCAGACAAAACTTAGCTCCTAAACAACAAGGGGAGATGAAAAGTGTGTTACCACAAAAATGTACTCTGAAAGCATTAAAATAATTATGCCAACTTAGTTGCTCAGCCTGAAGAATTAGAGTCAAGGAGATGGGTCAATGTATGTGAAGTGTCTCCTTAATCTGGATGTTATCTAAATTATCTACATGTTGGGAATTGTAATTTTTCAGTTTTGTTAACATAACTAAAAACATTTAATAACCTATCATACCTTGAGTGATTGACGTTGCTCTTGGCAACCAAACAGCAAAGTGAAAAATATTTAACATTGTGTGTTTTAAATTGCAGTGGTAATAACGTGAGCAAAAAGAATACCCCTTACCAACAAGGAACACCTTGTGGCAGTTGCCCTGGTAACTGTGACAATGGATTGTGCAGTAAGTTTGAAATGATTAACTTGTATTATAGTCAGGAATTTATATTTCAGGACTCCTCTGGTGGTCTAGTGGTTAAGACTCCATGCTTCCAATGCAGGAGACGTGGGTTTGTTCCTTGGTTAAGGAACTAAGATCCCACATGCCACAGAAAGTGGTCCAAAATTTTTTTTCAATTAAAAAAAAGAATTGGTATTTAATTTTCTTTTTATGGGTTAAAAAATCTCCTAACAAACTTAAATAATGTCTTTATGCAAAAGACAAAATGATTACTCAACAGAGTGTAAGTAAATATTTTACACACTTCAATAACCTTTGTATTCTTTGCAATGAAAAGAGTACAGACATACCTCACTACAAAAAAGAGATAACTCTACAGAAAGTCACACACATTTGGGGGTTTGTCAGTGCACATAAAAACTATTTTACACTATCCTGTAGTCTATTAAGTGTGAAATAGTATTATGTCTAAAACCAATGTACTTAAGTTAACATAAATAGTACTTTCAGAAAAATGACGCTAATAGATTAGCTTGATGCAGGGTCACCACAAGCCTTCAATTTTTAAAAAACAAAACACAATATCTGCAAAGCACAATAAAGTGAAATGAAATAAAATGAGATATGCCTACATTACCACATGTAAGATGAAATGAAACATCTAGAATTCATTTATTTTTGTGACCATGGAGAGCTCATTAATAGCTATACATCCATGCTTCTGATAAATAGTTTATTTTATCAACATTAATACCATTACACCAAAGATTGTATTTTGAAAGAGCAAAATGTATAAATTTAAGGATGTGAGACCACATTATGGCTCAGTCTACACAAACAAAATATTTCTTTTTGTGCAAATGAGTCCCTCATAATGATTTAGCATTTTTTTTCTATAGTATTAATTGGAAGCATGGTGATTAACATAATCAATGATCACCGTCCTATAATTTAATCATGATTGTATACACATTTTTAATGATAAAATCCAACCTGTACTTGATATTGGTTCATAGAGTCCACAAACATATTGTTGAAAGGGAAGGAATAAAATAAATGTTATAAATGTTATGTCTAAAGTTGTCATGATCTGAAACAAAAACAGCTGTTGGCTTTTTATAGTTGGGATATTTTTATTAAAATTATTACCAACAGTAGAGTTGAATTCATCTATAGTCCACATTCCTTCTTACTGAATTATAGAACAATGATGTCAGAACTATAAATCAACTGGAGGAAAAATATCAACTTAAAAAAATGTGGAATATCTCTACCTCTACTGAATGCTATATTTGCTAAGGAGCTTGGAATTTATCCTATTAGCAATAAGTACACAATTCAAAGGTTTTCAACAAAAGAGTAACAAGGTCAGAATAATGTTTTATAAAGAGCTTTCTAGCAATGGTGTGAGGAACTATTGGATGGAATTCAGTTAGAAAACTGTTGAAAAACATGAAATTGAAAAGAAATTGAGGGACTTGCCTGGTAGCCCAGTGGCTAAGACTCCAACCTCCCAATGCAGGGGGCCTGGGTTCAATCTCTGGTCAGGGAATTAGATCCTACATGCCACAACTAAGACTCAGTGAAGCCAAATAAAGAAATTGAATGTCTTGACTGCATTACTGGCAAAGTGAATGAGGAACAATGGACAGGGCTAAGAGACAAGACGTAGAATAGCCAGTGTTCGTTACCAGACTAGCTTACTAGTAGCTGCTGGTCTCAAGTGGTCTTTGAACACCGTGGCTAGTAAGATTAAGGAACCAAATTTTAAATTTTGCCTAATTTAGAATAAATAATTTAAGTTTAAATAGCTCTGTGTGGCTGGTATGTCCCATATTAGAGTCTGCAGGTATTTTCATTTCTCACTCTTTGCTAAGGGAGCAAAGCAGAAGTGGTGGTTGATCAGCGCACTCAGCTAAGGCACCTTGCATGTCCCTGAGGAAGTGAAAGGCCCTTCATGGTGATGTGACCCTGACTCGCTTATCCAGTCTCGCTGCCTTGTGTGTACTTTGAATGTGTGGATTGCTTTGTTGCTAGTGAGGAAAACGATAATGATGTTAACTCGTCTGTTTTGTTACAGCCAATACTTGCGAGTATGAAGATCTCCTCAGTAACTGTGATTCCTTGAAGAAAACAGCTGGCTGTGAACACGAATTGCTCAAGGAAAAGTGCAAAGCGACTTGCCTGTGTGAAGGCAAAATTTACTGAAATGCCCGATTTGCATTGTGTGGGACTAAATGGAGAAAAGCTGCATCATTTAGTTGACACATACCAAGAGGGAGACTGTAGACGTGTTAGATAGACATCTGATTCCCAACAGTAATGAACCTTTTTTTCCTGGATATTTACAGAGATCTCTTTCATACAGCAATTTACAAAAGCAGCATAGTCTACAATGACAACTTTGGACTGATACAAACGTGTCACGTTATCTTTAATTAAATGAATCAAGTTGAAGATTTTGAAAGCTGTACAACCACAGGATTTAGTCTGGATTAAAATAGTTACGTTTCCTGAAACACCATGCCAAAAAAAGAAGACTGTAACATTGTCACTCCTTAGAATGAATTCAAAACTTGACATCTACCTTTGTTTTCCAACCTCTTCTTTAAACAAAAGCAAACAACTTTAAGAATAAAGAACGTATCTAAGCAAACATGTGGATGTGATTTAAATAAATAAAATATAAAATCATATTTTATAATATTTATACATAACCCTAGTTAGACTCAGGCCAGATAAACGATAAGACAAAGCAAAATTTCTGAAAACAGTTGCCTATAAAATTAAATTTTAACAATAATAATAGCAAAATGAATCAGTTATATTCTCATTTGTTTTTTGACTTTTTTATCTCCTCCTAACTGGCTTGGTAGGACTTCCCTGGTGGCTCAGATGGTAAAGCGTCCACTTACAATGTGGGAGATGCGGGTTCGATCCCTGGGTCAGGAAGATCCTGTGAAGAAGGCAATGGCCCCCCACTCCAGTACTCTTGCCTGGAAAATCCCATGGACGGAGGAGCGTGGTAGGCTACAGTCCATGGGCTTGCAAAGAGTCAGACACAACTGAGCAACTTCACTTTCATTTTCACTTAGCTGATTTGGTATCCTATTTTTTATGTAAAAAAAAGTCAATACAAAAATACACATGTATTCGTTGGGCAAAATGTTTGTTCGGGTTTTTCTGTACTACATAATGAAGTTTTTGGCCAACCCAATACCTTCATATTTACAGAAAAATGTACATGCCACATATGAAAAGTGTACAGAAACGAAAGAGATTGGTTACATAGAGTAAGTGGGCACAGAAGGGAGGGATGGGGAGTGTCAAAATGATAGGAATAAATGTGTGGGGGGAGTGACTTCTTCATTTGCATAGCTTTATTTTGTGATTTTTGTTAATATTTCACACACTCTTTAACATAAAATATAATCAACAGCATGGAGAGAAAATCCAAAATGTAATAGAAATAAGAATAAACTATATTGATTATAAAATAATCACCATAAAGTGTGAAAAAGAATCAATTCAACTAATGTTTGAATGCTATATATGGACTATATGTCTTCTATATATTTATACAAACAAATATTCTAGTGAATAAAATTTTGCTTTTAACATAGACCCGTGGATTAGTAGTTCTGAAAGTACTGTGTACCCTGTGCTGTGCTTAGTCACTCAGTCGTGTCCAACTTTTTGTGACCCTCTGTATGGACTGTAGCCCGCCAGGCTCCTCTGTCCATGGGGATTCTCCAGACAAGAATACTGGAATGGGCTGCCGTGCCCTCTTCCAGGAGATCCTCCCAACCCAGGGATCGAACCCAGGTCACCCGCGTTGCAGGCAGATTCCTTACCATCTGAGCCCCCAGAGAAGCCCAAGAATATTGGAGTGGGTAGCCTATGCCTTTTCCAAGGGAACTTCCCAATCCAGGAAGCAAACCAGAGTCTCCTGATTTGCAAGCGGATTCTTTACCAGCTGAGCTACCAGGGAAGCCCACATTGTACCCTACAAACACAAATAATTACAAAGAATGGAAGTCAGGTTTCTCACTGCTGGAGAAAGGATTTACACATATAGAAATAAAAAAACGGATCAAATCCTGTGTTGTACTGGAATTGAGGTATTGGTGTGAATTTGTAGTTTTTCACATATAGAGACAGAAATGCAAGAGAAATATCAGTGATAGAAGCAGAAGGAATTCCTCCCCTTCTGAAATCTGAATGGTTGATTTCTGAAACTGGAAAAGAACAAAATGGTCCCCAGAGCCACTAGGGATACAAAGCATATTTTGGTATGCTAATTTTGGATGATCAGTTCAGTCACTCAGTCTTGTCCAACTCTCTGCGACCCCATGGACTGCAGCATGCCAGGCCTCCCTGTACATCACCAACTCCCAGAATTTACTCAAACTCATGTCCATTGAGTCGGTGATGCTGTCCAGCGATCTCATCCTCTGTCGTCCCCTTCTCCTCTTGCCTTTGAGCTTTCCCAGCATGAGGATTTTTCCAATGAGTCAGCTCTTCACATCAGGTGGCCAAAGTATTGGAGTTTCAGCTTTAGCATCAGTCTTTTCAATGAACATTCGGGAATGATTTCCTTTAGGATGGACTGGTTGGATCTCCTTGCAGTCCAAGGGACTCTCAAGAGTCTTCTCCAACACCACAGTTCAAAAGCATCAATTCTTCGGCGCTCAGCTTTCTTCACAGTCCAACTCTCACATCCATTCATGACCACTGGAAAAACCATAGCCTTGACTAGACGGACCTTTGTTGGCAAAGTAATGTCTCTGCTTTTTAATATGCTATCTAGGTTGGTCATAACTTTTCTTCCAAGGAGTAAGCGTCTTTTTAATTCATGGCTGCAGTCACCATCTGCAGTGATTTTGGAGTCCAAAAAAATAAATTCTGCCTGTTTCCACTGTTTCCCCATCTATTTGCCATGAAGTGATGGGACTGAATGCCATGAGCTTTGTGTTCTGAATGTCGAGCTTTAAGCCAACTTTTTCGCTCTCCTCTTTCATCAAGAGGCTATTTAGTTCTTCTTCACTTTCTGCCATAATGATGGTGTCATCTGCCTATCTGAGGTTATTGATATTTCCCCCAGCAATCTTGATTCCAGCTTGTGCTTCATCCAGCCCAGCATTTCTCATGATGTATTCTGCATATAAGTTAAATAAGCAGAGTGACAATATACAGCCTTGACGTACTCCTTTTTTTTTTTTTTTTTTTTTGATGTACTCCTTTTCCTATTTGGAACCCGTCTGTTGTTCCATGTCCAGTTCTAACTGTTGCTTTCTGACCTGCATACAGATTTCTCAAGAGGCAGGTCAGGTGGTCTGGTATTCCATCTCTTTCAGAATTTTCCACAGTCCATACAGTCAAAGGCTTTGGCATAGTCAGTAAAGCAGAAATAGATGATTTCTGGAACTCTCTTGCTTTTTCTATGATCCAGCGGATGTTGGCAATTTGGTCTCTGGTTCCTCTGCCTTTTCAAATATCAGCTTGAACATCTGGAAGTTCACGGTTCACATATTGTCAAAGCCTGGCTTGGAGAATTTTGAGCATTACTTTACTAGCATGTGAGATGAGTGCAATTTTGTGGTAGTTTGAGCATTCTTTGGCATTGCCTTTCTTTGGGATTGGAATGAAAACTGACCTTTTCCAGTCCTGTGGCCACTGCTGAGTTTTCCAAATTTCCTGGCATATTGAGTGCAGCACTTTCACAGCACCATCTTTTAGGATTTGAAATAGCTCAACTGGGATTCCATCACCTCCACTAGTTTTGTTCGTAGTGATGCTTCCTAAGGCCCACTTGACTTTGCATTCCAGGATGCCTGGCTCTAGGTGAGTGATCACACCATCGTGATTATCTGGGTTGTGAAGATCTTTTCTGTACAGTTCTTCTGTGTATTCTTGCCACCTCTTCTTAATATCTTCTGCTTCCGTTAGGTCCATACCATTTCTGTCCTTTGTTGGATGATAATTATTCATAAAATGTAACAGCAAAGGGAGAAATGCAGTCTTAGTCACTTTTCAGTGAAACACATAGTACCTTTGAGTTTAAAAAGTTCCAGAAAAAATGGTTTCAGACTGGCCACATGAAGTATTCATTCTTCTCTCTGGAACACAAAACTGGTGGTAACTTACGAGCAGCCATCGGAGGGCTCAGTGGAGTCCAGAAAACAAACTCATCTTTGAGATCTGAAGCTACTGTAAACATGCTGAGGGAGAGTCCCCAGACATCGGAATACTTAGAGTCACAGATCTGTGAAAGAAGCTGGTGCAGGAGCATAGAGAGAGAGCAGGCGCTATGGAGGAGGTGCTAGCGTCTGTTAGCACAAGCAAGAAAACCCCTGGGGTGCCCCGGATCCTTGGGGTTAAAAGAAGGATTTCTGGCTCTTTCAGTGGCAGGAAGAAGGGAACACTCCCTCTCCCCATCACACACATACATGTACATACACACATGAAAACAATTAATGGAAGTTGTTTTAAAACCAAAACCATAGTACTGGGAAATACAATTACAAAATGTACTTCGGTGACTGTGCGACTGTTTGTCAAGGCTTTTCCCAGTGTAGGAACATGTAAACTGGGTAGTACTGAAGCATCTATTGTAAATAGAAAAGTACAGAAGAGCTTCCTTCAGATCAGTGCAGGCTTTAAAAGAAATTCTATTATCAATATTGTTTTAAAGCTGATTTGTCTTTAGCGATTTTGTGAACAGAAGAACACATAAAGCAGTCCTTCCCAAACTTTGGAAAAAATGTGTATTGCACAGGACACTGGGCTTTGTTTCAAGGTCGCTTGGTCAAACACATTAGGAAGTAGTGAATTCAACTAATAACAGACTTCTTAAAAGGGTACCTGGAACTTTATATATAAGCTTTATATATAAATTACTTCGCAAATTTCTAAGAAGATAGCCTATGCAGCATTTTCCATATATATTTTTTGACTCTTCATTCTGCAGGATGTGGTATTAGACATTCTATCATAATGAATGAATTGTTCAGAAGTGTATTGCCTTTAATAATTGTCATTTTATTGAAACAACCCAGGTGAATTATAAGATATTTGGAAAATCTAGAAATAGACGAGGAAAAAAATAGGAGCACCTGCAGTTTTACCACTCACATCATCATGTATTGGTTTCCACTTATGTCTGTGTGTCTGTATATGTGTTTATAGAAAATTATGATCATTGTACATCCATAGAGTTTTGTCTCCTGTTATTTAATAAAAGCCCTTAATGGAAACGAAAAAAAAAAAAAATGTACTTCGATCTGTATATAGAATATTTAAATGTCACCAGATACTGGTTTCTCTTTTCAAATTGAGATGATTTTTTTTCTTTTCTAAGTGAAATAACGCATGGAAGATACTTAGCAGTAAGAGAGACTAATCGTGCTCAAGAAATTCTAATTCACTTCTCTGTGTCTCCTTCATGCAACCGAAGTTAATACTGAGTGTACATTCCAGGGGATATGCTGATTGGCTTATAGTCATTTTTGCACTTTATCCTCCTAATAGGCCTTTGTCTCCATTCTGCAGGTAAGTGAAGAGGGACAGGAGAATTTTTTGGTCTGCATATAGACAACCATGCAACCTCAGAGCACAGACTCAACCCTTGGGCTTTTATGCAATATGCAATGCTGTTTCCTGATCTAGACTAACACTAATTGACAGTTTAGATTAATAAATGCACTCAGACTGAGGATTTAATATGAAATAAAACAAATGTTTATACAACATTCCTAAATTTCTTTGTCCTATATTCTTAGAGATGTGTTTACCTTTGACAATCAGACATTTAAGACTTGTAGTTCAATTGTAGTCAGACATAGAATACCTTCATAGAATTGTATAAAATTACATCATGACTCAGTCCTATTGACTTCCATTTTATTATTTTAAAAACCGGTTCTATAAACCGTAAAATTACTACAGAAATGTTCTTTGTGAGACTGACATAGATTTGTTCAGACATCAAAGGTTTCTTTACCAAGAAGAATGTATTGCCAAAGAAATCATTAACATACTTCCTGCTGAAACTGTAGTGAAAGAACACTGTCTGTTCTCTAATTGAACAAAAAGAAAGAAAAAAATAATTGTCATCTCCACCTTTTCGGTAAATATGGCCCACCACTACTGTTTCTGGGGGGAGGAAGAAATAGGAGCTTGGCCTCAGCGGATGCGGCACGAAGGCTGAGGAGCGCCTCTGCACCCGGGAACTCAGCGGATGGGGAATCCAGCATCGTCCTTGGCATTGCAAGTTCCCGTTCGTGTAGAGCGGGCTTCTCATGGGACTGACATTTCGTGGTGGAGCGCACAGACGCTGAGATTCGAGGGCTTCCCTAGTTTCAGCTCTCTGCCTCAGTAGTTGTGGCAGCTTGGCTGTAGAGCGTTGGCTTAGTAGCTCCTCCCCACGAGAGATCTTCCCCCACCAGGAGTCGAACACTTGTCCTCTGCTTGCAAGTCAGGTTCTCAAGCCCTGCTGCTGCTGCTTCTAAGTCGCTTCAGTCGTGTCCGACTCTGTGCGACTCATAGACGGCAGCCCACCAGGCTCCGCCGTCCTTGGGATTCTCCAGGCAAGAACACTGGAGTGGGTTGCCATTTCCTTCTTGCGTGAAAGTGAAAAGTGAAAGGGAAGTCGCTCAGCCGTGTCCGACTCTTAGCGACCCCATGGACTGCAGCCTACCAGGCTCCTCCGTCCATGGGATTTTCCAGGCAAGAGTACTGGAGTGGGGTGCCATTGCCTTCTCCGCTCAAGCCCTGAGTCACCAGAAAGACCCACATCACCTTTTTTGAGGGCCAATGTTCCCTCAAGGTCTGCAGGGCTTGGGAATGAAGATGAAGTGGTTCACAGCACCAGCTTTAAAGCTGCAGCTGCAGGAAATGTCCACGAGATGGCAACACTCTTTCATTTACTACTGGAATTCCTAGAGCCAGCCGAATCCTGGACAAAGTCGTGTTCCTCAATTTCAGATGAGAGGCGGGTGTACCAGGTAATGGGTCTCATGCCTTCTTCCCCCTTAACCTTCCGCCAACCCGCAGCAAATGCCAAGCCATGCCCACAGTGCGATGCAAAAGGTGCTGTTTCTTCCTCCTTAGGAAGGGAACCGCCAAAGAAGAAGGCTGGCACTGGCAACCCCACCATGAGGGGCTGGGTGACCAGCTGACATTTCAGCTCTCTCTCTGCCCATGGGGACCACTGTTTTCTGGGTCCACACTACTTGGTTGAGTTGTCGGAGGACCTGTCTAGATCTAGAGGTCGCAGTCCCATGCACACAAGACCAAGTGCTCCAGCTCAAAAAGGGGCTCCTCCCCTGGACCCCCTCCCCGGGCCCCTCAGCTCCACCTCACTCCAACCCTGGGCTCCAAGGAGCTAACACCAGCCTGGGTTATGGAGGCCTGAGGGGAATACCCTTGGTGTTTCTCCTCTGTTCTTTTTTAATTTCGTTTCTATTTTTTATTAAAGTAGTATGGATTTACAATGATGTGCATGTATCCAGCCAGGGCAGTCTGATCCAGTTACCCAATACATCAATCTCTCCCAGCCAGACTTTTCCCACGTCGGTATTACAGAGTGCTGAGTAGAAATCCCTGTGCTGGACCGAAGGGCCTTGCTGATTCACTTTTCAGATCTACTACTGGGCGAACCTGAGGCCCAGCCTCCTTGTTTCTTCTTCCCCTGCCCCATTTTTTCTTTTCAGAAACCAGAAGCTTTTTGTCTGTGTCCTGGAGTCTGTTTTTTGTTTTCAAAATGAGTTCATTGGAATCAATTTTTACATTCTATCTGTAAGCCATACCCTAGGATCCTTCTCATTCTTGCCCTGTCTGCCCTCACTCAACATGACCATCTCCAGGGTCATCCATGTCGCTGGAAAAGGCATTATATTATTCATTTGGATGCCTGAGTAATACTGCCTTATGTAGATAAATATATAAAACATCTATTATCATGCCTCTGACGGTGCCCATTTTGGTTGCTTCCATGTCTTGGTTTTTGTAAAGCATCCTGCATGAAGGCTAGGATGCAAGTGTCTCTTGGAAAGAGGATTTTTCTATGTGTATAGGCCGAGACATGGCATTGCCGAATCCTGAAGCAAGCCTGTTTGGGGGGTTAAGACACTTCCCTACTGTTCTCCATCCTGGCTATTACCAGTTTAATTTCCCTCATATCCCTAAGGAGAATTCTATTCCCTCTATGCTCTCACGCTGGGTATAATTGCTAGACTTGTGTGTGATGGCAATTGTGACCTTTTAGGAATGATACCTCATTATAGTTTCGATATGCAGTTCCATACTAAAGAGCCACATGGAGCATCTTTTCCATTGCTTTGAAACACCAGAACAAAAGCCGTATGCCTTAACTTGACCTGTGGAAACCAGATTATGGAAGGACAGTGCTTTGAAAATATTGTTGCATTCCCTAGGGCAGCACCTTTCTTTCTGTCTGTCTCACTTTATAGATTTGTTTTTGCCTGGGCTGCATCTTTCTTACTGTCCCGGGGTTGTCTCTGTTTGTGCACAGCGGGCTTCTCATGCACTGGCATGTCTCAGAGGGGTGCATGGGCTTTAGGGTTCATGGGTTTCACTAGCTTCAGCTCTCTGGCTCAGAGCTGCAGCTGCCTGGCCGTAGAGCGTGGGCTCAGCAGATGTGGCGCAAGGGCTTAGGAGCTCCCCACACCTGGGATCTTCCTGGACCAGCAGTGGAACACTTCGTCCTCTGCGTAGTGAGTTAGGCTCTTAAGTCCTGGGTTACCAGAAAGACCCACAGGACCTTTCTAGAAAGCCGGTGTTCCTTAAAGCTCTGCAGGCCTTGGGAATGAAGGTGAAGTGTTCCCTTGCACCAGCTTTAAAGCTGCAATTCCAAGAAATGTCCACGAGGCAGCAGCATTTTTCCGTGTACCACTAGGATTCCTAGGGCCAGTAGAACCCTCGAGGAAGTCCTGTTCCTCAGTAGTAGATAAGAGTCGAATGTGCCAGGGCAGGGGTCTCATTGCTTCTTTCTCCTTTGCCTTCTGCCAGTCTGGGACAAATTGCAAGCCGTGCCCCAATTGTGATGCTGAGGGTGCTATTCTTCCTCCTCAGCTGGGAAAACACCAAGGAAGAAGGCTGCTGGTGGCAACCCCACCACCGAGAGATTTGGTGGCCAGCTGCCTTTTCAACGCTCTCTCCGCCTGCAGGGACCACCTCGGGACCACGTTTTCTGGGTGCACGATGTGTGGTTGAGCTGTCAGAGCACCCATCTAGATCTAGAATCCCAGTCCCGTGAACACGAGACCACGTGCTCCAGCTTCCACAGGGGCTCCTTTGCTGATGCCCCCTCCCCAGTTCCCTCAGCCCCACCACTCTCCAGCCTTAGGCTCCAAGGGTCCTCAGGCTCCAGGGATGTGACACCAGGCAGGGTTATCAAGGCCTAAAGGGAATCCCCTTGATGTTTCATCTGTGTTCTTTTTAAATTTAACTTTTGCTCAATTAAAATACAGAAGGTTTATGATATTGTGTTTGCTTCAAGCTACAGCAACTGGATGCCGTTACACAGGTCCATAAATCTACTCTTGAGTGCATTGTTTTCCCACATAAGTATTATAGAGGGCTGAGGAGACACGCGCGTGCAAGAGTAGGTCCTTGCTGATTCACTTTTCATGTCTGTAACTCGGCATTCGTGAAGTCCCGCCTCCTCTTTCTCCCATCTAAGGCCCCATCTTTTCTTTTTGGAACCCAGAAGATGGTTGTCTGTGTCCTGAGGTCTCTTTGTTTTCTTTTTCAAAATGAGTTCAGAGGAATCGATTTTTATATTCTACCCATAAGTCATCTCCTAGGATCCTCCTCCTTCTCTGACTGCCCTCACACACTATGACCATCTCCAGGTCCATCCATGATACTGGACAAGGCATTATGTTATTCATCTGGATGCCTGAGTAACACTGCCCTGTGTCAATAGATATATTAAGCATTTTCTTTTATCTGTGGCTCTGACGGTGCCCATTTTGATTGCTTCCACATCTTGATTATTGCAAACGCTGCATGAAGGATGGGATGCAAGTGTCTCTTCTAAGGAGGATTTATGTCTGCATATAAGGCCCAGGAGTGGCATTTCCAGATCCGGAATCAACTCTGTTTGGGGGGTTTAAGGCACTTCCCAACTGTTCTCCATCCTGGCTGTTACCATTTTGCATTCCCTCAAATCTGGTAGGAGAGTTCTCTTTTGTCCAAGCCCTCACGCCACGTGTAGTTCCTCGACTTAGACGATGGTAATTGTGATCTGCGAGGAGTGACACCTCCTCCTAGTTTTAATATGCAGTTCTATAATAATGACTCATCTGGAGCATCTTTTCTCGTTCTTCTAAATACAAACAGCAAAACAAAAGCCCTGTGGGTTAACTTGACCTCCAGAGACCAAGTTTTGGAAGGATGGCCAATTTGAAAACTTTTCCCACTATCTATCCCGAGAATATCTTACTCTCTGTCATTTTCATTTACAGGTTTGTGTTTGCCTGGGCTGTGTCTTTCTTACTTTATTAGGGTTGTTTCTGTTTGTGTACAGCAGGTTTCTCACGGCACTGGTATTTCTTGGGGCCCTCGGACTCTAGGATTCGAGGGCTTCGCTAGTTTCCGCTCTCTGGCTCAGGAGTTGCGGCTGCTTGGCTGTAGAGCGTTGGCTTAGTACCTGTGGCACAAGGGCCTAGGAGCTCCTCCCCACGAGAGATCTTCCCCCACCAGGAGTCGAACACCTGTCCTCTGCATAGCAAGTTGGGTTCTTAAGCACTAGGTTACCAGAAAGACCCACAAGATATATATTGAGGACCAGTGATCTAACCCTAACCCTTACCCTAACCCTAACCCTAACCCATTCTTAAAGGTCTGCAGGCCTTGTGAAACAAGGGGAAATGGTCCCAAGCAGCAGCGTTAAAGCGGCAGTTTCAGGAAGTGTCCACAAGGCGGCAGCACTTTTCCATTTCCCTAGGCAATTCCTAAGCTCCGCAGAGTCCTGGAGAAAGTCGAGTTGCTCAGTTGGAGATTAGATTCGAATGTGCTAGGTCTCGGTTCTCATTACTTCTTCCCCTTTAGCCTTCTGCCACCCCGAGACAAATGCCAAGCCCTGGGACTTGGACCTCCAGATCTAGACAGGGTCTCCAACAGTCTCCGGAGGAGACTGCCTTTCGGAAGCATGGCTGCATTGAAAAACTTTCCCCACTGCGTATCGCAGGACCTGTGTTTCTTCCTCTCTCACTTTGATTTACCGATTTATTTTTGGCCCGGCTGCGTCTTCTTTGGTGCCTCCTGGCTTTGTCTGTTTGTGCGGAGCAGGCTTCATATTGCAGAGGCTCCTCTTGCCGGGGAGCACAGGCTCCGGGTTTCACTGGCTTCTCTCGTTTCAGCTTTCTGGCTTAGGAGTTGCAGCTTGCTGGCTGTAGAGCGTGGGCTCAAAAAATGCTGCACAAGGGCTTAGGGGCTCGGCTTGGGCTAATCTTCCCCGAACCAGATCAAATCCTTGTCCCCTGCATGGTAAGTCGGATTCTCAACCACTGGACCACCACAGAAGCCCCACCGGGCATTTTTGAAGGCAGGTGTGCTTTAGAGCCACGCTGGCCTTGTGCAAGTGGCCGCGAGCATCAGCTTTAAAGTCGCAGCTGCGAGAAATGTCCACAAGGCGGCAGAACTTCCCCATTTCGCTCTTGGAATTCCTCTGGCCAGTTGAGCCCTTGAGAAAGCACTGTTCCTGGGCTGTTGATTAGAGTGGGCTGTGCCAGGCCACGGGTTTCATTACTTCTTCCCGCTTAGCCTTCCTCCCCACCAACGAAAAATGCCAGGCCCTGCCCAAACTGCAACGCTGAGGGAGCTGTCCTTCGTCCTCTAGGCGGGGGCCTCCAGGAAGGAGGCTGCTGGTGGCACCACCATGGGGGAAGGGGGGACCCATTGACTATTCAATGCTCTCTCAGCCCGTAGGGCCCACAGTTTTTGGGGGTGCCCTAGGGGTGGCTGAGCTATCAGAAGGCCCACCTGGATCTGGAGGTCGAGGTCCCATTTACGGGACCAGGTGCTCCAGGTCCCGAAGGGGCTCCTTTGCTGGCACCTCCTCCCCAGGTCCCTCAGCTCCGCCACAGTCCAGCCTGAGGTTCCAAGGCTGTTCAGACTCCAGGCATGTGACACCAGCCCTGGTCACCGAGGCCTGAGGGTGAGAGAGTCATTTCCTAGGCAGGTTGATAGGGAGTCTAGGGGTCCCCAAGGAGAGAGGGGTCTGGAATTCTCAAGGAGGAAGAAAGGACAAACTTTTTTTCTTTCTCCACATTCCTTAGGATTATATAACAATAATGTATCCTGCCTAAGGACAGTCTTTGGATTCAACCTTCTGTTATCTTAAAATGTTAATTATGGGAGTAGACCTGGTCTTTACAAGGATGTATCTTGCCTGAGGACAGTGTTATCTTAAAATGTAAATTATGGGAGTAGGACTGATGAGGTCTTTACAACCTCCAGATATTCTTTGGATTATATAACTTCTTTGTTAACACTAGCAAGTGGGTACTCTTTCTGCCCCCTTCTGATGCCTATGTCAGAAGCTTTCTCTATCTCCTTTATACTTTAATAAAACTTTATTACACAAAAGCTCTGAGCGATCAAGCTTCGTCTCTGGCCCCGGATTGAATTCTTCTCCTCCGGGGGCCATGAATCCTGGTGTATTCGTGTGATTCAACAACAACCTTTCAAGGGGAATACCGTTTGTCCTTTCTCTCTGTTCTTTGTAAATATAAGTTTTCAGTTCGGTTCCGTTCAGTTGCTCAGCTGTATCTGACTCCTTATGACCTCATGGACCGCAGCACGCCAGGCCTCCCTGTCCATCACCAATTCCCGGAGTTTACCCACACTCATGTCCATTGAGTTGGTGATGCCATCCAGCCATCTCATCCTCTGTCATCCCCTTCTCCTCTCTTCAATCTTGCCCAGCATCAGCGTCTTTTCAAATGAGTCAGTCCTTTGCATCAGGTAGCCAAAGTTTTGGAGTTTCAGCTTCGACATCAGTCCTTCCAATGAACACCCAGGACTGATCTCCTTTAGGATGGACTGGTTGGATTGCCTTGCAGTCCAAGGAACTCTCAAGACTCTTCTCCAACACCACAGTTCAAAAGCATCAATTCTTCAGCGCTCAGCTTTCTTTATAGTCCAACTCTCACATCCATACACGACTACTGGAAAAACCATAGCTTTGACTAGATGGACTTTTGTTGGCAAAGTAATGTCTCTGCTTTTTAATATGCTGTCTAGGTTGGTCATAACTTTTCTTCCAAGGAGTAAGCGTCTTTTAATTTCAAAGCTGCAGTCACCATCTGCAGTGATTTTGGAGCCCCAAAAAATAAAGTCTGCCTCTGTTTCCATTGCTTCCCCATCTATTTGCCATGAAGTGATGGGACCAGATGCCATGATCTTAGTTTTCTGAATGTTGAGTTTTAAGCCAACTTTTTCACTCTCTTAAATAAAATTTAAGTTTTATTTGATATTAAAATAGAGTGGATTTACCATGTTTGTTTTGGTGTACATACAGCAACCTGATTCAGTTACACATGAACGTGTATCTACTCTTGTGTGATTTTTTTCCCATGTAGGTATTACAGAGTGCCGAGCAGACTTCCATGTGCTAGACAGTAGGTGTGTGCTGATTCACATTTTGTATGTATTACTGGGCATATGTTAATTTCAGTTTCCTCATTTCTCCCTACTGCATCGCTTCTTTTTGGCAACCATAATTTTGTTTTTTGAGTCCTTGAGTGTCTTTCTGTTTTCAAAATGAGTTCATTTGCATCGATTTTTAGATTCTACTTAAAAACTGTATTCAAATCTCTTTCTCTTTCTCCGACCTCCTTCACCTATTATGACCATCTCCAGGTCCATTCGTGTTGCTGAGAGTGGCATTATTCATTTTTTAAATGGCTGACTATACTGCATTATATATGTGTATAACTTCTTTCTAATCTGTTCATCTGAAGATGGAGATTATGATTGCTCCCACATCTAGGCTATTGTAAAACGTGCTTCAGTGAAGGTTGTGGTGCAAGTCTCTTTTCTAATTATGGTTTTTCTCCACATACAGGCCCAGGAGTGGCATCTCAGTTCCTGCAGTAGGTCTCTTTTTAGTTGATTAAAGAACCTCCATACTGTTTTATGGGGCTTCCCTAGTGGCTCAGAGGGTAAAAAATATGTCTGCAATGCAAGAGACCTGGATTCAATCCCTGGATTGGGAAAATCCCCTGGAGAAGAGAATGGCAACCCACTCCAGTATTCTTGCCTGGAGAACTCCATGAACAGGGGAGCCTGGGGGGCTACAGCCCATGGGGTCCCAAAGAGTTGGACACTATTGAGTGACTAACACTACTGTTCTCCATCCTGCCTATTGTCAATTTATGTTCCCCAAAACACTGTAAGAGGGTTCCCTTTCTCCACGCCCTCTCTGGCATTTATTTTTTCTAGGTTTTTGGATGATGGGCATTCTTACTGGTGGGAGGTGCTACCCTACTGCCATTTGATTTGCTTTTGTTTAATCATGGGTCAATCCTAAAGGAAATCAGTCCTGAATATTCATTGGAAGGACTGATGCCGAAGCTGAAGCTCCAATACTTTGGCCACCTGATGCGAAGAACTGACTTATTGGAAAAGACCCTGATGCTGAGAAAAATTGAAGGCAGGAGAAGAAGGGTACGACATAGGATGACATGCTTGGATGGCATCACCGACTCAATGGACATGAGTTTGAGCAAGCTCCGGGAGTTGGTGATGGACAGGGAAGCCTGGCATGCTGCAGTCTATATGTGGTCGCAAAGAACAGGACACGACCGAGCGACTGAACTGAATCATGAGCCATATTGAGCATCTTTTCACATGCTTTAAAAAACAAACACAGAAAGAAAAACCTTGTGAGTTAAAATGACCTTCTGACACTGGCTGTTTTAAGGACAGCTTCTCTGAATTCTTTTCCGATTACCTACCACAGGACATTCTTCAGGGCGGGTGGTCTTTACAGCCAGGCAGGTGCCTTCTTAAATATGACGTGTCCCTAAGGCCTCATCTTTATAGTTGTAGTTACAGAAAATGTCTACAAGGCGGCAGCACATTTTCATTTCCCACTGAGATTCCCAGGTCAACAGGAGCCCTAGACACAGTCGTGTTCAAGGGTTGTAGATTTTTTTGGAATGTGCCACATCTAGGAGCTCATTGCTTTTCCCCCCTTAGACTTCACTCCCTGCCCAAACAAATCCAAAGCCCTGCCAAAACCTCGAGGCGTGGAGTGCTGTCCTACTTAGGTGGGGGGACCCTGAGGAGACAGTGGCCAGTGGGAACTGCAGTACTGGGAGTCAGGGAGGCCAGGCGACTTTCCAAGGTCCATCATCCTCTCAGGGCACTAGGCGTGGCTGAGCTGCAGAGGCCCACCTGGAGGGCCCACCTGGAGGTCGGGGTGCCATGCACAGCGGACCAAGCACCCCAGATCCAAGTGGGGCTCGTTTGCTGGCGCCTCCCCCAGTCCCCTCCGCTCCACCACACTCCAGCCTTAGGCTCCAAAGCCCTTCAGGCTCCAGGGATGTGACACCGCTCCAAGTCACGAGGCTGAGGGCAATTCCCTTGGCATTTCTTTTCTGTTCTTTTTAAATTTAATTTTTATTTTATATTAAAACAGAATGGGTTTTCAATGTTAGAGTTTGTTTTCAGTGTACAACAACCTGATTCAGTTACACATGTACATAATTTTATTCTTCAGATTCTTTTCTCATTTTTGTTGTTACAGAGTGTTGAGCAGAGTCTGGCTTGCTATTGACGAAGACCTTGCTTTTTGTCCATCCCATGTACACTAGTTTGCATTTGCTAACCCCAAGCTGCCAATCCTTCCCTCTCCCACGGCCCTTCCCTCTTAGCAACCAGAAGGCTGTTCTCTATTTGAGGAACTTTTTGTAACTGTGGAGGTCATAAAATATTTAGGGTTAGTGGGCTACATAGCACCTCTGTCTCATATTCTTCATTTTTAAAAAATACACTGTGGACATAGACCTCTTATCATCAAATGGGATGCTATAGCCAATAAAAATCATTCATTTGCAAAGATGGAAAGTCATGTGAAATGTGGTTTGGTGAAACCAAAAAGAACATCTTTTCTCTACCTAAAGACCTTGTTATTTTTTATAGTGGAAAAAGATGTTATCCATCAGCCATATATACATATATATTCATTTCTTTCCTCTTGTTCAAATGGAAAAACTGTCTTACTCCATCCAAGGCCAACCACGGCATCTGTTCTCTGGTTCCCAATTCATTTTGGTCACTTGATAAACTTTTTTCTTTTTCATTTTTTTCCTTTGCAAGGAAATTTCAAATTGTTTTGTTTTGCTTCATTGCCACACCGCAGGGGATAGGGGATCTTAAATACTCAACCAGGCATCAAACCCGTGCCCCCTGCATTGGAAGCATGGGGTCTCACCTCTAGACCACCAGGGAGGTCCGTCCAATTGTTGTATTAATTCCTTCACTTCTGCTTTCCCATTTTCTCTTTAACCCACTCCATTCTTTCTTTTACTACTGCTATGTCTCTGAAATCCTTGTCATTAAGGTCAGTAATACCTGAAAGACTTAGGAAGAGAGCATCAACATCCATTAGCCAAAGAAAAAGAGCAACAGTCAGATAGACTGTATTCTAATCTGAGCCCTGGGATTTTTCTAAATGCTATTAGGCCTTGGGAGTCATTTATTAATAGTTTCTCTGTTTTCCCATTTTACGATAGCAGTAATAAACAAACCTACCTTGTTGGACAGTTTGAAGGATTCTAAGTAGTCTGTGTAAAGAGCCTGGCAGCTCTCAGGTACCAGTGGTTATTCAAAAGGCCACTAAAGGCCATCTTTCTTACTGGAAAGATACTTTAGGGCCTGAAGCCCAGGGAGCTGAGGCACCTTGATAAACACAGTCGGGAAAGGACCAAGTTCTGGAAGAAAAAAAAAAAAAAGGTAGTCATGCTTTCGGGGAGGCTCTTCAGTTCTTACCTTATCTTTGGAAAGCAGCTTGCTCAGCACCAGGCCTGGTTACTCGACCTGCCTTTCATTTTAGCTCCCCTCCCTTGTGCCAATTGCCAAGGCCCTGATAAGGCGGGATCTCCCTGGAACGCAGATGCACATTTCTCTCCCACCCACCTCCTTCTCTTTTATTCTTTTTGTTTTTTAATTTTGTACAGTAGAATAGCAGCTGCTACATTTTATTAAGAGTGAATTTAGGGAAACATATTTGGGACCTCATCTTTTCTTGGCAAGACTATGGGGGGAGGGGAATGAAAATTTCTTAACATCCAACTTCTTCTCCATGTTAACCATGTAGCCAAGACTAATATCCCCAGTGATAAAACATATCCATATCACTCACTCTGTGATACAACAGAAGAAGAAGTGCATTTCACCTCTGGAGTAGATAGCCCTAAAATCCATAACCCCATCTAATCACGAGAAAACATCTGGCAAACCCCATTCTGCAAAACACCTGACCAGTATTCTTCGAAAACATCAGGATCATCAGAAACAGGGAGAAACTAAGAAACTCTTGTAGATGAAAAGAGTTTAAAAAGACACGATGACGACATGCAACATGGGACCATGGACTGAACTTTGGAACAGAAAAGACACTAGCAAAAAAAGTCTGGGGCTAATGGTGTTGTAGTGTTAACTGTGGGCTTCCCTGGCAGCTCAGCTGGTAAAGAATCTACTTGCAGTGCAGGAGACCCCAGTTTGATTCCTGAGTTGGGAAGATCCCCGGGAGAAGGGATAGGCTACCCACTCCAGTATTCTTGGGCTTCCTTGGTGGCTCAGATGGTAAAGAATCCACCTGCAATGCAGGAGACCTGAGTTTGACCCCTGGGTTGGGAAGATCCCCTGGAGGAGGGCATGGCAACCCAGTCCAGTATTCTTGCCTGGAGAATCCCCATGGACGGGGAGCATCAGTATTGTTCCAGTGTTAACTTCCTGATTTTGACCACTATGTTATGATTATGTTAGATATTAACATTAGAAGAAACTGTGTGAAGGATAATAAGGAACTCTTTTGTCTTGCAATAGAGATAAACCTAAAATTTTTATTCTAAACCTAAAATTATTCAAAATAGAAACTTTTAAAATCTCTTCTGATTCCTAATGTTGATAAGATATAAACACTTTAGTAGTTTTACCATTTAAATAGTATGTTTTTATTTTTCCAGCTTATCCTTGGTGTGCTTGTACTTATACCAAGGTTTCAAAATTTCCCCCCAAACTGCCTTATATATTTTCCACTGTTAGTTTTTTAATAACCTAGATGTCTCATCTCTTTTTGATTTATAAAATACCTGCATATATTCTCTCTTACCTAGTCTTTACAACTTCTTGAGATGGAAAAGAGTCCTCAGCCACTTTAAAGATGAGAAAAAATATGACAAAGGAAGTCTGAGACTCACTTTATATGGTATCTGAGTTAGTGACAGAGTTCTGTCAAGAACCTGAATTGGTGCCACACTTTAAAAAAATCATGAGCAAAGGATCTGAGCAGACATTTAAGATATGCAAATGGTCAAAGCACATGAACAGATTCTCAACATCATTAGTTATCAGGGAAATGCAAATCAGAACCACAAGGACACGGCACCTCATACCCACTGGAATGAACAGCTGGGTCAAAAATTCAGACAACAGCAAGTGTTGACGAGGGCATGGAGAAACAGAATCCTCCACACTTCTGGTGGGAACACAACATGGTGCAGCCCCTTGGTCGTGCTCAGGCACGTCCAACTCTTTGTGACTCCGTGGACTGTAGCCCTCCAGGCTCCTCTGTCAGTGGAATTTTCCAGGCGGGAATACTGGAGTGGGTTCCCATGGTGCAGCCACTTTGGAATACAGCCTAGTAGTTCCTCAAATGATTAGTTATAGTTATCATGTGACATAGAAACTCCAGCCCTCTATATATACCCCAAAGAAATAAAAACATATTAATATGTCTACAAAAAAAACTTGTACATGAATGTCCATAGCAGCATTTCTTATATTAGTCAAACGTTGGTCTGAAAATTCTGCAAGTAGCAAGAAGTGATCTCCTTAAAAAGGGGATGTTCAACTGTGTCTCAACTCTTGAAGGGTGTGCACACCCATTGCGTGCCATGCACCTTTTATGCCATCTTTGGTCCTTCTAAGCTTCATACACTGGGCTTGACTTCAGTTTTGTTTGAGCCACAGAGGTCCTGATAAGAAGCCCTCACTGACCAGAATAATGAGAGAGCAAACAGCAATATTAAGGTCACAGCTGCGGTTCTACACGCCATAATTTAAAAGCAGTTTGTGAAATGAGGTAGTCTCTATCGCCCTTCTGCATAGCATTTGGACTGCCTTCTGAGCTTTTTGCCCCCTTCAAGTCTGTCTTGAACTTAATTCATCTAAATGGTATTTATTAATTGTCCACTGCGTGCTGGGCATGGCATTGACTCTAGATAACAAATGATGTGCAGCAAAAATGCAGCCCTGGTCCTCAAGGTGCAACAAGCCAGCCAGGGAGACAGCCACTTTTTAAAATGCCATCTAAGTAACACACACCATGTAAACACAGCACACAAAACCAACTAATGGTGAGAAGTGTGTGAAAGAAGAGATCGTGATTCAATGAGAGATGATTGTGAGAAGTTGGGTAAAAATGGGAGTGAAGGAAGAAACATTTTAAGAACTAAGAATGATGTGCATGAGGTATGGGGAAAGAGTGTGTGGAGAGAATGCTCCAGATGCCTAGAGAGGACAGCTTGAGTGAAAAGCCCAAGTACTTTTCCCAGATCACAGATGGTTGAGCTTATTTCAGTGCAAAGGGCATTGAAATAACCAGAAGGGCAACAAATCTGAACTTCTCAATGTTTAATAAATACTCCAATATTTCTCATTTTTTGGAATAGTTTAAAACCACACGGATTTCTGATATTGTTTAGATCTCCATGCAATGTATAATTTGTTACTTGATGGATTTTTTTTTATGAGGGACGATCATTTTCTTTTAATTTTTGTATTTTTTTTTTTTGGCTGCCCTGTGTGGTTTTTGGGGTCCTAGTTCCCCAACCAGGAATTGAACCTGGAGAAACCCAACCAGGGATTCCCCCTGCAGTAGAAGCATGGAGTCCTCACCACTGAACTATCAGGGAATTCTCTGTTACTCGGTATTTTACAACCTCATGTAGAGTTTATCAACATGAGTACTTTGCATGTATTGTCTGTTGGAATTATCTTGAGCACCCTTTGGGCCAATGCAAAACCAAAAATCAAAGTAAGGAATATACCTATGTGTTCCCAAAGTTAAACCTCTGAACCTACTCCTATAGAGCCTCCTGGGAAGGAACAGTGGAAATAGCCATTTTCAAAAATGTAGAAAATAAACTTATGATTACTAAGGGAGAAAGTAGGGGAGAGGAATAAATTGGGAGATTGAGGTTGACATGTACACACTACTATTATAAAATAGATGAATAATAAGAACCTAGTGTATAGCAAGGGGAACTCTAATCAATACTCTGTAACACTCTATGTGGGAAATGAATCTAAAAAAGAATGTATGTTTGTGTGTGTGTGTGTGTGTGTATAAAACAATCATTTTGCTTCTGTTGTTTAGTTGCTCAGTCATGTCCAACTCTTTGTGACCCCATGGACTGTAGCACATCAGGCTTCCCTGTCCTTCACTATCTCCTGGAATCTGCTCAAACTCGTGTACATTGAGTCAGTGATGCCATCCAACCACCTCATCCCCTGTCACCCACTTCTCCTGCCCTCAATCTTTCCCAGCATCAGGGTCTTTTCCAATGAGTCAGTTCTTCACATGAGGTGGCCAAAGTATTGGAGCTTCAGCTTTAGCATCAGTCCTTACAATGAATCCAGAACACCTGACCTGCCTCTTGAGAAACCTGTATGCAGGTCAGGAAGCAACAGTTAGAACTGGACATGGAACAACAGACTGGCTCCAAATAGGAAAAGGAGTACTTCAGGGCTGTATATTGTCACCCTGCTTATTTAACTTATATGCAGAGTACATCATGAGAAACGCTGGGCTGGAGGAAGCACAAGCTGGAATAGAGATTGCCAGAAGTGTCAATAACCTCAGATATGCAGATGACACCACCCTTATGGCAGAAAGTGAAGAAGAACTAAAGAGCCTCTTGATGAAGGTCAAAGAGGAGAGTGAAAAAGTTGGCTTAAAGCTCAACATTCAGAAAACGAAGATCATGGCATCTGGTCCCATCACTTCATGGCAAATAGATGGGGAACCAGTGGCAGACTTTATTTTTGGGGGCTCCAAAATCACTGCCAATGGTGACTGCAGCCATGAACTTAAAAGATGCTTACTCCTTGGAGGGAAAGTCATGACCAACCTAGATAGGATATTAAAAAGCAGAGACATTACTTTGGCAACAAAGGTCCGTCTAGTCAAGGCTATGGTTTTTCCAGTAGTCATGTATGGATGTGAGAGTTGGACTATAAAAAAAGCTGAGTGCCAAAGAATTGATGCTTTTGAACTGTGGTGTTGGAGAAGACTCTTGAGAGTCCCTTGGACTGCAAGGAGATCCAACTAGTCCATCCTAAAGGAAATCAGTCTTGAATATTCATTGGAAGGACTGATGTCGAAGTTGAAACTCCAGTACTTTGGCCACCTGATGCAAAGAACTGACTCATTTGAAAAGACCTTGATGCTGGGAAAGATTGAGGGCAGGAGGAGAAGTGGGTGACAGGGGATGAGATGGTTAGATGGCATCACTGACTCAATGTACATGAGTTTGAGTAAACTCCAGGAGTTGGTGATGGACAGGGAGGCCTGGAGTACTACAGTCCATGGGGTCGCAAAGAGTCAGACACAACTGAGTGACTGAACTGAACTGAACTGATCTTCCAATGAATATTCAGGGTTGACTTCCTTTAGGATTGACTCGTTTGATTTCCTTGTTCTCCAAGGGACTTATATATACTTTGATGTGTGTGTATGTATGTGTGTGTGTGTATATATATATATATATATATATATATATAACTTAATCATTTTGGTGTACAGCATTTTTAATTTTAAAATGTAATAGAAAGAAAAAAGAGTTTAGACACTTGTGTGCAAAGGATCATTTCTGTCAGCGGGCTGCTGTCAATCTACACCGTATTTTCTTCAAACCAGCATTTACAGCAATCTGATTAGGGAGCACAGTTTTCCCCAGTGAATGGGTGTCTTCACCAGTCTTGCCCCTTTTTCTTCTTGCAGCGTCACTGGAGTGCCTTGAGCTTATAGCCTAATTCCACACGCAGCACAGCCCCTCTGCCTTATCAGCCTCCCACAGCCCGGGAAGCCTCAGTGTGCCTCTGTCTTTTGCCACAAACATGAGGTTCAAGTTCCCTCTCATGGCCATTGGCCTGGAAGTTGTCATGATTGTTTTATTTGCATTATTTGTTCAGTATGAAACGAGTGTGAACACTTCCAAGAATCCCAACAGGACCGAGTCAGCTGCCATGGACGTGGACAAAACCATGGAATTGTATCCCTGTGAGTGAGCCGTGCTTCTTATTGTACTTTTTTGGGTTCTCAGAATGGGAGGTCTGTGGAATTGTAACCTGTAGCGCTCTACATTGGAGCCCCTTGTAGAATTATGTGACAGTTCTGAGTGCTCAGGGTATATAAGTTTATGCTGGGACATTTGGTCTCTGCAGTTCATGTGTTTGGATAGAATCCATATGTGTGAAACTATCAGAACAAGAAGCTGAGAACTGAATTAATTGATCGATTTTTGACCTTCTTTTTCTTTTTTTAATTAAAAAAATGTTTTACTGGAGTATAGTTGCTTTGGAGAAGGAAATGGCAACCCACTCCAGTATTCTTGCCTGGAGAATCCCAGGGACGGGGGAGCCTGGTGGGCTGCCGTCTATGGGGTTGCACAGAGTCAGACACGACTGAAGCGACTTGGCGGCAGCAGCAGCAGCATAGTTGCTTTACAATATTGTATTAGTTTCTGTCGTGAGGCAAAGTGAATCAGTTACATGTATACATATGTCCCCTCTTTTCTAGATTTCCTTCCCATTTAGGTAAATGACCTTGCCTTTTTTTTGATTACTAGTTCTGCAAGGTATAAAAATATCCCTCCCCTACTGAAAAAAAAGACTTAAGAGTTAACTTTGGAGGAGAAACAAAATGTAATGGGGAAAGGGAACCTGGATTTCATGTGAGAGCCCTAAGGTATAAGAAGGGATATTGAGGATGATACAGGATATAAATGATACTGTTGTTGTTCAGTCACTAAGTCATGACCAACTCTTTTGTGACCCCATGGACCACAACTCGCCAGGCTCCTCTGTCCATGGGGTTTCCTAGGCAAGAATACTGGAGTGGGTTGCCATTTCCTTCTCCAGGGTATTTTCCTACCGGAGGGATGGAACCCACGTCTCCTGCATTGGCAGGCAGATTCTTTACCTCTGAGCCACCAGGGAAGCCCTGGAAATTCTGTACTGAGGGTTTTATAATATTCTGAAAGGAAGACTGTTCCTCTGAGACGAGAATAGAATTGTGAGCACCCAACATAGTTTAAAAGCAGAACCCTTCCCTGGGAATGGCGACTGAAAGAAAGAAAGGATTTAATTTCAAGTTTGGAAGAACAGGTTACGAAATATTTAGTATAACAATAATAATTACCATTTACTGACTGCCTATGATGAGCCAGGCATACTCCTCACCTTGTTAACCAGGGGGGGAGGAAGTAACATAATCCTCTTCTATAGATTGTTTTTTTAGTGAGGTATAAATAATTTATTATTTATTAAATGTTAAATTGTATTAAATTATTCTAATAGCAATATTTATTATAGTTCTACAGCCTATCTCTAAGCTTTTCAAAAACAATGTGACATTTGTTCTTTTATTTCTACATTTTTTGAGGGAACATATATAATGGGGAGTATTCTCGAGTAGAAATTATGACCTAGAGTTGCTGAGTCAAAATGCACCATCTCAAGTAAAGGACACGGTTAGGGCTGTAAGTCAGAGGCTCTGGGTCCACATCTAGTTCTCTTTACAGAGATATCCGAAAGGATTCGGGATGCAAGAATTTTACAATTTGCAAGTTCAAGAACACCAAAACAGAAAAGAATTCTGTTCAACTCTGTGTGCTTTTGTTCATTTCATTTCATCATCTATTCTTCTGGCTCTAACTTGAAAGTATTGCTCACAGGATTTTCTGTTATATCAGCTATATCATACATGAAAACAAGAGAGGAATCAAAAAAGAATGATGTCAAGGGTAGAGTGCTTTTTCATTTTACAGAGGAAACATCAAGTCATAGTTGTCAATAATAATAATAATTAACAATCAATGTACTTTGAAACAGCCAACACACACACACACACACTCACACACACACACACCCCCCACAACCTCTTCCTCGCCGTAAGGGCAGGAGGGCTGGGACACAGGCAGGGGCCAGGATAAAGGAGGGAAGATTCAAGCAATAGAGGCCCCTGGGGGCCCAGAAGAAAGGCAGTAACCAGAAGACAAAGTGACATTTTACATGGAAAACCGTCTTCTTGCATTCAAAGTGCTCTCCACAGCCCAGTCTATATACAATTCAAAGTTCTCCTTTCTAACAGGTCCACAGATACAGAGAACAGGCTTGTGGTTGCCGAGCAGGAAGAGGGGTCGGGGAGGGATAGCCTGGGAGTTTGGGATTAGCAGGTGCAAACTATTATATATAGAATGGGCAAAGTCCTAGTCGTCTAGCACAGGGAAGTATATTCACTACCCTGTAATAAATCATAAAGCAAAAGGGAAAAGAGTTCTCTCTTCAGTAAGGTGGCTCTCAAGATGTAAAATTCTACCTAGTGATAATCTTCCAGTTCAGCTACCTTCTCACTGGTTAAAATACTTTGTAGAACAACCCTAGAAATGACATGATTTTACTGATTATATGTATATATTTTTCCCCACATTTCAAAATGACCTATATACACCAAACTTATGTAACAGCATAAGTCACTGGAGAGAAGTTTATGAAACATTCACTAATTAAGAAGCAAAATTCAAGTCAACAAATATTTGAGAGTGCCTGCCTAGCACCATTGGAGAAGACAATGGCACCCCACTCCAGTACTCTTGCCTGGAAATCCCATGGATGGAGGAGCCTGGTGGGCTGCAGTCCATGGGGTCACTAAGAGTTGGACACAACTGAGCAACTTCACTTTCAGTTTTCACTTTCATGCACCAGAGAAGGAAATGGCAACCCACTCCAGTGTTCTTGCCTGGAGAATCCCAGGGTCGGGGGAGCCTGGTGGGCTACCGTCTATGGGGTCGCACAGAGTCAAACATGACTGAAGCGACTTAGCAGCAGCAGCAACAGCCTAGCACCATGCACTGTGCCAAGCGCAGGGATTCAAGACAGAAAAGGCTCAGTTCCCATCTAAGAAGCTTACAGTGCATTACAAGAGTTCTCAATTGCAGTATGCTGAAAGTCATGAATTTTTCACAAATAAATCAGGGTGTTAGTCACTATGCTGTGTCTGACTGTTTTGTGACTGTAGCCCAGCAGGGTCCTCTGTCCATGGGATTCTCCAGGCAAGAATGCTAGAGAGGGTTGCCATGCCTTTCTCCAAGGGATCTTCCTAACCCAGGGCTCGAACCCAGGTCTCCAGCATTGCAGGCAGATTCTTTGCCATCTGAGCCACCAGGGAAGCTCTAAAAATAAATCAAGTGGGATATTAATTTGTATTTGAAACAAATTCAATTGAATATAAGTTTATTCATCCCTCTCACTTACTGCATTCAGCTGTGCAATGCCGAGAAAGGGGAGAGGTCACAGAGACCTGGCCTCTGAACCCATCCTAGGGCACAACCACAGAAGTGGGTGGCACACCCGACGTCACATGGCACGTAATGACAGACCCCAGGGAAACTAGCTCGACTCCATGGTTTCGGCTTTCATGGCACCCAGCAAAGAGTTGACCACTTTGTTGAGGCCAATAATTTGACAAGAAATGAGGACTGACTGTGGCTGAGGCTCAGTGTAAAGAATCCACCTGCCAAAGCAGGAGACGCAGGAGACACAGGTTCAACACCTGGAGTGGGAAGTCCCCTGGAGGAGGGAATGACAACCCGCTCAGTGTTCTTGTCTGGAAAAAGCCATGGACAGAGGAGTCTGGTGGGCCAGAGTCCATGGAATCGCAAAGAGCTGGACGCGACTGAGCGCACAGGCACACGACTACGAACTAATTCTTGTTAACACACAGAAAGACTAGAGAAAAGTAGAATTTAAGAAGAAGGCTCTTTAAAGACTATTAGAAATTCTACAAACACAAGGTGTTTAAGGCTCATGGGACATTAAAACCACATCAATGAATTCTTCATCCTCTGTTAAACATTAGAATCCATTAGCCTATCTTGTCACTCTGAGTGGATCGTTTGTCCATGTGTGACCTTGTTACATTGTACATTGATCACACTTGAAGAAGTACGGAAGATACAGCAACAGATTAGTACAATGATTTATTTTTAAAATCTCCATTTAAGAAGGTCCCTATATTTATTCAGATTTTATTTATTTATTTACTCATGTTTGGCCACGGCAAGGCTTGCAGGATCTTAGTTCCCAGCCAGGGACTGAATCCAGGTCACAGCAGTGAGAGTGTCGAGTTCTAGCCACTGGACTGCCAGAGAATTCCTCCTTCAGTTCATTTATTACAAGAGATTCAGCAATCTAGATATATGTTATAGGCGAAGGGTTACTAAAAGTGCCAGAAGACAATTCCTAGGAAATTCCTAGGAAATTATTTGCTTCTATTCTAAATGATACCCGAAATTGTTACAATAACTGAGTTAACATGGTGTGTTTTATAATCTAACAATAAGATGCTGGCCTCTGGTATGCTGCCTCTGAGTTGAACAATTTTGTTTATGTGAAAGAACTGGAAGCAGTGAGTAGAAATAGAACTGAAATCTTGGCTTCTAACTACCTTCTCCACTGAGAGGCTCATTCCAGGTCAGGGCAAAGAAAGCACAAGGTAAACCAAGTAGGTATACACTAACAGGGATGTGTCAGGAGAACACAGGATCCTACGTGAAAGAACACCAATTAGCTGAATTGGGGGGCAATGGCACCCCACTCCAGTACTCTTGCCTGGAAAATCCCATGGATGGAGGAGCCTGGTAGGCTGCAGTCCATGGGGTCGCTAAGAGTCGGACACGGCTGAGCGACTTCCCTTTCACTTTTCACTTTCCTACATTAGAGAAGGAAATGGCAACCCACTCCAGTGTTCTTGCCTGGAGAATCCCAAGGACAGCAGAGCCTGGTGGGCTGCCATCTATGGGGTCACATAGAGTCGGACACGACTGAAGCGACTTAGCAGCAGCAGAGGATTAAGAATAAGAATAGTGTGATGATGATAGATTATAACACACTGAAACAAAGGAAAAAGGCTTCACTGAGTCCATAGAAATATACCCTAAAGCAGGGTAAGGGGATCAGATTGGAGTTCTTTATATACAAATCCAACTAATTAATACAAAAGAAATAATAGATACAAAAATTATAATTTTGAAATTAAAAAATGTAACAATTGACTCTAGCAAGGTTCACAAATGACTGCTAAAATTATTAGGTAAAAAGTGATTGGGCAACTCAGGATGAAAGGTATATCCACAGGGAGCGATCTGGCAAAACAGTCTTAAGCAAGTGGTCTGATGTATCATCACCAGTAGTAAGACAAACAAATTATGTGCTACCTGGTATGATGAAATGGCAATTGCACGACACCATCTGTATTCATAGTCTTGCCAAAAATATATAGTCTGATTCTAATTTTGGTGAAATAAACAAATGCAAACTGTGGTACATTCCATATTAAAGGCAAATCAATACCACCAGTAAAAAGCATGGTGTGAAGTGAAGTGAAAGTCACTCAGTCATGTCTGACTGCAACCCCATGGACTATATAGCCCATGGAATTCTCCAGGCCAGAATACTGGATTGGGTAGCCTTTTGCTTCTCCAGGGGATCTTCCCAACCCAGGGATTGAAACCAGGTCTCCCTCATTGCAGGCGGATTCTTTACCAGTTGAGCCACAGGGGAAACCCAAAAAAGCATGGTGAGAGACTCTAAATTAAGAGTCTAAAGACATGTAATAAGGGCTTCTCAGGTGACTCAGTGGTGAAGAATCCACCTGCCAGTGTAGGAGATGCAGGAGACACAGGTTTGATCCCTAGATTGGGAAGATCCCCTGGAAGACGAAACGGCAACCCACTCCAGTATTGCTGGGATAATCCCATGGACAGAGGAGCCTGGAGGGCTACAGTCCGTGGGGTCACAAGAGTTGAGCGACTGAGCATGCATACAAAGACACATAACAAACAAAATATATGAAACTTGAGTAGATAAAGGGGGTCAAAAATCCTATAAAAGGACAATTGGAAAACAGTCAAATAAATTCAAATAAAGATTCCAAATCGGATGTTACTGTATCCATGTTATATTTTTAGATGTGAGGATAATACTGTGGTTATTTAAAACAATGCTCTTTGCTTTGGAGATTCACACTGAAGTAGTTTAGGGAAAAATGTCATACTTTTCAATGGTTTGACAGATATATCTGGAAAGAAAGAACAAATACAGAAAATATTAGCAACTAATAAGTCTAGGGAAATAGTACATAGCTCTTCATTGTACTATTTTTTCCAAATATTTGAAATATATAACAACAGAATATGTGAAAGTAGGGGAGGAAAGATACCACTACTGGGATACTACTTTCAGAAAAGATAAGTTCAGGAAGAACCCCAGATGGTTCAAAAGATTGGAACTCATGAAGAACCAATCGCTATCTGCATGCAAACAGCTTGCCAGCCCTCAGTCATTAAAAAACAAACAAACCAAACCAAACCAGCCAACCAGCTTCTAATTCGAGAGTGAGTTGAACAGTTTTAACTACCTGATCCAGAAGAATCCTTTCTCTGAATAAGAGCCCTAGAATCCCAAAGAGGCAAATTCTCAGCAGCCCTCACGTGTGAGTCCTTTATTCCTGCATAAACTAGGCATCTCCGGAAAAGCTGCAGTTGCCAGACTTTCTGCTGTGTCTCCAAGAAACAAGCCATTTAGAGATTCCTACCTTAACGTTTGCACTCACTTTCCCCTGGAAGCATGCCTTACCAGCAGTACTCGTTCAACAGTCTGTCTGAATAAATGGTAAACGGGCACAGACAAGCACATAAACACATGAACTAAAACCAGAGGGGCACACACAGTGTTACAGCTGTGCCCAGCGGCACTGTGCAGAGCGCCTGGTCCTTGAAAGTCATCCGGAAGTAGGCCAGGTAAAGAAGCGTTGCAGGTGGAGGAATTCCCTAGAGGTCCAGTGGTTAGAACTCAGTGCTCTCACTGCTAGGGCCCCAGGTTCAATCCCTGGTCAGGGAACTAAGATCCTATAAGCCACACAGAGTGCCCCCCCACCCAAAAAAAAGTCGGGTGTGGGGAGGAGCGGACATTCTAGGCAGCAGGCATGTACAGGAGGTAGAGAGGAAAGAAGGCTCTGTTTCATTTTGTTTGTGGTTGGTGGTGGAAGAGGAGAGTTGAAATCATCAATTACATTTTAAAGTTATCAGGGCTGTCAAAGATATCCTGGTCCAAGCTAAATGTGATAGTAAAATACAGAATAAAATTACCAGACATTGCCAAATTTACTTTAGAGGCTAAAATTGCCTGCTATTGACAGAAACAGACAAATACTATATGACATCACTTATGCGTGGAATCTAAAAAATAATACAAATGAATCTGTATACAAAACAGATACAGACTCACAGACACAGAAAACAAACTTATGGCTACCGAAGGGGAGAGGAATGGACAAATTAAGAGTATGGAATTAACAGATACAACCTGCTTTACCTAAAATAAATAAGCAACAAGGATTTACTATATAGCACAGGGAATCTGACTCAATATCTTGTAAAAACCTATAATGGAATGTAATCTAAAAAAAAAAGTGAATCACAGTACCTTAAACCTAAAACCAACACAATATTTTAAATCAATTATAATTCAATTTTTAAAAATTGCCAGCTATTGAGAATATCTGATTTAGATGAGACTTGGCAGTCCTTGAAACCTGTCAGGGTACTTCACAGAAATTCCAACCAGTAAAGAAATACCTTTTTCCTTCCATAAAGAATTCCTTTAATTCAGCATAATTGAACTACACCATAAAACTGACTTGATGACCCTCTCCCTAGTGCTTACCCACAAACAAATTCCTAGAGCAGGATGAAAGATAATGCATAATCCTGATTATAAACCTTTTTATCCATACCTTTTATACAGAATCATTATCTGTTGAATCAACTTTGTAAGCTCTCTTTAGCAATTTAAATAATAGATGAGGTTCTAGGGGTCTGCCCTGGTGGCTCAGAGGTTAAAGCCTCTACCTGCAATGCGGGAGACCTGGGTTCCATCCCTGGGTCCGGAAGATCCCCTGGAGAAGGAAATGGCAACCCACTCCAGTACTCTTGCCCGGAGAATCCCATGGACGGAGGAGCCTAGTGGGCAACAGTCCACCGGGTCGCAGAGTCGGACACGACCGAGCGACTTCACTTTCTTGAGGTTCTTAGGCCCCCTTGTGGCGAAAAGCAGTAACAAGCATGAGATGACAGGAGAAAAAAAATCGGAGCACCGTCAACGCAGAACATCCCTCCGTCCTACAGCATGTCTGGTTTTCCATCAGCTGTAAGAGCTACTCTGGGGACAACTAGGGAAATCTGAACATGACGTGCTAGATTATAATTATAAATTGTGATTATTCTGCCAGGAATGATGATGGTGTTGTGATTGTGTAGAAAAATGTCCTTAAATTTTTAGGGATACATAAGTATTTAGGAGTGAAATGTCATGTCTGTTATTTACTTCAAAATATTTCAAGAAAAAATAGGGGATGAAGCATGTACATAGCAAAATGTTAACAACTGTTAAATCTAGGTGATAGATATATTTGTGTCCATTATACAAGTCTTCTACTTTTCTGTAGGTATGAAAAATTTGTATAAGAAAAATTAAAAATAAAGGGGGGAAATGTCTGATTTACCACCAAAGGGGGAGGAGGATGGAATCTGAAGAATTATTCCTCCTAGTGTGAGACATTAAAAACTGGCTAAGCCAATTTTTAAATTAGTTGGCTACTCCATATTTTTAAATCAGCAGACTATAGGAGGAACAAGAGCACTCTAGGGGGAAAAAAGGAAAAAAAATTTAGAAAAGTAGCTTGAAGTAATGAAAAAACCCAGTGAAGTCAGTAGACTGGGTTTTTACTCTTATTTTAGCTTTGTGAGTATAACTAAATTATCTAATTTCCCTGGATCTTAGAGTCTGATCTAAAAACAAAGTAAAATGAACAACAAAGACCTATTGTACAGCACAAGGAACCCTTATAATAACCTATGGTGGGAGCACATCTGAAAAATAATATAGATAGACAGGTATGAATTACTTTGTTATATGTACATTTGAAATTAACACAATATTATAAATCAACTATGCATCAATAAAATAAATATCAGCAAAGGAAGTTGTAGAGCTAGGAGAGACGTTAGACTTCATCAAATCCAAACTGTTCTTTAAAAGAGGAGAAAAGTGAGTTTCAGAAAGGTCTAATAAAATCATAGCAAGTCAGTAAGTCAGGCATATTCTCTGAGCTCCACTCCAACTATGACCTAAATCAAATGTTTACATTAAAAAGTGGTAAAAACAATTTATAAAGAAAAAAAAAAATATATATATATATATAGTCACCTATATTTCCAAAGCCAAACAATTTGACAGTTGCCTGTTGATAAGTCAGGTAAAATCCCAATTCATTAGTTTTCTGGGTGGATAGGCAATGAGATGAGGGTGGGCATTCAGAATGTGGGTATAAGTCAAATTGTTGCCAGTATACATTATCTCACTAGGAAAAAAAGACTGCAGCATTCTCCTCTCTGAGACCTCATTCAAAGCTGCTAAGGAAAGAGAATCTTCAGAAATTTATTTTTTCCCTTCTCACCCTCCTCATACTGACTCTCTTGGGAGGTGGAGCCAATGAACAATAAAATGATCAAAAGACTCACTGCCTGGATGGGGTCGAAAAAAGGCTGATGCTGTGTGTGCCTGAATTAGGAAGTTTGGGTCTGGTTTTCTCATTGTCTTTATTCTTAACATTTGCTGGACTCATGCACAAATGAGACTAGCTTCTAGACCACCAAAAGACCCTTGTGATTCAATACATGATGCCAACCTCTGCCTGTCCTGGGATCTGTCATAGAATAAGACTGTAGGGTGAGTTCCCACACTTCCAACCAGCCCTTTTCAAATACTGGGAATCCTTGGAAACACAGCATCTTCATCCACTTCCAGGTGTATGATCACTGCTACAGATTAGTGCATCGGATTTAACTTGCAAAGTTTGAAAAAAATGTGATATACAAGTTATGTCGGAAGGAAAGTCAGGAAAGCTCTACAGAGACAAGGGGAGCCCCCAGGAAGGTGCTATAGACTCTAAGAGCAACATTAGCCTGAAGGAAGTTTACTGGGGCATGTCTTATGATCAATACCTGCAGCAGAAGGGTTTGGGCAGAGAGAGAAAGCCTCAGGTGACCATAGGAAACTCTGAGACTGGGATTGTCTAGCTTCAAGTGGCTCTTTTCCCAAGGCGAGGGGATGCTGTTGTGAACCAGTCATTGGGTTCAGGTGACCCAAGGGAAGGGCTGTGACTGGACAAGAGCGTTTCTCAGAGAGAAGTGAGAGCTGTCACTCGACAGCACTCCCTACAGCCCCAGAAAATGTGGAATAGAGCCTTTTCAGTAGGCTTGCAAATGAGACCGCCAAAATGCTCTGAGGAGAAGTGACTTGCCCAAGGTGATTTGCCCAAGGTCACACGATCACATGACACTGTTGGGGGAACCTCAGCCTCCATCTGCAGAACTAAGTCAAGAATTTGTTCCTTGAGAGGATACAGCCTTCCTTCCATTGGTTTAGAAAGTGCAAACAAAGACATCAACCCATATGACTTAAATAATGATCTGTTAAGATTTCCATTTGAGACATAAAGATACCATCTCAATCATTTAGTCAATAGTGCCTCATTCTTTATATGCAGGCTTTTGTGACAGATTCGGGGGTCAAAAGATGAGAAAGCCCTAAACCCTTCAACCAGGAAACTCACAAGCTAGTGCAGGTAATGGACCCCTCATCAAATAACTATTACAGTATGATACGTGGTAAATAAATGGTAATCCAATGTAACAACTGCTAAAGCTGAGGTTTGGGGAAAACTGGAAAAAATATTAATTTTCCCTGGGAGTACTTGGAAAATCTGCAAGAACAGGTGATTCTGGTACTGTATTTAGCAAAGGTGTCCTCGCGTGAAAAGTAACAGAAAACTCTTCAAGGAGAGGATGAAAGACATATTGGTATGATAGTGCATAGTCTTCTCAGAAAAGGCTCAATCACTTGCCCAAGGTCTCCTCGCGGGTAAGTAGCCACGCTGGCACTGCAACCCAGCCTTTGGCTGTGCAGTTAACTTTCCTTTTGTAGTGTTTTCTGAAAAAGATGCAGCACTTAGTAAATGGAATATACTATGATGTCACACTTTCTCAGTGCTCCCCTTATGCAGATTTCTCTTTCTTTCTCCTCTTTTGCAGACTTCCAAGATGTGCACATTATGGTATTCGCTGGGTTCGGCTTCCTCATGACCTTCTTGCGGAAATATGGCTTCAGTGGTGTGGGCATCAACCTACTTATAGCTGCTCTGGGACTCCAGTGGGGCACTATTATACAGGGGATCATTCGTAGCCACGGACAGAAATTCCTAATAGAAATGAAAAAGTGAGCACCCATTACTTTCCAATCATTGTGTTTTCAGAGCAGTTGTTTCTCTTCTTAGTCTCCTAAAAGTCAGCCTCTGAACTAGCTTGCAGATTGTCTCCCTTCCATGAAACAAAGATCATTGGGATCCAAGGATCTAAATCAATGCCTTGCTCAACTGAACTGGGCCATATATTCATGTCTATATGCTCTCTGATTTGCCCTTAAGGGTATAAGAAATCCCCTTCCATAAAATTATTATTCCTTTCATTTTAGCTAGAGAGGGCAAAAATCCTTCTTTAGTAATTTTTCTGAGACTATTTTTGGCATGTAAAGGCTCTAGAAGGTAATTCATTTATCAGATCAACAGAAATAAGGTAAAACCCTAAAAGAAGTAAAGAACAGGTAGGCTAAAGGAAATGTGAGAGTAACTAAAGATTGCATGGTGAATGGAGGTGGAGGTGGGCAAGGAAGTGGGAGAGGATAAAAGTAGGTCTGGAAGAAGCACCTGATGGGAGGGAACAGATGGGGAGAGGGGGCTTGAACTCTGGACAAGGGGATGCTATATTCATTACAAGTCACTTATTTGAGTTGCGCATTGTTTTTCAACGTCTTATTTCTTCTTCCCTCAGCATGATACACGCAGACTTCAGTACAGTCACAGTTCTGATTTCTTTTGGAGCTGTCCTGGGTAAAACAAGTCCAATCCAGATGCTGATCATGACAATTTTAGAAATTACTGTCTATGCTGCCAATGAATATCTGGTTTTTGAGATATTATGGGTAAGGGTTCAATTGATACTTACCTAGCTTTGAACAGCACAACACACGTTAGATGCCCACCATAAATAAGCAGGGACAAACCTTGGTGGCCGTGACACCATAGCAAGTAATAGTCATAGTCATTTGAGTAACTATTGTAAACTAGAAATTCTATAAACATTATCTAATTGCATTGACACCACAACAGTGTTAGACAGGTATTATGATGCATTATTATGATTCATTTATAGACAATGAAACTGATGATTACAGATACTAAATGACCAACTTGCCTGAATCTGAATTCAAATCCAGAATTTCCTAGCTCTACAACTCTTTTTATGTAAATACACTTTCTATCAATGACCAATTCCTATTTATATTTCAACTACTAAATGAATTGCCCTTTCAAAGTCTTTTATTAAAGCTTAGATCAAATGTCTTCCCCTCCATGAAAATCTGATTGATTCCCCCAAGGGAAATTGAATATGTCGGGCACTCTCCAGTATTCTATTTATTCTCGTTGTTGTTCAGTCGCTAAGTTGTGTCCATCATTTGGGGACCTCATGGACTACAGCACAGCAGGCTCCTCCATCCTCTACTGCCTTCCAGAGTTTGCTCAAATTTGTGTCCATTTATGCTTCTAGTGAACATGTGACTTGATAACAAGTACTTTGGCAAATTTCTAGGTATCATGTGTTGGTGATTCAGTTGCAAACGTCTCTTCATAGAGTTTACAGTCTAGTGGGAGAGACAGACATCCAACAAATATTCATAAATTCAACCACCTACCCATAGAATCACAAACACACACAAAATTATTACTATAAATTGCAACACATACTATGAAAAATAAATAGAAGGGCTCTGAGGAAATATACCTAGAAGACCTAATTTAGATTGTGGAATCAAGGAAGTTTTCTTTGAGGAAAGTGACAGCTAAACTGGACCTGAAAGGTATGTAAGAGTTTATCAAGCATGAAAATGTAAATAAATTAACAAATTTGTATCATTTTTCTACTTTCATAAGTACACAGCAATGCCTTGTGTTTGGAACTCTGAACTTGCCCTCTAGAGACAAGAACTGTAGGAAACTGCATCATATCCACTCAGTGTTCTAAAGAGGGACCTAAAATACATTTCTTTAAATGAATCTTGGACCTCAACTGGTTTTCATGTCATCATAGCAGAGTCAATGAATACAAAAGTCATGCTTGTTTTGTAACAGGTGCAATGCATAATATCGCACTAAGAATCTGTTTAACCTGAAAAGGTAACCTAAAATGTATTGAGTGCCCACTAAGAACCTAGCCCTTGAAAAACACAGTCCCATCTAAATCCCACCACAACTGTACTGGCTAGGTAACATTTCTCCATTTCACACAACTGGAGATTCAAAGAAGTAGAAATAATTTGTCTAAAGTCACATCAGAGAAGTACCTGACCTAGGACTGAAAGTCAGTTCTGTGTTGCTCCAATGCCCGTGCCTTTTCTTTTACATGATCCTGTTTTATTCCCCTTTCTCTGACACATTCATTTTCTCTCTTGATCTTTTTTGTTTAACGCATGAAGCAGTCCTTAATGACCTCCCTCCTGTGTTGTGTCACCTCTATTTACATGAATGCTTTCCCCCCTCAGGCCTCTGATACTGGAGAATCGATGACCATCCATGCCTTTGGGGCTTACTTTGGTTTGGCTGTAGCAGGCATCTTGTATCGATCAGGATTGAAAGAAGGACATCCCAATGAAGAGTCTGTATACCACTCGGACTTGTTTGCGATGATTGGTGAGTTGGGATGAAGTTGCCTGATTCTTGTCTATTTGCTCAGACACAAGGGAATGCCTCTCTTTCCCCCTAACTCTTAGACAACAAAGCCTAAAAGTAAAGACAGCATGTCTGTGCCCAAGGTAAACAACTTCCTCTGGACTGTCTTTCATATTCAGAACGATTAATAATATCCGTTTCTGTGATTTACTGCAGGGACTCTTTTCTTATGGATATTTTGGCCTAGCTTTAATTCTGCCTCTGCTGGTGAAGCAAAGAAACAGTACAGGGCCATCGTGAACACATACTTCTCTCTCGCTGCCTCTGTGGTCACAGCCTACGCATGTTCCAGCCTTCTCGAGAGCCGAGGCAAGCTCAATATGGTGAGTGCCATGTTAACCCCCATGGAAGTTTGCTAAGCGACCCTGATGGCTGCTCTGATGAGTAACTCATTTCTGCATCACTGCTGAGCTGCCAGAACAAATCACAACACTGTAGACCTTGGAGAATAATCTGAAAATAACATTCCTTTATTTTTCAGATGTGTACTGTGACAAATTAAAAAAATCTTATCAAGCAATTTAGTTTTACAGGGAATATAGTCAGGTTTCCCAGGTGGCTTAGTGGGTAAAGAATCTGCCTGCAATGCAGGAGATGCAGGAGACAAAGTTTCAATCCCCCAGTTGGGAAGATCCCCTGGAGGAGGGCATGGCAACCTGCTCCAGTATTCTTGCCTCGAAGATTCCACGGACAGAGGAGCCTGGCAGGCCACAGTCCATGGGGTTGCAAAGAGTCAGACATGACTGAAGCGACTGACCATGCACACAGGAATATAATCATGCCAAAAATCAAAGATCTGAAACATGTTTCTTTACTGATAGAGCCAACTGTCCCCAAGTTTTCAGAAAATCTTTCTTAGAAATAGCACTTTCTATAAGGGTAGAAAAAGAGTGGGAGAATGCAAGTTGGTTCTATTTTTCTAACAGCAAATATTTCAAAGAAATAACAACTAAATGTACTGAGGGATCCTGAATGGTGGTTTAGTTGCTAAGTCGTGTCAGAGGAGCCTGGCAGGCTACAGTCCATGGGATTCTCCAGGCAAGAATACTGGAGTGGGTTGCCGTTTCCTTCTCCAGGGATCCTGAATAGGATTCTGGAAAAGAAAAGGGTTATTAGTGGCAATATTGGTAAAATTCAAATAAGGTCTTCAATAGTAGTACACCAATGCTAATTTCTTAGTTCTGTGATGACGTAAGATGTTAACATTGGGGGGAACTGGATGTGGTATATATGGAAATCCTCTGCAATACTTTTGCAACTTTTACATGTCTATAATTATTTTGAAATAAAACATTTTTAAAAATCCCCCATAATGGTCTTTTTAGTTTCTTGCCTATGAGCTAAAGAAATGTCAGTGAAGGAATAATCCTCAAATCGGCCACTCTTTCTAAGCTGAGAGAGAAAAAAGATATTGTATCAAAATATTTCTAAACATAGCTAAGAACATGTCTTTTGGTTCTCTACAAATTGTTTCATGAGAAAAATAAATGAAAACAATTAAAAGAAGCAATCATGCATGGCTCAGTGGATCTCTTTCAAAAGTACTGACAACCTTTTTTCCTTTGGCAGAACAACCAGAATATAATTTTTCTGAGGAATTCTGGTAAATGGAAACTGGTTCCTCTTTCCTCCATTCTCAGATGTTCTCAGAACAGTGACACTTGGCAAAAGCTGTTGTCTCTGATGTGTAATATGTACATTTCAATGCCTTTAAATCCTGTCCTTGATTAGTGGAACATCAAGGACTCAGCAAAGCACGCAGCAGCCATAAGCCTGTTTCAGTTCACAGTAACCATAAACGCATTCCAAAGCTGCGTAAAGAGGCCGAACACTGCCAGAATAACTGCTGCATATTCCCACCCTCCCACAACTTCTCTTGATTCTGCCACATCCCTCCCCACCCTAGTCTTACTAACTCCATCTCTCGTGAACAACCAAGGAACCCTATAAGAAAGATACCACAGGTCAACTGCTGGGAAGAAAGGCCTTCTGGAACTACAAAGAGCCTTCTTAAATAAGAATCCATAACCCTTCCAACTGAAGAATGTATGTGGAATCCATCGACCCTGAGATTGCTACAGTCCTTCTACACTCCAGCTCCTCTTGCTCACATTTCTGTGCTCCACGCAGGTTCACATTCAGAATGCAACTCTGGCTGGAGGAGTGGCTGTGGGCACTTGTGCGGACATGGAGATTCCCCCCTATTATGCTATGATCATTGGGAGCATTGCAGGAGCGGTCTCCGTGTTTGGGTTCAAGTTCCTGACTGTAAGTATTTACAGACACTCTCAGTCAAACTTTGGACATGCCCCATCACCTTCTCATATCCCACCAGCAGAGAAACGCTATGAAAAGTCCTTTCCTAAGCACCTCTCCTTGGAGCACTCAATGTGTCAGTGTTCCTGCGGTTTCTACTCTTTCTTGCCTTCTTTTGTGGATATCGGTTACTTGTAACAATATGACCTGAATGTTAACTACTTGTATTACTTTTCTCAGTTTTTGTCGTGGTTGACATTTGTTGATGATGTTTGCTTTGTGTAATTAAAGACTCTGAGCCCTTTCCAGAGGATTTAAGATCCCACCAGCAGGTAAGAATGAGCAGGACTTAAAATCACTTACCGTCACATCCATCTACCTAAGACTGAAATGAAAAGTTTTGCCACCAGTATATTCAGATTCTTTGATGTAAGTGGGTTTCAGATGTGGATGGGAAACTGGCCTGGAGATAAAAATTTTCCTGCATGTTCATTTACTTTAGTCACAGGGCTCTCTATAGCTAACAAAATAATAAGGCTTCCTCTTTTTACAATTTCAGCCACTTTTCACTACTAAACTGAGGATCCATGACACCTGTGGAGTCCATAACCTACATGGCTTACCTGGTGTGATAGGAGGCCTTGCTGGCATCATCACCGTAGCCTTGGAGGAATCTGACTCGTGAGTGAAAGAATGTTTTCCTATTCCCCAAGGTCAAGTGCTGTTTCCTCTCACTCTTGGAGAAACCCAGTGATAAGAGTTTTTTCTTTAGCAATCCAGACCACAGTTTGTAAGTTCTGTTCTTACTGAAGCCAAAGAGACATAACCGAGGGCCAAAGAAACATTTCCCAATTTGCATTTTAATAATCTGAATAGATACACGAGAGTAAGTAGGCTTGATTCTTGCTTAGTGGCCAGATTTGGGGTAGATTTCATGGTTAAGAGTCTAGTCCTTGGGTATACAGATTTAGCAACAATTTAATTTACTCAAGAGGAGTTGAGGGGGCAAACCTTGGAAAGTCCATTCACATGTGTGGGCAAAATTCACACATATCTCACACAGTAGATACAATACTTTGTCCTTGAGTCAAGCCTACTTACTCACATGTGTCTATTCAGATTATAAAAATGCAAATTGGGTTTATTGGCAAACATAGAACAAGGAAAGGTTAATATACTTAGGGGACATTTTTTCCAAATCATGGCAGCCTAACTTTAATAATGCTGTTAATTTTGTCTAATCCAGCATTTTGCAAGTCTATTTTATCATGGAATATTTTTCATCAGAACATCTTTTAATACCTTGTAAAAGATCTTGGTAAATTCTGGTAAAATTAACAGACAGCTTACAAAAGAAGAAAATCAAATGAGTATCATGATGGTGTGATCACTCACCTAGAGCCAGACATCCTGGAACGTGAAGTCAAGTGGGCCTTAGAAGGCATCACTATGAACAAAGCTACTGGAGATGATGGAATTCCAGTTGAGCTATTCCAAATCCTGAAAGATGATGCTGTGAAAGTGCTGCACTCAATATGCCGGCAAATTTGGAAAACTCAGCAGTAGCCACAGGACTGGAAAAGGTCAGTTTTCATTCCAATCCCGAACAAAGGCAATGCCAAAGAATGCTTAAACTACCGCACAACTGCACTCACCTCTCGCGCTAGTAAAGTAATGCTCAAAATTCTCCAAGCCAGGCTTCAGCAATACGTGAACCGTGAACTTCCTGATGTTCAAGCTGGTTTTAGAAAAGGCAGAGGAGCCAGAGCTCAAATTGCCAACATCCTCTGGATCACCAAAAAAGCAAGAGAGTTCCAGATAAACATCTATTTCTGCTTTATTGACTATGCCAAAGCCTTTGACTGTGTGGATCACAATCAACTGTGGAAAATTCTGAAAGAGATGGGAATACCAGACAACCTGACCTGCCTCTTGAGAAACCTATATGCAGGTCTGGAAGCAACAATTAGAACTGGACATGGAACAACAGACTGGTTCCAAATAGGAAAAGGAATACGTCAAGGCTGTATACTGTCATCCTGCTTATTTAACTTTTATGCAGAGTACATCATGAGAAACGCTGGGCTGGAAGAAGCACAAGCTGGAATCAAGATTGCTGGGAGAAATATCAATAACCTTAGATATGCAGATGACACCACTCTTATGGCAGAAAGTAAAGAGGAGCTAAAGAGCCTCTTGATGAAAGTGAAAGAGGAGAATGAAAAGGTTGGCTTAAAGCTCAACATTCAGAAAACTAAAATCATGGCATCTGGTCCCATCACTTCATGGGAAGTAGATGGGGAAACAGTGGAAGCAGTGTCAGACTTTATTTTTCTGGGCTCCAAAATCACTGCAGATGGTGATTGCAGCCATGAAATTAAAAGACGCTTACTCCTTGGAAGAAAAGTAATGACCAACCTAGATAACATATTAAAAAGCAGAGACATTACTTTGCCAACCAAAGTCCGTCTAGTCAAGGTTATGGTTTTTCCAGTGGTCATGTGTGGATGTGAGAGTTGGGCTGTGAAGAAAGCTGAGCGCCGAAGAATTAATGCTTTTGCACTGTGGTGTTGGAGAAGACTCTTGAGAGTCCCTTGGACTGCAAGGAGATCCCACCAGTCCATTCTAAAGGAGATCAGCCCTGTGTGTTCTTTGAAAGGAATGATGCTAAAGCTGAAACTCCAGTACTTTGGCCGCCTCATGCGAAGAGTTGACTCATTGGAAAAGACTCTGATGCTGGGAGGGATTGGGGCAGGAGGAAAAGGGGACTACATAAAATGAGATGGCTGGATGGCATCACCGACTCGATGGATGTGGGTTTGGGTGAACTCTGGGAGTTGGTGATGGACAGAGAGGCCTGGCGTGCTGCAATTCATGGAGTCGCAAAGAGTTGGACACGACTGAGCAACTGAACTGAACTGAAACCCTTTCTGAGGAAGATATTTTCATCACTTCTGAAGAAAAAGGTGGTTCTTGTATATGTGCTTATAAGAATTTGTGAACATGGACTAAGAGTTTCAAAGAAAATATATGAGATTAAAGAAAAATTGTAGTAACTGTTTGCTGGTATGTCATGCTGCACTCTGGCCAGAAGGTGGCAGGCATGCACACCCTCAGGAGATGCCGTTTTTATTGCCAGGCATGTTGGACAAACAATTCTGTATTTTTTGCCTCCTAGGGCTAAGACGCTCAGTCAGTTGGCCGCGCTAGGTTCATCCATTGCAACAGCACTTGTTGGAGGGCTAATCACAGGTGAGCATAAAAAATAAACATTTCCCTCTAACTCATGCTGTCAACATAATAGATATTATTAAACATTGGTAAACAAAATTTTTCTACACTTCTGACAGTAATCAGGTAAGCTCCAGGGGATGACTTTATAACAGTATTTTAATTACTAAGCAGGTTGATTTTCCTTTTCAGCCTCATGACATGATTTATTTTCTCCCTGCTTTCACAGGTGTGATTTTAAAGATTCCTTTCTGGGCGCAACCACCTGATGAGGACTGCTATGATGATTCTGTTTACTGGGAGGTACTGTGTAGTGTTCTGAGGATGCGTATGATGACTATACTAGGCAGCGTTCTGCCCACCACGTGTCTAGATGTCTGTGTGGCATCCTTATGACAAAATTGGGGAACTCCCTACTTATAGAGAGAAATTGAAACAATGTGCCCAGAAAGATAAAATCAGAAGCTATGATATCTTGCAAAGCGGAAACTAGATGAAGGAAAAACAGACTTTAGTTGACAAGTACCCTTTCACTCCTCTAAGAGCAATAAAAAAAAAAAAAGCTCCTCATAAAAATATAGGAATCCTGGGCAGCTGTGTGAGATTTTACATCACATATAAGTAGACCGAGCAGGTGGGACATGCAGGGTTGAAGAATCTTGGTGAGGATACAAGAAGTTCTGTGACTCACGAAACATTAGCTTCTTTCCATCCTCCGGTTTCTACCTCTTTATTTCGTTGACATTTTCTTCCAAATTATTTCCTGCAAAGCCTAAGAGTGACAGATACTTGGATGCGTTCAAATGGGATTTTCAAAGAGAACAGGTTTGCGAAAGAGAATGTAGTCAGGATGGGCGGGATAAATATTTTTGTTCTTTTGTTTCTTCCCAACTCAAACAATTTTTATTCCCAGTTCTTTCTATACTTGAATAGTAACTACAGAAAATATCTTTGTTTCAATACTAACCTGTGATAAGTCCAGTGAAAGAAAGTGTAAAAAGTGCCTTAATCTTTTTTTTTTTCTTAAGGTTCCTAAGAGTACAGAATATGACAACCGTTTCCATGAACTTCTCGACCCCCCATTATATCATGGAGCCTAAAAGCCTGTGCCTCAGCTTCTTTTCCCATTATCTAGACTTGAAACAAAATGGCAGCTTCCAATGAGTATATGGAATGGAATGGATAGATCCTGAGCCCCACATATCCAGTGTGAAAACATTTTAACAAAATCTGGAGAGGTCTCTTCACATCAGTGATTCTTTAATTGAAGAAATGTGACTCATACAACAGATGGTCAAATGGATTCTTGCCAGTGGGTGGTTACAGGGTGAATATTCCATGTATTTTCTTGTATTTTTTTCCACATGGAGGAGGATTTACAATGAAACCAGCACTTTCTAATCATGTCAGTTCCTTAATGTACATACTATGTCTTCAATCCCAAAGATTATAACTGAAGCCAATGAAACAACAATTTATGTAAGAAATAAGAAGGAAATGTATGTATGTAAACAGGAATATGATTTTTTTTTTTGACAGTGCTTTCTGGATTTTAAAAATGGTCTATTTTAGAAGAATTGTGTTTTATTTGGCAGACTTGCTGAGGATTTAAATTCAGAAGGCCGTCTCTGAAATAGCTTTGAGGACTGTTCCAAAGAGCGGGAGCAGGGGGTGGGGTGGGGTGGGGGACAGGGTACATAAGAGTTTTGCAACAAAGACCAGGTGATCAGAACATCAAAAAATTACTGATTAAAGAAAACCAGGTATTTCAAGTTAATGAATTTAACTCTTTTCTAAGTATGGAAAGATGCAAGAGTCTGAGCTCACTGCAATCATTCATTTGATGTGCACCTTAGCTCTCTAGGGTCAAGTCTTGTTCTTTTCCTTCCGGAGTTCCCTCAAGGTGCGCTGTGAAGGTGCCTGCAGTGACTGAGGGCTTGATGGTGGGCATTCTGTGTTTTCATCCTGAGTTCCTTCAAGGCTCACCCTTGGGAACAGAGTTAGTGGCTGGTGGCTGCAACATCTTTCATATTCTGATATGGCAAGCAATGTTTTTCATTCACAGTTTGAATATTCTTATACTTCACTTCTTTTGCATGTTTACTATTTGAAACAAGAGCTCAAATGCTATCTGACCAAAGTCTATTTTGTATAAAATGCCAGTGGATTAAATGTCATTATAAAATAAAATGTTTGTCTTTGGCTCTTTTTTCTTCTGTGGTTAGAATTCACTTTAGTAACAAGCACCTGCCCACACACACACACATACACCACACATTGTTCATGTTTAGTCCATACTCAATTCAAAGAAATTGTTACTGGACTGTGAAGAAGGCTGAGCGCGGAAGAATTGATGCTTTTGAACTGTGGTGTTGGAGAAGGCTCTTGAGAGTCCCTTGGACTGCAAGGAGATCCAACCAGTCCATTCTGAAGGAGATCAGCCATGGGATTTCTTTGGAAGGAATGATGCTAAAGCTGAAACTCCAGTACTTTGGCCACCTCATGCAAAGAGTTGACTCATTGGAAAAGACTCTGATGCTGGGAGGGATTGGGGGCCGGAGGAGAAGGGGACGACAGAGGATGAGATGGCTGGATGGCATCACTGACTCAATGGATGTGAGTTTCAGTGAACTCCGGGAGTTGGTGATGGACAGGGAGGCCTGGCGTGCTGTGATTCATGGGGTCGCAAAGAGTTGGACATGACTGAGTGACTGATCTGATCTGATCTGATCTGAACAACTTAATTAAATTTGCCCATTCCAGTCCATTTTAGTTCACTGATTCCTAAAATGTTGATGTTCACTCTTGCCATCTCCTGTTTGACCACTTCCAATTTATCTTGATTCATGGACCTAACATTCCAGGTTCCTAAGCAGTATTGTTCTTTACAGCATTGGACTTTATTATCACCACCAGACACATCCACATCTGGGCGTTTCCAGTTTGGCTCAGCTTCTTCATTCCTTCTGAAGCTATTTCTCCACTCTTCTCCAGTAGCATATTGGGCACCTACTAACCTGGGAAGTTCATCTTTTGGTGTCATATCTTTTTATCTTTTCATACTGTTCATAGAGTTCTCAAGGCAAGAATGCTGAAGTGGTTTGGCATTCCCTTCTCCAGTGGACCACATTTTGTCAGAGCTCTCCACCATGACCCATCTGTCTTGGGTGGCCCTACATGGCATGGCTCATAGTTTCTTTGAATTAGACAAGGCTGTGAGCCATGTGATCAGTTTGGTTAGTTTTCTGTGATTGTGGTTTTCATTCTGTCTTCCCTCTGATGGATGAGGATTAAAGGCTTGTGGAAGCTTCCGGACAGAAGGGACTGGCTGTGGGGAAACTGGGTCTTGCTCTGGTTCTGCTAATGAGTGGGGCTGTGTTCCCTGCCTGTAGTTTGGCCTGAGGCCAAACTATAGTAGGGGTAATGGCATGAATAGCAACCTCCTTCAAAAGGACTTTCACCAGCATGCTGCAGGTCCCAGGACTGCAGCATTCAGTGCCCCTGTCATCCCGGGCCTCCTGGACATTCAGAGGCAAGTCTGGATCAGTCTTTTGTGGGGTCACTGCTCCTTTCTCCTGGGTCCTGGCGTGCAAAATGTTGGTTTGTGCCGTCCAAGAGTCTGCTTCCCCAGTCCTGTGGAAGTTCTGTAATCAAATCCCACTGGCCTCCAAAGTCAAATTCCCTGGGAGTTCTCAGTCCCTTTGCTGGATCCGCAGGCTGGGAAACCTGCTGTGGGCCCTAGAACTTTTGCAACAGTGCAAGAACTTCTTTGGTATAATTGTTCTGCAGTTTGTGGGTCGTCTGCTCGGTGGCTCTGTGGTGGTATTAATGGTGACCTCCTCCAAGAGGACTTATGCTGCACGCCACACCTCCCAGGTCGGCTGCAGCCAGAGCCCCTGTCCCTGCGGCAGGCCACTGCTGACCCCTGCCTCCACAGGAGACCCTCAAACACTCAAAGGCAGGCCTGGCTCAGTCTCCTGTCGAGGTCACTGTTCCTTTCCCTGGATCCTGATGCACACAAGGGCTTTGTCTGCACCCTCCCAGCATCTCTGGCAGGTATGAGGTTTAATTCTAAATGCAGTTTCTCCCATCCTACCGTCTTGTTCGGGCTTCTCCTTTGTCCTTGGATGTGGGGTATCTTTTCTTGGTGGGATCCAACGTTCTCCTATTGATGGCTGTTCAGCAGCTAGTTGTGATTTTGGTGTTCTTGCGGAAGATGAGCTCACGTCCTTCTACTCCACCATCTTGACAACTGTGGTTTACTTACTTATATAAGTATTTTTTAAAAAATCAAGTTAATGCCTCATGTTATAGCATAAGTTTTTAAAAACTGAGTTTGGTAAAGGTAAACAACATAATCATATAAAATCATTTCTAGAGAAATAACGTGAAATTTTTTTCTCTCTGTTAACTGTGAAGATTTTTCTTCTGTTTCAGGAGTCCCGAACTCTTGCCAGGATGTGCTTAAGCATCAAGGAGGCCTTTTCATAATTAATAGGACTTCAGAACTGAAAATCTACAATAACAGTGAATTAATATACTATTTCTCTGGAAAAGCTGTATTTAAAATATTTTACAAATAGGTGACTTTTTTCAAACCTACTTCAATTTCTCTTTCAAATAGGCTTTTTGAAGTGTGCTTACTTATAAAAGCCCACTGTCCCCTCTCCTGCTGATCATCACAAAGAATCATCCTCATCACCAGGATGTCCCAAGACCTCCTTGTTCCTGCTGATCATAAGGCAACATTCAGAGGGTTTCCAGAGAGTTCATTTGGATATGCAAGTCAATAGATTTCAAAAAAAACACACCACCAACATTTATTCTAAAGTGGCTATTTGAGGGACTTCCCCGGAAGTTCAGTGGTTAAGACTCTGTACTTCCAATGCAGGGGAAAGGGTTCACGCCCTGATTGGGGAACTAAGATCTCACAAGCCCTATGGTGTGGCCATAAATAAATAAAGCGGCAGCACATATAGTAAAATTGAAATGATACAGTGAAGATTAGCATGGCCCCTGCACAAGAATGAAATGTACTTCATGAAGTATTCAATATTTTTTAAAAGATACAAATGATTATGTATAAAATAAACTAAAAGGATATATTGTACAGCACAAAGAATGTGACCAATATTTTATAATAACTATAAGTGGAGTATAAACTTTAACAATTATGACTCACTATATTGTGATTATATAATATTCTACATCAACTTATAGACTTATGTAATACTCTGCATCTGCTATTCTTCAGTAAAGTTGTTCCTTGATATTTTTGTAGGTATTTTTTAATCAACATAAATCCAAATGTCACCTTTCCGTATATTTTATTGTTATCCTCCTGAGATGAAATCTATTAAAGGATGGCCAAATATCTTCAGAAAATAACTTGGATATTTTGCTCAATCAGTTCACTTCAGTTCAGTTGCTCAGTCACGTCCAACTCTTTATGACCCCATGAACCACAGCACGCCAGGCCTAACTATCCATCACCAACTCCCAGAGTTCACCCAAACCCATATCCATTGAGTTGATGATGCCATCCAACCATCTCATCCTCTGTCAACCCCTTCATCTACTGCCCTCAATCTTTCCCAGCATCAGGGTCTTTCAAATGAGTCAGCTCTTCACATCAGGTGGTCAAAGTATTGAGAGTTTCAGCTTCATCATCAGTCCTTCCAATGAATACCCAGGATTGAGCTCCTTTAGGATGGACTAGTTGGATCTCCTTGCAGTCCAAGGGACTCTCAAGAGTCTTCTCCAACACCACAGTGCAAAAGCATCAATTCTTTGGCGCTCAGCTTTCTTTATAGTCCAACTCTCACATCCATACATGACTACTGGAAAAACCATAGCCTTGACCAGACAGACCTTTGTTGACAATGTAATGTCTCTGCTTTTTAATATGCTGTCTAGGTTGGTCATAACTTTCCTTCCAAGGAGTAAGCGTCTTTTAATTTCATGGTTGCAATCACCATCTGCAGTGATTGGAGCCCAAAAAAAATAAAGTCAGCCACTGTTTCCACTGTTTCCCCATCTATTTCCCATGAAGTGATAGGACCGGATGCCATGATCTTAGTTTTCTGAATGTTGAGCTTTAAGCCAACTTTTTCACTCTCCTCTTTCACTTTCATCAAAAGGCTCTTTAGTTCTTCTTCACTTTCTGCCATAAGGGTGGTGTCATCTGCATATCTGAGGTTATTGATATTTCTCCCAGCAATCTTGATTCCAGTTTGTGCTTCCTCCAGCCCAGCGTTTCTCATGGTGTGCTCTGCATATAAGTTAAATAAGAAGAATGACAATATACAGCCTTGACGTACTCCTTTTCCTATTTGGAACCAGTCTGTTGTTCCATGTCCAGTTCTAACTGTTGCTTCCTGATCTACATACAGATTTCTCAAGAGGCAGATCAGGTGGTCTGGTATCCCCATCTCCTCAGAATTTTTGGCAATTTTGCTCAATACCTTTTTGAAATAACTAGACTTCCCACAAGTTTTTATTTTAAAATAACCTTCAGCTTTCAGAAAAAGTTATAAGTAGAGTACAAAGAGCTGTTTTTTTCTCTTTTTTTTTTTTGAAGCTTTTATGTTTCTAGGCTGCATAAACAGTGAATACTTTAGAATGTATTTCTTATTAACAAATAATCTCTCAACCAGAATAAAACCATCAAAACCTAGAAATTAAAATGGTTGAATTATGACCATTGTTAGTCCAGGCTGCCATGACAAAATACCATAGATTGGGAGGTTTAAACAACAGAAAGTTATTTTCTCACTGCTTTGGAAGCTGGAAGTCCAAGATCAAGGTGTTGGTCAATTTGGTTTCCGTTGAGAACCTTCTTTCCGGCTTGTAGACATCTGCCTTCGTGTGCTCACATGGCTTTTTTAAAGTGTATGAACACACAGCAAGAAACAGAAAACTTTTTCTTCTTATAAAACAACCAACTTGTCAGATAAAGACCCCACCCTTATGATCCACTTTAACCTTATCTCCTAAAAATTCTATCTCATATTGGGAAGAGGGTAGGCGAGTGGAGTGGCTAGGGATTCATGAATTTGAGAAACACAATTCAGTCCATAGAAACTGTCAAGTCCTGAAACACCATTCAAGTTTCACCAAATGTCCCAGGGATGCCCTATACAGCGGAAGGATCCAGTTCCAAATCACGTTTTTGCCTTTAGTTGTCATTTCTCTCTAACCTCTGTCTAACAGTTCCTCATTCTGCCTTTGATTGTTATGACCTTGATACTTTGGAAAATTATAGGCTGGTTATTTTGTAGAACAAAATAAAAAGGTCAGAGTACTTCCCATGATTTTCTTAACTAACATACAGTAGAAGTTCTATTTACTGACATCCATTTTACTCAACTGATGGAATTAAGCAAACTCTCTGTTCTATTACTGTAATCATATTATTCTAACAAATACGTGTTACCAGTTTACTTAATAATTGAACAATGCAATTTTAGCAACTTGTCAATAAGGAGTCTTTCTAAAACACCCAATTCAAAACTTATTCATGTTTTATAAATACATTTAATATGGCCAGCAATTTCTATGGTAAATTTCTATTTTGAATTTATTAGAAAGTGAAAAGTTTGGGAGTCCCCAAGATCACACTCAGTTTCAATAATTTGTTAGAAAGAGTTACACAATTCAGAAAACTATTATTCCTGTGGCTCTCATTTATTATAGCAAAAGGATACAGATTAAAATCAGGTGAAATAAGCAGCACATAAGACAATGTCTAGGATATTTCCAGACAGTCTTCCGGTTGTCTGTTCCCAGTGGAGTCAAGAGAACTGGACTTACTAGTAGCAATGACTTGTGGCCACATGCATGAAGTACTGGCAACAAGATCACCCAGCCTTGACTTCCAGAGTTTTTATTCAGGCTTGGTCATATACACATGACTGACCACCCACGTGGTCTTCACCCTCCAGAGACTGAGCTGTTACCACACAGCCCAAGACCACATCATAAACCACATTATTACCAGAGACGGTCCAGGTGGCCCAAGGTTTCCAGTAAACAAATACACTTTTATCAAGCAGGACATTTCAAGCTGCAGGAGTTACCTCCCAGAAGCTCAGAGTAAATACCAGACCTCAAATAATTATATGTTATCAGTTTACTTACGCTTGCTTGAACGATGTGTTTTTAATAAGTTGCTTATATCAGTTCAGTTCAGTCACTCTGTTGTGTCCGACTCTTTGTGACCCTATGAATCACACAGCACACCAGGCCTCCCTGTCCATCACCAGCTCCCGGAGTTCACTCAAACTCACGTCCATCAAGTCGGTGATGCCATCCAGCCATCTCATCCTCTGTAGTCCCCTTTTCCTCCTGCCCCAATCCCTCCCAGATCAGAGTCTTTTCCAATAAGTCAACTCTTCGCATGAGGTGGCCAAAGTACTGGAGTTTCAGCTTTAACATCATTCCTTCCAAAGAGCACCCAGGACTGATCTTCTTTATAATGGACTGGTTGGATCTCCTTGCAGTCCAAGGGATCCTCAAGAGTCTTCTCCAACACCACAGTGCAAAAGCATCAATTCTTCGGTGCTCAGCTTTCTTCACAGTCCAACTCTCACATCCATACATGACCACAGGAAAAACCACAGCCTTGACTAGTTGGACCTTTGTTGGCAAAGTAATGTCTCTGCTTTTGAATATGCTATCTAGGTTGGTCATAACTTTTCTTCCAAGGAGTAAGCGTCTTTTAATTTCATGGCTGCAATCACCATCTGCAGTGATTGTGGAGCCCCCAAAAAATAAAGTCATCCACAGTTTCCACTGTTTCCCCATCTATTTCCCATGAAGTGATGGGACCAGATGCCATGATCTTCGTTTTCTGAATGTCGAGCTTTAAGCCAACTTTTTCACTCTCCTCTTTCACTTTCATCAAGAAGCTTTTTAGTTCCTCGTCACTTTCTGCCATAAGGGTGGTGTTATCTGCATATCTGAGGTTATTGATATTTCTCCCTAGCACCTTTCAAAAACATATGATTCAATGTTCATTTATTTTAGAAATGCAATAAATGAAAGTGGTGGTTTCTAGGTTGGATATATTAGAAAGACTGTAAAAACAAGTTATTAAAACAACAACAACAACAAAAAGAGACAAACTGCACTTGTATCAGACAAGAGCAACACATAAAATAAAGACAGTGATAAAGACTGGAAAGTAAACAGCACAAAAATCTAGAAAGATTCTTCATTCAGAGCTCTGGTCTAGCTACTTTAAGTTACTTAAAGAATGTGAAGTTGAGCATCTTAGACAATGTACTTTTTGTGTAATTTATGCCAGGAAGAAGATAGAAAATTTCAATCAGCAGACAAAGGCAAGCCCTTGACCTTACAACAAAAGGTTGGTGAATAATGCATGTGCGTGGGTCTTTATTCTCTAATTCTTTTTTTAGTTTTAAGCAAGTTTTTCAATACTATGCCAGACATTAGATAACAGAGATTTGACCATGTTGAATTTTACCTAAACCCTGTGATTCTGGAAATAGGGAATTGTAAAGGAATCTTATCATTTTGTGTTCCAGAAAACAACACAGTTTACATGGAAAAAAAAAAAAAAAAAAGCCTTTCACATATATTTGGATAAGACTCACAAAGTCCCTTGTTTACCTATAACAAGGCCAGGCACAAATTTCTATGCTCTGCCTAAATTATTTCCTGAACAACTGGTTTCACTGATCAATCAGGACAAAACACTTGTTAGAAAGACTGGTTAAGCTTCTGTCCTTCCAGAGCCCTGAACTTTAGCCCACCCCCATCCCCAGCATGAGCCTTTATCAGTCTATATTGTCTAGTGACATTACACCACTCTTTATAGTATAAAAACTATAACTTACAACAGTGTATACCCATTCCTTCCTTCCCGGTATTTATGCTACAGCTCTTATACATTTTACTTTACACATTAGAAACCTCAGAGTACGTGGTCATTATTTTTGTTTAAAAATTTAATTATCTTTTAAGGCACTTAAATAGAAAAATTTTATATATTTACCCAAATAGTCACCATTTCCAGTGCTCTTCATCCCTCTATGGATTTTATTTCCATCTGGTATAACTTTCTTTTTGCTTGAAAGATTTCCTTTAACATTTCCTGTAGTGCAGTACTTCTGGTGATGAACTCTTGTATCTTTTTTTCTTTTCAGTTTATCTAAACCAAAAATACTAACAACAAAAAATACCCCCCAAATAGTTCACTTATTTCTCCTACTCCCTACTCCCTGCTTCTGGCAACCATCAGTCTGTTCTCTATATCTATAAGCATAGTTTTTAAATATATATATACATTAGATTCCACACAAGGAGAGATTATATGTTATTAGTCTTTCTCTGACTGTTATCACTTAGCATAATACCCCTGAGTTCTATCTATGTTGTCGCAAATTACAAGATGTCTTTCTTTTTTATGGCTCAACAATAATCCACTGCAATACATATACCATAATTTTTTATCAACAGGCATAAGATTATAGTTAATAACATAGGAGATAAAATCAATTTATATTTTTAAAAGAGATAATCCAAAAGAATGGAGAAAAACAGGGGAAAAAAAGAGCAACATGTAAGATAAAAAATAGTTCACATCAAATATAAATGGTCTAAGGACTCAAAAGACTGAGATTGTCAGATTAAATAAACAATACAAAACCCAAATATATGCTGTCTTTAAGAAACACACTTTAAATATAAGGACAAGAATGGGCTTAAAAGTAAAAAGATGAGAAAAAGATATTCCATACTAACACTTGTAATAAGAAAGCTGGGAGAGTTGTATTAATATTGGACAAAGTAGATTCAAGAAAAAAAATACAGCTAGGTATTTAAAAAGGTAATTTCATAATAATAAAACAATCAAGAGGACATAAGCATTCTAAATATGCTTGCCCCTCATAACAAAACTTTAAAATACATGAAGCAAAAATGGATACAACTGCAAAGAAATATAGGTAAATTCACAATTATGATTTTTAAAAAAATTACCCCTCTCTGAATAGTTAATAGACACAGATAGAAAATCCCTAGTTTTCTCATTCAAATCTCAGGACATAAGGTTGAATATTTCCAGCAATTTTCTTTACACACTCAGAAGTAGAGCCTATAAAGAAACGTTTGATTGCTGGTCAACTTATCATCAGGGCTTCCTCGGTGGCTCAGTGGTAAACAATGTGCCCGCAATGCAGGAGATGATCCCTGGGTCAGGAAGATCCCTGGAGGAGGGCATGGCAACTCACTCCAGTATTCTCGCCTGGAGAATCCAGTGGACAGAGGAGCCTGGCAGGCTACAGTCCATAGGGTTGCAAAGAGTCAGACAAAACTGAAGCGACCTAGCTCACACTCACACAGCTTATCATCATTTCCAGGTGCTATGTTAATCAGAGCCAGACATGTAAATCAGCATGGTGAAGCAGCAATATTCTGGAGAGATTAATAGCTCTGGAGTCAGAGAAACCTGAATCCTCTCACATACCAACTATGCAACCTTGGTCAAATGGGTTAACTTCTTAGAGTCTCAGTTTTCTCATTTGTAATCATGGGCTAAAAATAGCATCATTAGGACATGTTACATAGTACATTGCCTATTATTATACAACAATTTGAAAGAATCAACTCCCATTTGGTCTGATCAGAACTCTTTTTTTGTCTGTCCTTCTATCCTGTTTTAGAGAAAGAGCTTAGTAGATGGGAACACTATTGAGTGTGGAGATCATGGAAAAGATGTCTCTGAAACCAAGTGTCACTTTTTATGCAAAGAAATATTGCCCTTTGTTCTGTGCCTGCAGCTGTCTCTTTTAGACTGTTCACATGTTTAAGACTTGGCTCAAGAAGGTTTTTGTAATGCCCACCAGACAGAATTATCTAGGATTGTGTTCTAGCAAGCCAAAGTCATGTTAAGCAAAGGAGTCAAGCAGTTATGTACAAAACATTTTAGTATCATCGCATGAAGTTGCATGGTGTAAATTACTGAAACAGGAGTAGACCTAAATCCTAATTGTAACTCTATTAGGAAGAAGTGCATGACCCTTACCAAACTGACTTTCTGGGTCTTCACTGCATTACCTATACAATGACAGAATTTGATACACATAGTCACTCAGTTTCCCCAAATTCTATGTTACTAGAAATGACTCTAGAAACAAAATGTTCAGAAGACTTCAATCATTCATTTACTCCTACATTTACTGACCAATTTAAATTCAGTAAGTTACTAGGAACTGTTATAGACATAGTAGCGGTTAGAGGATGGAGGAAATGGTATGTCGAAGAGTCCTTACTTTCAAGAATTTTTAATCCCTTGGAGAAAAAGAATAATAAAAGTAAATATATAATATAAAGGCAACTAGTAAAAATTTAAGGAAATACTAATATCAAGAAGGAAATATTTAGAGGGAGGCAACATGGGTGTACCTGTGACTGATTCTTGTTGATGTGTGACAGAAAACCACTAACAAAACAAGTGGAGGTGATGGAATTCCAGTTGAACTATTTCAAATCCTAAAAGATGATGCTGTGAAAGTGTTGCACTCAATATGCCAGCAAATTTGGAAAACTCAGCAGTGGCCACAGGACTGGAAAATTTACTTTTCATTCCAATCCCAAAGAAAGGCAATGCCAAAGAACACTCAAACTACCACACACTTGCACTCATCTCACATGCTAGCAAAGAAATGCTTAAAATTCTCCAAGCCAGGCTTCAACATTACATGAAACGTGAACTTCCAGATGTTCAAGCTGGATTTAGAAAAGGCAGAGGAACCAGAGCTCAAATTGCCAACATCTGTTGGATCATCAAAAAAGCAACAGAATACCAGAAAAACATCTACTTCAGCTTTGTTGACTATGCCAAACCCTTTGACTGTGTGGATCACAACAAACTGTGGAAAATTCTTAAAGTGATGGGAATACCAGACCTCCTGACCTCCTCCAGAGAAATCTGTATGCAGGTCAAGAAGCAACAGTTAGAACCAAACATGGAACAACAGACTGATTCCAAATTGGAAAAAGAGTGCGTCAAAGCTGTATATTGTCACTCTGCTTATTTAACTTATATGCAGAGTACATCATGTGAAATGCCAGGCTGGGTGAAGCACAAGCTGGAATCAAGATGGCCGGGAGAAATACCAATAACCTCAGCTATGCAGATAACACCACCGTTATGACAGAAAACAAAGAAGAACTAAAGAGTCTCTTGATGAAAGTGAAAGAGGAGAGTAAAAAAGCTGGCTTAAAACTCAACATTCAAAAAAGAAAGATCATGGCATCCAGTCCCATGATTTCATGGCAAATAGATGGGCAAACAATGGAAATTGTGAGATACTTTATTTTCTCTCGCTCCAAAATCACCGTAAATGGTGACTGCAGCCATGAAATTAAAAGATGCTTGCTCCTTGGAAGAAAAACTATGACCAACCTAGACAACATATTAAAAAAAAGAGACATTATTTTGCCAACAAAGTTCTGTCTAGTCAAAGCTATTTTTCCAGTAGTCATGTATGGATGTGAGAGTTGGACTATAAAGAAAGCTGAGCCCTGAAGAATTGATCATTTTGCACTGTGGTGTTGGAGAAAACTCTTGAGAGTCCCTTGGACTGCCAGGAGATCAAACCAGTCAATCCTGAAGGAGATCAGTCCTGAATATTCATTGGAAGGACTGATGCTGAAGCTGAAGTTCCAATACTTTGGCCACCTGATGGGAAGAACTGACTCATTGGAACAGACCCTGATGGTGGGCATGATTGAAGGCAGGAGGAGAAGGAGACGACAGAGGATGAGATGGTTGGATGGCATCAATGACTCAATGTACATGAGTTTGAGCAAGCTCCGGGAGTTGGTGATGGACAGGGAAGCCTGGTGTGCTGCAGTCCATGGGGTCACAGAGTCAGACACGCCTGAGTGACTGAACTTAACTTAGTTGTCCAACATAGTGTCCAACTCTTTTCAACCCCATGGACAGTAGTCTGCCAGGCTCCTCTGTCCACGGGATGTTCTGGGCAAGAATACAGGAGTGGATTGCCATTTCCTTCTCCAAGAATCCATGTTTTATATGAAAAGAAAATCCCTCCAGGCTTTAGGCCTTAATTCAGGGTAATTGTAAAACTAGACAGTTGACTATAGTATAGCTCAAATATTATTAGCACTGTTACCAAGTCCAAACTCAGTCTGCTCACCACATGACAAGCCAATGAATCCGAGAGACAAGGTGTTAAGGCAAGGAATATGACTTTATTCAGAAAGCAAGCTGACAGAGAAGATGGCAAACACCTCAAAATGACCATCTTGTCAGGACCTGGATATCAAGGTTTTTTTGTGGATCAGAGAAGGGGCAGGGGGTGGGGGGTGGAGGTGAGAAAAAAAAGTAAAAAGACCATTTAATTCTTGCAATTATCTCCTAGAATGACAAGCCTCAGGCAGGGGGATGTGTTAGAATCTTTTCCTTATAGACATTCACAGGTGGGCAGGGTCACATTGTGGGCTAAACAAAGGCACTTTAGTTTCAGGGTCAGGCAGGGGGGGCAGGGTTATGTATGGTTATATACATAACCATATGTATATATAACCATATGTATACATAACCATATATATGGTATGAGGCAGGCCATTATGTATGGTTATAATAACAAAAGGCAAAATAAGAGTTAAAGTCACAGCAGGGAAATCAACTTTAACCCTTCCTGGTTACCATTCCCCACTGTCAACATCCATCCCATAAACTTGTGGGGAAAGGGGGTGATGACCATTCTGCTTGTCAAATGGATCTTTCTGGGAGTGTCTGCCACAGGTGCCAGCATTTCAAATGTTGATTGTCTTCTTTTTGTTCCTCTTTGAAAAGTGTCCACTTTACACCTGTAGACTTACAAATATTTAACTTCAAACCCAAGAGGCAGCATATCAAATTAAGAAATTTAGTGCTTTTCTGCTTATGGGAAGATGCAGGAGTCGGGGCTCATTAAAATGACTTCTTTGGTATGTACCTCAGCTGTCTGAGACCTATAATCCTGTATTTTCAGCGTTTCCTCAGGATTCACTATTAGGAGTGACTATGTCAGGGGAAGCACACTGATTGAAACCTTCTACCCTGGCCTGGCACTGCAGTAACCATTTGCATAAGTTGTTTTATGACAGGAGGTCCTGGTAAGGAACACGGAACTAATAAGCCTCCACCAACTGGAAGAGTTCGGGAAAGGTCAAAAGGAGACACCACAGGTCCGACCACCTCCCAGAATCCTTCTCTCTGGCATCCATCTTGGCTGAACAAGGCATGCACCACCAGGAAGGACTCTGAATTAGGATGATTGGCTAAAGACAATACGGAAACTAATCCCATCACCATAAAACCTGACACTGCGTGGCAGAGCTGTTCTCCTGGGTTCCCTTACCCTTACTGCTCTCTCCTGAGCTCCCTTTCCCAATAAAATCTCTTGCTTTGTCAGCACATGCATCTCCTCGGACAATTCATTTCCGAGTGTTAGACAAGAGCCCACTTTCGGACCATGGAAGGAGTCCCCCTTCCTGCAACAATTACAGTCTGATTCCCCTTCCTTGGGGCTCACTGGCTCATGTTGAAGCACTGTAATTGCTGATTTGTTTCTCAGGGCTCCCCTCTTGATTATGGATTTGACCAATAGGTTTGACCAAAATGTTTGGGAGACATTTCATGACCAACTTTTGTCCCATGGTACTGGGAGGTTCATCCCAGACCAGGCAAACATTCTTGATATGTCACTCCAGGTGTTAAATTTTGGACCAATCCCTATCAATAATTAAAATTCTCTGGATTCTGTCTAGCTATTAATATAATCCAGGAGACATTTTCCCTTGTTGCTTCTTCCCATACCAAAATCACACTATTAAAATTATTTCCTGAAAATGTTTAGCCACAGAAGTTTTGTTGGAGGCTTGATTTGCACATTGGTTACTGCAAGAGATAACAATCTTATAAATTAGACAGAATATAAGCAATGCAGTCAGTTACATTGACAATGACATAGTGCAGCAGGGAGACACAAAGCATGATTTGAAGACAAAGAATAAACATAATCTATGACTGGTGTAATGGTTGTCATCTAGTCACAGTAATTGGGAGTCCAAAGGAGGCATAACTGCTTGAATGAGCTATTTGCAGCTTCACTGTACTGGTTGTGTGTTTTAGACATGCATGGCTTAATCTTTGAGATAAGCATCATATGTTACTGGCAAGATCAACCAGGTAGAGAGAAAAAGATAAATATTTTAATTTTGCTTACAAAAGGTACAGTTTACCAAGTTATATTAAGTCATAATTAATATAAGAAGGTTTTCATTACACTTGGAAAATACAGGTTTAAACCAGTAATCCTTTTATACTGAAACCATAAAAATTACAACCATATTTTTTTTTGTTAACAGCTTTATGAAGTCATCAGATTTCTCATTAGAATTCTTCAATTTCTTACTCGGTTCTGCATGTGGTCTGAAAGTCGGAAACTTGCATTTATCCCAAGGTCCTTTTTATAAATCTTGAAGAGGAGACGTTTTTGCAATATTAGAGTGAAACCGTAAGTGTCTACAAAAGACTTGAAATAGGCAATGATTGCAATTGACAAAGCCATCCTGTTGCTGCCGTGACATACATACAACACTTTCAGAGAATAACTGGCATTATGAGCGATGACATTCTACCAGGAGTAGAATTCTCTAATCTTAATAATATTAACACCAGGTTATTAAGGACTCCATATAATCTCTAGATTATCTGCACCATTTATCACATAATGTAACTTAAAATTGGTTACTCATTTCACAACACCTCCCTTACAGTTTCATATACCAAGTGAACCTAATTAGCTTAGTATCTCCCTTTGGGGTGACTCAGGGGACTTCTAAAACACCCCAAAGTCAGCTACAAGTCAAAGGAACTTTATTATAATTTGATTTGGGAAGCTTTGTCAAAGGAACACCAAAAAACATTTTAAAATACAACAGGACCATAGATTCCTGTGAAACTTCCCCAAAGTGACAATAAGAGATTTCAAAGGTAAATACAGAATACTTAAAAGGTAAATAAACTTAAAATCTGTTATCAAAGTCAGTTTAGCAGCTTCAGAAAACTTGTCTTTTACCAGAGAGAAGAGCCAAATTTACGTTTTGTACCAGCTTAAAGCTTCATTTACTCAATTAAACTTGTTTTAAACTTAGTCAATCCTGACTGATCATATACCAAACCCATTTGGGGGTCCATTTTCCATAAACCTTTCATTACTTAATTTATTTTAACTTTTAAATTGTAGAATATCTGGAGAGGTCCTAAAACATATATTTCATAGTAAACAAAGGTTTACTCAAAAACTCCTCTAATTTCATTTGTACTTTCTTTTCTCAAATGTTTCTTTACATTGAGTTACTTTCCTTACTGACAAATTTGCTTATTTAGCTTGTATTAAACCTAGGCATATTAAACCTAAGGCATGGACAAGAGAGTTGGACCATAAAGAAGGCTGAGCATCAAAGAATTGATGCTTTTGAACTGTGGTGCTGGAGAAAACTCTTGAGAGTCCCTTGGACTGCAAGGAGATCAAACCAGTCAATCCTAAAGGAAATGAGTCCTGAATATTCATTGGAAGGACTGATGCTGAAGCTGAAGCTCCAATACTTTGGCCACCTGATGTTCTAAGAGTTGACTCATTGAAAAAGACCCTGATGCTGGGAAAGATTGAAGACGGGAGGAGAAGGGGACAACAGAGGATGAGATGGTTGGATGGCATCACTGAGACAATGGACATGAGTTTGAGCAAGCTCTGGGAGATGCTGAAGGACAAGGAAGCCAGGTGTGCTGCAGTCCACGGGGTCACAAACAGTCAGACACGACTGACTGACTGAACAACAACAAAACCTAGGCACGATGAAAGTATTGTACTTAATATTATATTTAAAGTTGATAACTCAAGACATGCCTATCAGATCAGTTAACTTAAACATTAATACCAGGTACTAATTTAATATTGAATATTTCCCATTTCACATGAACCTGAAATTTATTTACCTTAATTTCTCTTGTATTTAGAATTGTTTGATTTATAAGTGTTAAATTTTGTTTAAGCCAATTAAATAGAGCTCCTTTACAGATCAACTTCGGCAATGACATCAAAAGATAAAGACATGTACAGACACACACACAGTGAGGACTCAGTTCTTTCAAGATTTCAGTCCTGAATCAGGTACAGCAATATAAAACCCATCAGTTTACAAAAGAGGTTGGATTAAAAATTGGGTTTCTCACAAATGGAACAAATCAAGCTCTCTCAACTAGACAGCTAAGTATTCATGATGTCTATTTGCTTTGGATAAGACAATTTTTATTTTTCGCATTTTAAAATTTGCATTCCAAAAGGTAGCAGAGATAGACCAGATAGGACTTTTGTATCTCAAAGATATAAGCAAGTTCTTCCTAGGATGACTTTGTTTTCCTCCTTTCTCCCCCAAAGAACTGGGTGCCACCCCAATGAAACCTAAGGACTGACACACCCATCCACCCCTGTTGGAAAGCTTCACCCCTCCTTCTCTAGCCTAGGGGAGAAGGCCTCCTGCTAGGAAGGTAGCAGCCAGGAGAAACCTTACAGAAAGTACTTCTCATTTTAGATGGAGCAGTAAGTACAAGAGGTCTGTCTGTTATCAAACAGTAAACAAATCAAACAGAACCATGCTAGCAGGAAGTCACAAGAAAAAGAAGTAAATAGCTAAGAGATGCCCAGAAATCCAAAAACCAAATAGCAAGAATATCTCAAACGGGACTCCGAATCCCACCTAAGCCTGTGACGTTTCTCCAAAAGGTTGCAGTTTTCTTTCCTTGGGAGAGATCCCCAAACTGGAGCTAAAGTTCCCCACAGTCAAAGTTATCCTGGGCTCCTATAGAAGAAATTATAACTGGATGTCTAAAGTTCAAGGGAGCCCCCAAGGTCTATTCTTTATCAGAGTGTTCCTCTCCTTTGCAAAGGGTTTCTAAAGCAAGATTGTAAAACTGTGAGTCATTCAGGGGCCATTGCTCTTCTGATCTTAACATAATTAATATGGGCCTCAAAAAGCTTTCCTTCAGGATAGATGAAATATTTCCCATTTTTATAAATTTGATAACACCAAAAACAAAAGACATAGGCAAATTTCAATAAAAATGGCACAAACAGATTGCATCAATGCACCAGTGAACTGGCCCCCAACTCAGGTAAATAAATTTACCCTACAAAACAAATGAACTCATTCCAGCTAGGTACCTCACCCCACAAGAACTAGTTCCCCAGTGAACTGGTTCCCATTCAGGTAGAGTTCAGCAACTCCTCCCCCTCCAACAAGGAGACTTGTCTAACAAACTGGCTTGTCCCATAAAGGAAAAGCCCAAATTGTGGGGGAAATATGTTCCTGGTGTGCCACCAGAGCAATTCACCCTACAAAATCAAGTCTGTGAACTCGCAACACAAGAGGACACACAAAGCCACAAACGAACCAGCTGAACCAGCTATTGAATTGGGTAGGCTTACCCTATAAACAAAATCGAGTTTGTTGACTCCTAGTTTTTTTGGTTCCTTGTCTCAACTGCCAAGCACTGGCAAGCCAGTGTCACTTCAGGGGATCTTGAAGGAAAGATCCTTAGGGCAAAAATGGTCCCACCAGCTGCTATGGGTCTTACCGCAGTACTCCTTGATCTAAGCCCGTTACTCGCAAACAGCAAGGCTCCTGGCTGGCTAAGCCAAATTTGTTACCGAGTCAAGCTCACTCTGCTTGCCACATGATAAGCCAACGAATCAAAGAGACAAGGTGTTGAGAAAGGAATATGACTTTATTCAGAGAGCCAGCTGACCAAGAAGATGGCAGACTAAAGTCTCAAAATAACCATCTTGTCAGGACCTGGATGTCAGGTTCTTTTATGGATCAGGATGTGGAGAGGTGAGGAAACAAAGTAAAAAGACCATTTAATTCTTGCAAATATCTGGCAAGCCGCAGGCAGCAAGCTGTGTTAGTTTCTTTTCTTTACTGTCATTCACAGGTGGGCAGGGTCCCATTGTCTCCCTGTGAGCTAAACAAAGACACTTTAGTTTGAGTCAGACAGAGGTGGCAGAGTTCTCCTATGTATGATTATAATAATGAATTAGAAAAACAAGGGTTAAAGTCATAGCATGGATTCAAAATTACCTCTTCCAGGACACAGAAACACTTAAAAAAAAATTTTTTTTTTTTACAGCAACCTTATATTTGTGATTTGTGCTGAAAACTGCTGCTGATTCTGTCTAGTTGCAATCACAAAGATTTCTATTTTTTAAAATAATACTTGGCAAAACTAATACAATTATGTAAAGTTTAAAAATAAGATAAAATTAAAAAAAAATAATACTTCTACTTAAAGATTATGAGTGGATTTGAATCTTCTTTCATACTTCCAATTCTCAGCCTGATTCTTATTTTTATCTTAAATATTAAAATCGTCATGACCAAAGCTTCCAAGCAACATCTTCCTCCAGGACCCAGACCTTTACCAATTATTGGAAATCTACACTTCCTTAATTTGAAGAGGCCATATCAAACCATGCTGGAGGTAAAGAAATAAATAGTTTTTCATTTCATGTTTATAATTTCCTCAATCATTTTACCTTTGTGGGTTTACTAGCTTGTATGTATTTAAAACTGCTTCATATAATGTATAATGAGGGAATTAGATTCAAAATTAATAAAGCTGCTTTAGTTTTTAGTTTTTTTTAAATTTGTATATGTAAAAATATTAGTCAATACATTTCTATTATTTAAGGTGACATTTTTATCCTAAAATATTTATGACACAGAACTTTTATCTCAACTATTTCAATCTACGTATTTCATATATACCCTCCTATGAAGGGACTGATCTGTGATCATAGAGACTTTTAGTTAATTACTCAAAACAGTATGTGCAAAAGATACAACCAAGAGCTTGTGTGGCCCCAGAAACTGAGACTTGGGATTTAGTTTTGAGCTTGCATTAATTAGCTGTGAGAATTTATGTAAGAAGTTGGCCTCTGTTTCCTCATCTTTAAAATTACAGGGCTAGATCAAATGCTTGAACAATTTTCTTCAATTTTCACTTTACAGATTTTATAGTTCTTGACTGTGGGGTAGGATGGAAGGAAAGAAAGAAGGAGGGAGGAAGGGAGGAAATTTATAGTTGGCATTTGTCTGTTAATTTCAATTTTTAAGTTCTAAAGGGCAGATAATCAAAATTGAGTTCTGCTATATTCTATAACTTCCTAGCTTGAAAATCCTCACACAACATATATTGAAGAGAAGAACAGTACTTTACCTCAATGGGCAACTTAATAATAATACCAGTTTGTATTGTAGTTTTTATTTTACAATGACTGCAAGGATTCCACTCACTTTGTACAATCACTCTAGGAGGAAAATAGGGAGTTGTTTTTATCTCAGTTTTACGTATGTGTAACTCAAAACAAAGGTCCTTCTAGTCAAGGCTATGGTTTTTCCAGTAGTCATGTATGGATGTGAGTTGGACTATAAAGACTGAGCACCAAAGAATTGATGCTTTTGCAACATGCTTTTGCATGTTGGAGAACTCTTGAGAGTCCCTTGGACTGCAAGGAGATCTAACCAGTCCATCCTAAAGGAGGTCAGTCCTGAATGTTCATTGGAAGAATTGATGCTGAAGCTGAAACTCCAATACTTTGGCCACCTGATGCAAAGAACTAACTCATTTGAAAAGATCCTGATGCTGAGAAAGATTGAAGGTGAGAGGAGAAGGGGATGACAGAGGATGAGGTGGTTGGATGGCATCAGCAACTCAAAGGACATGAGTTTGAGTAAAGTCCAGAAGTTGGTGATGCACCGGGAGGCCTGGCGTGCTGCAGTCCATGGTGTCACAAAGAGTCAGACACGACTGAGTGACTGAACTGAACTCAAAACAATTGACTTTATTTACTAACTAAAGAATTAGGGAGAAGGCAATGGCACCCCACTCCAGTACTGTTGCCTGGAAAATCCCATGGACAGAGGAGCCTGGTGGGCTGCAGTCCATGGGGTTGCTAAGAGTCAGACATGACTGAGGGACTTCACTTTCACTTTTCACTTTTATGCATTGGAGAAGGAAATGGCAACCCACTCCAGTGTTCTTGCTTGGAGAATCCCATGGACGGAGAAGCCTGGTAGGCTGCAGTCCATGGGGTCGCACAGAGTCGGACACGACTGAAGCGACTTGCAGCAGCAGCAGCAGCAGCAAAGAACTAGGACTTGAGTTTTTTAATCTTCTAAAATTATTTTATGGCTTTTTCTCCTACATTCAAAGGTCACATAACACAAAGGTTAATTTCTCGGAACAATTTCTTTCAATAAAGTCCTTCATCTAATTCCATATACCCCAATCACATTTGTTTCCTCAACATCCCTGTCTTTGCTTACATATTAACCAGCCTAATCTCTGTACTACTTAGTCTTCCATTTTTTTTCTCACTCCCACCGCTGTACTATTGCTTTGTGCTCATTTCACCTATGAAATGTCTTCTCCCTTCCTCTCCCTCTGCTGTCTACCATTTTTCTTCCTTAAAATTTACCTAAGTTTTGTTCTTTGCTGGAAACATGCCATGTCCTCTTTTTTTTTTCTTTTAACTGCTGGAAAATTGTTTTACATGCTGAGTTCATTTCTGCCATACAACTATGCTCATCAGTCATCATTATGGATATATCCCTTCCCTTTTGAGCCTCCCTTCTCTCCCTGCATCCCACCCATCTAGGTCATTAGAGCACCAGACTGGGCTTCCCATATCCTCTTATACTCTTAATAAACAGTGGTTCTTACCTGAAGGACTCTGTCCTCACAGTCTCAAATTTTCATATTTATTTTAATTTTCACTTCCTTATAAGATTGATCTTAATTTACATTATCTTCCTAAATTGTAGCGCCCTCCTGCAATTCCTGTCACAATCCTAAAGTTGTTTTCTAAAATCAAGTATCTTAAAGAACATTAGCAGTCCCCATCTCATTTCCTACTTGAAGTGAGTGAAAGTGAAGTCGCTCAGTCGTGTCCGACCCTCAGCGACCCCCTGTACTGCAGCCCTCCAGGCTCCTCCGTCCATGGGATTTTCCAGGCAAGAGTACTGGAGTGCGGGGCCACTGCCTTCTCCGTTCCTACTTGAACCCTTAGTCCAGTTAGGACCACAGGTTCTGTCCCAGCAAGTACAAACATATTATTTGCTGAACTTTGTCCCTTACTAGCTGTGTGACTTCTTGGCCACAATACCTTGCCTATACAGCAAGGATGATGATAAGATCTACTTCTCAGGTTGGTAATATGAATAGAAGTAAATAATGGTGCTGGGAATAAAGTTAAAGAGGCAACAAATGTTGGTTCTTACTATTTTTCATTATCAAAAAAAATGGAATTTTTTGAGTAAGAAGTGTTATGTGGAAAACAAAGAATTAATTTGGTTTTCTGTGGTCATAGCATCCCACAAAAGACAGGGCATGAGTATGGTTGTCAGGTAAGTCAGGTCAGTGTGGTAGTCAGGAAAAGTTTTGCCTCTCTAGAACCCTGCATGGGCATTTTCTGAGACCCAACAAAATATACTAGGGAGCAGGACTTTCCTGGTGGTCCAGTGGCTAAGTCTTCATGCTCCTAAAGCAGGGGGTCCAGGTTGGATCTCAGGTCAGGGAACTAGAGCCTACATGCCCCAATGAAGAGTTTGAATGCTACAAGGAAAGATTCCTCATGCCAAAATGAATATCAAAGATCTCGTGTGCTACATTTAAGACCTTGTGCAGCCAAATAAATTTTAAATATAAAATAATTTTAAAAATAATTTAAACTACCAATTTATATATATATTAGGGAGAAGCTATACATCAATTTCACAATATTAGGGCACTGTTACTACGAAAGCTCAAACAAAATGGAGCATAAGGATGGTCCATAGAAGATTGATAATACTGTAAATAAGGCTGAAGCAGGTGTAAGTAACCACAGGAGTATCTTTATAAACTAGCACTGTTCTGGTTTAATAAGGTCATAAAACTGGTTAGTTTGTTGAAGTAAATTACCAAATATTTAGAACCAGTTCACTTGTTACTATAGCACAATGCTTTAGTTGCTTTTCTTTTTCTTAAACATCTAAGCTCTCCCAGAAATATGGCTCCATTTATAGCATCCAAATAGGGCCAAGGAAGGTGGCGGTACTCTGGATATGAAACAGTGAAAGATGTGCTGGTTAATCACACTGATCAATTTGGGGAACGGTTTCATATGCCTATATCTGAAAGACTTTTTGAAGGAAAAGGTATTAAACTCTAAACTTAAAATATATCCTTGTGATTAAAACTATTAAGTCAGTTTCCTTGTATTCTCTTGCATAATTTCTTTCATGATGGAATTTTTCCTTCATCAGCATATATACATTACACAAATAGGATTTACTCCAGAGAAAATTTATGATTTATGGTTTTATTCTTATTATATATAATAACTAATTTTAGTAAATGAGTTAATTAGTAGCTAGCTACTTGCTGAAAAACACGATACCAGGGAAATGCAATGATAGAGAACAGAGACCACCCACTTAAAGAGGTCACAATCTAATGACTGCATAGACCCATTAAACAATACACTTGCTGCTGCTGCTACTGCTGCTAAGTCACTTCAGTCGTGTCCGACTCTGTGCGACCCCATAGACAGCAGCCCACCAGGCTCCTCTGTCCCTGGGATTCTCCAGGCAAGAATACTGGGGTGGGTTGCCATTTCCTTCTCCAATGCATGAAAGTGAAAAGTGAAAGTGAAGTCGCTCAGTCGTGTCCGACTCTTACTGACCCCATAAACTGGAGCCTACCAGGCTCCTCAGTCCATGGGATTTTCCAGGCAAGAGTACTGGAGTGGGGTGCCAACACTTAGTGTTGTAAATATACTGAAACGTATTTTTACCTGGATAAAGTTGTTGCATCTTGTTCATGTGAATCTTTCTTAAATGCCTTGATAAAATCCAGATATTCTACTTTTATGGAATTTCATTTATCTAATGACCCTCTTGCTTCCCTGGTGGCTCAGTGGTAAGGAATCCGCCTGCCAATGCAGGAGACGCAGATTCCATCCCTGGGTCAGGAAATTCCCTTGGAGAAGAAAATGGCAACCCACTCCAGTATTCTTGCCTGGTAAATCTCATGGACAGACAGGCCTGGCAGGCTACAGTCCATAGGGTCACAAGAGTCAGACACGACTTATCAACTAAACAAGAATAACTCAGTTATTAGATGAGCTGTTTAACACTAACACTTTAACTCGTTAACACTAACTTAATAACTCTTTAAAAATGGAAATGATGTTACTTTGACCATTATTTTTAATAAACAAATATTGGCTCCGAGTAAATACCACTGAGCCATTTTAATGCAATGATCTTTTTAAAAAGTATTTCCCACATTCTTGTCCTCAAAACACTAATTCCATGAGATGTTAGTAGATATTCTCTGTGAAAAGGCAGCATCAAGGAATTTGAGAAATCCTACATGTTAGACATTGAATCCTCTTCGGATGCATGGGTTTGTCTTTATTAGCAAATTAAAGCTTCTGAGAAAAACACCAAAGCCTGTTTAATTTTATTTAATGACATTTTCCCTCCCTTATAAGCCGTTGGGGCATTTCTTATTCTTGGAATTCTCATGAATGTCTCATAAAATCAGCATTGGGAAGCATTCAAGATTCTTAGTCTGTAGATTCCAGGATTCACCTTCTCTTTTTCCTTCTAGAAATTTGGAACAGCTTCCTGTCTCTTGCTTCTGGCATCTCTGCTCTTTTCTACAATACCTCAAATAGTGTTGGCTGACTTCATGGTTATATATTAAATTGCTTTGATTTTTATCAATATTAAAGCTAGTAAAGCCACACAAGCGCTTAGGAGAGTTAAAATAGGGTTCCTGACAAATCACAGAGGGAGCCTGGCCCTGCCAACACCTTGTTTTGGGCTTCTGGCTTCTAGAACTCTGAGAGAACATATTGCTGTTGCTTTAAGTCAAAAAAGAGCTAGTATTCTTTTTCCTCAAACAAATCATTTATTCTAAGAATCAAGCAGAGTTTTTGTTTTTTTTAAGTGACCTAACTGGTCATAGAAAACATTATTCAAAGAGGAAAATGACTACTTTCCACCAGTCTAGTAATCCAAAACTATTGAAATGGGTCTACGCATTCTTATACCTATTTTGACTAAGCAAAAGAAAACTTCAATATTTTTGTTACCATTGAACCATTTTAGAGTGTTTATTTCTTCATCTTAAATATATTTAGGACTTTGAGACTAGTATTTAAAAGAAGTTCAATTACTCATGGTGCTAAATTAATGTTATTCATATTTTCACCCTGATAAAGCTGTACCTTGCTCATGTGGCTCTTTGCTAAATGTCTTATTAAATCCAGATACCTTCCAGTATTAGAGTATTAAAGGACCACAGAAGTCCCTCTATCTTTTAGAGAATAGCAGTAACCTCATAGCCATTCTGTATTCTAAAATGTGAACACTTAAATATACAGGTGAGATAGTTTAAAGAGTCATATTTGATGAGTTTTATGTAGTACAGTATCCATAGACAGATTAACATTTCATTAATATAAGAACTGAATGTGAACAGAATCGAACCTTCACCCAAGGTCTTTCAAAGAAAGGCATACCCTGACATGAGGTAGCAAAGCAACTCTGCAAATATTTATCTTTTTCTTTTAGATTTTGTATTGAGAATAGCAAAGTTGGTTCTACCCCATTGCTAACACCTAGGGTGACTTATGGAGACAGCAATGGCACCCCACTCCAGTACTCTTGCCTGGAGAATTCCATGGACGGAGGAGCCTGGTAGGCTGCAGTCCATGGGGTCGCTGGGAGTCGGACACTACTGAGCAACTTCACGTTCACTTTTCCCTTTCATGCAGTGGAGAAGGAAATGGCAACCCACTCCAGTATTCTTCCCTGGAGAATCTCCGGGACAGAGGAGCCTGGTGGGCTGCCGTCTATGGGGTCGCACAGAGTCGGACACGACTGAAGCGACTTAGCAGTAGCAGGGTGACTTAAGTCTATGCTAATTTCCTAATTTTGGCTATCAGTCAAACTCAGCAATTCCTTCCGTATCTCTTAAGCTTCCCTAGAAAAAGAAGAAAAATGCATACAGAGGAAGGTCTGGGGCTGGGATCTGAGCCAAAGGAATAATGCCACCATCCCACAAACTCCACCAGGGAAAGATGCGGTTAACCTTAGCAACCCTCTCTTTCTTTAATTTTCTAAAAGTTATCATATGCTCCAACTCTTGTAAGAAATTTCTCTCGTATGTTTATTATTTCCTTTTGACATGCACAAATTCACATGCCTGTTTAGTCAATAAATATTGACTGCACATCTACTATATGCCACAACATGTGTCTCTAGAAACTACGAATAGGTGCTATATACAGATTAGGTATACATAGCAGTAATGTGGAAGCTTGCTCACAACCTTTGGTTGTGACTTTTTCTTTGGGTAGTCTTTTGTCTACTCGTCTCTATGTTTCCCCAGCAACAGAGACTTTGTCTTTTATTGTTCACCAATCTCTTAATCTGGAGAAGGAGATGGCAACCCATTCCAGTGTTCTTTCCTGGAGAATCCCAGGGACAGGGGAGCCTGGTGGACTGCCATCTATGGGGTTGCACAGAGTCAGACACGACTGAAGTGACTTAGCAGTAGCAGCAATCTTTTAATCACATCTAGCATGATGCAAGCATAGCGTACACACTCAATAATTGCTTATAGAATTATCTGTTGGAGAAATAGAATTTTAAAAAAAATCTCCAAATCCAGAAATCCTTCTCTCCACATAGGTAATAGAGAAAGAAAACAATTTTATTACTGAACTGCGTTAAACCAGAACGTGGTGTGTATCACATAATCTGCTAAGAAATTGCAAAACCAGAAAGATATCTCACCATTTTATATAACCAAGCAGATACAACCTGTTAAAAAAATGTTATTAAGATAAAAGAGAATTAGTGTTCAAGTAAGAGGATTTGACAGCACTGTTAAAAGATAAACTGAGGCATATTACCATTTGTCACTACTAAAAGATAAACTGAAGCATACTAAACATTTTGAGTTTATTTAAGCAAAAATCAACTTGAATCTGCCAGCATCCATTCTAGAAGCAAGGAAGGAACATCGAGAAGCTGTACAAAGTGAAAAACTTTTATAGTCAGAAGGGAGAAGGAACAAGGAAATTATACTGGGCAAAAAAATACGGTTATTTTAAAGTTATTTTCCTTTAGGGGATGGTAGGGGTCTATCAGGCAGATGACCTAACTAGCGTGATCAGGTAGTTCCTGATTAACTGGTTTTACGGTTCCACTTACGGGACAACTAAACTATAATTAACTCACCATTTGGTGACTTGAGGCTTAGCATAACCGACTCCATTTTTGGCCTGTTGTCTTGCTCTTAGCAACACACAGAGTTCATCTTAGATTCACTGGGTAATTGGGGTGACCATCTGTATTAGCTGGCTTTATACACAGGAAAAATAAATTTCTCATATCTTTTTCACAGGAGGTAGTTTTGCAACTTAGAGTCTTGCCAGTCACCAAAGTGAGTTTCCTCTCCTTTCAGAGATACTGATGTTTATGTTCCAAAGAAATGGCTCCCAGGTCACTGAGAAAGACATTCCTAGGTCATAAAGCTGACCAAAAGACCTATGTAGTTTTCAAAACGCTGAATATACAATTCAAAGAGAGGAGGAAGTACTTATAAAGTTTCCTAAAGTAAATACTCCAAGAGAAAGAGAAACTTCTGCCCTTACTTTCAATAGAGAGAATTTAATTCTTTTTAGTTTTTATTTATCATTGGAAATTAGATTTTAAAAGCTTTGAGGAAAAAAGAATGTTTTCCTTATTACAAGGAATTTTCTTCTCTCATAGTGACACTTTGAAAATTTTAAGATTCACCTTGACCACTTCACGGAACTTTGGAATGGGCAAGAAGGCCCTAGAAGACACCATTATAGAGGAAAGCCAGCATCTTATAAGGAACTTTGAGTCTGACAAAGGTGTGTAGGATAAAAAAAAATCTTATTTTTTATGAGAAAGAAGTCAACAAAAGGTATATTTTTAATTATTTATTTTGACACTGTTTCAGACTTGTAAAAAAAATTCCAAGAATATACAAATAATTAACAGTATCTTTCTAGTCTTCTCCAAAATTCCCTAATGCCATCCTGTTACCTTTGTTATTTTTTTCTCTCCCTCTTTTTTGAATTGTTTGAGATATTCTGCAGAAATGCTGTCCCTTTATTCTTACATATATTCATGTATTTTCTCAAAATAAGCAGACATTCCCATCTATTTCCAAAGTCCCATTTTTCAAAATCATAAAATTAACATTAACATGGAATCATTAATTAATCTGAAGAATTTATTCAGATTTCATCACTCATGTTCTAAACAAGTCCTGGCTCACACATGGCATTCAGTCATTATGTCTTCTGCCTTCTTTAATCTGGAACAGTCTCTCAATTACAGGTATGTTTCTTATCCCTTTAAACAATGTAGAGATAATTCCAGGTTACTTTTATCAATGTGAGGCGATAAATAATCCAAAAACTCATTTTCATGTCAAGCATTTTGTCATTTCCTTAAGAAAGTGAGCTCATTCCTTATTAAAAATGAGTCCATTTGATGGGGAGGGAGGAGGGAGGAGGGTTCAGGATGGGGAACACATGTATACCTGTGGCGGATTCATTTTGATATTTGGCAAAACTAATACAATTATGTGAAGTTTAAAAATAAAATAAAATTAAAAAAAAAATGAGTCCATTTGAATATTATCATCACTGATGCCAACATGAATATGGAGAGAAGTTATCAAAGGTAGATGACCCTGAGATGAATGCAGAGGAGAATCAGAAGCCTTGGGGACCCACATGCTAAATTGCAGTCCCTGTCCATTTAGCAGAAGCTCTTGGCAGTTTGGAGAAAGTACATTCAGAAAGACCATTATTCCTTCTCTAGTGCTAGGCTCCTAACAGACATTAATTTCTCAAGGCTATGTATACACAGCAGGCCATAAGCCCTTGTTTGTATATGAGGAAGAAACCATATTCTTTATAAGAATTTCCACTTCGGCTTTACATTTAAGGTAGGTGCTAATGTTAAAAGTGAATCTTAGCCACTAGAATGCGCTTCACTTGAAAATAAATACACATCTGCTGGTACATGTTTAATACTCTGAACAGTTTTCAGTGATACTGACAAAAATAGAACCCAGTGGCAGAAGAGGCTAAAACAAGGAATTGCTCTGGATGAAGTTCTTTAAAATATGATCATTTCAACCATCTAGATATCCTATTTTAAACTTTTAAAATTGAATGCAGCCTAGAAGGTTGAGATATTTCCCCAGAAAATATGCATTAAACTCCTACACACATGTGTACACCCACACTGAAATGCCCCTCACCTGGCCCATTCTAACTTCTTTGAGTCAAAGCAGCTTTTCTTTGACATACATTTTTAGTTTTCCTTGTGGCAATCTTTTAAGCAAATTCTGGGTATTTTTCAAGGTCCAGCGTAGTCTCACCTCTCCTTGTAGGGCATGGTCACCAATAATCCCTTTTCTCTATGAAATCCTTCCTTTGACAGTCTATCCCAATCAGTCTGGAATTGGTTTAATACTCTGTGCATACAGTTTTCTCCTACCACCCAAAAGTAGACCGTTCCTACTAAGTCTTTCATAAACTAGAATGGCATAAAATGAAGAAGAAAATACCTTGAGATTCATCTTAATAAGGGATGCACAGAACATATCGAGATAAAGCACAGATGTTCACAGATACAGTTCAAAGCTATGGCGGCTTGATGCTGAATGTAGTTCTTCAGGAAGACGCTTGGTGGCGCCACTCAATCCATGTTCCAGCTGCCTTTTCAAGGGTTTGCTGCAAAAAACAAAATCAACAAAACAACAGAAACTCCACTTAAGGATTTTTGCTTTTTTTTTTTTGTAAAAGCAAAAATAATCTTCGGATTTCTTTTGGTTTACAAAACAAATAATGTAGATCTTTTGTGAAAGTGAAGGGGCGTTAAAGCAAACTTTTGAGAATCGGCCACCTGTATTCCCAATCTGATTAATGAGTTCTCTTGCAGGAAAGCCCCTTGAGGTCAAAACACTAACGAACGCTTCTGTGGCTAACATCAACGTGTCTGTGTTGCTTGGGAAAGGGTTTGACTACCAAAACACCCCATTCCTAAGACTCTTAACCTTGATAGATCAAAGTGTGAAACTCATTGTCAGTCCTCCAACTGCAGTACCTGTATCCTTCTTATTCACTTTTACTTCCTCTAAGGTGCCCCTGACTGTTTAAGAGACCATGAAAAAGTACTTATTAGAGAATCACCATTTCAAAAATATACCTTTTCTGAAACATTGAGTATTAACCTGCTTGGTTAAGAGATCTGATCAGTCTCCCATCACAGATTACTGCTTCAAGTATCCTATGATGTAGGGATTGTGAATTACACCAATAAACAGTTTATTATATGGCTTTAGTAGATTCTTACCTTCTTGACCATCTTCAATCTGTCCTACTAGTTATACATGAAATGTGGATAAGCCATTAATGAGCAAGGAGCATTCAGTGGAATCCACTCAGGAAAGTGAATTTTAACAGAAGAGGACTGTCAGTTATCACAAAAATTATAAAGCACTAAATAAAACCTTAATATTTATTCTGAGCCATGTCAATGCACAATAGTTCTGCAATCCAGTTTTTCACATTTATGGATTCAGTTGCTATCTTATAGAACATATGAAAAAAGAGCCTTGTCCATTAGTTCTCCTTTTTAATAATACCATGGACAATCGACCATATTATTTCACTTTGAAATTTAAACTCAACATAAAAATGCAGATTTGCTCTGAACACAAGTGCTAGAGAACACTGGGTTGGACAACAATGAGGACTAATTTTATTTAACTTTGATCTTTTATCTCTGGTTTTATTAAGTCACTTGCAGGGGTTAATAACCCCTTTGTGAATCTGACCAAACATATAAAGCATGTCTCTCAGAAAATGAATACACTGATAAATACTAAATTTAACAAACAGTGAACTTTTTAAGGGTCAGGGAATATTGGACTTAAGTGATATTTCTCTGAGACTTGTGGACAGTCATCCTGGTGCAAATTTTAAAAAGAATTATTCTGATTCTTCAAGGGAATGATAGTCATAAATTTGTTGTTCAGTCACTAAGCCGTGTCCGACTCTTTGTGACCCCATGGACTGCAGTGTGCCTGGCTTCCTTGTCATTCTCTATCCCAGAGTTTGCTCAAACTTCTATCTGTTGAGTCGGTGATGCTACTATCTACCTTATCCTCTGTTGTCCCTTTCTCCTCCTGCCCTCAGTCTTTCCCAGCAACAGGCTCTTTTCCAATGAGTCAGGTCTTAGAACATCTGGTGGCCAAAGTATTAGAGTTTCCGCTTCAGCATCAGTCTTTCCAATGAATATTCAGGACTGATTTCCTTTAGGATTGACTGGTTTGATCTCCTTGCAGTCCAAGAGACTCTCAAGAGTATCCTCCAGCACCACAATTTGAAAGCATCAATTCTTTAGTACTCAGCCTTTTTTATGGTCCAATTCTCACATCTGTACATGACTACTGGAAAAGGCATAGCTTTGACTAGACAGACCTAGTATACCACACTGAACCAGAATAGTTTGACTTGGAATCACCTGGGATTTTGCAAGCAAAACACTTAGATTTATAACTCTGACCATAAAGCCAATATTGCTTTTATATCTAAACCCTAAGTACATACATCTATGACCAGAAGTGTAACATGCAAAATACTTTGGGTACACAGAATTTATTGTAAGTCATATCAATATTTATTATATGTTAACTGAATTCTGATAAATGAAATCCTGTTGTCTAGTCCAATCTGCCACTGTTAATTGAGATAAAATCTAAGTCTATAGGAGATGCTATTTCTATAATGCTTGTAGAAATAATGGTGTCATTCCCATTATCGCAAGCATTACATATGTATATTTAATTTACTTTGTTGTTTTTTATTCTCTGAGCTTTTCAGTGTGTTTCCTGTTTTGAGGTTCCTCCTAAAAACTTATAAGAATATACTCAGGAATAAAGATGAATTATTTTCCTTTATAAGGATGACTTTCCTCCATCACCATCATAAACTTGACAAAAATGATCCAAGAAGCTTAACTGATGCTTTTTTGGTCAGACAGCAGGAGGTAATGGCATTTTCTTCAGGGGTAACTTTAGCATATTATTTATTATTTGATTTAGTTAACAGCATCTTCAGGAAAAATACTTCTTTCAGAGAAGAAAGATAACTGGACTCAATAATAATAGATTTGTACACTACAAAAAACATTACTTATTACATTTTGCATTCTCACATATTTTCCACTTCTTTTCGTATCACTCTCTGAAGAAAACAAGATATATATGGAAGACCTCAGATATGTTATCTTGTGGAATTAATATTCTCTTTTCTTTGCAGTCTTGAAAAATATGTTTCAATTGACAAACTTGAGAGATCATTTAATCTTGTTTTAAAGAAACAGTGCCAGTAATATTCTAATCACTCACTTAAAAACTTATTCCCAATCTTCCTAAATGAGAAACAGACTTTCCCAGTTTTTAGAATTACTTATTTTTTATTAGTATCTGGGATGTGCTTTATCCTAAAATTCTGCACAACAGTCTCAAAAAATTTCCATTCAATTGAGGGAAGAATGCAAGGTTTTATTCTTTAAATTCACGAGTTGTGATGATTATCCAGATAAAATTATTTCATCATTAATTATTCCTTTTCCTCTTTCAGGAGAAAGACACATCTACTGATTATTTCAATGATGATACTTCGGTGGTACTTGTTAATAATCTGTTTGCAGCAGGTACAGAGAGCACGGTTTCCACTCTGTGCTGGGGGATTCTGTTCATGTCACGATATCCTGAGATCCAGAGTAAGTCTCCTAAGATGCAGGGCATTGTCTTAAGGAGAGGAAGCAGAAATCTGTTGGATTGGACAATGCAGAATTCTAGAGCCATCCTGGATACCTTTAATTTGTACCCTTGAGGAGAGTTTGTACCTTTAGTCTCCTTGTGATATAAGAAAGCAGATTTGCTCTCTAAACATCCTGAGATGATCTGAAGGGTCCCCAGAGGAGTCTAGGAATAGAGGACTGGGGGTGGAAGCAATGTGGGGTAAAGATGAGTCAGAACTCAGAGTACTTGGGTTTGACTTTCATTTTTAAAGAAAGTGGAGAGACTGTTCCAACAATCCCTCCCACCACAGACCCTAACCATTCTCTCTTTTACCCAGAAAAGGTCCGTGATGAGATTGCCAAAGTCATGGGGTCCACCCATCCTTGAATGGCACACCGAACTCAAATGCCATACACAGATGCTGTCATTCACGAAGTGCAGAGATTTGCTGATATCCTGCCCACAGGCTTACCCCGAGCAACCACCACAAATACTATATTTGAAAACAACTATATTCCAAAGGTAAGGGCTTAAGAAGGGGGATGAGGGGAGAGGGCAAGAACATCAGAATGCTGCTCAAAATCACAGAAGTGCTGAGATGAGCTGTCAGGCAATCTCTGCCCTCCCTCTGGTCCCTCCATCCTTCCTTCTTATTCCCTCCCTCCCAGTTTCCCCTCACCCCAGCCATTCAACCAGAGGTAATGGAATGTCTACATACACAGTAGGTGATATTTGCTCAGTGTGACTTTATAATGTATGATTAATTTTTATGTCATAGCTGAGGAAGTTGGGGTGGCTTATTTTTGAGGATTTGTTTTGATGGGCTTGTTAAATTTAGTATGTCTGCTGTCACAGTCTCTGGAGATAAAAGATCAAGGCTTTTGGCACCGCCAAACCCACCAGGAAGGCTCACAGTCACCAAATGAGGACTTTTAAACTCCCGCCACATGAATTTATCAAAAGTTAAATAACATGCTATTATCACACCGCAGATACATGGTTAAGTCAGAATTTGTTCCTAGTTCTGAATCCAAGGTTTGTGTTTTTCAGCAGGTACCAGATGAAAATTTGTTAGAGTATATGAATACCCTGCTGCTGCTGCTGCTAAGTCGCTTCAGTCGTGTCCGACTCTGTGAGACCCCAGAGACAGCCTCTTACAAGGCTCCTCTGTCCCTGAGATTCTCCAGGCAAGAACACTGGAGTGGGTTGCCATTTCCTTCTCCAATGCATGAAAGTGAAAAGTGAAAGTGAAGTCGCTCAGTCATGTCTGACTCTTAGGGACCCCATGGACTGAAACCTACCTCAATCTCAAATGCCATCTCCCCTTTCTCTACTTCCTGTTCCTTCTAGAATACACTGCTTCTCTAAAATTGCCAACTGAGTCATTGTATGTCTCTAAGAGCCACCTTTTTAGGAAGGAATTTCATCTCTGTCACTAATAACACTTTTATCTCTAGGGCACTGAGGTCATCTTTTTGTTGACCTCTGTACTTTGAGATCAAACACAGTGGGAAAACCCAGCCACCTTTAACCCTGAGCATTTCCTTGACTCTATCGAGAAGCTTATCAAGAAGGAAGTTTTCATACCCTTTTCAGTAGGTAAGGTATCTTACTTTAGAAAAGTGATTCAAAAAATCTGGAGAGATTTGGCCCTGGCTCAAGGCCAGGGCTAAGGTTCTGTAATTTGCCATGTGGCACTAAACTTCAGAAATATGGAAGAGTTCTTCCCCAGCTTTCAGTTGGCTGTAGGACATTGGGCATTGGAATGACATTTTCTTATGGAATCCTGGAAGATTCCTTGTGGCTAAGGCTAGCGCAGAGCCTTGGGAATTTGAAGAGAAAGTTGAGCAGGGCAACCATGGGTAAATCCACTTCATCTATAAAAAGACTTACTTTAATTGTGCAAATACCAGTGTTTCTTTTAGAATTTCTTCTTTCTTTTTTTGCAGTATAGTTGATTTACAATGTTGTGTTAGTTTTAAGTGTACAGAACTATGATTCAGTTAATATATACATATATCTATTCTTTTTCAGATACTTTTCCCTTATAGGTTAAGCTGAAACTCCAGTACTTTGGCCACCTCATGCAAAGAGTTGACTCATTGGAAAAGACTCTGATGCTGGGAGGAATTGGAGGCAGGAGGAGAAGGGGACTACAGAGGATGAGATGGCTGGATGGCATCACTGACTCGATGGACGTGAGTCTGAGTGAACTCCGGGAGTTGGTGATGGACAGGGAGGCCTGGCGTGCTGCGATTCAAGCGGTCACAAAGAGTCGGACACAACTGAGCGACTGATCTGATCTGATAGGTTATTACAACATTTGAGTATAGTTTGTTGTGCTCTACTGCTATACGAACTTATTCCAGTTTTTAAACATCTTGACATTTCCCCCAATAATCCATATTTTAAAAATAGTACTAGCCAAATACTCTTCTTCAAGTGCCTTAGCATGATCTAGTTTCTAGTCATACATGCAGTCTCAGGTCTGAGACTCGTGACCTCATGCTTGGCGTTCTAGTCAGAGTCCTGTTTCTTCCCACCCTCCAATGTATCACCACACCTGACTCATCTTCCCTGTGTGCCTGGCTCACTTCTCTCCGTGTGTACCAGAACTTAGATACAAAGATGTCATACGAAGGTGAGACCTCCTTTAGCTCACTTTCCTATGGGTTCTCATCACATACTTGGTTTTACCTGTCATAACCCGTTTCACATTAAAACCTTAAAAGTGTCTCCCTCAGGGGAGCCCAATTAATTTTCTCTTTCCAATGCTTCAACTAGCAGACAGAGCTTATAAAACTCACAAGAGGTTGACTGACTCACACATTCTGAAGGAGAAGAAATCATATACGGATGGTTTCCATCTTTGTCCACACCATTTTTTCAGATTTTTGATCTGTAACCATCCACCTCTTTAGGTTCCATTCACTACCATCCACCTCTTTAGGTCCCCTCTCTAGTGTGCTGGGGAGTCACTGGCCAAGATGGAGCTTTTGCTTTTCTTCATGAGTCTCCTGCAGAAGTTCGCCTTTGAGCCACCCCCTGGGGTCTCCCATCTGGACTTGGACCCAACCCAGGATACTGGTGTCGTCATCCAACCAATGCTTCACAAGATATGTGCTCTACCCCGAGCCAGGGTCTGCATGCCAGCTACTGTCCCAGTTCTCTGTTATTTTGTGGTCCTTTGCACCGACTGCGCTGTTCTGCATCTTGACAGCTGTGTACTCTGCCAAGTCCTTCACTGCTTCAGCAGGCAGTCACATCATCCCAGAGGTCTCTAGTGTTAAGTCAGATTGGGTTCCTCTGTTAATCTCTGTAGCAAAAACCTCCTTACTGCCATTCTCCAAGACAGTACACATACACAACATTTGACAAATAGAACCTTTACTAGTGCCGTAAGGTTTTGCCCTTTAGTCCGAGAAACTGTCTTTTTCCTCCAAGGCATATGAGACATCTATGTATTACTAGCTCTAATTGCTTGGGGCAGGGGAGGGGGTGCAGTTTTAATTGGTTGGTGCAGGGGAGGGGGGTGTTGTATAATGCTTTGTCTAGAATGCTCATGAATATCTTTAAAACTGCAGTGAAGAGAATTTAACTCTTAAGCGAGGGTCCCATTAAACATAAGATATTGGCTTCATTCATTGGTTCAATCAACATAGGATGACTAATAACAGATCATTGCTTGTGAGTATGACCAATTTGCTGAGGTCAGAAAATGAGGCTCCAGCTTCTGACATAACTGGAACTTGAAGACCACCCCCCTTCTCTATGTTCAGTGCTCTGAGTCCCAGTAAAGTCATACCCAAGGGACCTATGAGCAGAATAAAGAAATCATTGTCAGTTCCTGTGAGACACAAAGCATCTTTAGCCTTTACAAATCAAATGGATGTCCCTAATATCAATATAAACAATTCTCCCCTGCTCTTATCTGATTCCTATCAAAGCCAAAATTGTACTGGACAGGGTTAAACAGTAAAAGAAGGTTTTATTTAAGGCTATTGAAATAGGAGAGAGAGGCCAGAATTTAGTCTGAGCTCAATTCAACTGAAACAAGGGAGGGAACGGTTTTTAAGTGCTAAAGGTTTTTAAGTGAGCTAGTGGATTCAAGGGATTAGATCTGATAGAGTGCCTGAAGAACTATGGATGGAGGTTCCTAACACTGCACAGGAGGCAGTGATCAAAATCATCCCCAAGAAAAAGGAGTGCAAAAAGGCAAATGGTTGTCTGAGAAGGCCTTACAGGTAGCTGAGAAAAGAAGAGAAACAATAGGCAAAGGAGAAAAGGAAAGATATATCTATCTGAATGCAGAGTTCCAAAGAATAGCAACGAGAGATAAGAAGGCCTTCCTAAATGATCAATGCAAAGAAATAGAGGAAAACAATAGAATGGGAAAGACTAGAGACTTCTTCAAGAAAATTAGAGATATCAAGGGAACATTTCATGCAAAGATGGGTGCAATAAAGGACAAAAACAGTATGGACCTAATAGAAGCAGAAGATATTAAAAAAAAGGTAGCAAGAATACACAGAACTATACAAAAAAAGATCTTAATGACCCAGATAACCACAATGGTGTGATCACTCACCTAGAGCCAAACATCCTGGAGTGCAAAGTCAAGTGAGTCTTAGAAGGCATTACTATGAACAAAGCTAGTTGACGTGATAGTATTCCAGCTGAGCTATGTCAAATCCTAAAAGATGATGCTGTTAAAGTGCTGCACTCAATATGCCAGCAAATTTGGAAAAAACTCAGCAGTGGCCACGGGACTGGAAAAGGTCGGTTTCCATTCCAATCCCAAAGAAAGGCAATGCCAAAGAATGCTCAAACTACTGCACAATTGCACTCATCTCACACGCTAGTAAAGTAATGCTCAAAATTCTCCAAGCCAGGCTTCAGCAATATGTGAACCATGAACTTCCTGATGTTCAAGCTGGTTTTAGAAAAGGCAGAGGAACCAGAGATCAAATTGCCAACATCCCCTGGATCATGGAAAAAGCAAGAGAGTTCCAGAAAAACATCTATTTCTGCTTTATTGACTAGGCCAAAGCCTTTGACTCTGTGGATCACAATAAACTGTGGAAAATTCTTAAAGAGATAGGAATACCAGACCACCTGACCTGCCTCTTGAGAAATCTGTATGCAGGTCAGGAAGCAACAGTTAGAACTGGACATGGAACAACAGACTGGTTCCAAATAGGAAAAGAAGTTTGTCAAGGCTGCATATTGTCACCCTGCTTATTTAACTTCTATGCAGAGTACATCATGAGAAACACTGGACTGGAAGAAACACAAGCTGGAATCAAGATTTCTGGGAGAAATATCAATAACCTCAGATATGCAGATGACACCACCCTTATGGCAGAAAGTGAAGAGGAACTAAAAAGCCTCTTGGTGAAAGTGAAAGTGGAGAGTGAAAAAGTTGGCTTAAAGCTCAACATTCAGAAAACGAAGATCATGGCATCCGGTCCCATCACTTCATGGGAAATAGATGGGGAAACAGTGGAAACAGTGTCAGACTTTATTTTTCTGGGCTCCAAAATCACTGCAGATGGTGACTGCAGCCATGAAATTAAAAGACGCAGACTCCTTGGAAGGAAAGTTATGACCAACCTAGACAGCATATTCAAAAGCAGAGACATTACTTTTCGAACAAAGGTCCATCTAGTCAAGGCTATGGTTTTTCCTGTGGTCATGTATGGATGTGAGAGTTGGACTATGAAGAAGGCTGAGTGCCGAAGAATTGATGGTTTTAAACTGTGGTGTTGGAGAAGACTCTTGAGAGTCCCTTGGACTGCAAGGAGATCCAACCAGTCCATTCTGAAGGAGATCAGCCCTGGGATTTCTTTGGAGGGAATGATGCTAAAGCTGAAACTCCAGTACTTTGGCCACCTGATTCAGAGAGCTGACTCATTAGAAAAGACCCTGATGCTGGGAAAGATTGAGGCCTGATGGAGAAGGGGACAACAGAGGATGAGGTGGCTGGATGGCATCACTGACTCAATGGACATGAGTCTGAGTGAACTCTGGGAGTTGGTGATGGATAGGGAGGCCTGGAGTGCTGCGATTCATTTGGGGTCGCAAAGAGTCGGACATGACTGAGCGACTGAACTGAACTGAAAGCTGTATATTGTCACCCTGCTTATTTAACTTATATGCAGAGTACATCATGCGAAATGCTGGGCTGGATGAAGCACAAGCTGGAATCAAGACTGCCAGGAGAAATATCAATAACTTCAGATATGCAGATGACACCACCCTTATGGCAGAAAGCGAAGAGGAACTAAAGAACCTCTTGAAAGTTAAAAGGGAGAGTGTAAAAGCTGGCTTAAAATTCAACATTCAAAAAATTAAGACCATGGTGTCCAGTCCCATCACTTCATGGCAAATAGATGGGGAAACAAAGACTTTATTTTCTTGGGCTCAAAAATCACCACAGATGGTGACTGCAGCCATGAAATTAAAAGACGCTTGCTCCTTGGAAGAAAAGCTATGACCAACCTAGACAACTTATTAAAAAGCAGAGACATTACTTTGCTGACAAAGGTTCATCTAGTCAAATCTATGGTTTTTCCAGTAGAGTTGGGCCATAAAGAAGGCTAACCACCAAAGAATTGATGCTTTTGAACTGTGGTGTTGGAGAAAACTCTTGAGAGTCCCTTGGACTGCAAGGAGATCAAACCAGTCAATCCTAAAGGAAATCAGTCCTGAATATTCATTGGAAGGACTGATGTTGAAGCTGAAACTCCAGTACTTTGGCCACCTGATGTGAAAAGCTGACTCATTGGAAAAGATCCTGATGCTGGGAAAGATTAAAAGCAGGAGGAGAAGGGGGTGACAGAAGATGAGATGGTTGGATGGCATCACCAACTCAATGAGCGTGAGTTTGAGCAAGATCCAGGAGTTGGTGATGGACAGGGTAGCCTGACATGCTGCAATCCATGGGGTCACAAAGAGTCAGATACAACTAAGGGACTGAACTAAACTGTGAGCTAGTGGAAAAGTCCTGGAGTGCAGAGTGTGGTCAATGTGTCCTGCACACTGAATTATTCTTTCATTTGCAAATATTTTTCTCTGATTCTAGATCTGTGTTTGCTCATTTTTAGCAACAGAAGTTAGGTTTCTACTCACCCTTAGAGCCTGGGCGATAGGGACAGTAAGTTCCTTAAAGGTTACATCTCCACAGGATGTCTCCCATGTCCTTGAGACATCCCTATATTGTAAAACTGGCAAGAGATTTTGAAAAATATTTACATCTTAAAGGGGCAGAGAAATAATTCATAATTAAAAGTGTTCTCAAGTAAATTCTCTAAGGAAAAGGGAGGTCAAGGTCTAGAGTCAGAAACTAGCCTGCTTAAGGTTAATCAAGGAGAGAAAAGTACTAAGGCCTTGGTCAACCCCAATCCAGCATTCTCCACAAACCCATTTTAGGATGAGTCAGATGGGGGACTTTCCTGGTGGTTCGGTGGTTAAGAATCCACCTGCCTATGCAGGGGACACGGGTTTGATCCCTGGTCCGGGAAGATCCCACGTGCTGCACGGCAACTAAGCCCTTGCACCACAACTACTGAGCCATATCCTAGAGCCTGTGTTCCAACACGAGAGAAGTCACCGCAGTGAGGGGCCCACGCACCGCAGCTAGACAGCAGCCTCCACTCACCACAACTAGAGAAAGCCTGTGTGCAGCAGCAAAGACCCAGAGCAGCCAAAAATAAATAATAATTTAAAAAGAAAGGATGAGTCAGACTGGGGAATACTCAGGTACCTTGGCTTCCCAGTGGAACTAAATGATAAAAAACAAAAAATGGGGCTTGCTAATTTTAATTTGTTTTAGCGTATTCAAGAGACAGCTGTATTTTCTGACTTGCCCATAATACATAATTGGTGTTCAATAATATATAGTTAATTCTAAATCTAAAGTCAAAATTAATTCATGGACTGCTTTCTTTTACAGAGATCAACAGAAACAGCTTTGATTCAAAATCAGGAATTTGAGTTCTAATTCCAATCCTTTCAGTTCCCCATTTTTATGACTTTATGACTACATATTGGCAGAGGGATACTTAGTGAATGTGACACCAGAAGCAGATGATTTTTAACATTAATATGAAAAATGATATTCAATAGTAATCATACAGTAAAGAATTTTGATCCTTTGGTGAGTCTGATATAATTATTATATATGAACAACTGTCAAGCAGTTAATACACTTTAGTAAAACTGTCTAATTTTTACATTTAGTAGAAATGTCTACAAAAGAAACAGAAACTACTAAATTATACCATTCATGGAATGTTTTCTTTTCCTGATTCATTCTTTAAAAAATCAATAAATAATTTCATGTTAATTATCCAAATCCAATAAAACCATTCATGGGTGAACTAAATTTTCACTTATAGTACAAAAAATATTACATTTCAGTGTTTCCTTATCTAAAGTTTTATACATAAGTCACAGATAATATCAGAACTGAAGTAACTCGAGTTCTCTTTCTTAATCACTACAACTCCTGTGTTACAAAATTATACTGACTCTACTGTTGAAATACAGGAATATATAGGGGTTGGAGACACAAAGTGCATTCCAAGTGAGTAAGATTCTGAAGTCTTAGGAACTTACTCTCTAAATGAATGCATGTAGCTGATTCTATGTGTGTGTGTGTGTGAGAGAGAAAGAGAGAGAATGTGTGTGTATATGTATACATGTGGTTGAGAGAGAGAGGGAGAAAGAGATTGATTGGTGGGACAACACTGAAAGTTCTTATATTATCTTCCACACAGAAAAAAACAGTAAAGGAAAATAAAGATATGCTCATTGGAGGCTTATGTCTGAATTGTTAAACTTCAAACAGTAATCACAGGAATTTTTTTACAATTTAGATTAACAATAGGTTTCTTCAGAGACAAGTATTTTATAACTAAGCCCATAGTGATAATAAAAAAGCCGATAGGCTTTTAGTCCAGCGTTTTCATTATTTTTAAATTTCTGAAGATGATGTACTGCTTACTTTTCACTCCTGGGATAAACCCCGCTCATTGCCTGAAGATAACTCTGTCACTGAATACAGGTCACAGAACCTCCTTTCTTCTACTCCTATATTTTAAGATTACTTTACTTGTTAAGTTTGTACATTTTCCCATCCAGTTGGGATGTTGGGATGGAAAGATTGTAAAGCCTGAGCCTATATAACCTCTGGAATCTTAGTCAATGTTGAGGCTGGCTTGGGAAGTCCATAGGCTGGCAGATGGCTTCTTTCTGAAATGTGGACATCAGTGGTCAGGGAATCCTTACACAAGGTGTCTGTGTTCACAAGTCTTCCCTAAAAGTCCTTTGATTTAAAAATCCTCTGGTGCCCTATATACCTCCTTGTCTCTCTCCCAAGTAAGCTGAATTCAGGGTATTCATTTGTACCTACTTTTTCATGGACCCAGCAGGCTTTCAAAATAAACTCAAAGTCACAAGATTTTTTAGAAGTGAGACATATGCCTAAAGATTATCTAACAGGCACGCAAATCAGCTTTAACACTCAGGGTTCTGAGCCTGGGGCAGGTTTGTCCAACAAATCAGCCTTAGGATTAGGCTTGTGCACTTAATAGCCTCAGTGATCGATCAATGGATTTGCCCTCTGCCTACACGGACGCTGAGCAGTTCTTATTTTACTCTCAGTGAGGTGGCACTAATCCATTATACAGCATTTTGGGTGTCAACAGTCAGGGCTGAACTATGCCAGAGTATAGTTCACTCCATAAAGAAACTCCTTGCAATGCTGATTTCTAAGAATTATAATGTGATTTTCTCCAAAAAAAGAATTCTGTGACTGGACCTTCCAGAATTCTGTAACTGGGTCGTCTAGTTTCTGTCTTCAAGATGAGTGATGAACACTATAAATGGACAATAGTCAGATCACATGTGATAATAAAAAAAAAAAAAAGACAGAAAAATAGTCTTAGTAAACACCACTGGTTTGAGAAACTGACCTCAAGTCCTCTGAAACAAAAAGTGAGTTTTTAAGCACTGAGGTTAGTTGGTCTCTGAAGTTTTGAAGCTGAGTCCTGACTCCCTTGTAGAAACTAGGACTTGGGGCCCTCATCTTTCTAGATTATATTTCAAAGGAATTGCTTCTGGTCCTTGAGACAGACAGTCCTGCTCCTGGGTTGTAAAACTGGCAAGAGGTTAGGAGATTTATATCTCAAAGGGGCAGAGAAAGAAATTTACAATTGCAAGTTTTCTCAAGTAATGCTGAAATGGCTGCAAGATCCTATGGTCTTCCCGTCGACATCCTCCACTTGCCTTTTGTCTGTGGAAAAACTTTAACCAAAGAACGAGTTTAATCAGAGAACTGGGAAAACACCGAAGCAAAGAAAAGCAGGACAAAACAATAATAGTTTAGCTATTAATACTAAGCAAAGTTAAGGACCTTTAGTTGCTTTTCGAGGGTTATAGATAATATTCTGAGCCATATCCTGTGAGCAGTGTTGCAGATACCGAAATCCCCACCAGGCAGAAGCTAACTACATGATGACTAGACTGTAGCCATGACTTAAGCAGCCACAGTTCCAAGTACTGGCCTCAAGGAAACAAAATGACTCTGGGACTGAAGATTAACTGTACTTAATCATGATGACACGAGTCAGACCACCGATGACCAATTTCAAGATGACTGTCAGAGCTGATGGTGCTGTTTCTTGCACGTAGCCACCACCCCCTGTCTATAAAGGCTCTAGCCCGCTGGAGTTGCCAGTGGGCCAGCATCTAAAATAAGGCGAACTGTCCTTTCCACCAACCTTGCTTTGGAATTGGCATTTGAGTGGCCAGCAGCCTGATCCCACTTTCAGTTAAAATGATCTAAGGAAAAGGCGCTCAGAAGCTATAGTCAGGAAAAAACCTGAAGTTTAGCTTGAGCTGAGAATAAAATTAACATCATCGTGGTCACTATAAAAGTTTCCCTCTACCATGCCTGCCTTCGCTCCCCTGTCCAGTACAGGTGATATTAGCTGACTCCCTTTCTGTAACCAAGCTCTGAATGAAGAGCCTCTGTTTGTCCTATTTTTTAAGGCTGCAGCCTCCTGAAAGTACTCAGTGGATCTTAGAAATCTAAGTTTGAATTTAAATTAATTCCCTGCTTTGAAACTAACCAAGTCTTATGTTTTGTTAACTATTAGCTACATTGTGCCTAATAACTGATTATAATTCCCTACTCTTTCCAAAGTAAACTGGATTGTTTCTTTCCTTATCTTCATCTATAGAAACAAAGTTATAAAGATTCACCCTCCCTAATTAAAGAGCAAAGTACTGACCACAGTTTTAAGAATGTCAGGGTGTTCAAGAGTCGCAGTCTTTGTTTTCTTATCTGAATCAGTTGATTCAAATTCAGGCTCCACCTTCCCCCTACTCCCTCCCAATTCATTGCTAGTGGCTGGCAAGTCCTGACTCAGCCTGTTAAGTGTTGTAATTGGGCTTTCTTAAAGACTTCCTGCCCCACTTCCCTTAGGGAGATTTTTAAGTATTGTTTCACATTATTAGACAATAAAAGAATCACATTTCTGAAATAGTTTGACCTTCAATAACCAATCAGTCTTTCATTAGGAAAACTTTAGAATAATAAGGCTTAAAAAAACAAAAAGACAAAACTTTTTAGAGATCTATTTGCCAATTCACACAGCAATACATATTTCACTCTTTTGTAATCTCTAAATGTTTTCATAATTCTACAGTGTTATTTCCACAACATTGTTAACAATTACTGAGGAATATATAAAAAATAATTTTTTTTCAGTTTTTGTAAGTGACAGAGTAGGATACAGTAGTAAATATAGCATATATGTCAATACCTGTCAAGCTTTAATGTGACTCACCCAGGGATCTTGACAAAATGAGAAATCTGATTCAACAGACTTAAGAGTGGGGCCTAGAATTCTGGATTTCTTAAAAACCCGTCCTTTAGGATGTCCAAGTTGCTGGTTCACAGACCATACCTTAAATAGGATCCTAGTATGCATTTGTTTTGGAGAAGTAAATGGCAACCCACTCCAGTGTTCTTGCCTGGAGAATCCCAGGGACGGGGGAGCCTGGTGGGCTGCCGTCTATGGGGTCGCACAGAGTTGGACACGACTGAAGCGACTTAGCAGCAGCAGCAGCATGCATTTGTTTGGAGAAGGCAATGGCAACCCACTCCAGTACTCTTGCCTGGAAAATCCCATGGACGGAGGAGTCTGGTAGGCTGCAGTCCATGGGGTTGCTAAGAGTCGCACATGACTGAGCGACTTCACTTTCCCTTTTCCCTTTCATGCATTGGAGAAGGAAATGGCAACCCACTCCAGTGTTCTTGCCTGGAGAATCCCAGGGACGGGGGAGCCTAGTGGGCTGCCGTCTGTGGGGTCGCACATTGTCGGACACGACTGAAGCGACTTAGCAGCAGCAGCAGCATGCATTTGTTAATATGCATTTGTTAATATGAAGACAATGCTCAGATTTTATATAGTTTATGCTCAGAAAAGTTGTATATTTATATGCACATATATACATACATTAAAAAACCAAATACATAAAACCAGACTGGAAACATACCAAATATTAAAAGAGATCTGGGGTCACAGGTGAGTTTTTGTTTTATTTCATGTTTCTTTTTCCTCACAAACTAACATTTCCTTAAGTTTTTTTGCAATGAAAGTAACTTTTTCTGTTGACGGAGAGCTTTTTCTCTTTATCCTTTCTCTCTTTTTTTTTAAGCAAAAAGGCACACAAGAGCTAGTGACGACCAACAAGAATAAGATCAGCAAGTGGAATGTAATGACTCTCAAAGTTGACGGAGGCTGTGGACAAAGGTTAAAACAGGCTGACACTTGCTTGATCAATGGCAGTTACGTGGCTGTCGTATGTCTTTGGCCACTTGAGTGGTCAGCTGGCTTCCGAAGTCGTTGCTGTGATTCATCCACATAAGACAGCTGTAGATGATCCATTTTTGGTGAGGTGGAAGTAAGACCAAAGATCCAAGACCCAGTCATTCTCAGAGACTTGGCTTTAAGTCAAGTTGGCATTGAGGATGCCCAAGCTTCTGTCTGGCTTCACTCCCAGGACACTGTTAACTGGGAGATTCCTCAGCTTCTGTCCATGACAGGGTTCTGCTCAGGGATCAGGAACACCTGTGAAGCAAACCCAACAGGACTTCAACTTATGACTTTCTACATCAGGGAGACAGCTTTTAAAAGAAAATCTATAAGCATATTGTAGGCAGTTGGCAGGGAGGATGATAAGTGCCTTAAAAATAATTTTGACTTAAAGGAAAGGAAATTAACCCAAACATTTGTATTACAAGAATTTGGCTGACTAGAATAAATACATTTTTGAAAGAAAGGAGATGAAATGAAAATTCTCTTATTCTGCTTTTCCGAGATGACAAGGGTGCCAGATTTCAAATCCCAGAGGGCAGATAGACTAACCTGACAGGTTCTAAAGAAAGTACTGCAAGCTTGTAGCTGCCAGAGAATCAAGCAGTCTGTGAATCCTCTTCAAAGGCTATGAAGCGCAGCGCAACTTAGGCCTCTTAGACTTAGGATCAATCTTATCACAAGCTGGGGAGAAGGGGGGCTATTACTAAGGAATTTAAGGAATGTATTTACTGATCTATTAAATGTTGGGAAAAGCTAGAAATAAACCTCTTCTTCCAAGAATGCAGAAAAAAGTCCATAAAAACCACTCATTTAGGATCTATGCGTTTTTTTGTGTTGTGTGCCTTCTGACGCTTTTTATTAAACAAAAGCCTAAAGTGAACTAAACAATAAGAAAAACAATAATAATCGTTAACCTTGAGCATTTACTATATGCCAAGCACTGTTCAAAATATTTTTTATCTAACTTAATCCTAGGAAAAAACCCTGTAAGGTTGATACTATTTATTATTCTTATTTAACAATTAAGGACCCAGAGGCACAGAGAGGAGAAGCACTTGCCCCAACGCTCAAGTTAGAGGTGGAGTGGTTTCGAACCCAAGTAGTTCAGCTCCTGAGTTTGCTCCATAGAGAAGGCAAGGGAAAGATACTACCGTTTTGGGTCAACTTTAAAGAGGCTTTTTGAGAATTCCCTGGAGATCCAATGGTTAGGACTCAGCGTTTTCACTGCTGAGGGCACAGGTTTGATCCCAGATTGGAGAACTAAGATCCTGCATGTCATGCAGACAAAAAAACAAAAAAGCAACTTTTCTTGTCTATATTCAAAGCTCCACCATGTGGGGCACAAGTTGACTCTCAACAACTTATTAAGTCAGATCTGAAATTTGTCTGCTAAGTTAAACCTCACATTGGAGCCAGGCAGGGTTGTTAGGTAAAAAGATAATTCATTTCATGGAGTCTATATTACTTTTTTGACCTGCCAAGCAATTTTGAGCACAGATGAGCTCTCAAGATACTTAATTCCTCTCCAGTGAGGGTCACACTGGCCTGAGAACTGCTAGTAGTGAGTCTCCAGGCTACAGGCCTGGCCAGACTCAGGAACACCAAGGTGATCTTAGTATTTCTCATAAACATGAGTCAGAAAACCCAGGCTGCCCTCACTCATCTCTGACTCCCTAGAACTAAGTCCTAAAGGCCATCCCCAAACTTTTACAAGAGAGATGACCAGATCATATTATCTACTTAATAAGCATATGCAGTAACTAGCTGTGTGACCACTTGACCTCCAGGTCTAGGTTGGCTCATCTGTGAAGCAGGGATGTATCTTACCTGTCTTGTCTGGCAAAAGGTGGATCAGACCACATCTGAGGGTCTGTCAAGCTCTAAATTGAAAATAAGGGGCAAAAGAGGAGTCTGGGAGGGGGCCATGTTCAATAGTTTACTCCTCAAGAGTCAGAGTCCCCATTTGTTTCATTAATTCCTGCAGTAACCAGATACTCCTTCAGTTCATCAGATCATCTCTAGAGGGGGTGCCTTGCTCCTCACACACCTTCAAACCAGGCCCCACTACTAGAGTTAATAAAGATGGTGTTTAACAAAAAAATTTTAAAAATAATAATAATAATAATGACTTGTTTCAATAGCATCAAAAGAAATTTTTTTCCCCAACAGCATCAAGAGACATGTATTTTTGATTTGGTCTCGACTACAAATCTTAATAAGAAACTCTGAGTAAGATATAGTCATTTTATGGCAAATTATACATTTCTATCTACCTTTATCTGCAGTATTCCAAACATTAAAATAACTAAATTTTTCATATTAATGGCATTTTTACTGAACTAAATTAGATACTTTGGGGTTAAAAGTGAAGTGAAGTGAAATCGCTCAATCGTGTCCGACTCTTTGTGACCCCATGGGCTGTAGCCTACCAGGCTTCTCTGTCCATGGGATTTTCCAGGCAATAGTACTGGAGTGGATTGCCATTTCCTTCTCCAGCGGATTTTCCCGACCGAGGGATCAAAGCCCGGTCTCCCGCATTGTAGACAGACGCTTTACGGTCTGAGCCACCAGGGAAGTTTGGGGTTAAGTCTTTTTAAATGGCATTTCACTTTCAAAGTTCTGCCTTCCGTTTTCCCCCCTTCTTTTCCTAGAGCCTCTTTTCTTCTCAACACTTGTGTTAGTCGCTCAGTCGTGTTTGACTCTTTGCGACCCCATGGATTGCAGCCCGCCAGGCTCCTCTGTCCTGGGATTCTCCAAGCAAGAATACTAGAGTGGGTTGCCATTTCCTTCTCCAAGAGATCGTCCCGATCCAGGGATCGACCTCTGGTCTCCTGCATAGAGGAAGCCCTAACACTTATATGTGAAAAAAAAGAAAACAAGTAGAAAGATGTGCACATCAGAAGAGTAACAAAAAGAGATTTTGTTTACTGACTGCTTTGTTTTTCATTTTATTTTCCCATTTCTTTTTACTTTCTATTTCAGTTTTAAAACAAACCTCTCTCCCAGATAGTCCCACCTCCACCCGTTGGCAGAGAGCCAACCTCAAACTTCCCTTCCGTTTTCAGGTCTCACAGAGAAAGGGGGCGGAGGCAGAAAAGTGACCAATGAAAAGGAATTGCAAAATAAGAATTAACAATAGATTTTCTTATTTTAAAATTCCCGCGTTCTACAAATTTGAAAATATATCTTTCTCTCTTCTAAGGTCCGCAGACCGCACAGTATTTAAGGAGGTATTTGTTGCTTACAGTTCAGTCTTCATTGGGTGCCCTGTGCCTTCCTGGAGAGCACGGCCAGACTCTTAAAATGTTCTTGCTGTTTTGTTAATCACAGGATGGAGTTTCCGGAAGCGCATTTTCTTGATAAGCGCTGCTTCACCTTACCCGAACATTCCTCGGGCTCCTCTAGCCCACTGAACCTTGTCCGGGTATCAGGTTCGTGAAACGATCCTCTCTGCGTGGACACGGGTGCTTCTCTTTGTGCCGAGAGCGCGGGGTTCTCCAGGGATCCTGACGCCCCGCAACGCGTCTCACTCCCTGTTGGTGCGGAAAGTGACCGCGGTCATGGAGCGCTCCTCTGTCAGCGTGGTCATGCTACCCTTCGCCCATGCGACCTCCAGGACTTCTTGTGTCACCTCATAATCCAAGACCCGCACGAGCAGGGGTTTGGGAGCTCGAGAGGGAGCGTCTACACGGCTGCCAGAAATTCGAATTTTCCGTGGAAAGAGAGGAGAAGAGCAGTTGGGTTCCCGGTCTTGTCCTTGCGCTTTGAAAAGGTCCTCCTCATCGGCCACTTCTTCCGGCGCGGCGTCCCTCTTAGTCCCCAACCACCTCTCCGGGTGCAAAAGAAAGAGCACTTTATCTCGGACCCAGGAATCACAGTCCGCATTCTCCCCCACCTCGCGGTCCTCCTGGGCGCCGCCCTGCCTGCGGCTCGATTCCGCCGCCAAGAGGTTCGGGGCACCTGGGGCCGAGGGAGCCCAGCGCCCCGCCTCGGGCGCAAATAGCTGGGAGCGTTGCTCGCTGCGGGGCGAGTCTGAGAGATCTGGAGCCCCGCGGGGACCCGAGGCCCCCATTCCAGTATGAGGGCCATTCATTCGGTGATTCTTCCACGCAATTTTGCAGCGAACGCCAAGCCAAGCTCCAGAAAGCGCGGGACAGATGGACGTGGGCGTGGCCTCGCGCGCCCCGCCTCCCGGGACTCGGACTGGCCACGCCCGCTACAGTATTGCGCCCACGCTCTCCGGTACTCCCGACCTTTAAAGGCGAAAAGCCTTCCCTCCCAAACATCCCCCGCTCAATCCCGCCCCTTCCACATCCTACACAGCCTTTCCTCCGCCGCCTCGGATCGCACTTCGTCTGCTTACCTGTGATCCTAGCCCTGCAGCTGTGGTCTCATTTCCGAGTCTCTCTCCTCTTTCTTCTCCGCTCTATACTGATTTCCAGCCCATCTCCGTTTGTCTCCAGATACGGTAGACACTTGGACTGCACACACACACCCACTTCCTCCTCGAAATGCCAAGCACAAAGTATGCCTTCTTTCTAAGGACTCTCCTTGGAGTGAAGGAACAAGGAAGTAAAAACCAAAAACCACTAATTTAATAAAGGACTTCTGATAAAAGTTTGCTTGACTCCGAACCCACCCCACCAGGTTGCCAAGCTTATCGAACGTAGCTAGAAATGTGAAACCCTTTGAGAAATGGCTTTTGGCCGTATTCACAGTGCTCACACTGGTCTTTCGTTTTGGTTATGATCTTGCTTGTTCCAGGAAGGGGCATTAGTGCCTTTGATCAAATGGAAATAAATAAAACCAAACCGCTAAAAGAATTTCAGGGTTTAAAATTTTGTGTTCATTTTTAAAGTTTCACATTTCACTACTCCCCTACCTCCTCCTCCCCGCCCCCGGCCCCGCAACACACACACACTTCTTCTCTTTAACCCCCCAAATTAAAATACATGTATATGAATCTCTGGGTAGACTTTCAGAATCTAATTTTTAACAGGCCCTCTGAATTGGAATACCGGAGAAGACTTGACAGTCGCTTGGACAGCAAGGAGATCAAACCAGACAATCCTAAAGGAAATCAAGCCTGAACATTCATTAGAAGGACTGATGCTGAAGCGCCAATACTTGCCACCTGATGTGAAGAGTGGACTCATAGGAAAAGACCCTGATGCTAGGAAAGATTGAAGGCATGAGGAGGGGGTGGCAGAGAATGAGATGGTTAGATAGCATCACTGATTCAATGGACATGAATCTGAGCAAACTCTGAGAGATAGTGAGGGACAGGGGAACCTGGCTTGGTGAAGTCCTCGGGGTCGCAAAGAGTCTGACATGACTTAGCCACTGAACAACCACAACAAGATCCTCTGACACGCTTAACTTTGCTAAAGGCTAATGGTGGAGAACTAGCTAACAGAAAAAAACAAACAAACTTAGTTTCTGATTTCCAGTTCGAACTTTGTTTCCAGGTACTTGCTTTATTAGAAAGTGCTGTTTTCCTGTCTGCTTTAGAAAAATGACTGCAATGGTGGAAATTCCTATTGAAGGACCAAGTAGTATGGTGAAAGAGATATTTTGGAAAGAGAGAACCTTCTGAGATCTGCCAAGACATTAAAAAAAAAAAATGTACAAGGAGTAAGAAAACCTGAATCATACCTGGCTAATTTGATGCCTGACCTGGGGCCAGTTACTGCTAAATTACAGTTAACTGAAGTTTTTGAGTGTTTTAGACACTCTATGTATTTAAACTCATTTATTCTTCACAACGAACTAAGGAAGTCGCACTATTCCCATAGTTTCCTTGAGAACTTTGAAGCACAAAGAGGTTAAAAATCAAGCACCAATAAACAGTAGAGTCAGGATTCTCACAAGTTTAAAGGCTTGATCCCATTTTATTAATAAATTACTTTCCTGTTTTAAACCTGTGACTTCATGTTCTTTTCATTCCGTTCATTTGCTTAACCAGTAATCACTGAGCTTATACTAAATGTCAGCCACTGTTCTAGGTGATGGGGACATGGAGGAGACAACTGCTTGCCCTCTTGGAGTTTTTATTCTTTACATGAGTTACATACATTGAATCCTCTGTCCAAAAATAGGAGATATTTATTAAGTTAACTTAATGTACATGAAAATCCACTGCAGGTTAATGCCTTCCCTACTCTCAAGGATTCTATTTGGGGAAGGACTTAGAATGTGGACTCTTACCAAGACTCTGAGCAAGCCTCATGCTAGTGGTTCATGAACAACATTATGAGAAACCTTACCAAAGATAATACTCTAGACCAGAGATAAACTCTAGGACTTTTTTTTAATTTTCTGCTTTCAAGTGGCAATAAGAACACTGTGTTTTCCTTCCTTGCAGGAGTATTGGGAGAATTCGAAGAAGGTGTCTGTATTCTGAGGGAAGTATAATGTAAACTATAAGATTTATAGATTTTAAATTTTCTTGCGGATGGGGATTGGATGAGGGATTACAGTGGGGATGGGGAACAGGGAAAATCTATTTGCTGAGGAGTGAAGCTGACTCACGCATCACATAATACCTGAATTTTTAGATGTCAAGAAGTTGTGTATTAACGCATAAAAGAATATTAAGAGGAAATGTCAAATAAACCTCAGTGAGAGAATGTCTAAAAAGAATATAAAACAAAGAAATAGGCTGCTTGCCTTCAGGAGAGTGGTATCTGCTGTGCTTTAGTATCTTAAAGTACATAAAAGCCTGATAAGGGGCGCTGACAAACTAAACCCATTTACTTCCCTGCTGAATGGCCACAGATGCAAAGAGCCAACTCATTCAAAAGCCCCTGGTGCTGGGAAAGATTGAGGGCCAGGGGAGAAGGGGGTGACATAGGATGAGATGGTCAGATGGCATCATTGACACTATGAACATGAGTTTGAGCAATCTCGTGGAGATAGTGAAAGACTGGGAAGCCTGACATGCCACAGTCCAAGGGGTCGTAAAGAGTCAGACGTGACTTAGCGACCAAACAACAACAAACTCTAAGGAAAATAGACTTTGTCCTAAAGATATTAGGAGCTGACAGATTCATTGGGAAAGTGAGAATACTAGACTTTAAAATGGGTAGAGATTAAAATTGTTGCTGGGGGAATAGGGAGTTGATACAATCGAAACAGATTTCTTTGCTGGACTGTATGAACTTTCCCCTATGGCACTTACTGAGGAGTCAACTTCTAACCCTAATCCTAACCCTAATTTTTACCCCTATGGCACTTACTGAGGAGTCAATTTCCCACTCAGAAATATCCACCTGGCTGAATTTATGCAACCTGCCTATCCCATGACAATATGGGACCATAAAAGAAAAGATGCAAAGAAGCCCTTGGCTTCTGTAATGGAAAAGCAAGCAACTGGATTTACCACGTAACAGAACTGTACCATAGAGATAGGTCAGCATTCCAGAAAAGAAGACAGGGTGTTGTTAAGAAGTTTATAAAAATTTTGCTAATTATAACTATAATTATCTATTATAACTATATATTTTTATGTAATTATAACTACATAACATAAATTATAACTATAATTTATAACTAACTGCTATAAACAGAATTTGGATATGGGAATGACAGATAAGGAGGGTATTCTGAATAAAACATTATGAGCAATGGTGTGATGGTGATTATGGAGGCAAATGTAGAGAATAGTTTTGTCTTTGACATTTCTCTTCTCTCAAGTCTAAAATACTTTCCATGATTTCATCCATTCCCATGGCTTCAGTTGCAACCTGTACTCTGATGATTTGCCAGTTTATATCTCTATTATAGACCATGATGCTTATTTCCAGACTTGAAGTAATAGATTGTATTATTGTCTCAAATTATTTACTTCCTCATCTTGAAAGAGAGTTATACCAGCCGGCTTCTGTAGCATGTGACTTGCAATACTCCTTATGGGAATAGACTCCTCCACCCCACCAGTGTTGATGTTACTTTGGTCATGTGACTTGGTTCAGCTTAAACAGTTGTGTCATTGGAGGCATCTGAGCAGAAAGGAAGAGTCACTGCAAGATTGACCCAGGGCATTTCCCCATCATAGCTGCCATCTTGGCTGTGATCTGGGAATGAACAAAGTACATGGCACAGATCTGAGTAATCTCAAACAGAACTGCAGCCGCTGATACATATTCTAAGCAAGAAACAAACTTTTGTTATAGCAAACCAATACAATTTGGGAGTTTTTTCTTATCACAGCCTAACTTAGTGAAAAATTATTCTGTTCTATTTTTTATTTGACACTTCTTTTCATTGTCACTTGACAACTAAAATAGTGCTTGCCATGTTAGTAAACAAAGGATATTGCAAACCATCATATTAGAGCCACCTGGATGGTAAGCCCTAAGGGAATTCAGGATACAGAGGAGCTGCCCATTTCCAAGCTCATCTAGCAGTCAGCTGCTACAACCACATCAGACTGTGCACCTGAGAAAATTCAGGATGAGAAAATACAGGATACTGGCCCTAGATAGCTGAGGAGCATATCAAAGGAATGACTGAAGTGAGCCCAGATTCTTACATCTTCCCAAACACAGAAAAGCACTAAATTCCTTAACTTGAGACATTCAGTTTTCTTTTATTAACAGTAATTTTTGATGTTTCAACTACCTGATTATGTTGCAAAAAACTCCTATATGTCCTGACTTCCCCCTTCCTCTTTAGGGCAGTCTTTCAATGTATTTGAGATGCTATCTCCCAGACTTGAAATTCTAAGAACGTCCACTGAATAAAACATGACTCTCATCTTTTAGGTTCTGTGTTTGTTTGTTTGTTTGTTTGTTTTTCAGCCAACTCACTCTAAACCCCAAATGTCTAAACTTGAGCTCTCATTTATTCTTTTAAATCAGTCCCCTCTTTCAAGTGTTCCTTATCTCAAGGGTTAGCATAACTGACAATTCTAATATCTTTCCTTTCCCTAAGAGGCTACACCCACTGTACATGTCTAATATTTAACCAAGTGTTGTTACATGTGTATGTGTCTGTCCCTCCATCTCCAATCCTCACAGCCTCAAAAATAAAGTCAGACTCTTAGACATGACATAAAATATTTTCATAATCCTACTCCAGCCTGCCACTGTTTACGGTTGAATGAATAAATAAAAGAAGAAACAAGCCACCTAAATGAACACAGAGTGAGATTTGAGACCAGGGTGAGGTTATCGTGTATAAATAAAACCCAGTCTGATTATGGATGGACCTTGAAAACCACGAGCCTTTTAGAAGAGATTCTAACCATATTTCCTTTGACAACTAATATTCTCATGACTCGGACAACTCAGACTGTGCAAAGAAAATCTACACTGGACTCTCAGGAGACTTCGATGGGCCATGTTATCTTGAGCAAGTCTCCCAATGTCGCCAAGCCCATGTTCTCATCTGCAAGATGTTAATTACACCTGTCCTGTGTGCTTCCCGGGGTTGTGGTGGAGAACAGATGAGCCCATTCTTCTAGGAGCACTTGGAAAACTATGACACTTGCAAAATATTTTAAATTTATTTTTAAAAAGTAATTATTGACTTTTTTAGAACTGGGAACCCAAAACATGCTTTTATTTTCATTTGTTTGTTTATTTGTCTGTTTTGCTGTTTTTGATCACTCTGTGTGACTTACAGGATCTCATTTCCCTGACCAGGGGTTGAACCCAGCCCCTTGGCAATGAAAGTGTTGAATACTAATCACTCAGCCACCAGGGAACTCTTCAAACTGTTTTTTAATGAAGTCCTAAAGGAAAGGTGCAGAAGTCTAGAGCCAGAGAATAAGTACCAGACTTATAATTTTAGAATAAAGGAGCTAATGTTACTAGCTGTAAACTGAAGGGGAAAACAGGAAAAGAGGGAACATGGCAGTTTTGGGGATATCAAGCAGCTTTGTCCAGAGGTCTGAAATAAAATAGAAACTGAAGGCAATTAAAAAAAAAAAAAGCAATCTTTGTTTTTTTTGTATTTTGTATTACCAAAAATTGTGTTCCTAGGAGAAAAGAGACTTAGTTTACCTAACATGTGGCCCTGAGACTAATTTGCTATATATGCACGATATGTTTTGAATGAAACATTTAAGTACATTGTCTTTTCACTCCATAGAGAGGAGAAAGAAAGTGAAAGTTGCTCAGTCGTGTCCAGCTCTTTGCGACCCCATAGATTATACAGTCCATGGAATTCTCCAGGCCAGGATACTAGAAGTGGGTAGCTGTTCCCTTCTCCCGGGGATCTTCTCAACCCAGGGATAGAACCCAGGTCTCCCACATTGCAGGTGGATTCTTTACCAGCTGAGTTGTCAGGGAAGCCCAATAGAGAGGTGGTGACCCTTAAAAGATGTCTGCTTGGCACTTTGAAAAGACAAAGGATGCTAGGTCATGTAGCACTCTGAGTAGTAGCTGCTTAAAGGGGATTTTAAAACTATAATTCATTGTCAGCTGCCTACATTATCCAAAGTTTTAAAGTATATTCATCATCGTCCTCTCCTGTCAGAGATTAGGATTTAAGACCAGGCTCTATTATTGAGTGTGAATAAGCAATTTATTAAACAGGAAATTGTGCCATTAGTAATTGAATTGGCATTTTATGATGATATTAAAGAACCAGTGTTCTATACCCTACATTCATCTTGAATGTAAACAAAATTTGACCTGTTCAACAGTGCATGCATGCTCAGTTGCTAAGCTGTGTTTGACTCTTTGCGATCCCATGGACTGTAGCCCACCAGGCTCCTCTGTCCATGCGATTCTCCAGGCAAGAATACTGGAGTGGGTTGCCATTTCCTCCTCCAGGGAATTTTCCCAGCCCCAAGGATCTCTTGTGCCTCTGGCACTGGTAGGTGGATTCTTTACTACCAAGCCACCTATGGCAGCCTGTAGTATTATTCCAGAGATAATTCAATTTTGACTCAATATGGGTGAGTCAATATTTATGAAATATTTCAAATAAAATAATTACTTAGATTAGTAAAATAAAGGTCATGATTTAATGTATCCAATCATGAATCATTTATAGTCGAACATTTTTAATGGGGCAATTGTTATTTTATTAACCAATGTGCATGTAATCAGGTAAGGGATATAACAGTTGTAAAAAATCCTCAGTCATATTTTACACCTGGAGAGATTTCATTCCCCAAATATCTATCTGTTATAATGCACTACGTTATATCAAGAATGGATAGAAAACGCTGAGTCTCTCGTTAACCAAGTCTGAAATGAGTTGACCTGGAATATCCAGGAACTCAAAGAAACTGTTAGTAATAATCCCTCATTATCTCTTATTCATACTTCATAATTCACCCCTCCAGGGCAAGGCTTGGGTAGAATGGTATAGTAAGTTGAGTTGATCAACTCAACTCAATTTTTCACTCAATATGGGTGAATTAATGAGTTTCTTTTCTCTACTACCCCTTCTTTCTCACCTCTTTTATTATGGCCAATCATGTCATTTTCAATGCCATAAATTCATTAAGAAAGGCATAGGATTTAGCCCTCCTTCAGTTTAAAACTTCTGATATGTACCCTTTCCTGCTTTCCTCTGACCACGCTTTGTGTCTTTTTACCTCTCCTCTGCCCTTTCTCCTCCTATTTTTTTTTTTTTGTCTTTTAAGCAGTTCCTTCCTTCCTTTTTATTGTGATATAGTGCAGAATTTGAGAGAGACTGGTGAAGCTCAACTCCCTGTATATAATTCCTATCCCTGCCATCTACTAGCTGCATAAATTAGTCTTGAGGATTTCATTTTTTCTGGCTCAAGGTATTCTTTCTATTTCTCCTTCCCTTTTTTCTGTTCTTCAGCCTTTTTCTCTAAGAGTTCTAGTCTCCCTGAAAGATATTTACAAAGATCTGACAATCAGGGATTATCATGGAGTACGGTCACTTGTTGCCCTTTCAGTCAACACAATTAAAAGATTGTATCTTTAATCTCAGTTTTATGGGGGTTTTCCTGGTGACTCAGATGGTAAAGAATCTGCCTGCAATACAGGAAACCCGGGGTTCAATCCCTGCTTTGGGAAGATCTGGAGAAGGGAATGATAACTCACTCCAATATTCTTGTCTGGAGAATTCCATGGACAGAGGAATCTGGTAAGCTGCAGTGCATGGGGTTGAAAAGAGTCAGACACAACTGTGCAACTAACACACACACTTACCCAGTTTCATACATTGTTCAAAAGTCAAAACAATATGAAAGGGATATATTCCGGAAGTCTTACTCCCATCCTTAACTCCACTACTTGTGTTCAGTCGCGTAGCACTGTTTGACTCTGCAATGCCTTCCTCCACTGTTTACAAGTCATTTAAAAATTAGCTTCTGATTTAATTTTCCTGTATTTTTGTTAGCAAAAGTAAGAAAAATTAGCAGAGATCACACTAATTTTCTCATTCTTTCTTATAGACTTTTGTACACGTAGTTTTCTTTTTCCATTTAAAAACATATCATGGAAATTACCTCAGGTTATATCACAGAGCACTTCCTCATGATTACAAACACTTCATTGTGTAGATGTCTCATAATTCATTCAAATTGACTTTGAAGGATGGAAATTTAGGTTGTCTCTAAAAGCTTGATATTACAAAGAATAATATGGGAGTGAATAACCCAGTGCAAACACTGGCTTTAGATTTCTGGAGGAATCCTCAGTCTAAATTTCTGGAAGTTGAATCATGGAAATGCACATGTGTTTTATTAGATGTTACTGAATTCCCCTCAGTGGCATTGTAGCTTTCCTACCCCTACTATCCGGAGAAGGCAATGGCATCCCACTCCAGTACTCTTGCCTGGAAAATCCCATGGATGGAGGAGCCTGGTAGGCTGCAGTCCATGGGGTCGTGAAGAGTCAGACACAACTGAGCAACTTCACTTTGACTTTTCACTTTCATGCATTGGAGAAGGAAATGGCAACCCACTCCAGTGTTCTTGCCTGGAGAATCCCAGGGACGGCAGGGCCTGGTGGGCTTCCGTCTATGGGGTCACACAGAGCCAGACACGACTGAAGCGACTTAGCAGCAGCAGCAGCACCCCTACTATCAGTTTATGAATATGCCTATTTTTTATAACTTCAAATTTGTGTTCTCAATATTTTTTTATTTTTGCCAATCTGATAGGTAGGAAAAGATATCACATGATAGTTGAATTGCATCTTTCATTTATGTGAAGTTAAGCATCTTTTTCGTATAGTCAAGGCTGTGGTTTTTCCAGTAATAGTGTATGGATATGAGAGCTGGACCATAAAGAAAGCTGAACACTGATGAATTGATGCTTTTGAACTGTGATGCTGGAGAAGACTCTTGAGAGTCCCTTGGACAGCAAGGAGATCAAACCAGTTAATCCTAAAGGAAATCAAGCCTGAATATTCATTGGAAGGACTGGTGCTAAAGCTGAAGCTCCAATCCTTTGGCTGCCTGATGCGAAGAGCCAATTCATTGGAAAAGACCCTGTTGCTGGGAAAGATTGGGGGCATGAGGAGAAGGGAGCGACAGAGGATGAGAGGGTTAGATGGTATCATCGACTCAATGGCCCTGAGTTTAAGCAAATTCTGGGAGATAGTGAAGGACAGGGAAGCCTGGTGTGCTGCAGTTCATGGAGTCACAAAGAGTCGGACATGACTGAGCAACTGAACAAAAAAACATTAGGACCGTTTTGTTTTTCTGTGAATTAATCATGCCTTTTGCTCATTTTTCTATTGGGTTTGAGTATTTTTTCCTCTCACTGTTAAGGGCTCTTTATATTTTACTGAAAATAATTTTCTATTGTAATATAAATTGCAAATAGTTTCTCCTAGTTTGTAATTTGTATTTTGACATTAGATTTGGTCTTTTGCCATTGAGGAATCACACACACGCACACATACATATGTATTTTATTTATCCAACTTAATAGTTTTATTACTTCTGAATTTGGAAAGATTTTTCTTTCCAAATGATGATAAAGGAACCAACCAATGTTTTCTTCTAGTATTTGTATGACTTATTTATTTATTTATTTGTATCTTGGATCAGTTTGGAATTTACTTTTGTATAGATATGAAGAATGAGTACAACTTTATTTTACTTTTTTTTCAGATTGCTATCCATTTGCCTCAGATCAGATCAGTCGCTCAGTCGTGTCCCACTCTTTGCAACCCCATGAATCGCAGCACGCCAGGCCTCCCTGTCCATCACCAATTCCCGGAGTTCACTCAGACTCATGTCCATAGAGTCAGTGATGCCATCCAGCCATCTCATCCTCTGTCGTCCCCTTTTCCTCCTGCCCCAATCCCTCCCAGCATCAGAGTCTTTTCCAATGAGTCAACTCTTCGCATGGGGTGGCCAAAGGACTGGAGTTTCAGCTTCAACATCATTCCTTCCAAAGAAATCCCAGGGCTGATCTCCTTTAGAATGGACTGGTTGGATCTCCTTGCAGTCCAAGGGACTCTCAAGAGCCTTCTCCAACACTACAGTTCAAAAGCATCAATTCTTTGGCACTCAGCTTTCTTCACAGTCCAACTCTCACATCCATACATGACCACAGGAAAAACCATAGCCTTGACTAGACAAACCTTTGTTGGCAAAATAATGTCTCTGCTTTTGAATAGGCTGTCTAGGTTGATCATAACTTTCCTTCCAAGGAGTAAGCGTCTTTTAATTTCATGGCTGCAGTCACCATCTGTAGTGATTTTGGAGTTCAGAAAAATAAAGTGTGACACTGTTTCCACTGTTTCCCCATCAGTTTCTCATGAAGTGATGGGACCGGATGCCATGATCTTCGTTTTCTGAATGTTGAGCTTTAAGCCAACATTTTCATTCTCCACTTTCACTTTCATCATGAGGCTTTTTAGTTCCTCTTCACTTTCTGCCATTTGCCTCACTGCCACTTATTTAAAATTCCATCTTTATCTGAGTGACTTGAGATGTCACTTTGATCTTACTTTAAGCTTTCTTATGTACTTGTTAATTTCTGAGCATTCCCCTTCCCACCCCAACTCATTGTTGTGCATAATCATGTACCATTACTACACTTTACATGAGTTTTATAGTATATTTTAATATTAGTGGGGTTAATCTCCCTTTTAACCTATTTTTTCAAAATTTGTATTGTTATTTTTGTATATTTATTTTCCATGTTCCTAGTCCCAGGAATCTGCTGAAAGGAAATAGTCCAAAATGTAAAAAAATTCTAAAGAAATAGAAACAAGAGCTAGCTCTTTGAGAAATAATCTAGAGCTAAAATCTGACATCTAGTGTTCAGTGCAGTAACTGCATGGTACTAACTAACGTCTGACAGTCCTATTGCAATTAATGCCTTATAACAGTTTTCAATGGCACCCCACTCCAGTACTCTTGCCTGGAAAATCCCATGGACTGAGGAGCCTGGTAGGCTGCAGTCCATGACACGACTAAGCGACTTCACTTTGACTTTCCCCTTTCATGCACTGGAGAAGGAAATGGCAACCCACTCCAGTGTTCTTGCCTGGAGAATCCCAGGGACGGGGGAGCCTGGTGGGCTGCCGTCTATGGGGTCACACAGAGTCGGACACGACTGAAGCGGCTTAGCAGCAGCAGCAGCAGCAACAGTTTTCAATTGAGTACTGTATACTCAAGCAGCCTTGTTAGGAGAGAAAGCTCCACATCAATTAGTAAGAAGGTAACTCAATGTTAGCTATTCTTGTTTGTAACGTTTAAAATCACAAGAGCCTGAATAAGGGGGAGTGAGCAAAAGTTCACTCAAGAAGTGAACAAACTTGGAACAGGGTTGAAAACATACCTGCCACCAGCACTGCTGAGGCTGGAGGGGCTAAAGGAAAAAAGGAGAGGCTGGGAGTGGCTTCCGTCTCCTTTTCTTCTCATTGCCATTGACAGTAAGGTCAGAAAAAGCAAAGTGCTGTTAGCAATTGGGTTTTATAGTTGGAGCCAATATTTCTACCAGAGATTGAAAACCATGGGTGATTAGAAACCTGGGGAAAGGGAACTAGGCTGTTGATGCTAGCTAGACTGTATTTTTTTTTTTTTTTAGGGCTTCCCTGGCAGCTCTGTCCGAAAGAATCCTGCACTGCAGGGGACCTGGGCTCGATCCCTGGGTTGGGAAGATCCCCTGGGGAAGGGAATGGCTACCCATTCCAGTATTCTTGCCTGGAGAATCCCCATGGACAGAGGAGCCTGGCAGGCTGCAGTCCATGGGGGCGCGAAGAGTCGGACAAGACTAAGCACAGCACAGCACAAAATAATTCCAACGCTAACATCCCAGCTAGAAGGGAGAAATCATCTTTGAAAGTGGTGCAGTGTGATTCCATCAGTTGTGTTTTACTTTCAGCTTTAATTTTTCCCTCCTAGTGAGACCAAACAAATTGACACGTGGGAGTTTGTAGGAGAGAAAGGCTTACTGCAGGGCCATGCGAGGTGGTTCATATCTTTAAAAAGTCCCAGCTCCCCAAAGTGTTTCAGCAAAGCACTTTGAAAAGCCAGGTGAAGTGGGGTGGGTTGCAGGGTCAGCTTGTGCACAATTCTCTGATTGGCTGATGGTGAGGAAACAGGGTGGTGTCACATGGGTTAACATCAGTCCTTAGGCTCCAGGAAGCCTGGAGCTGTGTGCTCATGGTTGTCTAGTAGTTAACATCTTCCATTTGGTGAGGGAGGGGAGTGGTTTCATATCTGCAAAACAACTCAGGAAATGTACAGCAAGTACTATTATCTAGGTACTTCAGAGAGGAGCTCAAGTAGAGGATGTGGGGAAAGGCCTGTTCCCCTCCCTGCAAAGGCCCCATGGGGTCCTGCTCAGTTACATTAGAGTTTAATGCAATAAGCGAAAACTAGGTATTATCACAGACAACTGAAAGACAGGTAATTTATAGTTCTTTCATGTTTTTGTAAAAATTAAAATCACCAAACAAAAATTTGTGACAGAATTGCAAAGTGAGTAGAAACAAAGCTTGTGTTGCTGGATAAGATTCTGTTCTAGAGGATATATAAATGTCTTCCGAACTGCTGTGTCTTATCCTGCTCCCAAAGTTTGAGCAGACTGAATTCTCCGTTCCTCTTCTGTATTTCTTCTCAGTGGGTCTGATGCAGAGAGAACTCTTATCCTCACTCAATGCAAAGACAATTGCAAAATCCAGTCAGCATCCACCCTGAGCAGACAAGCACACACCTCACAGTAGCTGAGGATGTTGTCTCTACTGAGTCCCCAAAGAGTTCCAAGCTGCTCGAGAGGCCAATAATAATTGAAAGTCCAGGCCTCATGGGACTTTCCTGGTGGTCCAATGGTTAAGACTCCATGTTTCCAAAACAGGGGGCACAGGTTCAATCCCTGGTTGGGAAACTCGATCTCACATGCTGCTACTAAAACCTGTCATGGCCATACACACACACACACACAAAGTACAGGCTTCAGAATCTGACAAACCAGGCTCTGATCATGACTTCAAATCTCCATAAATCTTAACGAGTCATTAAACCCCTGAGCCAGACTCCCCATAATAAAATAAACACACACATATATTTATTACACATAAGTATATATAAAATTTGGCACAATTATCAGCATGCAGTTAAGTGTTAAGTAAACAGTAGGCACATTATCATTAGGAAGAAATAAGGCACAAGGCTGTATTAATGAGACTATGTACCAGGTGGGAGTAACCCTCTGTTCATTAGTGCTATAGATACTGCATGTCCCTGGGGTGGAAATTAGACCACATTCTCCTGAGAGACTTATGGACTCCAGTTCCTTAGAACTCTTCCCTCCAGCCCCAAGGATAAGTCTCTAGGTAACCACTGGCTCAGGATGACCTAAGCATATATTCACTCCCAAGGAATCGTTTTCATTATAACTGAAGCTCTCCTTCAGCCAGTTTACTTTTCTTAGAAAAGTGAAAGTGAAGTCACCCAGTCGTGTCTGACTCTTTGCGACCCCATGGATGGTAGCCTACAAGGCTCCTCTGTCCATGGGATTTTCCAGGCAAGAGTACTTGACTGGGCTGCCATTTCCTTCTCCATTACGTTTCTCAGAATAAACACCTAAAATTTAGATTTCCTCTTATCTTTGTAGTTGAGATTTGTGTAACCTCTGCACAATAAGAAACCATATAAGCCATATATTTTCTATATGGCTAAGTCAACTTTAGCCAGACTAGACAAATCCAACCATTGTTTGTGTCAGCTTTTATTGCAGATAGAAGAACATAGCCCGTGATGTTTATCTCTTCCTTTACTGTCCTTGAAAGATACACAGACAGAAGAAATTGGAACCCAAATTAAAAAAAAAAAAATACTGACAAGAATAAAAGATGAAGGAGATGTTGATTTTATTATTTAATCATTTAAACTTCTTTTACATTTCCTAAAAAGATACATGGTCTAGTGAAAAGAAAACAGCTTGAAATCAACATAACACCATTCTGGCTCAACCTCTAGCACCGGTTATCTATATAATCTTGAAGAAGTCATTTGTTTTCTTTTGTCCACAAATATTCATATGTAGTGAGAATAAACTAAAGTTTATTATCTTACCACGATTCTCTGAGTATTACATATGCATACAGAAGTAAGAGGTGAAAATATATGTATATGTATGTTTATATTTGCATACCAAACGCACACTTACATAAACAGGCCTCTTAGTTTTCCATAAGAAAGCTGATAATGAACAAGGGGACTGGAATAGGTGATAGGCAATGTCCAGTCTTATGCTGATAGCATCTGCTTCTAGCTTTTAAAATGTTCATGTGTTCATTCCTCCATCCAAGGCAACTGAGAAATGGAAACTTGCTGGAAATACAAATTTTCAGGCCCGACCTCAGACCCATACTCAAACTTAACTGAATCAGGGGCTGTGGGGAGAGACTCAGCTAGCTTTGTTGCAACCTGCCCTCCAGGTGATTCTGAAGTGCACTAAAATGTGAGAACCACTACATTTAAACATTCCCAGGGAAGAACTATAGGCTAGAGGAGAGACAGGAATTAAAGGGGGGAGGGGGGAAGGCAGGATAGTCTATAGAGATCCTGAGCCACAGGTGGTAGGAAGAGATTTGGGGAGACAGAGCAGTGGCAGGCACAGGAGAGGGTTATTTACGGTTGTAGGACACCGGTGTGGTTGTAGAAAAGCAGGCATCAGCCCAAGGGAAATAATAATGCAGTATCCAGGTACTCCCATGTTAGTCATTGGTTCTCATGCAGTCATTTCTGCTCCTGTGCTAAGACTGATGGCTTTAGAACCTTCTTCCTGCAGTGGATCCTAAAGGAAGATAGTTATCCTGTTTCTAGTCACAGCTGTTTCTGACCTCTATCGTCACTACCATAGAAATTTGAGACAGGGAGAGTTAGGGCTTCCCAGCCTAAGCCTGTTTGTCTTCTGGCCTTTTTCAACAATTTAAAGTCCCCCTGGTTCTAGTTTTAATTTTTCCCTCATTGGCAGCTAAGGAATGTGTGCATATTCAGAAAAAGGAAGCGAACTCCTGGAGTTCCAATGGGCTAGGGGTGAACTTGCCCGGAGAAAGCTGGAGGGGTGAGAATCAGCCTATGGAACCGACAAGGCAAGAAGTCGCTGTGGATGCTCTTACCGAGGTTAATGGATGCAGTGTTGTCATCCACGATGTTGCCTTGACAGGGGAATCCCCGGCTTTGCAACTTTCTGGCCAACATGAGGACCACCAGCCGATTATAACCTTTCCTGCGATGCTCAGGCATGGTGTAGCCATGGCACATGGTGGCAAACTGGTCCATCATAGACCAAGACAGGGGATTCCCCTTATCATCACGGACACACACACTGGGGAAGCAGGAGATGAGGCTGGTGATGTACCGGCGACACTGTTCATTGCCGCCCCGAGACCAAGTCTGGTTGAGTAAGTCAACATCAGCAACACTCAGGGAGGTTACTTGTACGGAAGAATTCATTCTTGAAGAAAATGACATGGGAAGAAATATGAACTCGGGATCATATGACGACATACAAGTATTTCTCTCTTTTTTATTCACTTCAAACCTTGCGGGATCCTAGTTCTTCCGCCAGGGATCAAACCTGGCCCCAGCAGTGAAAGCACCCCATCCCAACCACCAGACCTCCAGGGAATTCCCCAACTACTTCTCTTTTTACATTGATTCAAACTGAGAAAGCATCTTGGAGATAGTGCCTAGCAAATACTAGCATATTTTCAATAAATAAGAATCCATCACTTACCACTTGCAAACATCTTTTAGGATTTCATTTCTAACAGGATGAAACACTCATTATATTGAGTCTAAGTCTTTCCTTCAAATTTTATGCCCACTTGTTATTGTCCTCAGAATAGATGAAGGCAAGGATTTCATTTTTCTGGAAAACAAACCTCAGACTTGTTCTTATTAAGTCCTGAGTCTGCTGACACCCTCTCTGAGGCCTTGAACAATTCCAGATACTTGAGCCTCTAATCTTCTTCTTGATAATAATAAATGTTTTAGGATAGGACTCCTACATTTATGCAACCATGTCCACAAAACAAATATAAAGTGCATAATGTTCTAGGCATTTGTAGGTGCTTAAGAAATGCTAGCTCTTTCAGACCTTTCCCTAAACATTCTGGAAAAAGATTTCAAAATCCATGGGCCTTAAGATTAAAAAAAAAAAAAAAGGACAGAAATTATTGCAGTTTCTAAGAACTGACACAGGTTATTTAGTTCCAAGTCTCTGGGGGCTGGTTGTGTTTTGAATTTTCTTTCATGCTTGAAGTTATCAATATCCAAAGATAATCCCCAGTTAAGAGGTTACTGATGTCTTTCTCACTACGTCCTTTTTTAAAATATTTGTTTGACTGCACCAGGTCTTAATTTCAGCATGTTGGATCTTTCAGTTGCAGCAGGTGAGATCTAGTTCCCGAGCAGGGATTGAACCTGGGCACCCTGAACTGGGAGCATGAAGTCTTAGCCACTGGACCACCAGGGAGGTCCTGTACCATGTCCCTCTTTATGAAGTAAAAGTTTGTGTTTTCTTTTATTAGTGGTTATGCAATGTTAGCTCATATTTCAGGTATTCTGTGAGACCTGGAGCTGGGCCATTCACCTAACCACTAAGCAGGGGGAAAGAATATAAATAAATGCAAGCAATAACTGGCTTAACAGGATTTTTTCATTTAATTCTCGAAAATAGACTTCCAAACAAAGTCAAGGAAGCTTCAGGTAGTGATGTCACTATAAATAAAAACACTAAACCATGTGTTTCAGGAGGGACATTCGAGACAATGACCTGTGAAGGGTGGGTATCCAAAATAAAGTGTACAAATTTGGATAATGATTTAGGTTTTAAAGACAAATTGTCTAACTTCCTATGCAGAAAGGAACAATTCAAGTAAAAATTTGATTTAAAAAAGTCTGACAGGGGATTGAAGACAATTTTAAATAACATCTCAGGGATACGACAGCAAACAGAGTTGCTGTTGAGTAGCTCAGTCGTGAGCGGCTCTTTGCAACCCCATGGACTGCAGCATGTCAGGTCTCCTTGTCCTTCACTATCTCCTGGAATTTGCTCAAACTCATGTCTATTGAATTGGACAGACTGTGGGAAACTCTAAAGGACAAATAGCGTGATTTTTTTTTTCAATCAAAAATAACATAAGAAATAAAAAAAGATGAAAGGGGTACCTGTCTGTCAAAAGAAACTTAAGAGAGATGTTAACCAGTTGCATATAATAACCAGGTGCTTATTCAAAACAAATAAAGTGCTCAAAGTTTTATGATAATTGGAGAAATGTGACTACTAACAGGTCATTTTATATTTAGGAAATAGTGTTCACAAAGTTTTAAGGAAAGAGCTAACAAAGCAGGCTCGAGGCCACTGTTTTTAGAGAACCTGCTTGCCAGGTTGGCCTTTTGCTAGGTGGCTGGTAATTTGGATTTCTGGGGAAGTCCTGCCATTCTCAGAACGGGTCAGAGTGGTTAGCTTGGCCTGTTTGTACAAGTGATGTAATTTATGCTGAACACCTCTTTTCCTCCTGGGAGCCTAGGAAATTGGTGCGTGCTTGGCAGAGGGTACCTCCAGTAAAAAAATTTTATCTGTGTTGTCACAACTCATTGCTGGGAATCAAATGCATACTGCGTGACTCTGCTCAGGGAGGCCTCTGGGAAGCTTGTGCCTGGTTTCCTCTGGACTTTGCCAAGGCACCTTTTTCCCCATGCTGGTTTTGCTTTGTATCTTTTCATTATAATAAGTTATAGCCATGACTAAATATATTGAGTCCTGTGAGTCCTCTTAGCCAATCACTGAACTTGTGGGTGGTCTGGGGGACCCCTGACACAGAGGTGATATTACTATTGCACTTTAATAAAAAAAATTCTTGGGAATTCCCTGAGTGAATTCAATGTGTTCACTTTTGGGGCCAGGGTTCGATGCCTGATGGAGGATCTATTAATAAGATCCCACAAGCCATACTATGCTGTTCTTAGTTGCTCAGTCATGTCTGATTCTTTGTGACCCCATGGACTGTAGCCTACCAGGCTCCTCTGTCCATGGGGATTCTCCAGGCAAGAATACTGGAGTGGGTTGCCATGCACTCCTCCAGGGGATCTTCCCAACCCAGGGATCGAGCCTAGGTCTCCTGCATTGCAGGTGGATTCTTTACCATCTGAACTACCAGGGATTAATAAGATCCCACAAGCTGTGAGGCCTGGCCAATAATAATAATAATAATAATAATAATAATAATAATAATTCCTTTGGAGGTATAATATTTAAGTATAATGGAATAATATATAAGATATTTCCTTTAGAATAAATCAAGGGGTGGGAAAGCTAGAGGTCTGGATAAAAGATTTCTAATAATTCTTGTACTTTTTGAAAATATACATGTATATTTAATGAGCACAAGCTTGGTTATATTTTTTAAATTCAATTAATAGGAAAATGCATTGTTGAAAAGGTTACAGTTGGAATTGAACAAAGGACAAACAAAATTGAGAACTGCATTATTTTGTGATTGAAAGAGGCAGGGGTTTAAGATTTTTTTTAAGTATATTGGTTTTGGAGGTTAATTACACTAGTTTCTCAACTCTTGTGTTTGAAAATTTTCATGACTGAAAAAGTAACAATAGAATCCAGTTGCTTTATGTGACTTAAAGTGTCCCTTCTTTTCTAGGTTTAGTCTTGTTTTGCTCAATAATTACTTCAACATACACCACAGAAGTGGAGAAAGTAACATTCACTGAAGTGGTTACTTTTCAGGTATCAAGTTTCATTTGCTTACAAGAAACATGCAAAGAAGATATTATACATCAGTTTTTAGGAAGAATTGACTGAGGCTCAGAAAGGTAACCTGGAGAAGAAACTGGCAACTCTCTCCATTCTTCTTGCCTGGAGAATCCCATGGACAGAGGAGGCTGGCAGGCTGGAGTTCACGGGGTTGCAAAGAGTCAGACACACTGAGCGACTAACACACACACACACACACACACACACACACAGAGAAAGGTAAGGCAAAATGGAAAGTAACTAGTGCATGACAGATCAGGGACCACAAAGTAAAAGAATGCAGATATAAACTAACACATGTTCTGAAGGGCTGGATCCTGGAATTAGACTTCTTTTGATTGTTTCTGGCTCTACAGTTTGCTCCTGTGTGTTATTTCAATTCTGTTTAAAAAGGGAATAATAATGGTACTGCTTTATAGGGTTGTAGAAAGGATTCAAGAGGCCATGTATTTAAAACTTTAAAACATTTAGTGCCTGGCATAGAAGACACATAAGTCAGTTAAACAACTTCATCCCTGAAACAACAAAAAACAATTATAACCACCTTGGGTGCAGACAGCAGAAGTTATTTAGAATTATTTGAAGGAGGAGGATGCCCAAGAAATGACTTTTTTGTGTATTCTGTGAAAAAACTGTCCATAGTTAATTACTATGGAGAGAGACACAGATTTGATTTTGCAGGAAATTATGAGCAGTCAAGCACAGCAAAAAGGAAAAGAGTAAACACATACACACATTTAGATTCAGTCACCTAAATCCAATATTCCTTAATGGTATTAAGTACTCCAGGTACTGCAGTTTGTACTGCCATAGCATAAGTTCTCCCCCAGAGGAAGCTTGGTTTACGTACAAGAAACTGGTGTCTATAGTTGAAATCGGAGGTAAGCAAGAGGCCTTGAAGGAAGCTAGCTTTACATCCACCTGCTTTGAGTCAGCAACAGCTTTGGAAACATCATATAATTCACTCTGCAGCCCTATATGTGGAAACACACAATGAAAAAAAAAATGTGGACGCTTTATCTGAAAATGCCAAAAGGAAATTTGTTTTAGTATTCCTATACTTGGTATCATCAATACCACCAGCTTCCCACCTTGTATTATCCTAACCACTGTGTATTCATACATATATTATCAGAGCTACTCCTTTGTCTGATTTTCAAGTCTTGTATGAGATTTTCAAATTTCCATGTTGATCATGATCTTCCATGGGATTTTCTGATGGGACTATCCCTTAAGAATTTGTAATGCTTTATGGGAACTTTTTATTTTCCTGACTTCTCAGATTGATCTTAAGCCCCTGAGGGTAAGGGATGCTCTGGAAGTATTAAAGAGCTTCAATTTATTTGGCAGGGCAATCTTACTTTAAAGACTGTCTTTCAGTCTCCTGCCTAAACGCCCGTCACAGCAACGTCAATATATAAACTTAGACTGGTGAGGTTTATTCTGAACTTAACCACCCAGCACTCACTCATTTGTCATAGCTATACTGTATTCTCTATAAACCTTTATTCAGTACTTGTTGTAAGTAAAGTACTGTGCTGGGCATAGCTTCAGATCGGGACACAAGAATGGCATGGTCTCTGTTCTGATAGTAATTACAGCATGACAAGGGGCTTGTTTACTTAAAACTGACTGTCTGCTTCTCCAAATCCTGATCTGCTCTGTCCTTTCCATTCTGGCTGCTGATTGCTTAAATGCTCTGGAAATTGACTTTCCCACTTCCTTTCATATCTAATTGCTTGTTTTCTTCTCCTAGGAAATCACTTCTTGAAGAAAACATGAATGGCAGGTCCTGGTGAACATAGACTGTGCTCTGAGCCTCGGCTTCTCCATCAGGGAGTTAAGTCTAAGAAAAGATAAGCAAGTCTTCAAGTTAATGCTATTAAAATCATAGATGCTGTGGCTAGCACTCCATATTAAAACACTGAATTACATCTAAGTGGTAGTGAGCTGTGTTGACTCAAATTGTGGATGGTAGTTCCAACAGAATTTTTTTCTTCTAAGTTAGACTGAGTCAATTCTTTCTAAAGGTCATCCTAACATTAAAACAAAACCTTTTAGACTTTTCAGATGTAACAGGTAACAAAAACTGCGTAAAAGGGACAGCTTAATTAAAAATAATTACATACATTTTGACTACTTCTAAAGCCACAGAATAGAATTTGATGAGCTCCCTTCTATGTATCACTCTCCCAATCTTTTAATCACAATTCCTTCTCTCTCCTCCAAAAATAATCATTATAACAATTTTTAAGATAACCATTTTTTGTTTTCTTTACAGTTTTATTATCCAAGCCTGCATCCTTAAACACTGTAGTTTGATTTTGCCTACATTTTGTCTTGTGAGTCTTTTCATAAACAGATCTTCTTTCGATTCCCACTAAACTCCTCTCTCCCCACTTTAAAAGCTTCTTTTGTTGGAGAATCCTGATTGTTAGGGCCCTTTAATCACCAAACAACAGGATTTGTTGTTTAGATTTTGCTGATCATCTCTCCATGGTGCTCTGGATCATGTCCTTCTATCTGTTGACAGGGTATCATTTTTAACAAATGATTTTCTCCTTTCTCCTTGAGAAAGGAATCTCCACTTCTTGTTCTGCTATTGACCACTCCACCTCCTTAGAAGGGGAAGGGTTGCTAACTAAATAAGCCAGAACTTGGGACATTTTTTTGGTTCATAGTTACCAGTGAGCAGGCGTTTGAAACTTTCAGGCTGGTGCTCATATAGACAAGCTCTCTCGTCCATGCAACTAGCAGTGAGCAGCAAGCAGGGCCTGTCTGGGCAATTATGCATGTTTTTGTTTTCTGTGTATGGCAAACACAAGGAGTTTGGCTCCTCTGAGTCCATTAGAGGATTAACCCTGATTTAACATTGTTTATGGATGGTTCTTAGATTAAAAATGACAAAGGCATTCCTATGCAGGGTGTGTTCTTACTCTAAACACCCAGTACTGAAGCAGCTTCACTGGCTAAATCGTGATCTATCCACAGCCCAACTAGTAGTTCTGACCTAGCCTGCACTTAGGAAGAAAGTAAAAGGCTGTTTATATGTAGCTGATAGGCTTTTAGGGAGACGAAGGCAATGGCAACCCACTTCAGTACTCTTGCCTGGAAAATCCCATGGACGGAGGAGCCTGCTAGGCTGCAGTCCATGGGGTCGCTAAGAGTTGGACACGACTGAGCGACTTCACTTTCACTTTTCACTTTCCTGCATTGGAGAAGGACATGGCAACCCACTCCAGTGTTCTTGCCTGGAGAATCCCAGGGACGGGGGAGCCTGGTGGGCTGCCGTCTATGGGGTCGCACAGAGTCGGACACGACTGAAGCGACTTGGTAGTAGTAGTAGTATGATTTAGAGATGTTATAGAAATGGCACCTTTTTAGGTTCTCTGAATAACAATAGTAAAGACCCTGATGACTTCTTAGAAGCTATTCAGTGTCCTAAAGAGATTACAGTTCTTACCACAGAAACCTACAGTTGAGACCACATCAGAAGTCAAGAGCCGGTATTGCTCTACATGGTAAATGAGGGGTTTTACCATTCCAGCTATACTAGGTGCTATAATTCACATCTCTCCCCACCAAACCCTCAGGAAAGATGACTATCAATTAAAATGAGTGTAACTCACAACTAATAGCTCAGCCTTCTAAAAAAAGTATTGGCAATTAGAGGGATGGTCTCTCCATAATGATGAATTCAGGGGATTTGAGGATATTAAGCAATAATACCAAAATCCATCCAGTTACTGCCATGACTTTTCACATCAAGGGGGAGATATACTCATTTCCATATTAAAGTAATCCTGGTGAGATTTTTCTAAATTAATTAGATAAGCAAGTGGTTGACTTATGCCTCACTTCTAACCAGAATAACAGGGGTAAATCTGTAAATGTGTGAGAGAGTTTAGAACTGCCTCTATAAAGTCTTTTTGAGCATTTGCAAGGGGATTTTTTTTTTTTAATATATACAACATCTCAAGTTTTTAGGTTATGAATTTATATAAATCATTATAGGTGGACAGAAACTTTTCTTGTAGAGGGCTTCAGCTACTTCTGGCTGATAAAAATGACCAGAATTTATATATCTAAATGGGGGTTCCTACCTTCTTGTCAAATGATCAAGGAACTCATTTCACTGGAAGAGCTATACACAGTAACTTCATTGCCTATATCAACTCCCAATCATTATAAAAAGTTGAGAGAGCAAGTGATACACTGAAGCCAAAGCTATCCATCCAAATAATCAAAAGTCTTAATCTGTTTCAGTCTTGGCCTAAAGTTCTTCCAGAAGCGTTGATGGTTATGCAGTTATCTCCTTGGAGCCCACATATACTCTTTCCTTATAAAATCATTTCAGTTTATCCTATGCAGACCGGTTGATTATCTTTTTCAAGAATCATTTGCTTTAGAAAGAAGAAAGGCTTACCTATTGGCTTAGACTTAAATTAGATTTACTTTAAAAGGTTATGATAGGAAAGGGTTAGAAGTAATAAGGAGAAATATCCTGTGATATTCACCAATACCATTTTTTGAAAGAAAAAAAAAATCACTTAAAAACAGCCTAATTTAAATGGCCTCTGCCAAACCCAAAGGCCAAATCTCATTAAAAAAAAAAAAAAAAGTATTGCTATAAGACTGTAATACATAAGCTGTTAATATATAAAATGTATGTAAGTGTATTTGTACATATGTGTGCTTATATGTGTGGAAAGTGTGTCATATTTATATATCTGAGAGATATGACAAAAAGAAGAAAAAAAATGCCTGTCTAGTGTCTTGTACTTGACCCACCTTGTATTTGAAAGACTTGGTCCCAGTTGATAACACCATGTTCTTCCAACAGCTGTCGGTAAGCATTGACATCTTTGTAGAACACAGCATAGGCATTAGTATAATGATCCAGGTTGTCTGTCTCAGCCTAGGACAGAAGACATAATCACAAACAAATAAAACACACCACCTTTGATCACGTGAGCCTCTCCTTTGTCTCAGAGGCAGAATGGGGAGGATGCTGTCTTCTTCAATCTTCTTTCATATTTATCCATATGACCAAAGTCAATGATCATAAGGAATCATCAACCCAGTGGGAAAGCTAGTGTGTACAAGCGTATCTGTTTCATGCTTCTAGGGATTATCAAACACTAGAGAAATCATCCTAGTGACACATTTAGACTGGAGGTTTCCATATGTCTGATACTCTAAAGCCAGTCGAATTAGAAGCTAATGGTGAGGTGTATAGCTTGTTAAGCTATGACGGTTACGATTTCCCCTTTACTTCATCTTTTCATTTCAGTTGGTACCAATTCTTTTTGCCTTTTAAAACTGTACCTCTTTCTGTCGCCGTGTGATGATGGCTTTGAAGTCAGGCCATGAATCCAACACCACTTCCTTTTGAAAGGGATTCCCACGATTTATGTTCATCACTGCTCCATAAACCTGAGGCAGAGAACCCAGAGGAAAAGCTAGTCATATTATTAACCATTTCAGATGCTTATTGCTCTTTTCATTTCTTGTACTACTGCAAAGTTATGGCCATGAGGGGAAATTATAAATATACACACATATATTCATAACCCACACACATATAAACTTCTCCCTTGTTATTTCATCAGTGCACATGGAAACTGTTAAAATGTCTATGACAGTCTATGAAAATGCTCCCAAAACTTAGTGTTTTTGTAGCACAATGGTGAGAGGTACCAAATCAAAAGGCTTACCAGACAGGGACTTGGAACATAGGTTAGTAATACTTAATGAATCAGCGTCTGATATCTAGATTTAGAGTTCATATGCCTTTTAAAAGTTCTATGGATAATTTTGATGTGCAGCTGTTTTTGAAGTTTACTACACTATCTTAAAATCATATGTGAAGTACAACTACTCTTTCAACCCTGAATTACAATTAAATATCAGTTGAGACTGAGATACTATCCCCCAGAGAAAGGCCAAAAAGCATATCCTGCATTTTAGATTTGATAGAGCAGGTCTGTATAAGCATTCCCTGAGGGTTGTAACTATGTCTTATTTACTATTATATCCATGGAGTCTGACAGAGCTGACCAAATTCTTATTGACTAAACAATACTGAAGTATCGTTAGAATTCTGTTCTGTGATTTTTCACATTTTTTTTCCACTAAGAATCAAAGATATCTGTCCCATAAAGCAACTTTCATATGTTATCTCTGTGCTTCTAGAGAAGACAAAGTTGTAGTGGTAAGGATAAGAGCTAAGCTATAGGCCAGTGTTCACAGCAGCATTTTTGTAATACTGTAGACAGAAACTGGAAACAATATCCAGCAACAGTGGAATAAATAAATAAATTGTGGCATATTCCTACCATGGATTACAAAAGAGCAACATGGTATCGAGCTTGTCCAGCCAAAGAAGCTAAGTTCAAAGAGATACTTACTGTGTGATCCAGTTTATATTACATTCAAAGACAGGCAGAATTAAATGATGACTTTAGAAGCTGATAGTGGTTACTGTGGGAGAACAGGGAAAGATATTGACAGGAAAAGAGTATGGAGTGGGGGAAGAATGGTGTTTGATGTACTGTTCTTTCTTGAATGGAGTAGAAGTTACATAGATATTCACTCTGAGAAAATTCACTGAGCTGTATCATCATGTTTTGTGCACTTTTTAGTGTTATGTGGGTGCGTGCCAAGTTGCTTCAGTCCTATCTGACTCTTTGTGACCCTATGGACATAGCTCTCCAGGCTCCTCTGTCCATGGGATTCTCCAGGAGTGAAGAAATCCTCCAGGGGATCTTCCCAACCCGGGTCTCTTATGTCTACTGCATTGGCTGGCAGTTTCTTTACCACTAGCATCACCTGGCAAATCCCTGCTAATGTTATACTTCAATGAAAAAAGTTAAATTGTAAGGGCTTCGGAGCCTACATTTTACCTCCTTTATCACTATCTTAATTCAAATCACTCATCTCATCTCAATGCCTAGAAGATGATCCAACTCTCTTCTGTCTTACCCAAACTGGGACCTCACTCAAATTTTCGCATAGACTGTATCTTTCCAAATGTAGTCTAATACTAATGCGCAACATGGATCACACTTAGCGAAAATCCACAAACTAAAGTAACCTGGAAGGGTCATGCTTGTTCTCTTCATGATTAAATTCTGGAATTGATGATCTTACGTGTACAGAGTAATACACTTATTAAAATGGTTTCACATGAGGAAAGCATAATCCGTATTCAAGAATGTAACTTAAACATGATTGAAATGTTCACAAGTTTAGAAGAAAAAAGAAACCTCTTTACAACATTCAGAGTCTGAAAAAATAACTAGTTTGTAAAAGATCAGAACCAACTGAAAGCTTTGGCATTGGTTGAAACCACAGGAGGAAGGAGAGGGTGGGATAAATTGAGAAACTAGCATTGACATATATACGTTATCATGTGTAAAACAGATAATTAATGGGAAGCTGCAATATAACACAGGGAGCCCAGACTGGTGCTCTGTGACAACCTAGAGGTGTGGAATGGGATGGGGGAGGAAGGCTTTACAGGGAGGGCCCCTAAAGAATCAGTCTATATAATATAGAATCAGCCTATATTATGACTGGTTCGTGTTGTTGTATGGCAGACACCAGCACAACATTGTAAAGCAATTATCCTCCAATAAGAAAACAAACAAATTCTTTCAATAATTTATTCATCCAAAGAGTGAGTGTTGAGGGGGGATGCAAAGTGGCTAGGAGGGAGTAAAGATGCTAGAGGAATGAGCAGGTAGAGCTTGTGAAGGAAATCTGGAAGGTTATTTAAACATTTAAGCCTAAAGACTTCGCTGGTGGCTCAGACAGTAAAGTGTCTGCCTACATGTGGGAGACCTGGGTTCGATCCCTGGGTCGGGAAGATCCTCTAGAGAAGGAAATGGCAACCCACTCCAGTACTCTTGCCTGGAAAATCCCGTGGACAGAGGAGCCTGGTAGCCTACAATCCACAGGGTGGCTGAGTCAGACACAAATGAGTGACTAAACTAAATTTTAAGCCTAAAGTGAGATTATAAAATACGCAGCTATAAATTCCAGTGGATGGAGGAAGAGGAAACAACTGAGACTATATTTTCTTTATCTTTTTTATTCACTAAAGGACTTAGTGTTTACTTAAAGGGTATTTTGAAACGATGGTCAAAGAACAAAGCCAGGCATTATATAACAAAGAAATCATTAAAGGAGGATAAAGAGATTTAGGGACAAAAAGACTCAGGGTAGGAGAAATAAGAAATCAGGAGCAAAGAGCTCAGCAGCTAGGAAAGAGGAGATTTCTCATAAAGGTGTCTATCTGTGCCTATACGGTTCATTTCCTTAATTCTTACTTCAGATGGTGCTGTGAGAGGCAAGCATTTCCAAAAAACACTCAATTTGAAATGTGATAATCTGGATTTAAATCTGAATTCTAGCACCTGGAAATGGGGAAGTTATTTAGTAATATTATCTATAAAATTTTAATATAAATATATGCCTATTCAGAGGTTTTAATATTACAGAGGAATTAATTTTAGAGGGGGATTGATTAGGTGTTTTTGAAGCTCAAATGAGATAATGTGAAAGATATTAAAAAAAAAATTATACATACCATTCAGGCCAAGTCAACTAATCTGAATTTAGAAGTCCCTTCTGCCATTTAATAAAATTTAGAACTGAAATTTATTTCATAAATAGTTCAGTCCAGCACAGCCTGAATTTTCCTAGAAGGTATCTAGCAAGACTGTCAAAAGTATAACTAACTGCAATGTATCCCCCATCCATTGAATCAGTCTCTAGAAGTAGAGGATTGGGAAACTGTATGTTTACCAAGTACTCCCAGAGTCTTACCATTAGGAAAATTTGGGAAACAGCTGTAAGTCTGATGTTATTTCACAGATTAATAAAATGAAGATAGAACTATTCAATGTTTCATACCTTGAGTGATTCAGGAAAGTGACTCTTCAGCATTTTTTCCAGGAGCAGTAATTTGGTAGAACAGTTAAGAACCTGCATCTTCTCTGGAGAGTGGAGAGCTAGTAATTCCACACCTATTTAAAAACATGAAAGGATGTATTTAATTTTTGTCTGTTAATATTTAAATCTACCCAGAAAGATCCTTGAAGCTTTTTGTTTGTCTTTTTGGTTCGTTTCTTTGTTTGTTTAAACTGGGCTTCATTCAACTTTTTCTCATATAAAATGATATGGTGGCTACAACTGGAGCCGGGGTCTTCTGCAGAGAAACTCTGGTGTGGGTCTTAAGATGGTCGGTGAATTCCTAATATGAAGACTTGGTGAATACCATCTCTTTCAGGAGTGAGCTAGATGTAAGTCTTGGAAATGGCATCAAAAGTTATTTAGTGGTTAGAACTCCCTGCTTTCACTGCCAAGGACATGGGTTCAATCTTTGGTCAGGTAAATATGATTCAGCAAGTGCATCCAAAAAAAAAAAAAAAAAAAAAAGGGAAAGTTGCCCATGGAGGCAGTACAGACCCTGGCAGAGGTACAGAAAGTCACCAGTTCAAGCTATTGTCAGTAACTTCTTAGACACAGGGGCTGGGATGATGCTAGTGCCGCTGGGGACAGGGATGTGGTACTCCAGGACAAAGCCAGAGCATCCAGTCACCTTGCAAGGGTTGGGTATGGAGCTTGTCAGTCTCCCCAGTAGCCTCACTGCATAGGGATAAGGGTGCAATTCTTTTTTTTTTTTTAATTAGAGTGTAATTGGTTTACAATGTTGTGTTAGTTTCTGCCATATAATGAAGTGAATCAGCTATATGTATACATTATCCCCTCCCTCTTGGACCTCCCTCCCACCCCCTCAATCGCACCCATTTATGTCGTCACACAGCACGGAGCTGAGCTCTCTGTGCCCTACCGCAGGTTCCCAGTAGCTATCTATTTACATATGGTAGTGTATATATGTTGGGCTTTCCTGGTAGCTCAGCTGGTAAAGAATCTGCCTGCAATGCAGGAGACACCAGTTCTATTCCTAGGTCAGGAAGATCCCCTGGAGAAAGGATAGGCTACCCACCCCAGTATTCTTGGGCTTCCCTGGTGGCTTAGATGGTAAAGCATTTGCCTGCAATGCGGGAGACCTGGGTTCAGTCCCTGGGTTGGGAAGATCCTCTGAGGGAGGGCATGGCAACCCGCTCCAGTATTCTTGCCTAGAGAATCCCCATGGACAGAGGAGCCTGGCGGCCTACAGTCCATGGGGTCGCAAAGATTCGGACACCACTGAGCAACTAAGCACAACACAGTGTATATATGTCAATCCTAATCTTCCAAATCATATCATCCTTCCCTTCCCCCCACTGTGTCCCCATGTCTTTTTTCTACCTTTGGGTTGCTAGTCCTGCCCTACAAACAGGTTCATCTGTACCATTGTTCTTTTTTAAGATTAATTCTGAATGCCACCTTCCTCTGAAGAGGGAAGAAATAGAGAGAGAAGGAGGCCCTGGAATGTGTCAATCAGAACCACTGGAAATGGGAAGTTCACAAAACTGGATCCTGGGGAGTTGTGAGTGTCTACACTGGGTTAAGCCTTCCATTACACATGTTCACTGTACTCTGAATTCTTCCTTCAGGACATGCCAGCAGTTGTAATTTACATTTATTTGTGTTTTCTTTGGTATAAGCCTGTCTTAAGTAGCCTGTGAGCTGCATGAAGAAAGACCCATGTCTGCTCTGTGCTCCACTGTATCCCCAGCACCTACCACAGGGCCTGGCATATAGTAAGGGTCGCTGAAAGTAGTTGTTGAATGCATGATATGAAGCTCAGAGGAAAGTCTTAGGTTAAGTAGGGAAACTTCTTTTCACAATGTGGGGCAAAGACAAGAGAAAAACTTGAGTGGGTCAGGTGGTTAAGAGGAGAGAAATACCTAGCTTAAAGATGAATCAGATGTGAGCAAAGGCTGAGGCTCATTTTAGTCCGATAAAATTAAGGGATGTAAAGGGCCTAATGGAGAAGGCAATGGCACCCCACTCCAGTACTCTTGCTTGGAAAGTCCCATGGACGGAGGAGCCTGGTAGGCTGCAGTCCATGGGGTCGCTAAAAGTCAAACACGACTGAGCAACTTCACTTTCACTTTTCACTTTCATGCATTGGAGAAGGAAATGGCAACCCACTCCAGTATTCTTGCCTGGAGAATCCTAGGGATGGGGGAGCCTGGTGGGCTGCCGTCTATGGGGTTGCACAGAGTCGGACACGACTGAAGTGACTTAGCAGCAGCAGCAAAGGGCCTAAATGTAATGTATGCAACTCCATTCATTCTTATATAATTGCATTTTGTAGATTTTGGGGGCTCTGTTTCATGGCTTTTTGTTTCCAAGAAAAATTTTTTTCCCATATTTCCAATCAGGTCTTGACTGAATTAGAGAAAAAAAAAATTTTTTTAATTTTAATTTTTAAAATTTAAAAATAGTGTGATAGAGCTTATCCAACTTACTCTTGTTCCCTACCCTGAGCAGCCAGGCTCTTGGATGCAAAGATAACTAAACGTTGAGAACCTGGGCTTCTGCTGGATTATTTCTTTACATTTTTCCAGACAGAGAAAGCTACTTGACTTCTCTATGTGGCATCTCTGTGTGGCTATGAGATACTCAGAATGTATGACTGTGGATTTATTTAAAATCCATTGTCATAGAACTCTCTCATATAGTTTATGTGAGTCTGAACTTCTAAGAAGCATGTTTCTTATGGTCCAGGCCCCTGGGCTCCAGTCCACTAGTGGTATGTCTGAAGTGTTTGCATTCCCAGCAAGAGTCGGAAAAGATATGAAGGATTAGATGTCCCTGATGGCTCAGACGGTAAAGTGTCTGTCTACAATGCGGGAGACCCGGGTTCAATCCCTGGGTTGGGAAGATCCCCTGGAGAAGGAAATGGCAATCCACTCCAGTGCTATTGCCTGTAAAATCCCATGGACAGAGGAGCCTGGCAGGCTGCAGTCCATGGGATTGCAAACAGTCGGACACGACTGAGCGAATTCACTTCACTTCACTTCAAGGCAGTCAGCAAATCAGGCTTCTGGGCCTTAATACTTGTAGTCTGAGCCAATATTAGAAACTGAAAAGAGGAAGTTTTCAGAGTTGAGGTTGAACAGAGAAAGAAGTATAGCCACTATCTCCTCATCCTTGTATCTGCTTGACTTTTCACTCACCTCATCTCGAAATGCAATCTTAACTTCTTAGTAAATCCTTAGGTTAAACACATTCACTAATTCTAATTCAGCGTCTTTTGAGAGAAAATAATGAAATGATTTTAAAGGGAAGTTGATCATATTTCTCTCACTAGGTTTGATGTTCAGAGATCTTTTTGTATACGTAGTAAGGTCGCTAGTGCAAAGAGGAATTCTAAATACTTGTAGCTAATTTGCTTATTAATTGCTTGGTTTGTTCCCTGAAGGATTCAAAATCACTTATACATACAGGAAAAATACATAAAAAATTAAATTAAAATAAAAATTCAGGCTACCGGAAACACAAAGATACAAAAGAAATATGGAGTTACGAGTGAAGTAGGCAGGCAAGGCATATAGAGTACAATCTTGCATGTAGGGTTGATCCTCTTTATTCATGGATTTTATATTTGTGAATTCACCTACTTGTTAAAATTTATTTGTAACTTCAAATCCATACTGACAGTGATCCTGAAGTCATTTGTGGCCATGGACAGGGCAGTGAAAAATTGGAGTCTCCCAATGCAGTCGTGAAGAGATACCCCACACCCAAGGTAAGAGAAACCCAAGTAAGACGGTAGGTGTTGCAAGAGGGCATCAGAGGGCAAACACACTGAAACCATACTCACAGAAAACTAGTCAATCTAATCACACTAGGACCACAGCCTTGTCTAACTCAATGAAACTAAGACATGCCCGTGGGGCAACCCAAGATGGGTGGGTCATGGTGGAGAGATCTGACAGAATGTGGTCCACTGGAGAAGGGAATGGCAAACCACTTCAGTATTCTTGCCTTGAGAACCCCATGAACAGTATGATAAGGCAAAATGATAGGATACTGAAAGAGAAACTCCCCAGGTCATTAGGTGCCCAATATACTCTCATTGGAAAAGACTCTGATGCTGGAAGGGATTGGGGGCAGGAGGAGAAGGGGACGACAGAGGATGAGATGGCTGGATGGCATCACTGACTCGATGGACGTGAGTCTCAGTGAACTCCGGGAGTTGGTGATGGACAGGGAGGCCTGGCGTGCTGCGATTCATGGGGTCACAAGGAGTCGGACACGACTGAGCGACTGATCTGATCTGATCTGATCTGAATGCCCACATTTTCAATCAGTTGGAGCTGAAGAAGCTGACTTCTTGCTCAAGCTCTCCTACTGCAAACAATCCTTTATACATCTAGTTAAGTGTCTTTTTTTTTTTTTTCGGTTAGTCTTATTTGGGATTTAGTTCCCGCACCAGGGATGGAACCTGCAACCCCCTGCATTGGAAGCGTGGAGTCTTTAACCATTGGACCACCAGGGAAGTCCCAGTGCTGAGTTCTTTTGCATTTTTTGCTTTTTGTTGGCTATTTCACTGTTTAAAGTGGCCCCCAGGCATACTGCTTAAGTGCTGTTTAGTGTTCCTAAGTGCAAAAAGGCTGTCATGTGCCTTCCTAAAGAAAATGCACATATTGGATAAGTCTCTTTTATGTATGGGTTATAATGCTCTTGATTGTAAGTTCAGTGATAATCAACAAGATACATTAAGTAATGTGTCTTTAAATGAAAATACACATATAACAAGGTTATGTATTGATCTGCCGATAAAAACCTTGTGAGCAGAGGCTTGCAGGAAAATAATCTTGAATTTTCCTTAGGAGCCATGGTTCAAAAATAATTAAGACAGGTGACTTTTTGAACCTTACCATGAACAATGAAAATCAACTATACTTGCAGGTATGGGTCCGTATTGTACTCTAAGCTTTCTAGCAGCTAACACAAAGAGAAATCAACATGATTAGTTACATGACTCAGACTGCCCATAAAATTATCCTTATACTTTTTACCAGAGCATTTGCTCAAATTTCACTTATTCATTTTTAAATTAAGTCCAGTTCTCTAACTTCTATATAATCAAAACCGACCTTGCTCTGGCTTCAGTTTATCTTTCTAGGCTAAGCAGCTCTTTTGATTCACAAATTTTGCAGGGTCACAGATTGGTGACATTAAAATCAGAGAGACAGTTCTCCCATGGGTTCACACAAAGAGGACACTGTAATTAATACACAACACTAGACAATATTCTTTAGTGAAAAGTGATAAATTTCATAAGGATCTTTCTTTTGTTAAAGATGAAGATAAATTTTAAAGCTCACAAAAAAGAAAACAGAAATTCTCAGAGAATAAGAATGAAAAATAGTCTCATAAAATATTTTTTAACATTTGGAATCCCATTAGAAAGTCATAATGACAACTATTAACTCTGAAAAGTGTAAGATCAGAATGTTATATCCTCATGACTCAATTATAAATTCCCTATAATAAGCAAATGTTCTTTAAAAAATTATTTTATTGAAGGATAGTTGATTTATAATGTGCTAAATTCTGCTGTACAGCAAAGTGATTCGTTACACATATATGTACATTACTTTTCACTATGGTTTATCACAGGATGTGCTATACAGCAGGACCTTTATCTGTTCTATATACGATAACTTGCATCTACTAATCCCCAACTTGCAATCCATCCCTCCCACCGCCACCTCTTGGCAATCACAAGTCTGTTCTCTATGTTTGTGAGTTTGTTTCTGAATAAACACCTGTTCTTGAGTAGGAGAGTAAAGGTTTGTACCTCCTTTAGCCAAAATTTTATCACTAGCAGAGTCGCTGTCTCAAGGAAAATAACTATACTCACATAAGTTTTAGGAACTAAGGTTTCTTGAGGCAGTTGGGTGCCCATCAGGACACAGTAAGCAGCTAAAATATGTTATTAGTATTAATCAGACAAAGAAGGCATGACACGCTCCTAGAATTCATTCTTATCAATAAATAAAGCGTAAGGTCTCTGTTTTTATGATGTAATATGCCATTTATGGGCTTCCCTGGTGGCTCAGACGGTAAAGAATCTGCCTGCAATGCGGAAGACTGGGTTTGATCCCTGGGTTGGGAAGATCTCCTGGAGAAGGGAATGGCAACCCACTCTAGTATTCTTGCCTGGAGAATCCTATGGACAGAGGATCCTGGGGTGCTACAGTCCATGGGGTCACAAAGAGTCGGACATGACTGAGCGGCTAGCGCAGCACACACCATTTATAATACAATAGTGAATGTTTGTTAAGGAGGAAATGAACTTTTTACAGTACTTGTAATCCAATACTACTGATTATATTTCAGATGATAGGTTTTCTGTTTAGAGGGATTCCTGTCTGTTTCTCTAGTGTGCCCATGTCACAGTGTAAATAATTTTATATTTTGTAGGGCTTTTTTTTCCCTTCATATCAAAACTTAAGAGAGCAAAGAAACAAAAGCACCCTCAAACCCCAAAACAACAGCAAGAAATTATCTTTTCCTGTAAACTTAGTTTGGTCTACCTATACAATGTTGAATTTCATCTCTCCTCTTTCTGTGTCTCCCATTTCTGCTTGTAGTTATAACCAGTGAGTCGATACTTGTTATTTTAATGAATAAATGCTTACCTAATGTTGAGAGTTCAGTCTGGAACTGAAGTCTTAAACTGTGTGGCAATGCAGTGTCTCCTTCTCCGTCCAAGGCTGGTTAATTCTTCAACCCTACCTTCCCTAATTAGTTCTACGCGGAAAGAGGAGGGCAAGAGGAAGACAGGGTATCCACAACGGGAGGAAGGGAGGAGTTTATGACATCAGGTGAAAAAAATAACCACGAGTATTTTCATTCCTCCTCTTTCTACCGCATTAAGTTTTATGGTGTAAAAGCACTGAATACTCATTTTGATTGAGAGATGGACGTTTTCTAGACACAAAATCTATCTTTCTGACAGGATACAATGGAAAAGAATAAAGAGGAATGGGACCCAGACAAATAGGATACAATAGGAAGACATTACTGACTGTTTATATATTTTTATCTATTCTGAAGAAAATGATTTTGCTGCTCTAAACTTCCAAGTCTGAAAGAGCGTGATCTCTAAGGAGGCCCCTCATGGAACAGAGTGTTTTTTGAGAATTTTACTTCCTTTGCCTTGGTCTTTCAAATGAAAATTCATTCAGAATTTACTTGGCTCCACTGGGTGCAATTTCAAGCACCATGGGCATCTCAGCACACAATACCTGAGCCTCAGGATAATAAACAGTACGAATGTCTCAGCGGTTTAGAGAGAGAACATCAATGCGGTCACTTGAGAGGATACTGTTTACCATGTTTAAGTCTGACAAAGTCAAGATCAAACCTAGAGATGTTAGGGCATTCTTATTTGAAGATGTTGGTTAAAGTAATAAAATGGGTAGTTGGTAGTTGAAAGTGACCAGAGGAAATTGTTTTAGAGGACAATTACTGGATGTCAAAGTAAGAGCATTTTTGATCCTGGTATACTGATAACTTTAAAAAACAATGTTACCCAGGGCAACCTATACCCATGCATGGTCTTAAGGGACCTATATAAATCTAATCTTTCCTGTACATTATTCGAGGAAAATGGATTTTAAAAAATGAACAGAAGCTGTTATACAACAGAAACTAATTTAGGTATGAAGTATAGTATCAGAGAAAACCTTAAAAAGTCAGGGGTCAAGTTATTTATGGACTTGGAGGGACATATACCTGTCTTCCCAGGTTTAGAGTACGTGTTCCAGAACAGAAACTTCTATTCTTTTTACAAAGTTCTTTGCTCTCTATTAAACATATGAACTAACTAGAATAGTAGCTTTTTGCCATAGGAAAAATAGCTAAAAAGGAAAAATATATCTTTTCCAGGAAAACTGCATTGGATGAAGATAATCAAACTTGAAATAAGTTCATCAAGTTAACCTAAACTTTTTTTTTTTTTACTTTATTTCTGTACAGTCATTAAGCAAGTAGAACATTAAAGACAAATTTTAATGCAGGTTATCTGAAGCAGAAGCTAAGTGATGCAATCAGAAACAAGAATGGGTAGAATAAGACAAAAAAAATCAAAATGAAACATTGATCACAAAATCCCACAAAATGTGAGAATTTGGGTAAATATATATATATGTGTGTGTGTGTGTGTGTGTGTGTATATATATATTTGGGTGTAAAGAAAATTTTTTTCAAATACATTTAATTCTACAGTGGAATGATAGGTTACCAAATATCCATTGCCAAGTGAAATAAATTTTTTTAGATTAATTGGAGGATTATTACTTTACAATATTGTAATGGTTCTTGCCATACACTGACATGAATCAGTCATGGGTGCACATGTGTCCCCTCATCCTGAAACCCCGACCCACCCTAACCTAAACTTTTGACTCTTGAAATTAAAAGGAAAAAAAGAAAAAAAGGGGGGAGAAGGTTTCTAATGTAAATTTAAGATTTTCTTCTAGAAATCCAACTGAACAAATTCATAATACATATTATCAAATATTTGTACATTGCTGTATTAGGATTCACTCACTAGCTTCAGAACTACCTTTTATTTGTAGCTTATCAGCAAATTCCTAAGAAGTCAAAATTAAAATTTTTTTTCACGTTCTAGCTCTATCACTTACTATTTGAGTGATCTCAGTTACTTAGCTTCCTTTGCCTCAGATTATGCAGGATGTGAATAATGCTGATTACTATGGGGTTTGATCCCCATCAGATCAGATTAGATCAGATCAGTTGCTCAGTCATGTCCGACTCTTTGCAACCCCATGAATCACAGGACGCCAGGCCTCCCTGTCCATCACCAACTCCCGGAGTTCACTCAGACTCACGTCCATCGAGTCAGTGATGCCATCCAGCCATTTCATCCTCTGTTGTCCCCTTCTCCTCTTGCCCCCAATCCTTCCCAGCATTAGAGTCTTTTCCAATGAGTCAACTCTTCGCATGAGGTGGCCAAAGTACTGGAGTTTCAGCTTTAGCATCATTCCTTCCAAAGAAATCCCAGGGCTGATCTCCTTCAGAATGGACTGGTTGGATCTCCTTGCAGTCCAAGGGACTCTCAAGAGTCTTCTCCAATACCACAGTTCAAAAGCATCAATTCTTCGGCACTCAGCCTTCTTCACAGTCCAACTCTCACATCCATACATGACCACAGGAAAAACCATAGCCTTGACTAGACAAACCTTTGTTGGCAAAGTAATGTCTCTGCTTTTGAATATGCTATCTAGGTTGGTCATAACTTTCCTTCCAAGGAGCAAGCGTCTTTTAATTTCATGGCTGCAGTCACCATCTGCAGTGATTTTGGAGCCCAAAAAAATAAAGTCTGACACTGTTTCCACTGTTTCCCCATCTATTTCCCAAGAAGTGATGGGACCGGATGCCATGATCTTCATTTTCTGAATGTTGAGCTTTAAGCCAACTTTTTCACCCTCCTCTTTCACTTTAATCAAGAGGCTTTTTAGTTCCTCTTCACTTTCTGCCATAAGAGTAGTGTCATCTGCATATCTGAGGTTATTGATATTTCTCGTGGCAATCTTGATTCCAGCTTGTGTTTCTTCCAGTCCAGCGTTTCTCATGATGTACTCTGCATATAAGTTAAATAAATAGGGTGACAACATTGGTATAAATACATGTATACATGTAATGGGCTTACAACAGTGCCTGGCATGTAGCACAGATCAATAAATATCAGCCACTTTATCACTGTTATTTTTGTTATATAGCTTTCATTCCATTTGAAAATCTACCTTAATTTTAAGGAACTCCTTAGGGGTGGAAATGCTTAAAACTGATTTTAAGGCACATTTGTTTCTATTAGTTAAGAAAAGTTCATTAAAAAAAAAACCCATAATAGTTTTATTGTTTTTTTTTTTGGCCTCGCCATGCAGCTTGTGGTAGCTTAAACCCGAGATGTGGGATGGAGTCTGGGCCCTTGGCTGTGAAAGCACCAAGTCTTAACCATTGGACTACCAAGGAATTCCCACTTTGTTGTATTTGGAAAATGTCCCTCTATCTTCCTCTGTCCAGTTTTAACAAATATGACCAGTGTTTGGATATGGTTTCTACAAGCAGCAGCCACTTTAATGAAAGTGGTGTGGTGGTGAATGGCAAGAAATACATTCAAGGACAGCAACTTTTTGATGTTTTAATTTTTATTGGGGTATAGTTGCTTTGCAATGTTGTGTTAGTTTTTCCTGTATGACAAACTGAATCAATCAGCTATATGTATACATATATCCCCTCTCTTCTGCATTTCCTTCCCATTTTGGTCGCCACAGAGCACACCCTGAGGTTCACTGCATTACTATTTACAATAGCCAGAACATGGAAGCAATCTGAACATCCATCAACAGAAGAATGGGTAAAGAAGATGTCATACATATATACAATGGAATATCACTCAGCCACGAAAAGGAACGAAATTGGGTCATTTGTAAAGATGTGGATGGACCCAGAGACTGTCCTACAGAGTGAAGTTACTCAGAAAGAAAGGGCAGCAACTCTTAACAAGAAAACTAGTTAGCAGGGGAAAATATATCAGTCACTTTAGAAAGAATAAAGTGCACGTGGGAAATGTAAATTTCTCTGTTTTTGCTTTCCTTCTTTCTTCCTTAAAGCTGAATATTTCTTGACAGTGAATGAAATCTGAGAGGATTTAGGAGACTTCTGTTTGGAAACTACACCAAATTAATACTTGAATGACTCAAGTATTAATTTTGACAGGTGCACCTGCATTTATTTTCAGTAAACAATGCCAAGATATTCTATCTGACCAAATAAAAGAAAGCAAATACTTTAATTTTAGGTCACTGAGCAGGTGTCTCATATTTAGGCAAAACCTGTTTGTTAAACATATGCCCAACTAAAAGTTGTGAGAATGGATGAATTAATATAAAATAATGACTTTAAATGACTGACAGTAAACTGTGTTTCTGTTAACGTATCTGTACAGGTTGCACTCTCCCCGGCCCCTACCAAATGACATCATTTGCCCTCCTTCCTTCAGCAGCAATACTGGGTATCCATTTTCCTATATGTTTGGCAACTTTCCTTTTCAGTCTTTTTCAATCTTTTCCAACCCAATAGTTGAAAAGTTTTGTCTTCATTTGCATTTACATGATTTTTAAGGTTGAAAAATCTTCCAAGTATTGATACTTATTGACTACTTATTTCCTTTGAGAATTGCCCATTTTCCTATTGGTATTTAACCTGTTACTGGATTTTAGAGCTTTATGAATAAAAATACTATGTTTTATATATGTTGCAGATATTTTTCAGTCTGTGTTGTCCCTTTGGCTTATTTTTTAAAAAAATTTATCTTAAAAAGTTCAAAGTCTTATGTAGTGACCTACTGATTTTTTTTCCTTTATGGTTTTATCTTTGTTTATATGCATAATACAGCTGCTGCTAAGCCTCTAAGTCACTTCAGTCGTGTCCGACTCTGTGCGACCCCATAGACGGCAGCCCACCAGGCTCCCCTGTCCCTGGGATTCTCCAGGCAAGAGTACTGGAGTGGGTTGCCATTTCCTTCTCCAATGCAGGAAAGTGAAAAGTAAAAGTGAAGTCGCTCAGTTGTGTCCGACTCTTAGCGAACCCATGGACTGCAGCCTACCAGGCTCCTCCATCCATGGGATTTTCCAGGCAAGAATACTGGAGTGGGGTGCCATTGCCTTCTCCGTGCATAATACAGGCATACCTCATAGATTCTGCAAGCTCAGTTCCAGATCACTACAATAAAGCAAATCTCACCACAAAGTCACACCAATTTACTTTACAGCGAATATAAAAGTTCCATTTGCAGTATACTATAAGTCTATTAACTGTACAACAGTATTATATCTTAAAAAACAATGTAGACATCTTAATTTAAAAATAACGGTGTTCAGAAAATGGCATCAATATTGCTCGATACAGGATGGCCACAAACGTTTGTAAAAAATGCAGTATCTGCAAAATGCAATAAAGTACTACAAGAGGAGTATGTCTGTAGGGGTTTAGACATACTAACATCACTTATTCATTCATAAATCCTTTTTAGTTTCTATTTTTTCATTTAATTTTATTTACTTTGAATCTATTCTGTCATAAAGTAGGAATATTTACCACCCCCTGGGCTTTCCAGGTGGTGCTAGTGGTAAAGAATCCCTGACCCCCCGTCAATGCAGGAGATGTAAAGAGACATGGGTTCGATCCCTGGGTCGAGAAGATCCCCTGAAGGAGGGCAAGGCAACCACCCCAGTATTCTTGCCTGAAGAATCCTTTGACAGAGGAGTCTGATGGGCTACAGACCATATGTTGCAGTCAGACACAACTGAAGTGACTTAGTACGTATGCACCCATGCTCCAGCTCTCTCCCCAGTGGCGTTGGCTAGTTTCTTCAAGATCATTTACTGAATATTTTCTCTACATTTTATTTGATATGCTATCTTTATCACAAGCTATATTTTTATACCATATATCCTTTGTTCCAAAATATTTATCTTTTAGAATTTAAAGTTTCTGCCATTGGTACTCATCAGTCACTGAAGAGAACGTGTATCATAGTTGGCATGGCATTTGTATGTGAGAATTTAGACAGATAAGAATATTTCAAGAGGATGACCATCTGCATTACTGGGACCTTGTGTAGCTGAATTTCAATTTTACTTGGGTCTGTTACTAACTCTTAAATTCTTCACAAGAGTACACACCAAAATTCAGCCTTTGAAGAAAATATTGTATATTTTGCCTACCTGCCAGAAGATACTGTAGATATCTCAAAATTAGATCATGTACTTTTTTAAGCTATGCATACATGCACGCAAACTAGCTTCAGTCATGTCTGGCCCTGTGCGACCCCATAGACAGCAGCCCACCATGCTCCTCTGTCCCTGGGATTCTCCAGGGAAGAATACTGGAGTGGGTTGCCATTTCCTTCTCCAGTGCATGCATGCATGCTAAGTCGCCTCAGTCGTGTCCGACCCTGTGCGACACCATAGATGGCAGCCCACCAAGTTCCTCTGTCCACAGGATTCTCTAGGCAAGAATACTGGAGTGAGTTGCCATTTCCTTCTCCATTTCTAAGCTATAAGAGGGTAATCTAGTCAAGGCTATGGTTTTTCCAGTGGTCATGTATGGATGTGAGATTTGGACTGTGAAGAAAGCTGAGTGCCGAAGAATTGATGCTTTTAAACTGTGGTGTTGGAGAAGACTCTTGAGAGTCCCTTGGACTGCAGAGATCCAACCAGTCCATTCTAAAGGAGATCAGTCCTGAGTGTTCTTTGGAAGGACTGATGCTAAAGCTGAAACTCCAGTACTTTGGCCATCTCATGCGAAGAGCTGACTCACTGGAAAAGACTCTGATGCTGGGAGGGATTGGGGGCAGAAGGAGAAGGGGATGACAGAGGATGAGATGGCTGGATGGCATCACGGACTCAATGGACATGATTTTGGGTGAACTCTGGGAGTTGGTGATAGACAGGGAGGCCTGGCGTGCTGTGATTCATGGGGTCGCAAAGAGTTGGACACGACTGAGTGACTGAACTGAACTGACTGAAGACCAGTTTATGTGTGATAAAGAACTACCCCTTAGCAACACTGGTGAACTGAAATTCTTGTTGACTTTCAATCACCTGTTAAACAGACATTCTGACAGAACAGTAGACTTAGTAACTCCTTCATCCCATCAAAAACTATTATAAACATCATGACTATGACAAAAATCAGTGAGTTGGGGCTCTCCTAGCATTCTAAGAAACACAAGATTATTTCCCAGGTTTTTGAAATTTTAAGACATTTTGTAAAATCTTTTAGTTGCTTTTCCTAGCACGTAGTAGACAGTCCAAAGCATATACAATCATGTTCTCTTTAAATGCTGCACTACAGGTTTCCTTTCTCGAAGACCTTCCTTCCCTTAAAATCTATTAATGTCCTTCTTGACCATTATTTCCTAAGAGGATATTGCTTCTGACCCTTTTGCTGAGCTGTCCAAGGTTCCCAATGACTACAGGGAGCACTAAATCCAACCTGTTTAACCCAAGCTGTCTTCCTGGTGGTCTCAGCCTGGAGGGCATTACCAGAATTATTGCACCTTCTAAATTAACTGACTAAACATCCTAGGTTAGACAGAAAAGTAATTAAATGAGTTATTTTATTCTACAAATAATTAAAAGCAACCCAGACGATATCCTGTGATTGGTTAAAAATTATTTTTAATGTATTTAAGTGATAATTTCTTCACATGTATATGCTTATTATCATGAGGAAAGGTTTAGAAAGAAGGGATTTTTGTTGTTGTTGTTGTTTGTTTTGGCATTTATTTTAAGGGAGTAAATGAGCTTGGGTTTCTTTTTAACAATTTTGTGAAGTAAAGGTATGCTCTGATGAGAGTAGAAAATAAATATTCAGCATCTATTCACTAACCTAAACAAAGAAACAAAACTTTCATGCTGCCTTTAAAGTTAAACACACCTGGCAAATGATAATGATGCCACAAAAATTCTAGGGTGTTATGTAAAAGAGCAAAGGCATTTGGGGATGTTGTGAGTTCCACATGACCGGACAGAAAATGCAAGTCATCAGCTAAAGAACAATAAGGATAGCAAATGCTTATGTTTTTATGTGCTAGGCACTAAAAACAATTTACATATATTAAATCATAGTATCATACTTGCTTTGTATTAAACAATAAACAAGCTCTATCCAACCATTATAAACCATCAGATTGTGGCTATTCTCACTTTATGGTTATGGGCACATAACTGGAGATATAGTAACATAAATGTGAGTTCCTAGACTGGTGAACTAATAAAAACAGTCTTTAAGGCCTATATTAGATGCTAATGGTAGATCTATAGAGGTTAATTTTAAAGTGCGTATCTGAAGAAGCCTCAGCCTCTGCAATATCACATAGATTAATATTTTTACAAGTTCACAAACATTAAATTAATATGGGACAATATACAAAAAAACAAAAACAAAAACAGCTCTTTAAGAGGCATCCAGTCTTTTATAGACTTCTTCAATGAAGGTGAACATGTGCTTCATCTGGGATGAATTATGGAGAACTTCCAAGTCCTTCAGAAGCCCGTTCTGATTTGGAATTAGCGTCAGAATTTCTCTCTGTGGGCATGACAGAATAATTTATTTTTTAAATTTTATTTTTTTTTATTGATATGTAATTGACATGAACATTATATTAGCTTCAGGCATACAACATAATGATTTGATATTTGTATACACTGCAAAATGATCACCACAGTAAGTCTAGTTAACATTTATCACCAAACATGTTACAATTTTTTTTTCCTTGTGATGAGAACTTTCAGATCTACTTTCTTAGCAACTTCCAAATATACAATACAGTATTAACTCTAGTCACCAGCTTATACATTACCTCCCCATGACGTATTTATAAGTAACTGGAAGTGTGTGCCTTTTGACTTTACCCATGTAATTAGTTTTTAACCTTTCACTATGAAAAATGTTATATGTATTGATATGTTATTTAGAGAGAATGATATAATAATAATCTTATATAATCACTCAACTGCAATCATCAACTAATTGCTATTCTTCTTTTAAATCTATGTTATTCTGTTTCCTCTCTGCCCATTCCCATTCCTCTCATCCTACATAGATTTTAGATAGGAAAATTTTTGTTACTTTTTGAGAAAACATACAGACTTTCTACCAGGGTAAACAGTGACATTACAGTATCTATTGGGGTCCTTTGAAAAAAGATAAGTTATCAGTGTGCAGCCTACTACAAACAGGACATAGTATACTATTTTAGGAAAAGTTACATGCAATTATTAGAAGCATAAACAAAGCAACTGTCAGAATTTACTTCCAGAAATCTATCCTACAGCCATGACTATACAAATGTGTAATAATGCATATACAAAGGTGTACATAGCATTACCTGTACTAGAAAAATTATTTATTTCCAAAATCTCCACAAATTATATTATGGCACATCTATATAATGGAATGTTATACAGCAACTGACAGGCATGAGATGTTCAAACTATACCATCATATGAGAAAAATAATTTTCCCTTATAGTTTATATCATAGATTTCATTTGTTTAAAATAAGTAGCATATAATGTGTTTATATATATGAAATTTATAACTGGTGATGCAATTAATATGGTAAATTGTAAGTACTTACCTGAAGGATGGGTGCTCTGAGACTCTTTTGAGAAAGTTCAGGAAGAGAGAGTACCCCATTATCTATTTGAAACATCTAAAGTAGAAAAATAAAGCTATAGATTATTTTGTAAAGCTAGACTGTTTCAAAAAGTTGATTTCTTTTATTACACTCAAAAGCTGTCTGGGTAAAATCTAATAATGAAAAATTATATCCAGATTCTAGTAGTAACTGTTTTTTTTTTTTTTTTGGAACAATTACCTGTTTTATCTTCTTTTCTTCTTCTTCTACCTCACTTGTCAGAACATGAACTTTGTTCTTTAGGCTGTGAATATCCCCAGTCATTGATTCTATAGTTGCTACCATTTTATCTGTTTCTTCCTGCATCAGAAAGAGAAAGCTAATGTTTTAAATTAAATATACTATTAAGTAAAAACATCTTACATACTGAAATACTTCTGGAAGAAACTGGTAATTTTCATTTTTCTTTCAAAAAAGTCTCCCTAGAGATTGATTTACCAATGGAACAAAGATGTACATGAACCTTTCCTCAAAAACTTACCAAAGCCGCTGGCATCAGAGATCCTGGAAGACCTGCGTGAATTTAGCAGAACCAAGGATTCACAGCAGCAGGTACAGCAGCATTCCTTAAGCAGTATGTAATAGCAGAGAAACTCTAACTTAGGAACAGCTGAGTGCTATTTTCATTTGCCAAAAGATAAAAGTGCTGAACATTAGGGCAAAGATAATAACAGAAAATGAGTGGCAGTTTCTCACATAGAAAGAACATAAAACGTACGGAGGAAAACAAAAGAGAAAATAAGTGAATGAAATAAATACGGGATTGCCAGGGGTGTACTGACTGCAGGCCACATATAGAGTTAGCCAGCTTCTGGGTTTCTAAATGGTATTAAGTACTGCATTGCTTTCAAATCTAGTCCTAGCAACAGCAAAGGACAGCGCGGCCTCTGGGGATCAGGGAACAAGTAAATAAGCCACACAGAAGCCACACGAAAGTAAGGAAGTAATAACTTTGAAATCCTGATGAGCAATACGGTTGGTATTTACATTTAACATCATTTTCCAAATACTGAAAGCAGAATTGTTACTGTCAATTATAGTAATCTTCCTTAACAAATATATTATGGCTTCTAGAAACCATTAGAAAGGGCACCTGCAGAGGTTTGCAACTGCTCATGGGCTGTTTTTGATTGGTTCAAGAGCTATGAATGATTTTCACATTTCTAAAGGATGTTAAAAAAAAAAAAAAGATCATGCAATGAAAACCAATGTGACTCATAAAGAGCAAAATGTTTATCATCTGATCCTTACAGAAAGGTGCTGATTCCTGAGTACCCAAAACTCTAGGTCTGTGAGCTCAATTTACTAGGCCAAACAAGGTCATAGGATCTGATACAAAACATGGAGAACAATGTATTATATAACTGAAATCTGTATTATATAATTGAAAGTAGAACTTAAATGTCCTTACCAAAAAAAAAACAAAAAAAAAACCAGTGAGGTGACAGATGCATTAATTAATAAGATGGGGGGAAATCCTTTCACAATGTATATATACATTAAATCACCATGATGTATACTTTAGATATCTTACCATTTTGCTACTTATATCTCAAACAAAGCTGAAATTAAAAAAAAAAAAGCCATATTATGCTGCCCAACTGTTCATTAAGTGGGGGAGCTAGTGACAGTACTGAAATATACTCTTGCAAAGTAGCACTGTAATGAAAGTTAAATATAATCTCACACTATGAAGAAAGTGAGAAAACCACTAAAAAATACCACTCTATAAATTTACAGTAGTCATGTATGGATGTGAAAGTGGGCAATAAAGAAGGCAGAGCTTTTGAACTGTGGTGTTGGAGAAGACTCTTGAGAGTCCCTTGGAAAGCAAGGAGATCAAACGAAATCAACCTTGAATACTTTTCGGAAGGACTGATGCTGAAACTGAAGCTTCAGTATTTGGCCGCCTGACGCAAACAGCTGACTCACTGGAAAAGACTGTGGTGCTGGGAAAGACTGAAGGCAGAAGGAGAGGAATGAGATGGTTGATGGTATCACCGGGCAAATTCCGGGAGACGGTGAGGGACAGGGAAGCCTGGCATGCTACAGTCCATGAGGTCTCTAAGAGTCAGACATGACTTGGCGACTGAACAACAACAACGTAAATTTACAATATATATAAATTTACAAAATATATTAAGTTTACAATATATTTACAGTATATAAATTTATAAATCTGAAATTTATAGATCTACAAGTAGATCTGCTGCTTACAAATAAACCCTTCCATTTTTATTCTCAATCACATGGAAAAGCTAGAATGACCTATTTGTGAATGCTGACTCATTGGGGATGCAACCCCTGTTTAAATTACCACCACCTTGCAACAGATTAACAGACTTATTACTTTACAAAGTTGAACTGCTGACAAAGACCAGATCTACAAGCTACTTCAAAACAGCAAAGGGATATATGGTCCAATCTGTTTTAGTTTTAATAATTATCTAATAAGCCCCTTAAGATTGCTTTTCTTAATTGCTAAAGTATCCACTAATTAAAAGCCTGTTGTTCATCCTAACAGCATATATTATCTCTCACTACCTTCCACAGGATAAAGATAAAAAAATCACATGCCCTAAAGTTGGACTAATACGATTGCATCACAACTGTGAGCAGTTTGTCTAAGGTTCAGCTAAAAGTGCCAATATTTCTCTTTTTCACATTTATAAAACATGAAATATAGCACAAGCCTCTTTAAGTCATTAAGGGCTATAATTGTAAAGTGCTTAGAACAGTGACTAGAAGAACATAGAAGGCTCTTGTTACATGTTATCTATAATGATTATAAAAATAATGATGATGATTGTGTTCTTCTTGTCAATAAAGTAGCACTGAAGGACAGAAAAACTCATGTTTTGAAATGCTACAGCATTTAGTGATGAATTCCTATAACTTGCTAATCAAAAATAAAGACAGTTCACTATATTTAAAGTCTGATAAAAAAAATAAGGCTGCTACTTAATTACAAATGTATTAGAAATAGTCTTAACTTTAAAGGACCAAAATTGAAAGGTTTTGCTTTGATTAAAAAAAAAAAAAAGTTAATAAAAAACCTTGTCCAAGATGTAGTACTAGTTACTAGAAGAATAACATAATTTTTAAAACTTTAAATTAAATTAAATCTCTTCCCCTTTCCCCTAATAATGAATTCCCTTTTCAAACTTCATACCTGCAATGATGCCAGACCTTCCTCATTAGCTCTGTGCTGTGCCCTTTCCATTTTCAGTAGACTTGACACACGAGATAAATCTTGCAGCTTTTTGGGAGGGACTTTCAGGGTTTCACACAGTTGCAGCAATCTTTGGGAGAGAATAAAAATATAACTGCTTATTTTTGAGTACCATTAGTATTGTTTCTGATTTGAAATACTGTAGTCCCCTTTTTCTTTCCCTCATATTTCTAAAGGCTGAAATATTCTTTTATTAACAGCAGCTAATCTTAGCAGTAAGCCTCCCCCCCACCAAAAGCCCTGACAAGTCCTCATTAAGGCTTTTGATTGATTAAGATTTACCACAAATCATGGGGTACCTAGGTTGCTTTATAAAAGGAAAAGTTTCTATTTTATACATTTAACAATTGATTATTTATACACGGTTTAAAATAAACTAAAAATTTCCTTGTATCTTCTGAATATGTTTCGTGAACTATTACAGTACATAAGTCTATCATCTAATGTGAATTTCTGGTTAAGAGATGAAACATTATTCTGTTAGTCTTAACTATGACTCTGAACTTTAAATCTCAGTTGTTTCACAGAATGTGACCAATAAAAGAGAATGCCTGTATCAGTTACTCTAAGTTAATGATTTTTTCCTAACTAAAAAAAAAAAACCCCTTCAAATCTTACGACTAACCTCACTTCCAGCAGACAGCAATACAGTTTTCCCAGGTTTGCTTCTTGAGTTCCATGAGGAAGAAATCAAGAAGCAAAATCTAAATTTGGTTCCTTCTGTCTAATAACAGTGTATCTGGATCCTAAAAAAATCCTGCTACTTGAGATTTGCAGGCAATTAGGAGAAGGCAATGGCAACCCACTCCAGTACTCTTGCCTGGAAAATCCCATGGACGGAAGGGCCTGGTGGACTGCAGTCCATGGGGTTGCTAGGAGTCAGACACGACTGAGCAACTTCACTTTCACTTTTCACTTCCATGCATTGCAGAAGGAAATGGCAACCCACTCCAGTGTTCTTGCCTGGAGAATCCCAGGGACTGGGGAGCCTGGTGGGCTGCCATCTATGGGGTCGCACAGGGTCGGACACGACTGAAGCGACTTAGCAGCAGCAGCAGAACAGTGAAACCCAAGATTTGTCTTCCCGGGATATTACTCAAAATATTAATTTTTATAAAGAAAAAAGTAGGTTGTTTAAACTCTATCAATCATACTTTTCATTAAACTGTCAGGATAGACTTCAGCTATTCCCCAAATCATCATTAGCCCATAAGCACAAAACCTGTCTGAATTTTTGGTTTAAGTAAAATAAAGATTCCCTTTATAAACAGTTTTTTTCTAAAACTTTATCAAATCTGTTTTGCAGAAAGGTCATTCACCATTCCAAATGTTCTAAATTTGTAGGTTATTCTACAAAATCTTATTAAACTAAAAATATAACCAGTGTTTATCATGTTACAATATACCTATCATAATACTATGTCAACAACATCTAAGCACCATTTACAACACTGTATACCTTTAAGTCAGAATTCCCTAAAATATGTTCCTCTAGCAACTCTATTGTTTCATGACAAGGAAAAGCATATATGATTCAATCTATATCAATCATAACAGCTCTTGCCACAAAATCAGTACAATGAGAGGCAAATCACCCAAGCCAATCAGAATCCATCACCCAGAATATTGTAACTGAAGCTCAGAGGCTAAGAGCTTTCTTTTGCCTCTTTCTAAACAGGAAGCTATCTATATATACAGTTCTAATCTACTGAGGACAACTTGTCTAAAAGAATGAAGACAACATGCAGACAGAAGCAGAGACGAGACTAATTATAAAATAAAGAGTTCCTGTGGTAAACACAACTTGGAAGATGCTGGGTTGGGAAGATCCTCTGGAGAAGGAAATGGCAACCTACTCCAGTATTCTTGTCTGGGAAATCCCATGGACAGAGAAACCTGGCGGGCTATAGTATATAGGGTCTCAAGAGTTGGACATGACTTAGTGACTAAACCTCTACCACCAGGTTAAACAAAATGAAACAGATTTATTTACTGTAGGATTTTAATATGTAATATACCAGGAAACATAATTCTCTATCACTGTTATTCACAAAGTATCTCTAAGCACAAGTGTTCCAACTATATTTGGAGACATGCTGTGCTGTGCCTAGTTGCTCAGTCGTATCCAACTCTTGGAGACCTCGTGGACTGTAGCCCCTGCCAGGCTCCTCTGTCCATGGGGATTCTCCAGGCAAGAATACTGGAGTGGGTTGTCATGCCCTCCTCCAGGGGATCTTCCCAACCCAGGGCTAGAACTGGGGTCTCCTGCATTGCAGGTGGATTCTTTACCAGCTGAGCTACCAGGGAAGCCCACAGAAATGGTGTTAGAGGAAAATTTGTTCAGATTCTAATTAGAATCAATTTGCTAAGGCTACACTCTGTCACATCAGTGGAAGGGAAAGTATCTTGAGTAGTGTTACTTTGGGAACTAAAGAAAGTGAGCTGTGAAAGCAAAAATGAGGAGACAATAAGCAGTCTTTGAAATATGTATCTCCACGGCTGCTGTATTGTGAAAAAACAGGTTATCTGTTGAACAGAATTTAATCTTTTCTGATGATCCAGTGTGATCACTGTGAAGAATAGCTATTACATACTAAAATATTCTCATTCATACACACCAAACATGGCTACCTGCCCCATATTAAAAAGATCATAAATAGCTACACTTTATTTATTTTTGCTACACTTTTATCTATTAAATTTTTAGTCACTGCTTCTTTACTAACAGGTTGTCATTCCTGTAAACAGTTTACAAGTTCACTACTAGTTGTCTTTCTTTAATCTCTTCAACCTGTCTCCACAAACTCTCATACCATCCACTCCATCCCATCTTACCCTTTCTATTTTCTTACTATTAATATCATTGAGAATTATGAATTAAAAAAGCAGTATTTGTGTTCATGCTTCCCAAGAATAAAGTACTAGGTCACAAACATTTCCAGGCAAACCTGAGGAAACGAAGATGCAGAACATTCTTCTATAAAAAGAAAGCTGGAAGTAGGTGATTTTGATTTTTAGATTCTTTATAAATTCTCTTAAGTTTAACTTATTTCAAAACTTCATGCAGCAGCAGCTTAGGGCAGATAGTAGGAAAAAAGAAGTCACTGAAAATTCTTGGCAGTGGTGACTTTAAAGGACACTTGGGGGCTTCCCTGGTGGCTTAGTGGTAAAGAATCTGCCTGACAATGCTGGAAACGCAGGTTTGACCCTGATGGGGAAGATTCCACATGTTTCGGGGCAACTTAGCTCCTGTGCCACAACTACTGAGAACGTGCTCTACAGCCTGGGAGCTGCAACTACTAAAGCCTGGTGCCTTAGAGCTTGAGCTCTGCAACAGAGAAGCCACCACAATAAGAAGCCCATGTCCTGCAGCTAGAGAGTAGCCCCCACTTGCCACGGCTAGAGAAAAGCCCACACAGCAACGAAGACGCAGTACAGCGTAGCCATAAATAAACAAATAAAATTACTTAAACAAAACAAAACACACTTGAAAAGAAACCTCCATCTGTGACCTGCCAGAAATAAAGAGCAATAGTATCCTGGAAAATTATACTTGTTACAAATAATGCTATATAATATGAAGTGAAGAGAAAACAGGGCAATAGGGTAAGTATCAAATGAGAGTGATGAACTGTTAACTTGCAATTATTTAAAATGAAATTGAAAGGAGTTACAGTTGACAATTTTTTTTTTCAAACCTCAACACAGAAAAGGGAACTTTGGAAGTAGGTGCTTTGATTTTCAGATTCTTTAGAAATTCTCTTAAATTTAACTTACTTCAGAATTCCATGCAGCAGCAGCTTAGGGTAGAATACATATTCCCAAACCATTCATCTTCTTAAAACGACAACAACAAAAGAATAAAAACCCCAAATAAAAAACCTTTATAGTCCATAAATATCTGTTCTGGTAACACAAGAACAGACTGGATTTTTACCAGTTGTGTTTCAACTGTTTTTTTAATTGTGTAACTATATTACCTTTTCTTTAGGAAATTCAGATGATATTGAATTTGTTTATTTTCTCTAATACTGTTACTCAGAATTGATCTAGAAAAGAAAAATAGGGATTGAATAAATATTAGTTTGAAACATTACTAATAAAATCTTTTTACTTTTTCTAATTTCTTTCAAGTGCCCCTTCTTACTAACCAGGCAGAATCAATCACTTTATTTTAGGTCAAAGACATTTAAAGCAGAGGAATAATCTAAGTGAACTAAGATGGACTGGAATGGATGAATTTAACTCAGATGACCATTATATCTACTACTGTGGGTAGGAATCCCTTAGAAGAAATGGAGTAGCCATCATAGTCAACGAAAGAGTCCGAAATGCAGTACTTGGATGCAATCTCAAAAATGACAGAATGATCTCTGTTCATTTCCAAGGCAAACCATTTAATATCACGGTAATCCAAGTCTATGCCCCAACCTGTAACATTGAAGAAGCTGAAGCTGAACGGTTCTATGAAGACCTATAAGACCTTCTAGAACTAACACCCAAAAAAGATGTCCTTTTCATTATAGGGGACTGGAATGCAAAAGTAGGAAGTCAAGATACACCTGGAGTAATAGGCATATTTGGCCTGGGAGTATAGAATGAAGCAGGGCAAAGAGTTCTGCCAAGAGAACACACTGGTCATAGCAAACACCCTCCTCCAACAACAGAAGAGAAGACACTACACATGGACATCACCAGATAGTCAACACCGAAATCAGACTGATTATATTCCTTGCAGCCAAAGATGGAGAAGCTCTATACAGTCAGCAAAAACAAGACCGGGAGCTGACTGTGGCTTGGATCATGAATTCCTTACTGCCAAATTCAGACTGAAATTGAAGAAAGTGGAGAAAACCACTAGACCATTCAGGTATGACCTAAATCAAATCCCTTATGACTATACAGTGGAAGTGAGAAATAAATTTAAGGGACTAGATCTGCTAGACAGAGTACTCGATGAACTATCGATGGAGGTTTGTGACATTGTACAGGGACAGAATCAAGACTGTCCACAAGAAAAAGAAATGCAAAAAAGCAAAATGGCTGTCTCAGGAGGCCTTACAAATAGCTGTGAAAAGAAGGGAAGCAAAAAGCAAAGGGGAAAAGGAAAGATATACCCATTTGAATGCAGAGTTCCAAAGAATAGCAGGGAGAGATAAGAAAGCTTTCCTCAAGTGATCAATGCAAAGAAATAGAGGAAAATAATAGAATGGGAAAGACTAGAGATTTCTTCAAGAAAATTAGAGATACCAAGGGAACATTTCACGCAAAGATGGGCAGAATAAAGGACAGAAAAGGTAGGGACCTAACAGAAGCAGAAGATATTAAGAAGAGGTGGCAAGAATACACAAAAAAACTATACAAAAAGATCTTCATGACTCAGATAATCATGATGGTGTGATCACTCGCCTAGAGCCAGACATCCTGGAATGTGAAGTCAAGTGGGCCTTAGGAAGTATCACTACGAACAAAGCTAGTGGAGGTGATGGAATAACAGTTGAGCTATTTCAAATCCTGAAAGATGATGCTGTGAACGTGCTGCCCTCAACATGCCAGCAAATTTGGAAAACTCAGCAGTGGCCACAGGACTGGAAAAGGTCAGTTTTCATTCCAATCCCAAAGAAAGGCAATGCCAAAGAATGCTCAAACTACCGCACACTTGCACTCATCTCACACGCTAGTAATGTTTAAAATTCTCCAAGCCAGGCTTCAGCAACATGTGAACTGTGAACTTCCTGATGTTCAAGCTGGTTTTAGAAAAGGCAGAGGAACCAGAGATCAAATTGCCAACATCCGCTGGATCATGGAAAAAGTAAGAGAGTTCTAGAAAAACATCTATTTCTGCTTTATTGACTATGCCAAAGCCTTTGACTGTGTGGATCACAATAAACTGTGGAAAATTGTGAAAGAGATGGTAATAGCAGACCACCTGACCCGCCTTTTGAGAAATCAGTATGCAGGTCAGGAAGCAATAGTTAGAACTGGACATGGAACAACAGACTGGTTCCAAATAGGAAAAGGAGTGTCAAGGCTGTATATTGTCACCCTGCTTATTTAACTTCTATGCAGAGTACATGATGAGAAACACTGGGCTGGATGAAGCACAAGCTGGAATCAAGATTGCCGGGAGAAATATCAATAACCTCAGATATGCAGATGATACCATCCTTATGGCAGAAAGTGAAGAACTAAATAAAGAGCCTCTTGATGAAAATGAAAGAGGAGAGGGAAAAGGTGGCTCAAAGCTCAACATTCAGAAAACTAAGATCATGGCATCCAGTCCCATCACTTCATGGCAAATAGTTGGGAAACAGTGGAAACAGTGGTTGACTTTAGTTTTGGGGGCTCCAAAATCACTGCAGATGGTGATTGCAGCCATGAAATTAAAGGACACTTACTCCTTGGAAGGAAAATTATGACCAACCTAGACAGCATATTAAAAAGCAGAGACATTACTTTGCCAACAAAGGTCCATCTAGTCAAGGCTATGGTTTTTCCAGTGATCATGTATGGATGTGAGAGTTGGACTATAAAGAAAGGTGAGCGCCGAAGAATTGATGCTTTTGAACTGTGGTGTTGGAGAAGACTCTTGAGAGTCCCTTGGACTGCAAGGAGATCCAACCAGTCCATCCTAAAGGAGATTAATCCTAGGTGTTCATTGGAAGGACTGATGTTGAAGCTGAAACTCCAATACTTTGACCACCTGATGCGAAGAGCTGACTCATCTGAAAATACCCTGAATCTGGATAAGATTGAGGGCAGGAGGAGAAGGGGACGACAAAGGATGAGATGGTTGGATGGCATCACCAACTCGATGGACATGGGTTTGGGTGAACTCGAGGAGCTGGTGATGGACAGGGAGGCCTGCCGTGCTGCGGTTCATGGCGTTGCAAAGAGTCATACACGACTGAGCGACTGAACTGAACTGAATAATCTAAGTTCTTTTTATCACATTGTATCATTGTAACTAATTTATATGCCTCTTTTCATGGATTTCAGCGCCTTGATGGCCGAGTCCTATCTCTGTATTCCTGCTAGCACTGCTTCCATATAAAGTATCAATTTGAGCAAACCTCTTCCTGAAGTATCCCTCTTGATAGAAAAAAGTTTTAAATTTACAGAGAGCAGATTAGGCCATGTAGATTTCATTTTTATTTCAGCGATAAAATTCCAAGTTTCTGACATTAATAAAGGCTTTTTTTAACTGAAGGCTTAGGCTATCAAAAGACATTAGAAAAACCTTCTTGCGAAAGAGAAAAACACCATATCACCATAAAATAGACAACAATATTTAAAAAGATACTGTTTGTAGGAAACATAAGTAGAAATGAAAACAGTGAAATGGAAAATATTTCATACTCACATTACTACAGATTCCATCATAGTTTGCAAATGTTCTCTGCTACTCTTCGAAAGGGGTTGCCAGGTTTTTCTCTTGTTGGATGCTATCCTTATCTGTTTTAGAGTAGTATGCTTTGCTTGTCTTGTCACTGGTCAAAGAAGAGACTGTGGTTAATCTAGAAAGGTGTATATTTTATTTATAAAGTGATTCAAGGATAAGTTTATCTAAAAAGAGCCAATGGAATTATGAGAACCACAAAACTCTAAAGCTGTATCAGTTGTTTAATTTCTTTTTTTACTGCACAGTCATAAAATGCCAGGTGTTGAATATGTTGTTATTGTGTTAACTTAAATTCTATTAGCTGATATTGCAGACAAAAACGCAAGAGAATTTTAAATGAAGAACCAAGCTGCAATTATTAGGATTCAGCATAAAAGTCTGGTTCTCAGAAATGACCTGAATTAAAGGACTTATTGAGAAGACTAGGAAAATGCTTTTTGCTATATGTTGGATGGCAACTGGAACAAAGGCAATTAACCAAACCAAGAATAGATACTGAGTGTCTAGTAGGTTACTGACATTGTTCTGCTTATAATAAATAAACAAAGGAGATACACTATTGACTTACATGAAAATTCATTTTGGAGAGAAGGGAGATTAAATAATTATAGTTACAGGTATGCAAAGCATTACGAAAGAAAAAGCACTGTTCATTATGTAAGTATAAAACCAGAGGACCTAACCTGTTCCTGGGTAAGGAGGTAGAAAATTCTTCCATGATGAAGTGTAAAGATGATCACTCCAAATTAATTTACTCTAGACAAACTTAGCTCCAATCTAATCTAAACAGTGGTAGCAGAAGAGGGTATTTGAAAGAGAAATCAGTAGGTGTGTCTCCATATCACAAATCAGAATAAGTCAGACTGTTGTATACTTTGAATTTCTCTAGTTCCTTTCAAATTTAGAAATCCACACAGCATTTTGCTAGTGGTGGTAAGTAAAATTTTAGCTGACCTAGGTATCTGACTAACCAGCACTACATATTCTTGCAAAAATGAGAATGCTACCATTTATTACTATGTTTTGCTTATGCAGAATTCATAAACAAGATGCTGAGAACTTTTTCATAAATAGATATAGCTTGAGAAAGATACAGTGAAACAAAACATAGAAAAGAAATACCTTCAGAAGACAGATGTTTTGGATGATTTTTATTTTTTTTCACTGTGTTTCTAACCTAGAGAGAAAAATACACAAACATGCACACACAATTAAGCACTAGATAAAAGATACTGCTTTTGCAATAGATTTGTCATGCATGTTGGAGTGAATTCATACACCTTCCGGAAAGATGAAAAAAAGTATATTGCTACTTCCACAGCAAAAGGTGTGTATTTATCACAAGTGGAGGATATACTAAAGCAACTCCTGAACAATGGTGATAATGTATAACAGAATTTCATATGGTGCTAAAGAATGTTTTAAAGAAATCATTACTTATTTTGCCTGGGAAACAGTGTTAAATACTTTTCCTGCAAAACAAAAAAATATAGGCATTACCTAATACAGAGAAAAAAATGCTGATTATTTCTTTTATAAGAGAGGGACAAAATTATGGCAGGAAGAAGCTAATTCCTCTCCGACTAATTTTTCTCTATGTTAATAAAAATCTCTTCCACCAACTGACAGATTCTCTTGTCTTTTAATATATGAATGCCATATTCACTTTATTACACTTTATTACCAGTATTCCCATTTGAACACCTTAGCAATGTCCCACAGCATCTTCCCCAAAGAATTTTCTGATTAATATTTTAGAAAAGAAGTAAAAAATCTTTATCTGAAAGTTTTTATAAATCATGTTGCAGCAGCTCCCACATAACCATATATATGGAATATAAATTACTATAATTTGTAGTAAAGTTGACCTTTAGTTTTCACATACTCCTTTATACAGAACAGATGATATTTTTACCAGAGTCCTGAATGATAAACTCTTTGAATAAGTCCTGAATGATTACCTTTTTCCCTGGTAATTCTGCTTCTTCATCATCAATTTTTCTTTTTGGATTTCTTTTTAACTGTTGAGACTTTTTCTTGGAAGCATTTGCTTTGCTAGACATCTTGATTTAAACAGAACAATTGTAACAGTTTTTCAAATCTGTAAAGATGAAAAGGACACAGAAAAATGCTTAAGACTTGTTTTATTACAAATACTTTGTTAAAAGGACTACCTATAAATGTTTCAAGTTTGCCTTTAAAAATCAGAATGAAAGTTTTGGGATAGTATTGTGTGTTTTTAAAGCATTTAAACATATTTTAAAATAAATAATGATGCTGCTGCTAAGTCATTTCAGTCGTGTCCGACTCTATGTGACCCCATAGACGGAAGCCCACCAGGCTCCCCCGTCCCTGGGATTCTCCAGGCAAGAACACTGGAGTGGGTTGCCATTTCCTTCTCCGATGCATGAAAGTGAAAAGTGAAAGTGAAGTCGCTCAGTCGTGTCCGACTCTTTGCAACCCCATGGACTGCATCCTACCAGGCTCCTCCGTCCATGGGATTTTCCAGGCAAGAGTACTGGAGTGGGGTGCCATTGCCTTCTCCAAATAATGCTGGTTCTCATTAAAGATGTCTAATTCAATTTCATTAAAAAATTTCTGCCATTTGTATGGCCTTAAAAAGTCATATAAAACCACTTTCACATGTCTTACTTTATACTCCCCCATACAGTAATGTTATCTCCATGCTTAAATCCAAGAAAAGGGAAATAAAAAGTGCTGAATTGTTTTTTTCTGGTCACAGATAATGTCAACTCAGAGTAACATTCAGGTCTTCTTACTTTAGGCTTAACGGATTCATCATTCTATGTAACTCAGCACACACACAGACAGATTTATGCCAAAGATGGGAGGAGATAACTTTTAGGATTATACCATGAGTCTACACTGTAGAAATTCATGTGGTAAATTCCCTCTTAAGGATTTAGGCTATAATTCTTGCTAGGTTGCAAGAATTATAACAAAGATTCTTCGCACCAAACTCACCTCTGCTAAAAGAAACAGAGGAATAAAATACTCATTTCTGCATTAGACCATAAGGAGTAGACAGTTTAGAGTTAGGTACAGTATGTGGACATGCACACACATACCCCCCCTAAATATGTGCGGTATGTACATTACATACACACATACAATTAGATATATAAATAAATCAGTCACAATTTCTTTTCTAAAAATTCAAAGTTAATTACATTAATACAGTTATATATGCAGATTTAGAGACAGACAAAGAAGGTACTCTAAATAAATCAATTCCCTCAAATTTTAAAAGGAAAAGTTCAAGCTTTCCCCCGACCCCCAAAATGGTGGGAAAGAATCAACTGAAAGATCATGAACTATACTTAGGGACTACATGTCAAATCGGGCTTCCTTGGTGGCTCAGAGGTTAAAGTGTCTGCCTCCAATGCGGGAGACCCAGGTTCGATCCCTGGGTCAGGAAGATCCCATGGAGAAGGAAATGGTAACCCACTCTAGTACTCTTGCCTGGAGAATCCCATGGACAGAGGAGCCTGGTAGGCTACAGTCCACGGGGTCGCAAAGAGTCGGACATGACTGAGCGACTTCACTCACTCACTCACTCACTCACATGTCAAATCAGTTACAAAATACAGTTGTTCAGTTGCTCAGTCGTGTCCGACTCTTTGTGACCCCATGGACTGCAGAATGCCAGGCTTCCCTGTCCTTCACCATCTCCTGGAGCTTGCTGAAACTCACGTCCATTGAGTCGGTGATGCCATCCAAGCATCTCGTCCTCTGTTGTGCTCTTCTCCTTCTGCCTTCAACCTTTCCCAGTATCAGGTCTTATACAATGAGTCAGCTCTTTGCATCAGGTGACCAAAGTATTAGAGCTTCAGACTCAGCATCAGTCTCTCCAATGAATACTCAGGATTGATTTCCTTTAGGATTGACTGGTTTGATCTCTCTGCAGGCCAAGGGACTCTCAAGAGTCTTCTACAACACCACAGTTCAAAAGCATCAACACTTCGGCGCTCAGCCTTCATTATGGTCCAACTCTCACATTCAAAAAACACAGTGGAAGCTAAAATACACTTTAACTCTGCTTTTGAACAATGTGGTACCTTATACTATACCAGTCTCCTCTGCTTCATTCTTGAAATGTCTAATTCTCTTAACTGAACACTCATGCCCTTTACTTCCCCTACTTAGAAACCAATCCATATGAGAGCTTTGCTTGTGGACCTCTCCTGGAAGGGCTGCCATGTACAGGAGTTCAGGCTGTTCACTGGAGAAAAGCCTCCAGGTGAAGGAACCATTGAGGGCTAAGATTTACTTCTCATTCCATTCAGGAGACTAAAAATGGTACAAATTCCTTCTCACTCCTATTATTGAGAGGTGTAGTCTATGTCCCCTTGTCTTCAATCTCATAGATCCTGCAGCAGTTTAAGTAGTAGAATATGGTGGGAATGATTCTGTACCAGTTTCCTGGCCAAACATGAACAGATTAGTAGCTGCCACTACCCCTTGCTTGGAATATTTGCTCTTGAAACCCAGCTAACACTCTATGAGGAAAGTCAACATGGAGAGGAACTGAGGACCTACCCAAAACCCAAAGCTGAATTTCCAACCAATAGCTAGCATCAACTTGCCAGCCTTGTGCATGTACCTGAGCCAACAGGCTGCAGCTGATACTGCATGGAAAAGTAAAAAATCAACCATACTAGCTGTTTCCAATTCTAAATTCAGGAAGAAAATAAGTGATTTTTTTTTAATTAAAAAATAAAAACCCTTAAATAATATCCACCTCATAATACCCAAACTCTTTACCATGACATTTGCAGTCCTCAACAATCTAGCCTTGCCAAGCTTTCCATACTTCTCTCCCACGACTCCTCAAATGAATCTCCCTCTCCAGCTAGACTTGATTTTCTGAACACACTGTGAGTAATGCACTAGTTCTACCTGAGCTCCATTCTCCTGTCTGTGCCCACCCTCCTCTCAGATTGTGGGCCATCTGCTTCTGAAAACCTTCCTAACCACCTTCCCTCATTGCTCTCTAAAAGCCTGTGGGCTCTTATGGTCTCTCTCATTTGGCACTTATTTATAGTTTGGTTTTGTTAATCATTTTTCTTGATATTCTTTATTCAACAACATGTAATTTAGTGCTGCAGTCTTTTTAAGTACAGAAATTAAAAATATTTATTTAGAAACTTTTATAGCAACTTGACAACAATTTTAAGAATGTTATGTCTGGTCAAAAAATAACTGGCTTTATTTTTTTAAAGTTTAATTTTTCTGGTAATTTATTTAAAAAGAGACTTTTTAAGATAAGTTTTAGAGAAATTAAGCAGAATTTGAATATAAAATTTGAATATATCCACCCCATCTTCCCTACTATCAATACCCCTTACCAGAGCAGTGCATTTACTACAATCCATGAACCTACAATGGCATATCATATCACCCCAAATTTATGGCTTACACTGGGGTTCTTCCTTGTATGTTTCGTGGATTTGACTAGTAATTTTTTTTTTATTGTATTTTACAAAAGTAGTAGTTGTGGTGACTGATTAAAAATTAAAGCAACAATAACAAAAAAATTGGTCCTTTACCACAGACCATCTGAAAAGCTCTATTTTCATTGATACATACTTGAAGCAATAAGCCATACAGCAAAGAAACTAAAGAGCTTTCTGATGAGGATAAAAGAGGAGAGTGAAAAAGTTGGTTTGAAATGCAACATACAAAAAACTAAGATCATGGCTTCCAGTCCCATCACTTTATGGCAAACAGAGGGAAAAAATGGAAGCAGTGACAGATTTTACTTTCTTGGGCTTCAAAATCACTGAGGATGATGTCTCCAGCCACGACGTTAAAAGATGCTTGCTCGTTGGAAGAAAAGCTATGATAAACCTACACAGCCTATTAAAAAGCAGAGACATCACTTTGCTGACAATGGTCCGTACAGTCAAGCTATGGTTTTTCCAGTAGTCACATATGGATGTGAGAGTTGGACCATAAAAAAGGTTGAGCACTGAAGAATTGATGCTTTTGAACTGTGGTGTTGGAGAAGACTTTAGAGAGTCCCTTGAATTGCAAGATTAAACCAGTCAATGCTAAAGAAAATCAACCCTAATATTCATTGGAAGGACTGATGCTGAAGCTAAAGCTCCAGTACTGTGGCCACCTGATGTGAAGAGCTGATTCACTGGAAAAGACCCTGAAGCTGGGCAAGACTGAAGGCAAAAGAAGTAGGGGGAGGCAGAGGATGAGACGGTTGGATAGCATCACTGACTCAACAGACACGAATTTGAGCAAACTCCAGGAGACAGTGAAGGACAGGGGAGCCTGGTGTGCTGCAGTCCATGGGGCATCAAAGAATCGGATGGTCACGACTTAGTGACCAAATAACAACCACAAGTGGTAGTAGGCAGAGACAGATATGAAAACAGTTTCCGTGTATGGTCAATTATACACAGTGCCACTAATGTTAGACGAGTGCATATCTCAAACTGGCGTGTGCATGGCGGGGATATACGGTACTCAGAGAAAAAAGTAGTATATGAATTACATTTTGAAATATTTAGCCAGAAGAAAGGGAAGTAAAGTATCTGAGAGGAAAAAAGGCCCATTGGCAGGACAGCTCAAAAGAAGTCAGTCTGTTCAGGGAAAATTCAGAGAGGCTTTGACATGTGCAGAGGCAACGGGCAGAAGAAAGACTCGAACTGTAGTCTGTGGCCAGACTACGTACTGCAGTAAAGAATGTATTCTTTACCCTGTAGGAAACAGGGAAGCATTCTAGGTTGTCTTGTTTTTCTTTGTCAGCTTGCTGAAACTCGTGGAAACCACCAACTTAATTCTCTATGTGGGTACAATAGGTGAACACGACGTCTGCCAAAACTTGCAAATACGCAGTGTTTACTTTTTGCAACTGATGCCTCGGGGTAGCGACGCTGCCAACCGCAGTTTCCTTAAGGCTCAAAGGCACTCATCACTAACGCTGCACTTCGCTCCACGACTGACTGCGGGAAAGAGTAAAGAAGCAGGACGAAGATGATGATTCGGGGAAGGGAGGGTGGAAACATGCGTGGCTTCACTCCCTGTTTGCGAATCAAACAGTACTTTGTTTATCCCTGGCTGCGAAAGGCAAACCTGTTCGGATCTCCCACTCTCCTTTTGGAAAACCACCTGAAACTCCTCAAATACAACCCGCCAAGTTTGCCGCAAACGTGTTGGCCGCAAAACTTATCCCCCAAACTGGAGCCACCGGCGAGCGAAGCGCTTTGACTACTCACCAAAAACTGATTCTTGAATCCTTTCAAGAGCTGTGCTCAGAGCATTTCGCGCCCAAACCATCCAAAACTGCGGAAGCCCGGAAGTGAGCACATAGAAACCGGAAACGCCTGAGGGGAGTGGCGGGCATCTGTCCACGCCCCTAACGTCATCAGGAGCGCGCCCACGAGAGCGTGACGGGATTGGTTGGAAAGAGGGCGGTCGGCCGACGCCCCCATTCCATCCCATCCCGTTGGCCTTTGCACTTGCTTGGTCCTGGACCCTGCTTTGGGGACTTTTGACTTGCAGAGCTCCGGGTGCCTAGGTCTAGCCGTCTTCTTCCAAGGCTTCGGTCTGAGACAGGCCGACCCGTGAGTAAGACCGTGCACCTTGAGGTACGTCTGCCTTTCAGATCCCTCCATTCTTCAGGCTCCTCCCCACCCTTAGTTGTTCCCGGAGAAAGTTGTCCTTTCTCTCTTCCCAACTCCCAACTTCCTCCTTCTTTACTGCTGAGAAGGGATCCCACGCTGCTCTATCCTCTTCTTAGGTTTAGATGCTCCACTGTCCTCTCTCTTTCAGTGAGGTCCGTGAAAGTTCGGAGGTACTGCAGAAAAGAAGGTGCTTTTGATGTCCCAGAGGCCATATTGCCGTCTTCCCTGGTTACCCAGGAACCCCGGAGTTCCTCTGGGCAGAGAGCGATTGTAGGGTTCTAGAGGGATATGCTCTCTCCAGAGCTGCCTCTTTCGAGGCCGCGGTGGTTGTGAGGGTTTTTTTTTTTTTTTTTTTTGTGAGAGGTGGCGGAATTGGAAGTTTCTTTCAGTGTACAGATAGATGTAGGTGATGGTGAGAAGTGGAAAGACAGGTCTAAACGTACATGAAAGTGTAAATTGCTAACTTGTTCTCGTTTTTATCTGGAAAGAGAGCAATCTTTTATATGCACCAAACTCTGAGTAATATATTTGTGTGAGTCAAATTTTAAATCACTTGTTGATTTTTCTCCCAGTATTTTATGTTTAAAGACTTATTTATGCTGATACTAAATTTAATTTGCATGCTCTGTGTTGTCCTCTCTCACCTAAGTTGGCCGAACATTGTAGGCGGCTAGCTTTTAAAGTAGAATCACGTGTAAACAAATTTGAAAGGGATTTGATTCAGATCTGTATGTAGGTGTTTTACCCGTATTTTTTTGAGGGTGTGGCAGATGTTGCTTCATCATTAGGGCAAATGTTGCTTCATTGTTGCTCTTTCACACATTTTAGTCACTCATAACTTATTGTATTTGCTTTGCATATTATTTCTTTGGTTGCTGAAAGTGTCTGTTGATGGATCTTTTGAGAAAATTTCAGAAATCCTGTTTCCATCAGCCGAAGTTGTGTTCTTATCTAAAAATGATGTCTATTTCCAGTTTTTACCAATTTGCCATGCAATTTTCAGGAACTCACCTACATAGGGCTGTTTCCTATCATTTATCCAGGTTTAGGAAAGCCCTACCTGCATTTTGTAAAGCCCTACCTGCAACAGTGTAAAGAGCAATACTGCATAGAAACCTGGAATGTTAGGTCCATGAATCAAGGTAAATTCAGCTCTGTTCAGTTCAGTCACTCAGTCGTGTCCGACTCCTTGTGACCCCATGAATTGCAGCATGCCAGGCCTCCCTGTCCATCACCAACTCCAGGAGTTTACTCAAACTCCTGTCCATCAAGTCGATGATGCCATCCAGCCATCTCATCCTCCGTCGTCCCCTTCTCCTTCCGCCTTCAATCTTTCCCAGCATCAAGGTCTTTTCCAATGAGTCAACTCTTCCCATGAGGTGGCCAAAGTATTGGAGTTTCAGCTTTAGCATTAGTCCTTCCAATGAACACCCAGGACTGATTTCCTTTAGGCTGGACTGGTTGTAAATTGGAAGTGGTCAAAAAGGAGATGGCAAGAGTGAACATCGACATTTTAGGAATCAGTGAACTAAAATGGACTGGAATGGGTGAACTTAACTCAGATGACCACTGTATCTACTACTGTGGGCGAGAATCCCTTAGAAGAAATGGAGTAGCCATCATCGTCAACAAAAGAGTCTGAAATGCAGTACTTGGACGCAATCTCAAAAACGACAGAATGATCTCTTATTCATTTCCAAGGCAAACCATTCAGTATCACAGTGATCCAAGTCTATGCTCCAACCAATAAGCTGAAGAAGGTGAAGCTGAATGGTTCTATGAAGACCTATAAGACCTTCTAGAACTAACACCCCAGAAAGATGTCCTTTTCATTATAGGGGACTGGAATGCAAAAGTAGGAAGTCAAGAAATACCTGGAGTAATGGGCAAATTTGGCCCTGGAGTACAGAATGAAGCAGGGCAAAGGCTAACAGAGTTTTGCCAAGAGAACGCACTGATCATAGCAAACACCCTCTTCCAACAATACAAGGGAAGACACTACACATGGACATCACCAGATGGTCAACACTGAAATTAGATTGATTATATTCTTCGCAGCCAAAGATGGAGAAGCTCTATACAGTAAGCAAAAACAAGACCAGGAGCTGACTGTGGCTCAAATCATGAACTCCTTATTGCCAAATTCAGACTTAAATTGAAGAAAGTAGGGAAAACCATTAGACCATTCAAATCAAATCCCTTACAGTGGAAGTGACAAATAGATTCAAGGGATTAGATCTGATAGACCAAGAGTTGCCTGAAGGACTATGGCTGGAGGTTCGGAGGTTTGTGACATTGTACAGGAGACAATGATCAAGACCATCCCCCCAAAAAAGAAATGCAAAAATGCAAAATGATTGTCTGAGGAGGGCTTACAAACAGCTATGAAAAGAAGAGAAGCTAAAGGCAAAGGAGAAAAGGAAAGATATACCCATTTGAATGCAGAGTTCCAAAGAATAGCAAGGAGAGATAAGAAAGCCTTCCTCAAGTGATCAATGCAAAGAAATAGAGGAAAACAATAGAATGGGAAAGACTAGAGATCTCTTCAAGAAAATTAGAGATACCAAGGAAACATTTCATGCAAAGATGGGCACAATAAAGCACAGAAATGGTAGGGACTTAACAGAAGCAGAAGATATTAAGAAGAGGTGGCAAGAAGAAGAACTACACAGAAGAACTACACAAAAAAGATCTTCTTGACCCAGATAACCACAATGGTGTGATCACTCACTTAGAGCCAGACATCCTGGAATGTGAAGTCAAGTGGGCCTTAGGAAGCATCACTACGAACAAAGCTAGTGGAGGTGATGGAATTCCAGTTGAGCTATTTAAAATCCTAAAAAATGATGCTACTACTGCACTCAATATGCCAGCAAATTTGGAAAACACAGTAGTGGCCACAGGACTGGAAAAGATCAGTTTTCATTCCAATCCCAAAGAAAGGCAATGCCAAAGAATGCTCAAACTACTGCACAGATCAGATCAGATCAGTCGCTCAGTCGTTGCACTCATCTCACACGCATGCAAAGTAATGCTCAAAATTCTCCAGGCCAGGCTTCAACAGTATGTGAACTGTGAACTTCCATATATTCAAGCTGGATTGAGAAAAGGCAGAGGAGCCAGGTATCAAATTGCCAACATCCACTGGATCATCGAAAAAGCAAGAGAGTTCCAGAAAAACATCTGCCTCTGCTTTATTGACTATGCCAAAGCCTTTAACTGTGTGGATCACAACAAACGGCGGAAAATTCTTCAAGAGATGGGAATACCAGACCACCTGACCTGCCTCCTGAGTAATCTATATGCAGGTCAGGAAGCAACAGTTAGAACTGGACATAGGACAACAGACTGGTTCCAAATCAGGAAAGGAGTACGTCGAGGCTGTATATTGTCACCCTGCTTATTTAACTTATATACAGAATACATCATGAGAAACACTGGGCTGGAAGAAGCACAAGCTGGAATCAAGATTGCTGGGAGAAATATCAATAACCTCAGATATGCAGATGATACCACCCTTAAGGCAGAAAGTGAAGAAGAACTAAAGAGCTTCTTGATGAAAGTGCAAGAGGAGAGTGAAAAAGTTGGCTTAAAACTCAACATTCAGAAAACTAAGATCATGGCATCCAGTCCCATCACTTCATGACAAATAGATGGGGCAACAGTGGAAACAGTGACAGACTTTATTTTTTTGGGCTCCAAAATCACTGCAGATGGTGACTTCAGCCATGAAATTAAGAGATGCTTGCTCCTTGGAAGAAAAGTTATGACCAACCTAGACAGCTTTTAAAAAGCAGAGACATTACTTTGCCAACAAAGGTCCGTCTAGTCAAAGCAGTGGTTTTTTCCAGTAGTCGTGTATGGATGTGAGAGTTGGACTATAAAGAAAGCTGAGCATCGAAAAATTGATGCTTTTGAACTGTGGTGTTGGAGAAGACTCTCAAAGAGTCCCTTGGACAGCAAGGAGATCCAACCAGTCCATCCTAAGGGAAATCAGTCCTGAATATTCATTGGAAGGACTGATGCTGAATCTGAAATTTCAATACTTTGGCCACCTGTTGCGAAGAAGTGACTCATTTGAAGAGACCCTGATGCTGGGAAAGATTGAAGGCTGGAGGAGAAGGAGACGACAGAGGATGAGATTGGATGGCATCACTGACTCAATGGACATGAGTTTGAGTAAACTCTGGGAGTTGGTGATGGACAGGGAGTCCTGGAGAGCTGTAGTCCATGGGGTCGCAAAGAGTTGGACACAACTAAGCAACTGAACTGAACCTGCATTTTGTATGAAATGATTGTGATATTATCTTCTGCAACGTACTCTCAGGCAGTTTTCAGATTACTCTTTTTAAAATGTATTTTTTATTGAAGTATAGTTGAATTACACTGTTATGTTAATTACTGTGTACTCTGCCTGTGTGCTCAGTCATATCCTACTATTTGGGATGCCATGGACTGTTGCCCACCAGGCTCCTCTGTCCATGGGATTTCCCAGACAAGAATACTGGAGTGGGTTCCATTTCCTCCAGGGATCAAACCCACATTTCTGTGTCTCCCACACTGGCAGGCAGATTTTTTACCACTAGAGTTACCCTGAGTGTTAATTACTGCTGTACAGTGAAGCCTCTCAGTTATACATACATGTACATTTTTTCATGTTCTTTTCATTATGGTTTATCACAGAATATTGAATATAGTCCCACGTGCTATACAGTAGGAGCTTGTTTTTTATCCATTCTATTAGATTACTTTTTATAACATTACTATCCTAGTAGTTCAGTTATAAATTATTTCTTCTCATCCACCTTTTAAGCTAGTACCTGTAGTTTATGGCTCAGAAGAAGATGGATGTCTAGGACCCCATGAATTTAACAGAATAAAAGGCATACGAGTTTAAAAAAATAGGAATTGTTTTTGTTGTATTTCTGTTTAGACTTTGTTCTATGCAATTTTTACCTAGGACACATTTTTTTATCTTTTAATGCTTCTTGAACCTATCTCCTTTTTAAAGACACTGTGCATAACATATTAAATTTTAACTTATGTATAATATGTTATATATAATATACTTATAGGTAAGTGCACATATCATATTTGTAATTGATGAATTATATTTGTAATTTGATGAATTTCCACAAACTGAACACATGTGTGTAATAGGAATTTAGATCAAGACCATCACCCTAGAGCTCCTTTCTTTCTTCCTTTCTCAACTAGTCACCACACATAACCACTCTTCTGACTTCTGACATCAAAGATTAGTTTTGCCTAATTCCTAAACATATTTTTACAGCTACATAAAATTCTATAATTTTTAAATACTGAACTTATTTCTTCATTAATGATGTTTCTAAGTTTTCCTAACTATAAGTAAAACTACTAGGGAATGTGTATTTTGTCTAATAATTTTTCCAGGAGTAATGATCCTCAGTGGAATGGCATGATCATTTCAGAGATTGTGCATGTTACCAATTTGCTTTTTTAAATAGTTAATCTCAGTTAATACTCCCACCAATTGGATTCCTTTTTGTTTTATAATTCCCTAACAAATGTTGGGTATTCTTATTTTTGTTTAAAATTCACTAAATTGATAGATGAGAAATGGTATGGAAAATAGAATTTTGAATTCACTTTACTTGTCTTATGTATTGTAGGGAATCATGAATATATTAATAAAAATTTCCACTCAAAACCCTTTTAAATACTAGGCTCTACATGTTGAGACTGTATGACTCTGATAAGCATTAAATAGAACTTTCAGTTCTGCTTTTCTGTGTGGAATTTTGATAAGCTACTTTATTTCTGTATTTCTTTGGACTTTAATTTCTACATCTGTAAAATGATGAAATTGGACTTAGTTATGTAGTATAAGGCTCTGGGTAATTATCAGGAATATATAGCTCTGATATTAGATCAGTTTATGGAATAGAAGAGAATGTATACATATATGAAATTTTATATACATATATTTTGTATAAACAAAACATATAAAGAAATATATCTTATATGAAGATAAAAAGCAGTGTTCTAATCTATTGAAGTGTGGGAGATGATAGATTTATAAAGAGGGAAACAGAGCTCTGTGGTATGGCATACTGAAGAGGCCATTTAATCCAGCTTGTAGTTTCAGGGACAGGGTGTGAATGTATTAGTTAAATGCTTTGCTTTCCAGGATTAAATACTAGCTCTTCTGTGCCTGAGTTTCCTCATCTGTAAAATGGGGATAATATTAGTATAAATTCCTATTTCTTGGTGGTGTTTTGAGGATTAACATTGCTGCTCTACATAAAGTCCTTAAACAGTACCTGTCACATAGAAAGCCCTGCATACCAGAGGTTATGCCTTAGCCAAAGTAGTGCATTCTAGGTCAATGGAAGAGCAAGGGCAAGTCACGGAACTTTGACATATGCAGGGCACTGTAGGTAATCCAGAATTTCTAGAATACGAAATGTGTAGAGGTCAAAGGAGTGAAGTGAAGTCAGTCAGTCATGTCTGACTCTTTGCGACCCCATGGACTGTAGCCCACCATGCTCCTCCATCCATGGAATTTTCTAGGCAAGAGTACTGGAGTGGGTCAAAGGCAGAGGTAATTCTGAGAGATAAGCAGGGATCAGGGCATAGGGGGCTTAAATGTCTGTTTTATTCACCCCTTTTTTCTCCAGCATCCAGTAAAATGCCTGTCATAATATAGATGTTAAATAAAAACCTTCTGAGTGAAAAATTAATTAGGAGGCTATGCTGCATCCTCTACATGATGCATAGCCTTTGAAAAATCTTCAAAGAAGTGTGACATGATCATCTCTGCTTTGGTGTCAGTGTGCAGAATGGATGAGAGGGGCCTAAGACTGGTCAACACAACCACCTGAGAGGCTCTTGAGGAAGAGGACTAGACTAGAACAATGATAGTAGTTGTGGACACGAGGGACAAAAGTTATAAAATATTACGTGTAGGGAACAGAAAAGGAGAAGAGATGAAATCATACTTATATACTCTTTTCTCTCTTTTTCTTTCTCACCAGTAAGCTCCTGTTTTGCCAGTCTTGCAAATACATATGCACTGTGCTTCTTTTTCTAGGTCAGTTCTTGTTCTTGTTTGGCGTGTTCCATGTTCCATCATGTTGAGGGCTAAGACTCGGCTTTTTTTGCTTTCACCTCATCACCTGAGGCAGCTGAAAGGGTCATCAGGCTCCAGGCTTATCTGGCAACGACTTCTGCATCAGCAACAGCCCCTTCATCCAGAATGGGCTGCCCTGGCTAAAAAGCAGTTGAAAGGCAAAAACCCAGAAGAACTAATATGGCACACCCCAGAGGGGATCTCCATAAAGCCCTTATATTCCAGCCGGGATACCAAGGACTTCCCTGAAGAACTTCCAGGCATGAAGCCGTTCACGCGCGGACCGTATCCCACCATGTACACGTTCAGGCCCTGGACCATCCGCCAGTATGCTGGTTTCAGTACTGTGGAAGAGAGCAACAAGTTCTATAAGGACAATATCAAGGGTGAGATTTTAATGTGATTCATAATATTTATGGTCAAACATCTTGGCTTTTTGAAGGGAGGCTAGTTAATCTCTATAGAGCTAATAGTCACTTTATAATCTAGTAGTCAAGGCTATATTCTCAAAGAAAAAAATGAATGTTTTTCAATTTACATGGTCAAAAAAATAGATAACCCAGAATAAAGTGCTCAGTTCTTGAAAGAAAACAATACCTAAATGCACATTGTATAAAAGGACGTGAAGTTATATGAAGAAAATTCTGAGACATTGCCTTTGCCTTTGAAAAGCTTTTAATTAAAACTGTCAGGATAGGAATGGGAGGGGAAAATGGCTTATGAGACGACCAAAGAAAGGAATAAACAAATAATGTGGTACAGATTTTAGTTTTTTGAGTGGTTTTTATAATTCTATTTCCCATTAAATTTCAATGGCCAAGACAAGCAAAAATAAATGAGCGTACAAGTCTAAATAATGTTAACTGTATATAAACAGCCATATCTTCCCATGAATCTTAAAAATATTTCTATCAAAAATTGTTAAGATAAAAAAATCCTCAGATAGACATGAGATCAATATGTTTTATTCCTTCTATTCTTTATTATAGTGAAGTCTGGAATTCACTTTGTGCATTTTTTTAGTACATGGGAAACAACAGACTCTTAGGAAATAAAGTCTCTTTATATAAGTTTGTTTTGAGCATAAAGATTGTTTATTATCAAAGTAGACTGTGATGAGATGAATCAGTACTTTCAGTAGTGTTAAAATCAGTTTACTTTGATGCCAGACTGTTTAATCCTACCTTATTTTTCTTTATATATTTAGCTGGTCAACAAGGATTATCAGTTGCCTTTGATCTGGCAACACATCGTGGCTATGATTCAGACAACCCTCGAGTTCGTGGTGATGTTGGAATGGCTGGAGTTGCTATTGACACTGTGGAAGACACCAAAATTCTTTTTGATGGAATTCCTTTAGAAAAAATGTCAGTTTCCATGACCATGAATGGAGCAGTTATTCCAGTTCTTGCAACTTTTATAGTAACTGGAGAAGAGCAAGGCGTACCTAAAGAGAAACTTACTGGTACAATCCAAAATGATATACTAAAGGAATTTATGGTCAGAAATACTTATATTTTTCCTCCAGAACCATCCATGAAAATTATTGCTGACATCTTCCAATATACAGCAAAGGTATCCTTTGTTATTATAGGTTTTACTATAGTTCTTAGAATGTAGGAATTTTTATAAAATGCCATAACTTAATTTGAATTTGGTAATTGAGTCTGAGTAGTAGTTATAGTATAGTCAGGATGTGGGATTTGTGTTTGTATGTATATTGTTAATTTTTATCTTTTAGTCTTTAATGTACTAGTTTTATGGTCTGTCATTACCTATAGGAGTCTGAACAGTAGGCCTTTATTGTATTTTCTTTATTGTTAAAATTTTTATTCTCTGATAATTGTTAGAATCAGGGAGGGCTCATTATTTACACTTCTTTATTTCTCTCCAGATTTCAGAATCAATTGTGAATAGACACTGGTGTCAGATAGATGAGAATCAAAATAGCAACTTTGTTTCTGCAAGAAAACGGGATTAGAAGATATCACTTGTATCTTCAACCACAATAAGATCCCTAATATTTCACCCCTGAAGTAGGTTCATTTTCCCCAGAGTGGTAGGAAAAGAAGGTTCTTATAGTATTTCTATATTAGCAGCAAACCTTCAACAGGGAAACATAAAGCTTCTTCATTTCCTCTAAGTAATTCATTTATACTTTCCCCCATCATTCACACTTTACTTTTTGCTGACAATGCTCTTTTCTTATCTACCTTAAAATTAGACCATTATTTCACAGTAAAGGGCAAATCATTATGTCATCAAATCTTTTTTATTTAAATCTCTTTACCTCTTATAATTGCCATTCTCTCAGTACTCTTGCTAGTATTGCCTACTCTCCTCATTTGATATTTAGCCTTTACACTTTTCCATTTTATTTTTTTTTCCATAGATTCCATCTGCCCATGTGAATTGTTTAGAATTATACATGCCTATCACCTTTTTCAATTTCACAGACATGCATAGGAGGATTTAGTTGAGCAGTATATGAAACACACACACACAAATAGCAGTATCTTTAAGTAAATGAAGATACTAAGAGAAGTTCTCTTTCATCTAAGAGAAGTTGGAAGGTAGGCTGCCAAGGTCTTGGTTATATGGAAGCTCCACAGCCATAAGGATTCCAGTCTCCTTTCATTTGGCTTTCTCTATTTTTAGTGTGCCAACTCATGATTAAGGAAGTAGGGAGGTGGACTTTGTTTGGGGAGAGGGACTCCACCCTCTAGTTAAAGGTGAACTTCCAGAAGGAAAAAACCAAACTTCTACTTACATCTCAGTGGACACACAGAGAGGAGATTGGAAATGTAGAACACATTGGCACTCTGAATGCATGGTTCATATACAAGAGGAGAGTGGAGAATGGTTCTTGGGGTAGATAGTAGCAATCTGCTATCATGGACTTGGACTTTTAACCTTTTGAAAGACTCTAATGTCACCTGCAAGTTCAAAATTGTTTTATATAATTCTTCATGTAAGTGATAAATGTGCTAGTTTCAGATATTGATGAAATATGTTATATTGAAGTACTTTGTAAACTTTTATGTTATTCCTTTAAAAAAATTTACTTGTGGCAAAACTATCAGTCATTTCCAAATAAACCATTCAGTGGCTTTTAAGTCCGTTCACTTTATTGTGTAACCATCACCATCATCCATCTCCAGGATTGTTTTCATCTCGCAAAAGTGAATCTCTGTGTCTGTTAAATACTTTCCATTCTCCCCTCCCTTTGGCCCCTGGCAAACACCATTCTACTTTCTGTTTGTACTTATAAGCGAAATCATAGAGTATTTATCTTTTTTTTGTCTGGCTTATTTCACTTAGCATAATGTCCTCCAGGTTCATCTACATTGTAGCTTGTGTCAGAGTTTGTTTCCTTTTTAAGACTGAATTATATTCCAGTATTCTAGTATTTCTGTTATTCTTAAAGAAATTCTGTTAAACTGCTCTCAGTAGGGAAGCACCTGTTTGTTTCCTTGCTGCTTTCTTTGTAACTCTAAATATACTCAAGTAGTCTGTCAAGGCCATGTAATTCAGTCCCCTTATTACTTTGTGATGAATGTTTTTTCAAGAGCTGTTGGTTATAAAAAGTATTTGCAAGTATAAAATACAGATAATCCATACCATACCAACAACTAACTTTTTTTGAATACTTTATATATAGGCATAATACTAAGTGGTTTTGGTGAGTCATTTCTTTTAATCCTACAACTCCATGAGAAAGGTAGAATTATGGTATCTATTTTATACTTTAGGAAGGCACAGGATAACAAGGTTGAGAAACTAGCTTACAGTCCTCTGGCTAGTTAAGTGATATGACTAGAATTTGAGTACTCTGACTTGAGTTCACATTCTGAACCCACTGTAATGAGTGTCTGTGATTTAGTATTTATTATTTATTTTTGATTAATTCTTGGAAGGATAATAGTTTTTTTTTTTTTGGTTCTGCAGGTTCTGTGTGATATGTACCCTATCTAACATGACATTTTAGGGGAATAGTGGATTAGAGATTGTGGTAGAAGGAACCTGTCTGAGATATCCTAAGCATTAAATGTCATAGTAAATCAAACTGAAATCTTTGAATTTTAAGTCACGCGTTTTTCCTGTTTAGTTTTCATATACAGTACTAGCACCGGATCGTTTTCTTTTTTCCCCCCACTGTGTACTTATTCATGTTCAGATAAGATAATTATAACTAGTTAACAATAATTAAATTTATACATCTTCAGCACATATGCCCAAAGACTTGAGGTCTTAGGACCTCATATGAGGTCAGAGGCATCAATTTCTAATTAAAGATGTTATCATTCCCAAAGGTTACATTCCTAATCTCAACCAACTAATTCAATGTTTAACTTTTGGTGCTGATCAATGGTTGATGATTCCTTTTCACTAGGAAATAAAACAGGTACATGTAGTCCTTTGTGGTTCATTGGATGAGCCATTTAAATTGAAAAATGAATGTAACTAAACATTAAATAATTTCAGTTAATATTATATCTAAATTGAACATTATTTTCAAGTAGTATTGTCTCATAGAAAATAAATTTAATAGAACCTTTTTATATTTATATTTAAAGTTGTGTTTTTTATTATTTTATATAGCACATGCCAAAATTTAATTCAATTTCAATTAGTGGATACCATATGCAGGAAGCAGGGGCTGATGCCATTCTGGAACTGGCCTATACTATAGCAGATGGTTTGGAGTACTGCAGAACTGGACTCCAAGCTGGCTTGACCATTGATGAATTTGCACCAAGGTGAGTAAATTAAACTCAAATATTACCTCAACATTAAAAAGTTTATAGGACTATTTTATGAGTGTATAGCAAAATATATTGATAAAATGAATTTGTGTGTATAAATATACCAGATTCTTTTAGGGAATAAGCCAGTACTCTTTAAAATTATTAATAAAATTCAGAGTTAAGTTTGACCATGCTGCTGCTGCTGCTAAGTTGCTTCAGTCGTGTCCGACTCTGTGAGACCCCATAGACGGCAGCCCACCAGCCTTCCCCGTCCCTGGCATTCTCCAGGCAAGAACACTGGAGTGGGTTGCCATTTCCTTCTCCAATGCATGAAAGTGAAAAGTGAAAGTGAAGTCGCTCAGTCGTGTCCAACTCTAGCGACTCCATGGACTGCAGCCTACCAGGCTCCTCCGTCCATGGGATTTTCTAGGCAAAATTACTGGAGTGGGGTGCCATACTTCTTTGTAAATTAGAGGAATTTTGTTCTCTGCTATTCTGAAGATAATTAACTGACACATTTTGAAAAATAATTTAAAAATGTAAATATAATTTTCAAGACAGATTTGTCTTTGTTCTTTTAAAAGACAAGTCCTCTATTATAGGTTTAAGGTTATTGAAGTATATATGCTTTGATTTTAATTCAAATTAAGTTATTTGAAATTAAAAATCTGAGCTTTTGTGTATGTCTGTGTGATGCATTTAGTTTTATTTTCCATTTTATAATCAGATTTTGGACTTAACATTACTATTTTAGGTTGTCTTTCTTCTGGGGAATTGGAATGAACTTTTATATGGAAATAGCAAAAATGAGAGCTGGGAGAAGACTCTGGGCTCACTTAATAGAGAAAATGTTTCAGCCTAAAAACTCTAAATCTCTTCTCCTAAGAGCACATTGTCAGACGTCAGGATGGTCACTCACTGAGCAAGTATGTATGAATTTTAAGAAGTCATTTATTTTCTTCTAAGCAACTTGGCCCAGGCAAGAAATGCATTTAAGAACTTTTCTGCTAATATTTGAAAAATCACAATTGTTCTGAAGTGAAAGTGAAGTCGCTCAGTTGTGTCCAACTCTTAGTGACCCCATGGACTGCAGCCTACCAGGGTCCTCTGTCCATGATTTTCCAGGCAAGAATACTGGAGTGGGGTGCCATTGCCTTCTCCATAAGACCCAGCACAGCTAGCTAAATAAATAAATAAAGTGCAGTAACTAAAAACTGGTCACAATTTGTTAAGTGTCTGACTAAAGTTGAGAAGGTGACAGACACCTCCCTGTGCAGACATCATGCTGCTGCTGCTGCTAAGTCGCTTCAGTCATGTCCGACGCTGTGCGACCCCATAGACGGCAGCCCACCAGGCTCCCCCGTCCCTGGGATTCTCCAGGCAAGAACACTGGAGTAGTTTGCCATTTCCTTCTCCAATGCATGAAAGTGAAAGTGAAGTCACTCAGTTGTGTCCAACTCTTCGTCACCCCATGGACTGCAGCCTACCAGGCTCCTCCGTTCATGGGATTTTCCAGGCAAGAGTGCTGGAGTGGTGTGCCATTGCCTTCTCTGAGTTTTTCTGAAGCATAATGCATATTTAATGTTTTATACAAATTATAATAAAATTTGCTCCCTCTAGTGGTTAACAATATAAAATCATTTAAATCTTAGCTTGCTTGTATGGCTGTGTGTTTTACTTTTTTAACAATAAAAAATAAGTGATGATGAGGAAGAAGTACAGTTATAATTTAATATCATCTTAAGTAATTTTAATGATTAAAATTATTAACACAAAACTTCCTCATTAAAGTTGGTGTTATACATACTTTTTATGTATGTGTTATATGTTTAAGTAAGCATCCATGCAGATAAACCACTTAAAAACTTTTGTCACTTGGATAATCTATTTTCATTTCACTTAATTAAAAAATTATATAGTGGTGATCTTTTTAACATGCATTTTCTTAATATATTGAATTATTTTGATATATCAAAAATAAGTTATAACTTTAAAGTTACATTGCTTTTATACATTTAAAAGCAAATAAAAACTAGAAGTATCCATATTACATATGACTTCAGGTACTTATAAATGGAAAAATACAGATTTCAGTTTTGGAAGGAATTTCAGTAATCTTTTTTGCTTAATCCCCTCATTTTTACAGCTAAGTAAACTAAAGTTCTGGAGAAGGCAATGGCAACCCACTCCAGTACTCTTGCCTGGAAAATCCCATGGACAGAGGAGCCTGGTAGGCTGCAGTCCATGGGGTCGCGAAGAGTCGGACACGACTGAGCGACTTCCCTTTCATTTTTCACTTTCATGCTTTGGAGAAGGAAATGGCAACCCACTCCAGTGTTCTTGCCTGGAGAATCCCAGGGACGGGGTAGCCTGGTGGGCTGCTGTCTATGTGGTCGCACAGAGTCGGACATGACTGAAGAGACTTAGCAGCAGTAGCAGCAAACTAAAGTTCAGAAAGGTCTAGTGACTTGCCAAGATCACAGTTAGGAACAGAATAAACTAGAAGTCATATTTCCTGTCTCATAGTCCATTCTTTATCTGTTTTATTAATAAATCATCACCAGTTTTGGCCACCTCATTAGAGTAGATACTTAAGGTAATTAGGAAATAGTGAATTATGAGATGAAGGGTATTAATAATCTAAGTAGACAATGTATTGCATTCATGATGCTCGTATAGAAGATTATTTAGGCGATAAAAAATAAGCACAACAAATATTTAGTATTTCAAATGATTATAAGAGGCAGTGTTTTATTGCTTAAGCACAGACTAGGCACCTGGGCTCTTAATTCTAAGTCTAGTTTGTTTCCTAATTTGTTTGTTTGATATTCTGAAGACTAAGGCAGATTTTGGCAAAGAAAGTATGCATCAGGCACTCCTAATCGTATCATTATTTACAGCTGCAGTATATATCAATTGGCTTGTTTTGCCTTTTACTAAATGTTTTAGGATCCTTACAATAACATCATTCGTACCACAATAGAAGCAATGGCAGCGGTGTTTGGAGGTACTCAGTCTTTGCACACAAATTCTTTTGATGAAGCCCTGGGTTTGCCAACTGTGAAAAGTGCTCGAATTGCCAGGAACACACAAATCATTATTCAAGAAGAATCTGGGATTCCCAAAGTGGCTGATCCTTGGGGAGGTTCATATATGATGGAATCTCTCACAAATGATATTTATGATGCTGCCTTGAAGGTGAGTTTCTCCTCCTTGAAACTTTGCTTTCAAGATTTACAGATATATGAAGATTTATAGATTTTTGATTTATAAATGAGATCATTTATAGATTTGTATCAGAATTTATAAAGTGAGAGAAAAGGGGAATTTTAGATTTGACTTATTTAGAACTGAAATTTATTTTAAAAATATTTTTATTTATATTATTCAAAGAGTTAAAAAAACAACTAAGGTTAAAAGGCTATAATAAAATAAGCAATCCTTTGTCCTCCACTTGCTTGTTTTCATGCTTCCTTGAGTTAGCTACATTTTTTGTTTGTTTTTGTCTCCATATTTCAAAATTACACGTGTATACTGTTTGTCCTGACTCAGTCCGTTTTAGACCTTATCTATTGCTTTGCTAGTATGGTGGTGTGGTATTTTAGCTGGATCTTGCCCCTTCTTTCCCATCATACCATAATACTCATGTATTATAATTATATCTCAGTGTAAAACCTTCCTGAAGCCCTCTAAATTCTCGTTTGATTTAGACTGGTTTCTCTCTGGACCGTTACTATCCTTGGACTTCCCTTTGTCGTTACTCTGGAAATTCTTTTCACCTCTGCTATGTTGAATCTGTATCCTGAATCCTGTCTCTTTGTTGATTATCCCTTGTTGTTCTGAAGCACATCTTATGAGAACCTCCTAAAAATGGTGCATGGGAAATGAATTATTTGAAACTTTGGACGCTTGAAAATGTCTTTATTCTACTTTCATATTTGATAGTCTGGGTTTGGAATTTTTCATTTGAGAGTTTGTAAGCAAATATGTAAGTTTTCACCTACTTTTTATTCCAGCTTCCAGTATTTCTGCTCAGAAATCTGATGTCATTCTCACCCAGGCTCTTTCCTTCTGAAAGCTTTAGGGTCTCTTCTTTATTTTTGTATTGATTTATCTTTGGTGTGTGTATTTTTCCCTACATTGTCCTTGACCTTTGGTGGACATTTTTTCACCTGGCCGCTTTTTCATGTTTTCATGGCTCTGGGAAATTGTCATGTATTATTTCTTTGGTAATTGCTTTCCTGTCATTTTTCTGTGATTTCTCTTTTTTAGAACTTTAGATCATGTTCTGACATTCTTATAATGCATCTTTGAGGGTTTTTTTCCTGTTTTTTTTTGAAGAGTCCTCAGCTTTATCTTTCTACTTAAATACTTTAAAATTCACATATGTTTTTAGTTTCTAAGAGGTCACTTTTATATCCTATTTTTTCTGCTTGCATGTCATACTATTTGTTTCATTAATACAGAATCTCTTCTTCCTTTTCTGAGGATAATTATATCTTTTGGAGTCTTATAGATCCTGTGTTGTCACTGTTTCTTCAGTGCACCGTTTTGTTTGAGTTTTATTCAGAATGCAGGGTTTTGTTTCATACACATCTTATCCTTGCCTCTTCCGGTACTTGATGTTTCATAGTCCATTGCTTCTCTAGTCTAGTAAGTTTTGGTTTTCCTGACAGAAAGGGAAAAGGTAGTTACGAACTCTCAAGTAGTTTCCATCTTTTTAGCTTCCTAAAAGATTCTCGGCTTCTGTTGAATCTAATATAGGTTTCTCTTTCTTAAATTCGTCAGGGGAAAGCCAGTTTGACCTTGCTCCTTTCTGAAAAGTCATATCCCATTCCACCATCCATCTTCCACTATCTCATGTATATATGAGGCTGTGATCGAAGGTTTAGATGTTTCTTGATGTCAGTAAAGATAGAATTATATCATTACTCTATTCCTCAAATCAAAAATAAAATGGCATTTTGAAATTGTTTTTTAGAGTCTTTATTTATGTAACCAAGGAGATTTTATTTATATAACTAAAATTAAAGACTACACAATTAGTATTATCTTTAGTTGGCTTCTAAAACAAGTGAGAGGTGTTGTGTTTTCCAAAATGGACTTGTTAGTTCTTCTGGACTTGTTAGTTCTTCTGTTGTCTTTTTTGTTTTGTTTTTTTCTTGATTTTGTTTTTGTTTTGTTTTTTTAAATTAATTAATTTATTTTAATTGAAGGCTAATTACAATATTGTGGTGGTTTTTGCCATACACTGACATGAATCAGCCATGGGTGTACATGTGTCCCCCATCCTGAACCCCCTCCCATCTCCTTCCCCATCCCATCCCTCTAGGTTGTCCCAGTGCACCAGCTTTGAGTACCCTGTTTCACGCATCAAACTTGGACTGGTCATCTATTTCACATATGGTAATATACATGTTTCAAAGTTATTCTCTCAAATCATCCCACCCTCTCCTTCTCCCAAAAGGTCCAAAAGTCTGTTCTTTATATCTGTGTCTCTTTTGCTGTCTCACATATAGGGTTATCGTTACCATCTTTCTAAATATCATATATATATATGCTAATACTGTATTGATGTTTTTCTTTCTGACTTACTTCACTCTGTATAATAGGCTCCAGTTTCATCCACCTCATTAGAACTGATTCAAATGCATGCTTTTTTAATAGCTGAGTAATATTCCATTGTGTATATGTACCACAGATTTCTTAACCATTTGTCTGCTGATGGACATCTAGGTTGCTTCCATGTTCTGCTGCTGCTGCTGCTAAGTCGCTTCAGTCATGTCCGGCTTCTGTGTCCTAGCTATTGTAAACATTGCTATAATGAACATTGGGGTACACGTGTCTCTTTCAATTCTGGTTTCCTGAGTGTGTATGCCCAGCAGTGGGATGGCTGAGTCATATGGCAGTTCTGTTTCCAGTTTTTTAAGGAATCTCCACACTGTTCTCCATAGTGGCTGTACTAGTTTGCATTCTCACCAACAGTGTAAGAGGGTTCCCCTTTTCTCCAACCCTCTCCAGTGTTTATCGTTTGTAGACTTTGATAGCAGCCATTGCTGACTGGCATGAGATGGTACCTCATTGTGGTTTTGATTTGCATTTCTCTGATAAGGAATGATGCTGAGCATCTTTTCATGTGTTTGTTAGCCATCTGTATGTCTTCTTGGGACAAATATCTGTTTAGTTCTTTGGCCCATTTTTTGATTGGGTCATTATTTTTCTGGTATTGAGCTACATGAGCTGCTTTTGTATTTTTGCGATTAGTTCTTGTCAGTTGCTTCATTTGCTATTATTTTCTCCCATTCTGAAGGCTGTCTTTTCACCTTGCTTATAGTTTCCTTCATTATGCAAAAGCTTTTAAGTTTAATTAGGTCTCATTTGTTTATTTTTGCTTTTATTTCCATTACTCTGGGAGGTGGGTCATAGAGGATCTTCCTGTGATTTATGTCAGAGAGTGTTTTGCCTATGTTTTATTCTAGGAGTTATATAGTTTCTGGTCTTACATTTAGGTCTTTAAGTTAATTTTTGTGTTAATTAACTTAACATTTTGAGTTAATTTTTGTGTATGGTGTTAGAAAGTGTTCTAGTTTCATTCTTTTACAGGTGGTTGACCAGTTTTCCCAGCACCACTTGTTAAAGAGATTATCTTTTCTCCATTGTATGTTTTTGTCTCCTTTGTCAAAGATAAAGTGTCCATAGGTGCGTGGATTTATTTATGGGCTTTCTATTTTGTTCCATTGGTCTATATTTCTGTCTTTGTGCCAGTACCATACTATCTTGATGACTGTTGCTTTGTAGTAGAGCCTAAAGTCAGGCAGGTTGATTCCTCCAGTTCCATTCTTCTTTCGCAAAATTGCTTCGGCTATTTGAGATTTGTTTTGTATTTCCATACAAATTGTGAAATTATTTGTTCTAGTTCTGTGAAAAATGCCATTGGTAGCTTGATAGGGATTGCACTGAATCGATAGATTGCTTTGGGTAGTATACTCGTTTTCATTATGTTGATTCTTCTGATCCATAAACATGGTATATTTCTCCATCTATTTGTGTCATCTTTGATTTCTTTCATCAGTGTTTTGTAGTTTTTTATATATAGGTCTTTTGTTTCTTTAGGTAGGTTTATTCCTAAGTATTTTATTCTTTTTATTGCAATGGTGAATGGGATTGTTTCCTTAATTTCTGTTTCTGTTTTCTCATTGTTAGTGTATAGGAGTGCAAGGGATTTCTGTGTATTAATTTCATATCCTGCAACTTTACTATATTCATTGATTATCTCTAGTAATTTTCTGGTGGTGTCTTTAGGGTTTTCTATGTAGAGGATCATGTCATCTGCAAACAGTGAGAATTTTACTTCTTTTTTTTCCCTATGGATTCCTTTTATTTCTTTTTCTTCTCTGATTGCTATAGCTAGGACTTGCAAAACTGTGTTGAATAGTAGGGAGAGTGGGCACCCTTGTCTTGTTCCTGACTTTAGGGGAAATGCTTTCAATTTTTTGCCATTGTGGATAATATTTGCTGTGGGTTTATCATATATGGCTTTTATTATGTTGAGGTATGTTCCTTCTATGCCTGCTTTCTGAAGAGTTTTTTTTTTAATCATAAATGGGTACTGAATTTTGTCAAAGGCTTTCTCTGCATCTGTTGAGATAACCATATGTTTTTTATCATTCAATTTGTTCATATGGTGTATCCCATTGATTGATTTGCAAATATTGAAGAAACCTTGCATCCCTGGGATAAAGCCCACTTGGTCATGATGAAATGATCTTTTTAATATGTTGTTGGATTCTATTTGCTAGAATTTTGTTGAGGATTTTTGCATCTATCTTCATCAGTGATATTGGCCTATAGTTTTCTTTTTTTGTGGCATCTTTTCTGATTTTGGTATTAGGGTGATGGTGGCCTCATCGAATGAGTTTGGGAGTTTATCTTTTTCTGCAGTTTTCTGGAAGAGTTTAAGTAGGATGGGTGTTAACTCTCCTCTAAATTTTTGGTAGAATTCACCTGTGAAGCCATCTGGTCCTGGGCTTTTGTTTGTTGGAAGATTTTTGATTAGTTTCAATTTCCATATTTGTGATGGGTCTGTTAAGATTTTCTGTTTCTTCCTGGTTCAGTTTTGGAAGGTTTTACTTTTCTAAGAATTCGTCCATGTCTTCCAAGTTGTCCATTTTATTGGCGTATAGTTGCTGATAGTAGTCTCTTAGGATCCTTTGTATTTCTGTGTTGTCTGTTGTGATTTCTCCATTTTCATTTCTAATTTTGTGATTTGATTCTTCTCCCTTTGTTTCTTGATGAATCTGGCTAATGGTTTGTTTATTTTATTTATCTTTTCAAACAACCAGCTTTTAGTTTTGTTGATTTTTGCTAAAGCCTCCTTTGTTTCTTTTTCATTTATTTCTGCTCTAATTTTTATGATTCCTTTCCTTCTACTAACCCTGGGGTTCTTCATTTCTTCTTTTTCTATTTGCTTTAGGTGTAAAGTTAGGTTATTTATTTGATTTTTCTTTTGTTTCTTGAAGTAAGCTTGTATTGCTATGAACCTTCCCCTTAGCATTGCTTTTACTGAATCCCATAGGTTTTGGGTTGCCGTGTTTTCATTTTTGTTTGTTTCTATGCATATTTTGATTTCCTTTTTTATTTCTTCTGTGATTTGTTGGTTATTCAGAAGCATGTTGTTTAGCCTCCATATGTTTGTATTTTTAATAGTTTTTTTTTTTTTCCTGTAGTTGACATCTAATCTTACCACATTGTGATCAGAAAAGATGCTTGAAATGATTTCAATTTTTTTGAATTTACCAAGGCTAGATTTATAGGCCAGGATGTGGTCTATACTGGAGAATGTTTCGTGTGTACTTGAGAAAAAGGTGAAATTTATTGTTTTGGGGTGAAATGTCCTATAGATATCAATTAGGTCTAACTGGCCCTTTATATCATTTAAAGTTTATGTTTCCTTGCTGATTTTATGTTTGGTTGATCTATCCTTCAGTGTGAGTGGGATATGCTGCTAAGTCGCTTCAGTCGTGTCTGACTCTGTACGACCCCATAGAAGGCAGCCCACCAGGCTCCCCCGTCCCTGGGATTCCAGGCAAGAACACTGGAGTGGGTTGCCATTTCCTTCTCCAATACATGAAAGTGAAAAGTGAAAGGGAAGTCGCTCAGTCGTATCCGACTCCTAGCGACCCCATGGACTGCAGCCTACCAGGCTCCTCCATCCATGGAATTTTCCAGGCAAGAGTACTGGAGTGGGGTGCCATTGCCTTCTCTGGAGTGGGATATAGTCTCCCATTATTATTGTGTTACTGTTAATTTCCCCTTTCATACTTGTTAACATTTGCCTTACATATTGAGGTGCTCCTATGTTGGATGCATATATATTTATAATTGTTATATCTTCTTGGATTGATCCTTTGATCATTATGTAGTGTCCTTCTTTTCATGGCCTTTATTTCAAAGTCTGTTTTATCTGATATGAGTATTGCTACTCCTGCTTTCTTTTGGTCTCCATTTGCATTAAATATCTTTTTCCAGCCCTTCCCTTTCAGTCTGTATGTGTCCCTTGGTTTCAGGTGGGTCTCTTGTAGACAGCATATATAGGGGTCTTGTTTTTGTATCCATTCAGCCAGTCTTTGTCTTTTGGTTGGGGCATTCAGCCCATTTACATTCAAGGTAATTATTGATAAGTAGATCCCATTGCCATTTACTTTGTTGTTTTGGGTTCAAGTTTATAAACCTTTTCTGTGTTTTCTGTCTAGAGAAGGTCTTTTAGCATTTGTTGAAGAATTGGTTTGGTGGTGCTGCATTCTCTCAGCTTTTGCTTGTCTGTAAAGCTTTTGATTTCTCCTTTATATTTGAATGGGATCATTGCTGGGTATAGTAATCTAGGTTGTAGATTTTTCTCTCTCATTACTTTAAATATGTCCTGCCATTCCCTTATGGCCTGAAGAGTTTCTATTGAGAGATCAGCTGTTATCCTTATGGGGATCCCCTTGTGTGTTATTGTGCTTTTCCTTTGCTGCTTTTAATATTTGCTCTTTCTGTTTGATCTTCGTTAGTTTGATTAATGTGTGTCTTGGGGTGTTTCACCTTGGGTTTATCCTGTTTGGGACTCTTTGGGTTTCTTGGACTTAGGAGGCTATTTTCTTCGCCATTTTAGGGACATTTTCAACTATTATCTCAAGTGTTTTCTCATGCCCTTTCTTTTTGTCTATTTCTTCTGGGACTCCTATGATTCAAATATTGGGGCATTTAACATTGTCCCAGAGGTCTCTGAGGTTGTTCTCACTTCTTTTAATTCTTTTTTTCTTTTTCCCTCTCTCCTTCATTTATTTCCAACATTGTATCTTCCACCTCACTTATCCTATCTTCTGCCTCAGTTATTCTACTGTTGGTTCCTGCCAGACTGCTTTTGATCTCAGTTATTGCATTATTCTTTATCAATCAACTCTTCTTTATTTCTTCTAGGTCCTTGTTAAACATTTCTTGCATCTTCTCAATCCTTGTCTCTAGTCTATTTATTTGTAACTCCATTTTGTTTTTAAGATTTTGCATCATCTTTACTATCATTATTCTGAATTATTTTTCAGGTAGACTCCTTGTCTCTTCTTTGGTTTGGTTTGGTGGGCATTTATCATGTTCCTTTACCTGCTGAATATTTCTCTGCCTTTTCATTTTGTTTAGATTGCTGTGTTTGTGGTGCCCTTTCTGTAGGCTGGAAGTGTGTGGTTCCTTTTTATTGTGGAGCCTGCTCCCTGTGGGTGGGGTTGGACTAGTGGCTTGTCAAGGTTTCCTGGTTAGGGGAGCTTGTGTCTGTGTTCTGGTGGGTAGGGCTGGATCTCTTCTCTCTGAAGTGCAATGAAGTGTCCAGTAGTGAGTTTTGGAGTGTCTATGGGTTTGGTGTGACTTTGGGCAGCCTGTATATTAATGCTCAGGGCTATGTTCCTGTGTTGCTGGAGAATTAGTGTGGTATGTCTTGCTCTGGAATTGTTGGCTCTTGGGTGGAGTTTGGTTTCAGTGTAGGTATGGAGGCTTTTGGGTGAGTTCTTGTCTATTAATATTCCCTGGAGTCAGAAGTTCTCTGATGTTGTCAGTTTTGGATTTAAGCCTCCTGCCTCTGGCTTTCAGTCTTATTCTTACAGTAGCCTCAAGATGTCTCTATCCATACAGCACATGATAAAACATCCTAGATGATAGAACATCTTCGTTGATGGTGAAACAATTCTCCACAGTGAGGGACACCCAGAGAAGTTCACAGAGTTACATGGAGAACAGAGGAGGGAGGAGGGAGATAGAGGTGACCAGGAGGAGAAGAGGGGGAGTTAAAAGGGGAGAGAGCAAGCTAGCCAGTAATCAGCTCCCTAAGTGTTCTCCACAGTCTGGAGCACCTGGAGAGATTCACAGAGTTACATAGAGAAGAGAAGAGGGAGGAGGGAGATAGAGGTGACCAGGAGGAGAAAGGGGGAGTCAAAAGGGGAGAGAGCAATCTAGCCAGTAAGCAGTTCCCTAAGTGTTCTCCACAGCCCAGAACACCCAGAGAGATTCATGGAGTTAAGAATAGAAGAGAAGGGGAAGGGAGGAGATAGATGTGACCTGGGGGAGAAAAGGTAGAGTTAAAAGGGGAGAGAGCAGTCAAGCCAGTAATCACACCTCTAAGTGAAAATGGGTACTGAAGATTAGATTCTTAAAGGTACAAAACTGATAACAAATACCAAAAAGCAACGATTAAAACTCTAGAGTAGAGATTAGATTCTCAAAATACGTATTAAAAATACAAAACAAAACCAATCATAAAAATTATAAAATATATATGTATGAAATTTGCTTTAAAAATAGGGTCTTTTTATTTTTTTGCAAGGTAATTGTAGGTTATAAAAATGAAAATTAGAGGAGTAATAAATAATTAAAAAAATTAAAAAGTGATCATAGTAAAAATATATCTAGGAATTTCTTTGGAGCTGTTGTGAGCAGCGTGGGGTCAGTTCAGTTTCAGATAGTTCCTTGTTCCAGCTTGTACTTGTTCTCAAGTTCTATAGGCTGCCTGCAATGCTTAGTAAATGTTAACTACAGGGTTTTAATCTGTTTCACCTGTCACTTCCAGAGCGGTTCCCTTTTGTTTATTTTGGCTTCCTCTGTTTGCAAGTTTCTTCAGTGTCTAAATTCCATCCTGACACAAGGGTGCAAAGGTGGTCACTTATTTAGGCTCACTTGTTCAGTTGTGTTATGGGGCGGGGAGGGATACTGCAAGCAAACATTGCTGGCATGTGTGGGGAGTGCTTGCCGTGTATGGACCACACTGGGTTTGCTCCAGCTCAAGGCAGTGTGTGCTTCCCAGGGCTAAGCCGCTCAGGTTCTGGGGTACTCTCCAAGTGCCCAGACTTGGTTGGGCATGTGTTTTGTGCCCTTCCCACGTCTGAGCAGATCAGGCGACCAGGTGCTTGACGAGTGCATTGTCCCAGGTGGGCCGTGCGTCTTAATCATCTCCCTGGTCTTGGCTGCTTGGTTTCCTGGGTGCGCCAGGAGAGCATTATCTCAGGTGTGCTGTGTGTCTCCCTGGGGAGCTGATCTCAGGCTGTGACCCTCTTGGCAGATGTCAACCATTCCAGGATCCCAGGAAGATGTGGTTAGCAGCTGGGAGCCTGTTCACAGTTTGGTGGAGAATGCCGGTCTCTGGGGCCGAGATTGCAGCAGCCCCTTGCCTTCTGGTTCAGGCTGTCACAGGCCTGCCTCTCTGCATCTGGCGAGGGCTAGGGGCCTGTATGCAGCTGACTAGCTAGCCTTTGGTATTCGCTCAATCCTTTGCTGTGTGAACGGGCCAGTCTGCACATTAGAGCCTTTCGCAGTAAAGCTCTCTTTTTTTTTTTTCCTCTCTGGCTATCCCACAGTTTGGGTTGCTATCTCATGTTAGCTCCCTCAGATTGTCCTCAGGGCATTCATGTCCGGTCCTTAACCTAAGCACCAATTATGCAGCCCATGCCTCCCTGTCCAGCCCCCACTTGCTGGTGGCAGATGCAAGTGTCTGGGCTACCTCTCCACTGGCAGTTGCGGTTAGGTGCGTATTCTGTGGGCTTTTTTTTTTCTTCTCCCTGTTATGTTGCCCTCTGAGATTCCAAAACTCCCCACAGACCCGCCTGTGAGAGAGTTTCTTACTGTTTGGAAATTTCTCCTTCATGCCACCTCCCCAGGACGGGTCTCCGTCCCTAACTCTTGTCTCCCTTTTTGTCCTTTATATTTTGTCCTACCTCCTTTCGAAGAGAATGGGCTGCCTTTCTGGGTGCCTGGTGTCCTCTGCCAGCATTCAGAAGTTGTTTTGTGGAAGTTGCTCAGCGTTCAAATGATCTTTTGATGAATTTGTGAGGGAGCAAGTGGCCTCCCCGTCCTCTGCCATCTTGGGTCCTCTCTTCCCTTCTGTTGTCTTTTTAAATGATTTTAAACACAGAATGTCCTTTTTAATTGATGTAATTTGCATATTTACATTGTGTTAGTTTAAAATGTACAGTGTAAGGTTTTAATATTTGTATATATTGTTAAAAAATTATCTGAATAAGTTTGGTTAACATCCATTACTACACATAGTTACAGATAGTTTTGCTTGTGATGAGAACTTTTAAGATCTACGCTGTTCTGAAGTGAAGTCACTCAGTCATGTCCGACTCTTTGCGACCCCATGGATGGAGTAGCCTGCACCAGGCTACTCCATCCATGCGATTTTCTAGGCAAGAGTACTAGAGTGGGTTGCCATTTCCTTCTCCAGGGAATCTTCCCGGCCCAGAGATTAAATCCAGGTCTCCCGGATTGTAGACAGACTCTTTACCGTCTGAGCCACCCATCACACAGTATTGTTAGCTCTGCAGAATTTCTAATCAATGCTCTTATTACTTCTTTTCTCAAGAAACATTAAATTTACCACTAAAATAATTTATAATTTTATTAACTTTAGTATTTACATAGCATAACATGTTTGTACTATTTATTAAAATATTTTCATATTCTCTTCTAGTTTTATTAATGTATTTTTCTTATTAGCTCATTAATGAAATTGAGGAGATGGGTGGAATGGCCAAAGCTGTAGCAGAGGGAATACCTAAGCTTCGAATTGAAGAATGTGCTGCCCGAAGACAAGCTAGAATAGATTCTGGTAAGACAAAGTAGAAAAGGTTTTATGTGAAATGAAGTATTTAAAAAGAAATATTAATTTCTATTTGAAGGTAGCGCATATAGTGAATAGAACAAAAGTTATGGATAAGTGAAACTTGGATAAAATGTTTCTCATGAATCTATATGTATCTATCTCTGTGTTGTATTTTTGCATGCCTGGATACACATGGGAAAACATGTATAAAGTATATTTGGAGGCATTATAAAGCAGAGTTTGTAATTCTAGTTTATCATTTATAAATTTTAAAGGCTTTTTTGTTGTTGTTGTTTAAAAGTGGTTGGCTGTAAGGGAATTAAACTACTAGAAAAGCTCTTGCACATTTATCTTCTACCTTATAAATCTTAGATGGTAGCTGCTGCTACAGTCTTAATTTTGTAGTGTTAGAAGAGAGTTTATCAGAAGCTCTGGGAAAGTGAGAGAATAATAAAAGCCCTCCCTTTCAGATATTTTGATATATACTTGTCTTTTCCCCTTCTACCCCTATTCCATATTGGTATTTGCTGATCTTTATTGATGTCTATTAAGAGTTAAGAATACTACTTAAAAATATCAAACTTATAAGAAAAGTATGTGGTGATCAGAGCATTACTGTTAGACAATTATGTGTGAATAGAATATACATATTATTTTCCTCTGGGAAATTGACAGGTTCTGAAGTAATTGTTGGAGTAAATAAGTACCAGTTGGAAAAAGAAGAATCTGTGGATGTTTTGGCAATTGATAATACTTCAGTGCGTAATAAGCAGATTGAAAAACTTAAGAAGGTAATAACAGGTATCATATTTTGAGTGTTTTTCTTGGTATGCTGGGCACTGTCCAAGCCCTCATGTGTCCTGCTCTCTTGTTACAACAACCATGTGAGGTATGTATTATTTTCCAACATTTTAGAGATAAAGAAACTAAAGATAAGGGAGATTGAGAAACTTGCCTGGGATAAATAATTAAGCAAGACTCAAATCTAAGTCTGTTGATATTAAACATTTACCTTTTTAATCATAATGTCTGCCTCTGTGAAACTTGTATGTTCTTATTAGAAACTGCTCCATAATAATAATAAATTTATTGATTTGAAGTAAGGCTTAGATGGTTATACAGCTCAAAGTTAAAAACAAGATTAAATTCAGAGTCCATGTTTGAACCCAGGTCTTCTCACTGTAATTTATTTTTGTGTTCCTGATACTACTATGAAATAATTATTTGCTTTCATTTTTTTTTTTAAAAATTAAAATATATTTGAATAGTGTTTCAGTAAGATATAATTTAGAATGAAAGATGTTTATTTTGATTGAAACTAGAGTACTGGTATAATTTTTTATTTCCAGTTTCTTACTGAGAGGAACCAAAGTATACAAAGTACTAAAATAGATAAAACATATTAATTCTTATTGTTGTAACTATATATTTCTATTATATGGAGCTACTTTGTCTCATAATCTCTGGCTTTAGTAATTACTGCTATTTCTAAGGCAGGAAAGTTGAAGTTCCTTAATGGTTTTCTCTGTTTACTATCCTTGTGATTAAGATAGGACTTTCCCCCCCTCAGTTTAAGTATTCTTTTAAGAATCTAATAGACTTTGTCCAGTTAGACTATATGCACAACATTCATCTTCCATTTGTTTTTTCTATTAGAGTTAATGGCAGATGTTTAATGATATTATTTCTTTTTACACCCTCATTCAGGAGTTAATTGTTCCTCTCCCACATTTTTGCCTTTTTTTAAAAAGAGTTTTATTTAGGATGTAGCATTATATTTCTAGTGACCACAAAAGTCTCAATATTTATTATATTTGGAAAACTCCTTGTTTCCTCTCTTTTACTTAAACTTTCTTAAACTTACAGCTTGAGGGCACACAGTTACCATAAATGATAATATAACTTATTTTTAGATAAGAGAGAAATTCAGTAATGATAATGGATGTGGTTTGTTCTTTGCCTTTAATTTGAATTTCCTAATCCCCCTCTGCTTATAAATATGATAAAATTTTAGTGGCATCTTCAGATCAGATCAGATCAGATCAGTCGCTCAGTCGTGTCCGACTCTTTGCGACCCCATGAATCGCAGCATGCCAGGCCTCCCTGTCCATCACCAACTCCTGGAGTTCACTCAGACTCACGTCCATCGAGTCAGTGATGCCATCCAGCCATCTCATCCTCTGTCGTCCCCTTCTCCTCCTGCCCCCAATCCCTCCCAGCATCAGAGTCTTTTCCAATGAGTCAGCTCTTTGCATGAGGTGGCCAAAGTACTGGAGTTTCAGCTTCAGCATCATTCCTTCCAAAGAAATCCCAGGGCTGATCTCCTTCAGAATGGACTGGTTGGATCTCCTTGCAGTCCAAGGGACTCTCAAGAGTCTTCTCCAACACCATAGTTCAAAAGCATCAATTCTTCGGTGCTCAGCCTTCTTCACAGTCCAACTCTCATATCCATACATGACCACAGGAAAAACCATAGCCTTGACTAGACGGACCTTTGTTGGCAAAGTAATGTTTTTGCTTTTGAATATGCCATCTAGGTTGGTCATAACTTTCCTTCCAAGGAGTAAGTGTCTTTTAATTTCATGGCTGCACTCACCATCCGTAGTGATTTTGGAGCCCAGAAAAATAAAGTCTGACACTGTTTCCACTGTTTCCCCATCTATTTCCCATGAAGTGGTGGGACCAGATGCCATGATCTTCATTTTCTGAATGTTGAGCTTTAAGCCAACTTTTTCACTCTCCACTTTCACTTTCATCAAGAGGCTTTTGAGTTCCTCTTCACTTTCTGCCATAAGGGTGGTGTCATCTGCATGTCTGAGGTTATTGATATTTCTCCTGGCAATCTTGATTCCAGCTTGTGTTTCTTCCAGCCCAGCATTTCTCATGATGTACTCTGCATAGAAGTTAAATAAACAGGGTGACAATATACAGCCTTGACGAACTCCTTTTCCTATTTGGAACCAGTCTGTTGTTCCATGTCCAGTTCTAACTGTTGTTTCCTGACCTGCATACTTAAGCAGCATCATATTTTAGACTCATACAGATATGAAAATTTTTAAAAAGTTGAATTTAGGTAACTTTGTTTAGGCATGTGGTTGGGTCCAGAGCTAATAAAGTATTATATAACTAAGATATTTCTAAGTTTGATCTCTTAAGTACTTGGGAGGGTCAGCACTGTTATTGCCCTGCTTGTTTGTGAATTATCAGTGTTATATAGAATTTGGCATTACTTTAGGAAGTTCTTAAGCGTTGAGGGAGTGAATAAATGAAATGAATACCAAATGTAGGATATATGTTATCTCTTTCTCTCTTTTTTTTTTTTGCTTTTGCTTTTTTTCTTTTGCTTTTAAAGTTAGGATTTTGGAACAGTTTCCATATGAAACATGTGTATATATATATATGTGTGTGTGTGTGTGTGTGTATAATCTGATCTCTATTTTATTTTCTAATCACACAAACTGTCCCTTTCCTTACCTGTTTCTGTAAGGTCAAATCCACTAGGGATCAGGCTTTGGCTGAACGGTGTCTGGATGCTCTGACTGCATGTGCTGCCAGTGGAGATGGGAATATTCTCGCTCTTGCTGTAGATGCAACTCGAGCAAGGTAAAGGATATATAAGTTTGAAGTTTTCCAAATACTAAAAGTTGACCAGTTTAGTTTTTCAGAATCAGTCTTAAATAAGAGATTGATTCTATAAACCATGTGAACCTCAAAGAAAATAATTGGAAACCAAAATAAAATTAATTCTTGTTTTTTGTTTTTTTTTAAAAAAATATCTGTGCTTTAAAAACATTCATCCATTTTGCATGGAGTATATTAATAGCTGTATTTCCCTGTGGCTCAGGACATTTGAAGCTCTTGTAATATCACTGATTTACAGGTTCAAATTTGATGTTCTCTCAAGTATAGGAAGACATTATTATGCTCACAGTAAGCAAACCTGCCCTTTGTCAAAGGTGGACAGTATCTCTTTCTTCCTGAGCTGTGTACTATGTAGACATCTTTGAAAAAATAGTCTAGAATAAAGGCAGTTAGTCCTTTGCCTTACAGAACATGCAGAAAAGCAAGTGATCCGCAAAATCTTTTCTCCCAATATATGATAATGTCACTAAAGAAATTGGTTTTGCTTTTATTGTTTATTGCTTAATATAATTAATATAATGAACTTTTAAGTTGTTTCAGCTGCTTAAGGGATAGAATGAATAGTATGTTACTTTTTTGTTTGTTTTTCAGTTTTAATTTCTTAAAAGAAATAAGATGACTTCTCTGCTTAAAATCCTTCGATGTTTTCCCATTTCTTTTAAATTAAAACCTAATCTTACTATGATTTATATGACGGCTGAATGTAACTCTTGCCTACTTCTCTGACCTTGTCTTATCCTGTTTCCTTTATTAGTGTCCCCAATTTCCTTCTTCCTATTTTTAGCACATAAAATATATTTTCCTACTTCTCAGAGTCATTCATTTGGCATTTCCTTTTTCAAACACTTTTCCCTCTTATGTTCCCTTAAGTTTCTCTTTCTCATCATTTAGATCTTAGTTCAAAAGCTGTATCTTCATGTCTTCAACTGCTTTAAAACAGCTTTCCCAAGCACCTCATTCTATTTTTCCTATTTTAATGTCTTCAGAGTACTTATTACCATATGAAATTGATTTATTTGTTTGTTAGTGTACTGTGTGTATATTCTGACTGGATGATATGCTCTGCAAGGGTCAGTCAGTCAGTCAGTTCAGTCGCTCAGTCATGTCTGACTCTTTGTGACCCCATGAATCGCAGCACGCCAGGCCTCCCTGTCCATCACCAGCTCCTGGAGTTCACTCAGACTCACGTCCATCGAGTCAGTGATGCCATCCAGCGGTTTTTTGTTGTTTTTTTTTTTGGTTGTATTTATCACTACATCCTAGCACTTACCAGTGCTTGCCCCATATTAGGCACTCAGTACATGTTGAATGAATTAATAAACAAAAATGGAATATGCTATTAATAAAAGATTTACTTTTTGTCAAGAAAATCACACTGGGAATATTGCTCTTTGCCCATTTATATTGCTAAGCAGTGAATTGCTCAGTAATCTTTAGATACTTGTCTATTAGTAGTTTTTAGGTCATTCGGTCATTTTTCAGTTGACAAATGTTGAAAGAGATCACATTGTATAAAGGCATCCAGAGTATTTTTTTTTTTATAAGTATCCTGAGGAAAGATGCAGTCATGAATGCAGTAAAGAGCATTCAGATTTAGGTTTTTGACAGCCTATTTTTGACAGAGGTAATAAAATATGTCTAAGTATATTGAATATTAAGATAAATATTATATCCCAAATAGTGATATTATCAGAACCTCCATTTAATATTTTAGATGTACAGTTGGAGAAATCACATATGCCATGAAAAAGGTATTTGGTGAACATAAAGCTAATGACCGTATGGTGAGTGGAGCCTATCGCCAGGAATTTGGAGAAAGTAAAGAGATAGCATTTGCTATCAAAAGGTAATGTGTGAGATTTCTTAAACCAGAATGTCATCTTTTCTGTTAACACAATCCTCATGTATCTACTGTGGGCTTAATTTTCTCACATACAACTGGAAGATACTGATATTTGACTTATACTTTGCTCCTTAATCTGTAGCTTTAATAATATTTTGAACTTTGACCATAGTCCCCTTTCAGAGTTTCTCATTTAAAGCAAATGTTTGTTTAATGTTGATATTGCTTCACATCCTCCAGGGACTTAGATTTCAATCTCCTTAAGATGGTACACTTTTATATTTGCTTAAATTTTATTTATATTGTTTAGTCACTCAAATAATTATAAAATCTTTACTTTTCCTATTTGAAAGTAAATATTTGGTTGCCATCTATGAATAAGTTAAAATCAGTCATTGCTGAACTGATAGTAAGTAACACGGTCCAACATGAGTTGGAAATACGAATTAATATAAATTGATCATGTTTCTGTAGTGTGAGTAGTGCCTTCCTGATGATTGGTTTTCTCAACCTCTGTAATAAATTTTCCACAGTTATGTCTCTACTCATATATGAGATAAATATCAAAACAACCAAGGTGAAAGTCATCAAAATGGCACGTGTTTTTTTATTTTAACAAAAGTAAATTTGTTTCTTAGTGCTTTTTCATCTGGGGCATACATTTATTGACTTAAGCAAGAAACTATTTTGATTATACATTATCATAAGATATCACATTGAGGCCACTTGGAGGAGTTCACGCTTGTGAGTGGTAAGTGAGATATGGACAGTCCAAAACAGCTAGTGAGTCAAGTATATGTACAAATAATTCTGAAGGCATTTTTTAGTTACTATTTTACTATTTCTGCATATTGTACTCTGGAGACTGTCTTAAGAAGTTGTAAAGTTGTTTTCTCATATTGCTTCACTGTGATGTTCTCAGTGTTACAGGCTTAGAGTCTTTCAAATTTTCTTCTAGGGTGGGAGATAGTAAACATACTCAGGCTTTAATTGAGTTCTTGATGTAAAACAAAGATATTAATAAAATATGAATAAACAGATTAGTTGTTTTTATATAAACTTGAAAGATATGCTGCAAATAAATTATAGTTTTATATCTTACCTTTGGGCAATTATTATATAACTGTTATATTTTATTTTATTTAATTTTTTGGTATCTAATGCCTTTATTCTCATTTTTATTTGCTAGCCTCTTAAATATAACTCTTCTACAACATCATAATCTTGAAGGTCTGTGATGCTATTTCTTTACTGACTTCCTGTCCTGAAGGTTTCTTTCTAGAAGTGATACTCACACCTGCTAACACTAAACTGTCTTTTCTTTTTTTTTTTTTTAGGACTCTTAAGCCTTAAAATATATTTTAAAATGTTCCTTAGGGTTGAGAAGTTCATGGAACGTGAAGGTCGCAGACCTCGTCTTCTTGTGGCAAAAATGGGACAAGATGGACATGACAGAGGAGCCAAAGTTATTGCTACAGGATTTGCTGATCTTGGTTTTGATGTGGATATTGGTCCTCTTTTTCAGGTATTGAAAACTGTTGGGAGGAGTTTCAAGTCCTGTTGTTATATGCTGCAGATAGGCCCACTGGAATGAAGACTACAGAGTATTCATTGAATTTTTACTGGGAAAGAAGTGCACCTTACTCAAGAGACCCAGCTTTTAAGTCTCTCATTAGAGAGTTTCCCATTTGGGATTTTAAGATATTACTCAGAAAAGCTAGAAAAAATTCTTACGATAGTCCAGACTTCTGGGTATGTGTTCTTAAACTGTATTGCTAGATAAATATGTAAATGTGTTTAGAGTCTCACACATTTAAGGTGAGTTTTGTTAGGAATCTCAACTATATTTAAGATTAAATGAATCATATACAATGTATTTAGTTTGCTTTCAGTCTTTTAAGTTGAATACTTTTCCATTCTACTTTCTTACTCATAATTTGCTATCTCTTTGCTTTAGTTTGTTTGCTTATTTTAAATAGCGATCAAATATAATGCAAATATTTAGTGGTTAGCTTTTAGGAAATTTTTTTTCATAAAATAAAATAATTTTTAAAAATTGTTGTCAGTCATTGGAACCTAAAGGAATTTTACAAATAATTGAAAGTTCATTTCCCCATTAAATACCATCTCTAAAAATTTGTCTTTTAGTACCATCAGCTTTGTTACCATAATTCTGCATCATTTTTAAAAATAGTTATAGTTATCTGTGGCTGAAGGTACAATCATGTAGTACTCTGATGACTGATTTAATAAAAATAATAGATTTGATGTTTTTAAAATTGAAACATTTGATAATTTCCAGTTTGACTTATATAAACATAAGGCATGGAACTGAATTATTCAAATGGAGTTTTAATCTAATAAATTTTGGTGGCATGGATGATATGAATAACAAATCATGCTTAAATTAAATGCTTTATCTTTAAGAAATGAATAGCAAGAATATGCACATTTTTAAAAGGTTTTAATTTCATGTTAATATTTTTTGCAGACTCAAGGTTTTACCAATATATGACTTTCCTCGGGATCTTCTTAAATGTAGTTCCATTCATGAGTATAGAATCGTTTGTTTTTGCACTAAAACTATGAGTCTTAAAATCTTGCCAAACTCCAAGAAAATTCACAAATTTTTATAGTATTTTTTCTGCTTATAATTATGCAGTGGTTTCTCAGATGGCCTTATCCTTCCCAATTGTCTTGATTTACATTATATGTACCATGAGAGATATGTAGGTACTTTTTTTTAATATGAAATGATTTAAATTCATGTACATTATCAAAGCAATGTCATGAACTCATAACAAAGGAGATATGATCTTTGTTAATTCATAATTGAATGTTTGAAAACATCCTTTATAATTTTATATCCCAGTAGTAAACTAAGATAATAAATACGAGACATGGCCTCACCTGAACCATCCCTTCTCTTGTTTATGCACTTCCCTGGTTGCTATAGCTCCTTAACTAGTTTCTACAGTTCTGTTATTTTGCTCCATGAAGTGAAAATGAAATTGTCAGTTGCTCAGATGTGTCTGACTCTTTTTGACCCCATGGACTGTAGCTTGCCTGGCTCCTCTGTCCATGGAATTCTCCAGGCAAGAATACTAGAGTGAGTAGCCATTCCCTTCTCTGGGAGATCTTACTGACCCAGGGATTGAATGTGCATCTCCTGCATTGCAGGCAGATTCTTTTACTCTCTGAGCCACCAGGGAAGCCCTATTTTGCTCCATATATTACCGTTAATTTCATATTTCCATGGGAGAACAAGGTCCTGGTGCTTCGTAGTCCACCATCTTCTGTCTTCTCATTCAGTTTTAATCCTAAGGTTCACTTTTTTATGTTGCATTTTAAGTTCAGTCTTTAATTCTTTAGATCCTATCACATGTTACCTCTCTTTAATGTTGGTAATGAAGACAACAGATGTATTTTTTTAAAAATTATGATGACGAGATAATATAGTTTGCCTATATCTCCCCTTTATCTTAAAGATTTTGCAGGGAACTTCATCTTGATATAACTTAATTGGTAAATGGTAGAGCTAGAAGCAGACATAGCACTGGTGTTTATATAACAATTGGATGAGGTGGTATTTGAGAATGGTGAAATATGAAGTTATATTCACATCATGATTTTTAATGAGCACAATTTTGGAATGTCCACCGAAGTAGTTGTAACACTTTAGAAACACTTTTTGGGATTAATAATGATTTGCATCTTTACTTTGTAACTGTTCAGACTCCCCGGGAGGTGGCCCAGCAGGCTGTGGATGCAGATGTGCACACTGTGGGTGTGAGCACCCTCGCTGCTGGGCACAAGACCCTAGTTCCTGAGCTCATCAAGGAACTCAACGCGCTTGGACGGCCAGATATTCTTGTCATGTGTGGGGGAGTGATACCACCGCAGGTATTTTCATCTCCTGCATTTTCTAGTACTGTACTGGGACTGCTGAGTAACAGTAGTTTGTATGTAATTATTTAATTTACTGTATATTTTCTCTAAAAATGTGTTGCAGAGTTAGAGTCAAATTAGAACCAAATTATTTCCTAGTGCTTCTACTAAGTAAATTCTATAAAAGTGGTCAATGTTGTTTTCTCTTTAGACTGTATTGTAATTCAGTATGCATGCATGCATGCTAAGTTGCTTCAGTCGTGTCCAACTCTTTGTGACCCCATGGACTATAATCCGTCCTCTGTCTATGGGATTCTCTAGGCAAGAACACTGGAGTGGTTGCCATTACCTCCTTCAGGGAATCTTCCCAACCCAGGGATCGAACCTGTGTCTCTTAGGTCTACCTGCATTGGCAGGCGGGTTCTTCACCACTAGCATCACCTGGGAAGCCCTCAGTATGCATAATTTAATAATATATAATGCTTCTATGAGAGAGTTGCCTCCCTACAAATTAGTCACCTAGATAGAGATCTGTCTTCTTCATATTCAGTAAGCACCGATGGAAAAGGAACAGGCTGAAAGTAATAACATCTCACAACTGGAATAGAGAAGAATGGTGAACGCACAGTGAGGATATCAGCCCTCCCCAGGGACGGAGTGAACACCCCTCGTCCTGGCAGTGGAGTCAGTCCCTTAGTTGATCAGCCCGTAGCACTAGCTTCTGTTGTTTCAGAGTTGCTACCTTCTTCTTTTCCTCCATATCCCCATCCCTGAATGCTGCCCTAACTTAGCACTCTTATCAGTTACATGGTCCTATAAAACCCCCTTTTTCATGAAGCTAATTCAATTGGGATATAGTTTTCTGAGAGCCAAAAACACCTAATTCAGACATAAATGGAATAGCCTGTCCTGAAAATTATGTGAATGGAGATGTGGATTCTAGAATAAGAATGTGGATCCTCTTAGGAAAAGATAAATGGATGCTAGGTAACAATAATGTTAATTAATTTATTAAGGAGACAGGGACGCTGTCCATATATGACCTTGTGCTGTGAGGGCTTAGTTGCTTAGTCATGTCCCACTCTTTGTGACCCTATGGACTGTAGCCCACCAGACTCCTCTGTCCATGGGGATTCTCCAGGCAAGAATACTGGAGTGAGTTGCCATGTCCTCCTTCCGGGGATCTTCCCAACCCAGGGATCAAACCCAGGTCTCCCACATTGCAGGTAGATTTCTTTACCATCTGAGTCACCAGGGAAGCCTGTGAATACTGGAGGGGGTAGCCTATCCCTTTTCCAGGGGATCTTCCCAACCCAAATATATGACCTTACCAATCAGTTAAAATAGTTAAGATATAACCTGGGTCTATTTCCAATCCAGTTTTTAATGATATCAAATTGTGTTTTTACTGAGAATGGAAAAAATATAGAGTTACAAGAACTATATATGAGATTGCTCCTAAGTAAATGACCGTACGTACTACAAAGACCCCACCATTATATAGCAGGAATCTGTCAGTGAAGTGTGACCTTGTGCCCATGTTTTCAGTTTTTCTCCTTCTGTTACACTTCAGAATATAAAATAATGAATGTATACACTACTTATGAAATGAGAAAATACATATGTATGAGCTTGTGAGGTTGGTTATAATGTGGGACAGGCAACCCAGCTGTATATTACTTCTTTCTAACAACGCAGTACTTAATGTGGTATAGTCAACACAAAAGTGATTTTGTTCCCTGGTGGCTCAGATGGTAAAGGATCTGCCTCCAGTGCAGGAGACCCACCCAGGTTTAGTCCCTGGATGGGGAAGATCCCCTGGAGAAGAGAATGCCTACCCACTCTAGTATTTCTGGAGAAGAGAATGCCTACCCTCTCTAGTATTCTTGAGAATTCCATGGACAGACGAGCCTGGTGGGCACAGTCCATGGGGTCACAGAGTCAGATACGACTGAGTGACTATTTAGTTTTTATTAGTCAACACAAAACTATTTTTGTTAGCACCTTTGCCTCTTATTTTGATAAGTATAGTTTATTATTTGAGAATATAAAGGGCTTTAATTCTTTATTACTGTCTGACTATGGAACACTTGATCTGTATTGCAGTTTTAGAGCCCATAATATTAATACCTAAGCTCTTAGGCATGATATTAAAATGTAAGACTCAAAATAATTAGGCAGTACAAAGTAGTGGCATTGAAATACAAATTTATGCCAGCCTGGATGGTAGGGGTTTTGGGGGAGAATGGATATATGTATATGCATGGCTGAGTCCCTTTGCTATTCATCTGAAGCTACCACAACATTCTTAATTGGTTATACCCCAAATAGAAAACGTTTTTGATGTTAAAAAAAAAACAAATTGAGAAGAAATGCAGGCCTGTAATACAAGGGGCTGACACTTTCAAGACATATATATCATATAAGTCTCTGGATATTTAAATTACCTAGAACATCTGTGGAGAAGGCAATGGCACCCCACGCCAGTACTCTTGCTTGGAAAATCCCATGGACAGAGGAGCCTGGTAGGCTGCAGTCCATGAGGTCGCTAAGAGTTGGGCACGACTGAGCGACTTCCCTTTCACTTTCCACTTTCATGCATTGGAGAAGGAAATGGCAACTCACTTCATTATTCTTGCCTGGAGAATCCCAGGGACAGAGGAGCCTTAGTGGGCTGCCGTCTATGGGGTCACACAGAGTTGGACACGACTGAAGCGACTTAGCAGCAGCAGCAGCAGAACATCTGTAGGTGTTTGCCGTGCTTTTTCCTCTTGAGTTTAAAGACGAAGGATCATTTTTTTATAATGACACACTTGTGTGTTAATGTGGGCATCTTTTTTTAATATAATGATATCAGTTAACACCCATGCATATTTCTCATTACTTGTTTTCAGTAAATGTATAAAATGTTGCTATTATTCAGCTGAAAGTCTCTTAGCTTTTAAATTAGAGAGCACTAATGTATGGCTGTTAATCAATATGATTTAACCGTTGCCATTGTGGAGCTTATAGCAATAAGACATGTAAAGTGCCAATGCAGACTTATGGTATTATAAGAATATTACAAGGAAATAATAGAGACAGAATAGAAGTAGTTAGGGGATAATTGGCATGACCATGTAATCTATCATCTCATGTGATCAATTTTGAGAATGAAAAATGAATACTACTGAAAAGGGTGTTGCAAAAACAAATAATTCAATTAAAAACTGGGCAGAGGATCTGAATAGACATTTTTTCAAAGAAGACAAATGGTCAACAGGTACATGAAAAGATGCTCAGCATTACTAATTATCAAGGATGTGCAAATCAAAACCACAATGAGATATCACCTCATATCTATTAGAATAGCTGTCATAAGAAAACAAGAAATAACAGGTGTTGTCAAGGATATGTAGAAAAGGGGACTCTTATGTGCTGTTGGTAGGAATGTAAATTGGTGCAGCCACTATGGTGAACAGTACAGAGATTTTTCAAAAAGTTAAAAATAGAGCTACATATGATCCAGCAATCCTAATGCTGGATATTTATCTGAAGAAAACAAAAACACTAGCTTGATATATATTCACCCCCTCCCATGTTCATAGCAGCATTATTTACAGTAGCCAAGACATGGAAATAACCTAAATGTCCATCAGTAGATGAATAAATAAAGAAAATGTGACACATACACAGAGGAATATTATTCAGCCATAAAAAAATTCTTGCCATTTATGACAACATGGGTGGACCTTGAGGGCTTTATACTAAGTGAAATAAGTCAGACAGAGACATACAAATATGGCATGATCTTACTTATATGAAAGAACAGTTGCTAGAGGCAGCAGGTAGAGGGTGGGTGAAACGAGCAAAGGGGGCCAAAAGGTACCGACTTTCAGTTATAAAATAAATAAGTTCTGGGAATATATGTACAGTGTGGTGACCATGGTTAATAGTACTACTAAGTTGCTTCAGTCATGTCCGACTCTGTGCAACCCCATAGATGGCAGTGCACCAGGCTCCCCCGTCCCTGGGATTCTCCAGGCAAGAGCACTGGAGTGGGTTGCCATTTCCTTCTCCAATGCATGAAAGTGAAAAGTGTAAGTGAAGTTGCTCAGTCATGTCTGACCCTCAGCGACCCCATGGACTACAGCCTTCCAGGCTTCTCCGTTCATGGGATTTTCCAGGCAAGAGCACTGGAGTGGGGTGCCACTTCCTTCTCAGGGTTAATAGTACTGTACTGCATATTTGAAAGTTACTAAGCGAGTAGTATGTAACTAAGTAACTAAGTAGTAACTTAGAGAGGAAGGACTAAGGACATTGTTGTTGTTGTTTGGTTGCTAGGTAGCGTCCGATTCTTTTGCTACCCCAGGACTTTAGACTTCCAGGCTCCTCTGTCCATGAGATTTCTCAGGCAGGAATACTGGAGTGGGTTGCCATTTCCTTCTCCAGGAGATCTTCCTCACCCAGGGATTGAACCCACGTCTCTTGCATTGGCAGAGGGATTCTTTACCACTGAGCCACCAGGGAAATGCTTAAGGACATAGTACTAAGAAACTAAGAGAGTTACCAAGAGCTCACAGTGTTAGTCAGTTTTCAGTAAATCTTAAAAGTTCTAAACTCATATGTGCACACACAAAATTTTTTTACTTATTTATGGTAATAGATGTTAACTAGATCTACCATGGTGATCATCTTACAGTGTATACACATACTGAATCATTAGGTTGTACACCTGAAACTAATGTCAATTATAGCTAAAAAAAAAACCACAAAAAACAACAACAAAAAAAACTCATGGAAAAAAAGTATTGCAATAGAAAGCACAAGCCAGGATGTCCTGGAAATATGATCACCCTAGTGAATGAGGATTGGGGCTTTAAAGCATCTCCTCAACTTGATGATATAGCTACAAATACGCTGATGTTGAAACAGTCTAAAGCCTGGAACGGTATTTGTGACCTGGGAATCTTTTCACTCAAACTTTGTCTTTAAAACAAACAAACAGCAGCAACAACAACAGAGAATTTTTTTCAAATGAGTTAACATGAGTTTGAACAAACTCCAGGAGATAGTCAAGGATAGGGAAGCCTGACGTGCTGCAGCCCATGGGGTCACAAAGAGTTGGACACAGCTGAGTGACTGAACAACAACAACCATTTTCATTTATAGAAAATCTAATTCCAGCATGAAGCCAAATTCAAAGTACTGCCATTCCCTAACTGCAGACAAAGCACCTTGGAGGAAATAAGTAGCCTTGTAAATCTGAACCTATAATGTGATACTGAATTTAACACAAGTAATGGCAAGTGGTAAAAATTTAGTTAAGGTAATATGGTGTAGGGTCCAGAAGTTTTCAGCTGGTGGACCATGCAGCTTCCCACCACGAACAAAACACTGAGGTATTTGGAAAATGAGCAGAATGTCTTTTATTCTTTTAATATCTTGGAGGGTAAGGGTCAGGGTTAGGGCAGGCCCAGTCATGGAGGGTTTTTTCAGCCCCACATGCCAGTAGTGTATCACATAACAAAGTTTGAGGCACTGAGGATAAAGAAGAAAGGACAGCATTCATTGTCCTTTTGTTTCACTTTCTTGAAATAGAAATATTGTCTCTTCTATTAATAAAATAAATTCTTTCAACAGGATTATGAATTTCTGTTTGAAGTTGGTGTTTCCAATGTATTTGGTCCTGGGACTCGAATTCCAAAGGCTGCTGTTCAAGTGCTTGATGATATTGAAAAGTGTTTGGAAAAGAAGCAACAGTCTATATAACATCCTGTTTTGGGGTTAGCTTTTTTCTGATCTATTCTTTCAGTAATGATCAAAGAGGCCATGTTCTTCAAATTATTCAACACCTAATATGTGCTTTCCTGAAAGCTTTACATGAAAATACCTGACTTATAAGAATGCTGTCATGCTATGTATGTGTATAGTTTCACTTTAATTTTAATTTTAATAATTAAAATTATCCTTAAAAACTCTGTAATACATGCTGAATACTTTGTCAGACACTTGAGAGAAAGGTATTATTTTTAACAGTTGTGATATTTCTTTGAAATATTTCTTATAAATCTGCTTACTTTCTATTTTAAGAATTAAACAATACCTGAAGCAATCTGACTAGTCCTGTTCTTTCAGTTTAGTTCAGTTTAGTCGCTCAGTCATGTCCGACTCTTTGCGACCCCATGAACCACAGCACGCCAGGCCTCCCTGTCCATCACCAACTCCCGGAGTCCACCCAGACTCATGTCCATTGAGTCGGTGATGCCATCCAACCATCTCATCCTCTGTCATCCCCTTCTCCTCCCACCTTCAATCTTTCCTAGCAAAAGGGTCTTTTCCAATGAGTCAGCACTTCACATCAGGTGGCCAAAGTATTGGAGTTTCAGCTTCAACATCAGTCCTTCCAATGAACACCCAGGACTGATCTCCTTTAGGATGGACTGGTTGGATCTCCTTGCACTCCAAGGGACTCGCAAGAGTCTTCTCAACACCACAGTTTAAAAGCATCAATTTTTGGGCGCTCAGCTTTCTTTATAGTCCAACTCTCACATGCATACATGACTACTGGAAAAACCATAGCCTTGACTAGTCCTATTCTTTAATTTAGTTTTAACTGACTTAAACACCAGAAGATATAATCCATATGTAAATCCAGTAATTATACCTATCTTGGCAAAAATAGTAGGAGTATTTATGATGGGAATATATTGTGATTGTGGCCCTCAGTCAAATTCTACCAGAATTACATTGATACAGGTATTAAGTCAGACCCGAAGTTGGAATGGGGAGGCAGAAAAGAAATGGCAGAAATTCTTCAGGTGACTTTGCTTTTATCTTAGACATGAACATGTGACCCTGTTATTTCTGGGCTTGGCTTAAGACCCAGGAGAGTGGATCTTCATGAGTAGTCCCTAAAATGAAAGTTCTTAGGCTCTTAGGATGACTTCCTCCAGAATGACGATATGAGCTAGGAGTGTAGAAGGGCTATTGTGTATGTATCTGAAAAGACAGTGATATGATTCAGTCTGAGTCTGAAGGCTTGAGAACCAAGGGAGCCCATGGTGTAAATCTCAGTCCAAGGGCCAAAGAAGATGCAGTGTCTCAGCTCAAATTAGTGAGATGGGATAAAAGTGGTGAATTCCTTCTTTCTCTACCTTTTGTTTTTGTTCAGGTCTTTAGCAGATTTCATGGTGCTCACTCACATTGGGGAGGGCAGTCTACTTTGCCAAGTCCACTAATTCAAATGCTAATCTTATCTAGAAACACACTCACAGACACACCTAGAAATAATGTTTAATCTGGGTACCCCATTGAGTTAACATGTAAAATTAACTGTCACAGAGCCCTTTGACACTGCCGATGGAGATGCACAATTATGTAGCTACTGTAGAGGAGGAAATGGCAAATCACTCCAGTATTTTTGCCTGGAGAATCCCATGGACAGAGAAGCCTATTGGGCTACAGTCCATGGGGTTGCTAAGAGTTAGACACAACTTAGCAACTAACCACCACCATCGAAGATGACAATGCTCAAAAAAATTAAACAATTACCGTATCATCCAGCAATTCTACTTCTGGGTATATATCCAAAAGAATTCAGAGCAGGGACTCAAATAGATACTTGTACATTAATATGTGTGTATTAATGTTCATGGCAGCATTTTTACAGTAGCCAAAAGGCGGAAGCAACCAAGTGACCACTGAGAGATGAATGAATAAGCAAAATGTGATAAATACATACAATAGAATATTATTCAACCTTAAAAAGGGAATTCTGACACATAACAGATGAATCTTGAAAACATTATGCTAAATGAAATACTTCAGTCACAAAAGGACAAATACTGAATGATTTCACTTATGTATGCACGCATGCTAAATCACTTCAGTCGTGTCCAAATCTTTGCGACTCTGTGGACTATAGCCTGCCAGGCTCCCCTGTCCATGGGATTCTCCAGGCAAGAATACTGGAGTGGGTTGCCATGCCCTCTTTCAAGGGATCTTCCCGACCCAGGGATTGAACCTGTGTCTCTTATATTTCCTGCATTGGCAGGCAGGTTCTTTACCACTAGCGCCACCTGGGAAGCCCAATTTCACTTATATGAGGTATTAAACCTAGAATAGTCAAATACATACAGCCAGAAAGTAGAATGGTGCTTGCTAGGGCCTGGAGAGAACAGGAAATGGGGAATTAATGTTTAATGGGTATAGAGGTTCAGTTAAGGAAGATAAAAAAGTTCCAGAGATGAATTGTGATAATTGCACAGTATAAATGTATTTAAAGCCACAGAAATACATGCTTAAAAATGGTTAACATGGTAAACTTTATATTGTGTATGTGTGCTGCATGCTAAGTCGCTTCAGTCATGTCCAACTCTTTGTGACCCTATGGGCTGTAGCCCACCAGGCTCCTCTCTCCATGGGATTCTCCAGGCAGGAATACTGGAGTGGGTTGCCATGCCCTCCTCCAGGGGATCTTCCCAGCCCAGGGATCAAACCCACGTTGACAGGTGGGATTTTTACCACTAGTGCCACCTGGGAAGTGCTTATGTGGTATGTTTTTACCACCATTAAAAATATTTAGGACAGTCCTGGCATATGGCATCTGTTTTATAAACGTTAGGGTTATTATTTTAAAAGGAATGAATGCTAAGGCATGAAACTGGGAAGGTAGGCAGGGGCAGCGGCTTGTACAGTTAAGGGATTCAGACTTTATCCTGAAGATAAAGATAATCATATAAGGATTTTTACCAGGGAAATAATCTGATGAGATTTGAGTTTTAGCATAGCAGCTGTGTGAAGGATGCCTTTTAATGGAGGCAAGACTGGAGATAAGAATTAAGAGACTGTTACAATAATATACCAGAGAAATTTTAAGTATCTAAGCTTATCTGCTTAGGTGCTGTTCAGAGATGGAAAAGATGGAGAGGCTATGATCTTATATTGGAATATTGAATTGACAGAATCTGACTTTTATCTAAAAAAAAAAAAAAAAGGTAGGCTCTTGATCCTTAGGTATTTGCTGTGTGGAATCTGCTGTTCCATCACTCATTTTAGTTGTTCTTTTGTGGACTTTTTTAATGTGCAGTGATTTCAGAGCTGGATACACAGACCTAATGTCAACATTAGGAAAAGGTTGAATTATAGGATTTGTTTTCTAATGATTTTTTGGGTCAATATCAGAGCTTTAGAAGCTTTTCTTTCTTTGGAAGTGTGTCGGGCTTTAGAATGATGTCTAAATACTTCCCTGCAATTTAATGGAAATTTGTGTTATATAAATATTATAGTAGTAATATCAAGCAGAGGAGAGGTTTGAAGAGGAAACCTTCAAACTTTCTGATTAAAACCTGCATGGAATCAGGAAAGATAAAGTAACATGAACAAAGGACGAATTCCCCTTCTGATTTCTGTTTCAGGGAGTGGGGAGTTTTGTAATGGAGATGGGGGGAGGGTTGTGAACAGTTGTATATTCACAGACAAGACTATGTCAGATGTAACTACCACCCTCCACTAGTATCTGTAAATTCCTATCTACTTTATACTATTAAACAATCCGTTTTAAAAAACAGGTCCTGGTGGCTGGTGGTTTAGTTGGTAAGTCATATCCGACTCTGCGATCCCATGAACTGTTGCCCACTAGACTCCTCTCCATGGGATTTCCCAGGCAAGAATACTGGAGTGGGTTGCCTTTTCCTTCTCCAGAGAATTTTCCCAACTCAGGGATTGAACGCGAGTCTCCTGCATTGCAGGTGGATTCTTTACTGACCGAGCCACCAGGGAAGCCTATATTAAGGCATAAATGTGCTAGCATAAACCATGTTTGTTCTACCAGAATTATTTTTATTTTAAATAAGGGAAAAAACTTAGCAAAATGACGAACACCTAAATAAACTTGTTGCTATTTGATAGACACTCAGTAAAAATGATGGAGAAGGCAATGGCACCCCACTCCAGTACTCTTGCCTGGAAAATCCCATGGACAGAGGAGCCTGGTAGGCTGCGGTCCCTGGGGTTGCAAAGAGTCGGACATGACTGAGCGACTTCACTTTGAATTTTCACTTTCATGCATTGGAGAAGGAAATGGCAACCCACTCCAGTGTTCTTGCCTGGAGAGTCCCAGGGACGGGGGAGCCTGGTGGGCTGCCGTCTATGGGGTCGCACAGAGTCGGACGCGACTGGAGTGACGTAGCAGCAGCAGCAGCAGTAATAATGATGAAGAAGATGATGATGATGATGACAGCAACTAATGTTATTTCTACCAATCAATAAATCCTGACCCATTTCCAACAATTATGGACCATGCTTTAGACCATTTGCCAAAATTTGATTTTTATAACTAGCCTGAAGTTGAGAGAGAATATATATATACACATTCGTTACTAAGATATTCTTGTCTAATTTGTGCTTATTATAAAAAATGTTCTCAGCATTCAAAAGTATTTTCAAAGAAAATTATTTTGGTTTTCCTGATTAAATATTGTTTTCTGACTCTCAGATCCTCCTTTTTATTTTATTTTATCAACTGTACCTGTAGGTGTCTCCCTAAGTTCAGGATTATTCTATTTCTCTGAAACAATATTTGAAATGATGCCCATTCTGGCAACCCATAGGTGCTATAAACACTCTCAGAAAATCTCTTTGATTATCTATTTAGATACACCTAATGTCATCCTTGGTGATTGAGATCTGTGATAAAAGTAAATGTTGGTGATCATTTATGAATTGTGCTGCATTTGTGCTAACATGATTAGTTCATTAGTAGAAGCTAGACTATGACCTTGAATATGAGATTATTATTGACTTCTATTCAGTAAATCCATCCCTAATTCACACTAACATTTTAAGTTACTAATTCTTCATGACCTGTTTCCTCCCTCTGCACTCAAACCTCTTATTGTTATATTGACCTTCTCTTACTATTTACCATGAGATAGGAGAGTGATGATAATAACGGCATTCACACACAACAGAGTATACAAATTGCTTTAAAAAAAGAGAAATGCAGACTTGAATAACTTCTCTCAGGATTATTCGAATATCCTTTTGATTCTGAGATCATGGACAAAATATCAATTTGGATAAATGCTGTGAATTTATGTAATGTATGGTTCTATTGGTTGACTTTCAATTGTTCTAATATGATATTACTTTTAAAAAATAAAAATGTGCAAGATTTTCTGTGAAATAATCAAGCACTAAAATAGCCTCGAGCTTGTAGTAGAGTAACTGATGATATTCTCAGATTTTCTGGCCTATCTTTACTTCAAACAGCCTGTCCTATTAGTCTCCTTTAGTTTTCGCATTCTCATTAGGCCATATGGTCATCAGAGCAATGCTAGTGACAATTTTCTGTCAGATTAAATGGTTACCTGGACAATAAGTTTTGAAGGACACTAAGCAGATGGCTGTCTTTGCCTATAACATGTTCTTTGGTTCAAGGCATCAAGACCTCTAAAAATATTCTTCAAAATTGCCAATACATCCGATCAGATCAGGTCAGATCAGATCAGTTGCTCAGTCGTGTCCGACTCTTTGTGACCCCATGAATCGCAGCACGCCAGGCCTCCCTGTCCATCACCAACTCCCGGAGTTCAGTGAGACTCACGTCCATCGAGTCAGTGATGCCATCCAGCCATCTCATCCTCTGTATTCATTTTATCGTGACTGCACCCCTCCTATTGTCTTGTGGCTTCTTCGTCGTCTTTGCATGTAGGGCATCTTTTTTGGTGGGTTCCGGCAGGTTTGTGTTGTTGTTGATGGTTGTTCAGCAGTTGGTTGTGATTTTGGTGTTTTTGTAAGGAGTCAGCTCACGCCTTTCTACTCTGCCATCTTGTGGTCAATCCTCAAAAGCCTAATATTCAGTTGACCATTATATTTGTTTCTGAAAGCATTGACTGAGAAGACCGCCACTAATTCTGCATGTGTTGTGGCACTGCCCAACTCCAGGGAGAGGCTTCTACTTTGTAGCTGTGAGTTTTCATAGCCTTGCGTACTTGGTATTGCTGTTTTCCACCTTGAAGGGGCAATAATGGCAGAGCCCATGTCAAATGTTTGTCTTAAGGATTAAATGAGATAATGCATGTAACGTGCTTTGAACTGTGCAGCTCACAGTGAAACACCAATGAGTGTTTTTCTATAGTAATTATTATACTTTATGCTAGCCTCACTTCTAGCTCTTGGAAATAAAAATAGTGTATACATATGACGTGGCTCTTCTCAAGGAGATGGTAGCCAGTTTGCAGGAGACGAACTCATAGGAAGCTTGTAACTGCATGATGTCAAGGAGATCTCACGTCATTTGTCTGAGAACACAAAATTTCTGACTCTCATCAAAGTCACTATTCAGTTGGACAATTACTTCGTAGACCAAGAGAAGAAATAATCAACTAGTATGATGTCACAGATGCCACCCCCAAATACACTTTCTTGCATGGCCAGTAGTGCTAGAAATGCCTATAAAAGTAGGCCACATCTTTAATTCTAGTTAGAACTGAGAATAACTGTAAATAACTCTGGGAAACGTGTTGATAATTCATATTAGATGCTTTTACACACACGCATTTTGATCTGGGAGAGATTATAAAGAAACTAAGAGAGTAAAATGGGTATTTGTGTGAGTAATAGAATGCGGGGAGTAGAAAGAGAAGAAGGGAAAATTGAGGCACATCCTTTTTTTTTTTTCAAATTCAATCTTAGTCTCCACCAGAGAACAAACTCAGGCTTGGAGCAGTGAAAACGCAATCTTAATCACTGGACCACCAGGGAATTCCCAAGCCACATTCTTGCAATTGGTTCCCCTAAACAATGGGAAATTGGCAAAGTTTTTTGTTTTGTTTTTTTAGTTACCTGTGTATAACTTATGCTCTCATCCATCCTGCTATCCCACTATTCCCATTGGGTTTGCTGAGGCCAAATTTGATTCAAGAACCAGGAGACCCCAGCATATGTCCAAAAGGACACTTTCCTAAAGAGAATGTCAATAAGAACTGTGTGCTCCATAGAGAACCAAGGATGGAAAGAAAATATGTATGCTAGAGAATGCTGTATGTACATCTCCTCAATATAGACACATTTCCTCTATCAAACTCTTTATTTGCATTAAATAGTTTGAGTATTTTTAACATGTATGTGTGCATGCATATGTGTGTGTCTGTGTGTGTGTGCACACACAAGGGTGAAAAAACCTCTTTTACTTCTTTGCTGAGGGTCCAGTAAATGGTATTGAAGACGTACGTGCAGGTAATGTGGAAGCAAACTAATTGTGGGTACTGATGGGTATAAAGCTTTCTATTAAAAAAATTTTTTTTAATTCAATAGTACACATTTATTGAGCAGCTTGGGTGTGCCTGCAGCCTCTTCAGGGTCCCTGGGAAATGGATGATGATAAGAGAACAGAATCTAAGCTCCCTTGACCTGTGTGCCCCGGGACGATAGGTCAGGGCCATTTGGGTCCCCGCTGGGCCCCTAAGTAGGGCTCTCCAAGTGGTTCCAGAGGGAATCGAAGTGCCACACCCTGCCAGGTGGAAACAGACTCGTCGTGGCCAAGGCGTCTCAGGGCTTCCAGGATCCCCAACTGCGGCGCGGGAGGCCTGGAAGAGACTCTAAAACAGGCTGTACCCATGTCCTGGTGTTCTCCCCGGGGCCATCGCAGCTCAAAAGACTGCTTGAGGAGAGTGAGCCAGGTTGGGGTCCCTGCCACTAGCCCCGAAGCTCTCTCACCCCGCCACTGCACCTTTCCCGCTTTTGGCTCCGACTTTTGGCACCTTCCAGATTCCATCTGCCTGCCATCTTCTCCATCTCCTGGTCTCCCCTCTTTTCCATCTTCGATTCCCGCTGCCTTTTGGAACCTTTAGCTCGCCTTCCCATATGTGGGCACTCCGTCCCAGGCGGGCCGGCGGGGACTTCTGAATCCTTGTAGCCTATCCCGCGAAGCTGGAGCATCCCTCCCTGTGTTGCTCAAACCTTTCCAGATTCCTGGACAGCAATACAGTAGAAATGAGTATCTTCCACAAGACTCTTATACAAGCACAGAATTTTATTAAAAGAGATAGCCTGTGCACAAGGGAGAAGAAAGCAGGGGGAAGAAAAGTGCCAGCTCCTTAGGGCAAGTTGCTTTTATAACACATGGAAGGATTTGTCTCATAGTCACTGGTAATTTCCAGAAATCATCATACTTCTTTGATCAGCCTCAAGGGCCTCCAGGGTGGCTATCAGGAATGGGGAGTGCTTCTGTGAGGGGAAAGAAATGCAGGAGAATTTTCTGCAAGAAAGCACAGGAAGAGATAAGGTTAAAATCTATAGTTGAGCTTTTTGTCTTGGGGCAGCTAGGTATACTCAGTAGTGTAACAGAGATAAAGTTAATCTTTTAAGCCTGTTTTTCCCTCCTCTGCGACTCAAGCCCCCCAGCATCTTTATTCTTTAGCTTGCAAGACCTATTTTGCCCACGATCTTTTCTGGTGCTTTCCCCAAATATCTGTGCTCTTGTCTTTCTGTCTCAGATGCAGTCAGCGACTCCACTAGAGCCTGGGAAAGCACTCCCCAACCCCACTCTGGGGACTTGGGCTGGGGAGGGGTGGCACCAGGGCAGAGGTCACCATCTGGGGTCCTAAGTTTCTAAGATTCAGATTCCAATATGAAAATGCATTTCTTTTTTTCTTTTCCTTCTGCTGACCAAAGGGCTTCTCTAGATGTGTGGCATTTTTTAAAAAAAGTATTTACTTTTTTTTGAACTGTACACATACATACATACATTCTTTTTCAGATTTTTTTCCATTAAAGGTTACTGAAAGAAAGTGAAAGTGAAAGTTGCTCAGTTGTGTCCGACTTTTTGCAACCCCATGGACTATACAGTCCATGGAATTCTCTAGGCCAGAATACTGGAGTGGGTAGCCTTTTCCTTCTCTAGGGGATCTTCCCAACCCAGAGATCGAACCCAGGTCTCCCGCACTGCAGGTGAATTCTTTACCAGCTGAGCCACAAGGGAAGCCCAAGAATACTGGAGTGGGTAGCCTTTCCCTTCTCCAGCAGATCTTCCCAATCCAGGAATCAAACCAGGGTCTCCTGCATTACAGGCAGATTCTTTACCAACTGAGTTGTCAGGGAAGCCCTTATAGGTTACTGTAAGATATTGAAGATAGTCCCTGTGTTACACAGTAGGTCCTTAATTGTTTGTTTACTTTATATATAGTATAAAAAAGTTTATTTATACTATATAAAGTTTATTTACTTTATACTATATAAAGTTTTTTTACTTTATATATAGTATAGTGCTTGTGCTTAGTCACTCAGTTGTGTCCGATTCTTTGTGATCTCATGAACAGTAGCCCACTAGGCTCCTCTGTCCATGGGATTTTTCAGGCAAGAACACTGGAATGGGTTGCCATTTCCTTCTCTAATATATAGTAGTATGTATATGTTAATCCCAAATTCCTAATTTATCCCTCCCCTCATCCCCTTTGGTAATCACAAGTTTATTTTCTATGTCTGTCAGTCTATTTCTGTTTTGTAAATTCATTTGTATGATTTTTTTAGGTTCCACATATAAGTGGTATCATATAATATTTGTATTTCTCTGTCTGACTTACTGCACTTGATATGGTCACCTTTAGGTCTGTCCATGTTGCTGCAAATGGCATTATTTCATTCCTTTTTAATGACTGAGTAATATTCTATCACACACACACACACACACACACACACACACACCCTCTTGAGGCTTTTATGATTGTGTACCCAGGAGGTAGAGTCTCAGATCATGCTCAGTTAATCATGTCCAGCTGCGGAAAGAACATGTACTTGGGCATTAGACTGACCCAGATTCTAGTTTATTGTCTTTCCAGATGTTGGGTGGTAGGTAACTTCATCTACTTGTCCTGCTGAGTCTCAGTTTTCTGTATACTTTAATGCCCTCTTTGAATGTTTTGTATATGAATACAGGTCTCAAAGTAAACACTGAAGAATGTCAGTTTTACTTTCTTCAGGGAGAGGGAGAAAGCACAGTGTGGGTTGTCCAAGAAGACAATGGACACAATTTTTCATTCATTAAGACTGGAAGGAAAAAAAAATCAGATTGTCTACTTCATCTTGACTACTAAATATATCAAAAGACATTGTTACATAAGATATGATATTTATTTAGTCTGTTTCCAAGCTGTGGATTTGTGATATATAGAAATCTACAGCAACTAAACTGAAGTAGGTTCTGAAATTGGATTTGATTTGTCTCCTTGTCAGTTTAGAAACAATATTATGAATATAAGTGACAAAGTTTGAAGGAAAGGCAACAACATGCCACTATGCTAGCTTTCACAAAACCTAATTTTCCATGCAATCTGTAGTGCATTAAAAAATGAAATGTAACATCAGTGTTGAAGGGTGTTTCCAGATGGCCTTTTATTAGCTTCTGAGAAGGCTGCTTTTATTCTCCATGAACTGTACACGTTGCTCAACAATTCTCACCTTTATATACAATAAGGCATCACTGTTGTACAAAATGCTAAATGCCAGTTTGAGGGCTGGTCCCTGAAATATTTTTTGAAAGGCCATGTGCAAGGCAGAGTTCGCATGATCCCAAATCTGGATTTGCTTTATTTATTTGAGGGTCAGATAATGTTGGTTTGCAACCTTGGGAACTTGGTGGGTGAAATCTGAAATTGGCTCTTATACACAGAGGGCAAAGAGAGAATGCAGAAAGAGGTAGATCACTTCAGATTGGTAGGTGGCAGTTTTAATAAGGTAAGGAACTTATATATGAGACTTGTCTTGGAAGAATGCAAGATAAGTAGATCTTCACACACATCTATCAGAGTCTTCCAAATTTATAGAGGCCTTGATTAAGGAGGAGAGTGAAAAAGTTGGCTTAAACTCAACATTCAGAAAACTAAGATCATGGCATCTGGTCCCATCACTTCATGGGAAATAGATGGGGAGAAGTGGAAACAGTGTCAGACTTTATTTTGGGGGGCTCCAAAATCACTGCAGATGGTGATTGCAGCCATGAAATTAAAAGACGCTTACTCCTTGGAAGGAAAGTTATGACCAACCTAGATAGCATATTTAAAAGCAGAGACATTACTTTGCCAACAAAGGTCTGTCTAATCAAGGCTATGGTTTTTCCTGTGGTCATATATGGATGTTAGAATTGGACAGTGAAGAAAGCTGAGTGCCGAAGAATTGGTGCTTTTGAACTGTGGTGTTGGAGAAGACTCTTGCGAGTCCCTTGGAGTGCAAGGAGATCCAACCAGTCCATCCTAAAGGAGACCAGTCCTGGGTGTTCATTGGAAGGACTGATGTAGAAGCTGAAACTCCAATACTTTGGCCACCTCATGTGAAGAGTTGACTCGTTGGAAAAGACCCTAATGCTGGGAGGGACTGGGGGCAGGAGGAGAAGGGGACGACAGAGGATGAGATGGCTGGATGGCATCACTGACTCGATGGACATGGGTTTGGGTAGACCTGGAGTTGGTGATGGACAGGGAGGTCTGGTGTGCTGCAATTCATGGGGACGCAAACAGTCGAACACGACTGAGTGACTGAACTGAACTGAACTGACCGGATTCAGTCATGTATTCAGTCAAGATGGTCTCAACAACACAGTGCTCTCTCAAGAAATGTCCTTGAAATATCTCGTGAGCACATCACAACAGCTTAAGAGTAGAAGTTCCTTTGTGAAGGCAAGTCAATTTTTAAAGAATATTGAAGGTAGAGAAAATGTTTAATTTCACTTTTTATTAGTTTATAGAAAATCTTTGTCCACTTTTCATGAGCTTTCCAGCATGTTTTCTCAGCACTTTGCAGCACTTCTCCATGTTTCTAATTGTATCACTTTTATAAGGATCGGCAGAGAGCAAATATATTCAGGGTTTCCCAGTGGTACAGATTTAAGGAAAAAACAAAACAAAATAAAACTAGAAAGATGTTAAAAAGTTAGGGCTAAATAACTATATTTTAGGTCAAATTTTGGATAGATCCTATATCTTGACAATGTGTTGATTTACATGGTTATTAAGGATTTGACAGCCAGGTCCATAAGCACTTGATCTCAGTAGGAGAAATTGAGGGTCACAATGAACAAAATATGTAATGAAATGGAGGCCAAGGACTCTTCTGATCAGCTCATTACAGTCCTCCAAGGGGGTCTACATGAACCATGGGATATGTCTCTCCACTCATACTTGTATCAAACATGCACGGGTCTTTAAGAATATGGCACCCTGGCCCATATCCATCCTGGCTGGTTGGTGTTCATGTCAAATGATCTGGGAACAAAAATTCATTCTGTAGGAAGAAAATGAATTCTCATTAACAATGAACATCTCATGTGGAGGGAGAAGAGAGCTAAATAAGAGACTGGGGTGTCTTACTCTATAAAATCTGCCTACTTTCTTTTATCTTCCCTCAAATGTTCATGAGATATTGAACTTCATGTTTCTATCAGAGCGTTTACTAATTGGTGCTACATTAGACTCTGCTCTCAGATCACAGAGACTAAGTCTAATTCACATTGATTTTCTCCACAGTCTAACTTTACACGAACAGTAAGTGCCCAACAAATACGTAGAATTAAACTTCTCAGTTGGTCTTGACTTCATTATCCCTGTCTGAAAATTAACCCTTTCATTGGCTACTCATTTTTTCATGTCTGCTCATTCCATCTTCTCTTAGACTATTTGCTAATTTTTGCTGGTGATATGCCTACATGGTCCTGATTTCCCTGACTCAGTCTCTGGCTTTCATATCTTCATTCCAATTCTGTATGATCCCCATGATTTATAACTTTGTATACTAATAGACTTATGAGGTTGAAGGAGGCTTAATTTGTACTGTATTACTAACCTTTTTGCATTGATCGCTGAGGAAGGCGCTTACTCCTTGGAAGAAAAGTTATGACCAACCTAGATAGCATATTCAAAAGCAGAGACATTACTTTGCCAACAAAGGTCCATCTAGTCAGGGCTATGGTTTTTCCAGTGGTCATGTATGGATGTGAGAGTTGGACTGTGAAGAAATCTGAGCTCTGAAGAATTGCTGCTTTTGAACTGTGGTGTTGGAGAAGACTCTTGAGAGTCCCTTGGACTGCAAGGAGATCCAACCAGTCCATTCTGAAGGAGATCAGCCCTGGGATTTCTTTGGAAGGAATGATGCTAAAGCTGAAACTCCAGTACTTTGGCCACCTCATGCGAGGAGTTGACCTATTGGAAAAGACTCTGATGCTGGGAGGGATTAGGGGCAGGAGGAGAAAGGGACAACAGAGGATGAGATGGCTGGATGGCATCAGTGACTCGATGGACGTGAGTCTGAGTGAACTCCAGGAGTTGGTGATGGACAGGGAGGCCTGGCGTGCTGTGATTCATGGGGTCGCAAAGAGTCGGACACGACTGAGCCACTGAACTGAACTGAACTTACCTTTTTCTATATTGAGATTCAGTTTCCTCCTTAAAAATATGGAAAGTGTAATTTAATCTATTTTGAAGGGTCATGTGATGATTAAATGAGGTAATTTATTCGATAGGGTTTTGTGAACTGTCAATCACCATACAAAACGGTATTATTGTTAACAGTCAGTTGTAAGCTCTTTGAGAGTGAAATGCTCCTGGTCTCGTGTGGCAGATCATGTTGACTGCTCATGTGTATTGTGGGCTTCTTTCTGTTTCCTTGCTGCCAGAATCTTTCTCCTGCTGTCAAGGCTGAAAATGCCTAAATACTCCCTTTAGTGCGTCTCTGGCAGCTAGAACTTGGTCAGGGGACCTAATTCTAGTCTGTAAGCCCATCACTTCATGGCATATAGATGGGGAAACAGTGGAAACAGTGGCTGACTTTATTTTTCTGGGCTCCAAAATCACTGCAGATGGTGATTGCAGCCATGAAATTAAAAGATGCTTACTCCTTGGAAGGAAAATTATGACCAGCCTAGACAGCATATTAAAAAGCAGAGACATTACTTTGCCAACAAAGGTCCATCTAGTCAAGGCTATGGTTTTTCCAGTGGTCATGTATGGATGTGAGAGTTCGACTATAAAGAAAGGTGAGCACTTTAATAAAGAATTGATGTTTTTGAACTGTGGTGTTGGAGAAGACTCTTGCGAGTCCCTTGGAGTGCAAGGAGATCCAACCAGTCCATCCTATAGGAGATCAGTCCTGGGTGTTCATTGGAAGGACTGATGTTGAAGCTGAAACTCCAATACTTTGGCCACCTTATGTGAAGAGCTGACTCATTGGAAAAGACCCTGATGCTAGGAAGGATGAGATGGCTGGATGGCATCACTGACTCAATGGACATGGGTTTGGATGGACTCTGGGAGTTGGTGATGGACAGGGAGGCCTGGCGTGCTGTGGTTCATGGGGTCACAAAGAATCGGACACCACTGAGCGACTGAACTGAACTGAACTGAAGACCTGAATGGAGATCAGCTCTGTGGTTCCTGGGCAATATTTAACTCTCTGATTGCAAGAAATGCACAGAAATAAAATTTCCAGTTTTCTGCCTGGATCTCTGATGGTTATCCTGCCACTCCAAGGAGAAATGTCAAAAATGAGAGCCAGTAATTTAAGGGTGGCAGAGTGGAAAGCTGTATGGAACACAGGTCTCTTATTATATTGACGAGTGACCACACTGACCCTGGAACTGCCTGGCCTCCAGGACTTTTGTTACGGGGAAGAATAACTGTTCTGACCTATTAAACCAGTTTTAGCTGCATATTCTGTTTCTTGCACCCAACACATTGCAACCAAGATATATTTCTCTTGTATCTTTGATAGTGCCAAGACCAAGTTTAGGTTCTTTTTCAAAAACTTTTTTATTGAGGTATAATTGATGTATAATGTTATATAACTTTCAAGTGTATAACATTGTGATTCACAATTTTTGAAGGTTATATTCCATTTATAGTTATTATAAAATATTGGCGATAATTCTTGTACTGTACAATGTATCCTTGGTGGCTTTTTTTTTTTTAATATTTATATATTTGGCTGCAACGGGTCTTAGTGCAGCACCTGGGATCTAGTTTCTGCCCTAGGGATTAAATCCACACCCTTGTCTCAGCCACTGAACCACCAGGGAAGTCTCCTCGGCGGCTTACTTTATACACAATAATTGTACTTCTGAATTCTCTATCCCGTATTGCCCCTCCTGCTCCCCACTGGTAACCACTAGTTTGTTCTCTATATCTGTGAAAGTTTAGGTTCTTAAATACTTCCTGTTTGATTATAATTATATTTCTCTTTATCGCATGTTTTTGCATAATGGGTACTTATGTTCCCAGGCTCCTTGCAAAGGCAAAGAAATTGCACCCCAGGAAAACAAAGATTGTTCAGATTATACAACCCTGTCATTAGCAGGACTCCACAGGCCAGAGGCCTGAAATAAACTAGACTTAAATTGAAAGCAGACATGCCGTAGGCAAGATACAAAGATTCAGTGGAAATGGAAACCATGATTGAGGACAGTGCTTCCCAACTGTGACTCTGAAGACTAGAAACACAAAGCTTCACAGCTTCTTGCTTAAACAGCCCCACACTTGCTTCATTATGGTGATGGCTGTTTCTTCTCCACTTCCCCCTTCTCCTCTTTCTCACTCCTGGGGTGAAATGTTTGTCATTAAATGGGCTCTATCACAATTTAAATTCAGAAAGACTGGCCATAAATTTGCTCAGGAATGCTCAAAAATCATGTACATGCTTTCTAAGGGAGTGACCCTTAGAAATTCCAAGACAATCATGGAATATCTGTGCTACCTAAAATAATCCATCCAAAATTGTTTATCAGGCTATGACCATAATATAAATGGCATCAGATGCATTTTACCAGTTGGATAGTTTTCACTGTTAAAGCTTTGCTTTCTAATTCTATCCTAGTCAGCTATTAACTCTCAGCATGAAGAGAAAATACTGCTGGTATGACTGACAAATGCCCTTATCAAGTGATTGTATTGGGCTGGTTGTGTTGCTGGCAAGAAAGCTGGCTGGCCATTAGTGGCTACAATAGTGTTATGACCCATGAAATTGCTTGGTGGTGGAGTGATGTCCATAAGGACTGACCAAAGCAAGGTTCTGTTTCCCACCACAGCTGGAGACCTTTGGAGCCTCCTTTTAGATGTTAGGACATAGCCCCCTTACATTGAGAGCTCCCTGGAGTGACAAATGGAATTTCAGTCATCCAAGGGCCCAGCCTTCCTTCTCTCATAACTGATATTGCTGCCAAATTCGTCTGGTGTGGAGACTCATAATGATCAAAGCCAGCTGTGCTGTTCAATTAGGCAGAAAGGGGACAGAGATGAGAACAGAAAGGCACAAAACCAGGGAACACAGATGAGAGTGAGAAAATTCAAATCAGTGATGGAAACCCTGTCTGGAAAAAAACTCTCTGAGTCTAAAAATGTCTACAGCAGAGAAGTCTCCAGTGCCCACAGCTAGGTGATGAACGAGCTCTTGAGAATGCCTGTGCATGGTGAACTTGGATTTGGATAGTGGCAAGACTGATACTAAGGACATTGAGGATTATTGGTAGTGGGTCTCTAGCAGCGTTAGCCTCTCAGGCACCTCTGGTCGTCTCAGTTCATCTGCATCATGTGAAGAGACAACAGGTTGCTGTCTCAACGATTAAGTGTCTCCAAGGGATGAGGTGCAATATCAGAAATGGCCAGAAGAGGTCAGCATTCAGGAAGCTATAGGAGGATCTGGCTATTTGGAGACGCCAGAGGCAATTCAAAAGTGATGGGAATCTCCGACCCAGAAAGGAAAGGTTTGGCTTTCTCAGGAACTTGAGCACACGATAGGTTTTTGGTGAGTATCGCACGATAACACTGCATGGCTCCAGTAGTTTCAAGGCCCAAGAGTGGAGCTATTTATTGTCTTTACAATTGCCTACCTCCTGCTACTCCTATTTCTTCTCAAAATGTATACTCTTTTCCCTCCTTATCTTTCTGCTATTAATGTTTAGCACTTTATATCTGTCTAATACATAACACACAGATAAAGACACACATGCATGTCTATATATGGCACAGTTGGATTTGTTTCTGACAGTGTTTATTCTGAAATTTTCAACTAATATTGTCATGTCATTAAATACTTTTGAAAACATAGCTGTTAATGACTTCTTCCTATTCCATTGACTGCATGTAAGTAATTCACGTAACTATTTCTTTAATGAGTTTTTATATTGTTTAGTGTGGGTTCTACTTGACCTCAGTGCCATTCTCCTTAGGGAGAGGGTAAGCTGACACACTTCCTGTGCTTTGAGGACAGGAAATCAAGGAAACAGCTTATTATAGTAGAACTTGCTCAGGATCCATGCTCAGCAGATCTAGATTTCCATCTGAGGTCTATCGTCTCTTAGACAATCATTTAACTTCTTTTAACTCAGATGGTAAAGAATCTGCCTGCAATGCAGGATGCCCAGGTTTGATCCCTGGGTCAGGAAGATTCTGTGGAGAAGGGAAAGGCTGCCCACTCCAGTATTCTTGCCTGGAGAATTCCATGGACAGAGGAGGCTGGTGGGCTACAGTTCATGAGGTTGCAAAGAATCAGACATGGCTGAGTGACTAACACTTTTATCACATATAAAAATAGGATTAACAATATGTGTCTTCTAAGGTTATTATTAAGTTATATGGTTAAATTATGAAGATGAATTAAACTTTGGGAGAGCAGTAGCACTTAGAAATGGTTAAAAATATGTATTTATTTTAGGAATTATAAAGGCTTTTCCTTTCCTAAGCAAAAATCATTAGGAGAGGAGGAAAAGTAAACACCAATAATACCAGTACCAGTCAGGGTTCCTGGTTACCAAAAAACAAACACCAATCCTGCCTAAATGGGATTGACTGAGCGGGTAATACAGATCACTGGATTTCAGGGAGGACTGAAGAAATAGACTAAGAAAGTGGACCAAAATTTGAAGCTATGTCAAAACCAAAATTTCAAGCTATGTCAAAACCAAAATTTCATCCCGCATATAGGAGCATTCTTTGTTCTGCTGTCACTGGACTGACCTCTAGAATGTCAATAACCTCAGATATGCAGATGACACCACCCTTATGGCAGAAAGTGAAGAAGAACTAAAGAGCCTTTTGATGAAAGTGAAAGAGGAGAGTGAAAAAGCTGGCTTAAGACTCAACATTCCAAAATCTAAGATCTGGTCCCATCACTTAATGGCAAATAGGAGAAAAAGTGGAAGCAGTGACAGATTTTATTTTCTTGGGCTCCAAAATCTTTGGGATTGGTGACTACAGACATAAGATTAAAAGATGCTTGCTTCTTGGAAGGAAAGCTATGACAAACCTGGACAACACATTAAAAAACAAAGACATCGATTTGCTGACAATATCTGCATAGACAAAGTTATGGTCGTTCCCGTAGTTATATGTGGATGTGAGAGTTGAACCATAAAGAAAGTTGAGTGCTAAAGAATCGATGCTTTCAAATTGTGGTGCTGGAGAGTCCCTTGGACTGCAAGGAGGCCAAACCAGTCAGTCCTAAAGGAAATCAACCCTGAGTATTCACTGAAAGGACTGATGCTGAAGCTGAAGCTCCAATACTTTGGCCACATGATGGGAAGAGCTGACTCATTGGAAAAGACCCTGATGCTGGGAAAGATAGAAGAGAAAAGGAGAAGGGGTGGCAGAGGATGAGATGGTTAGATGGTTAGATGCCCAACTCAATGGGCATGAGTTTGAGCAAACTCTGAGAGATAGTGGAGAACAGAGGAGCCCAGTGGGCTGCATTCCATGGGGTTGCAAAGAGTTAGACCCTGCTTAGCCGCTGAACAACAACAAATGCAATATCATGTTATTTGAAAAGGGGACAGTTTTGCTTGTTTTTTTTTTTTTTTTTCCAATCTTGTTCCCCTTTATTTAATTTTTCTTGCCTACTTACCATGGCTACAATCTCAGTATGATGTTGAATAGAAGTGGCAAGAGTGCACATCTTCATCTTATTCCTGATCCTTATGGGAAAGGAATTAAGTCTTTCATGGTTAGGTCAGTTTTTCCATGATTCCATTTATCAGCTTGATATAGTTTCCTTCCATTCCTAGTTTGTGGAGTTGTTTTTTTTTTTAATGAGATGGTATTGGATTTTGTGAAATACTCCTATTATGCAACTGTTGCGATGATCATGTGGCTTTTGTCCCTTATTGTACTGATACGGTGTATTACACTGATTGATTTTCAGATGTTAGGCTAGTTGGTCATGGTGTACAATTCTTCTCATATATTGCAGATTCTCTTTTCCAGTGTCTTCAGATCGGATCAGTCGCTCAGTTGTGTCCAACTCTTTGCGACCCCATGAATCGCACCACACCAGGCCTCCCTGTCCATCACCAACTCCTGGAGTTCACTCAGACTTACATCCATCGAGTCACTGATGCCATCCAGCCATCTCATCCTCTGTCGTCCCCTTCTCCTCCTGCCCCCAATCTCTCCCAGCATCAGTCTTTTCCAATGAGTCAACTCTTCGCATGAGGTGGCCAAAGTACTGGAGTTTCAGCTTTAGCATCATTCCTTCCAAAGAAATCCTAGGGCTGATCTCCTCCAGAATGGACTGGTTGAATCTCCTTGCAGTCCAAGTGACTCTCAAGAGTCTTCTCCAACACCATAGTTCAAAAGCATCAATTCTTCGGTGCTCAGCCTTCTTCACAGTCCAACTCTCACATCCATACATGACCTGAGATCTTAATTTCCTCTGAAGTTTTTTGTGTTCCTTTCTCAAGGTTCAAAAATTCAGTTGGGACTTGTGCTGCCTAAGGTTATGTCTGCTACCCATGCCCAACTTCCAGAGGGCTGGGAAGGACAGTTTTTTCCTTTTTTTTTAATGAGAGATGGAATCCTACCTCTACTTTGAGATCCCCCTCAAACAGAAAAAAAGCTTGCATATTAGATATCTCCAAAATGACAAATATTCATTTTAACATTCCATAAAACAACCACATTTTGGAAGTCATTATTTTGTGTTGTGTATTCACATTTATAAGTGTATACAGAATTACACTATGAAAGGGGAAAGGTTTTTGATTTCATAAGCTGAACTGAATCACACCCTGTCTTGCATTTTCACTTTGATGTGCAGCCTCTTCTGTGCCTCTGGGCTAATGATGTAGGCACGAAGAGAGGTTCACAGCCTAAATTATGGGATGCCAATGCTAACACTGAGGGTGACTTTTGGTGGCATGAATATATTTCTAGTGCTAAAGAGCTTCTCTTTCTACTTTTCTTTTCAAAGCCATTGCCTGCTGCTCGGTGAAGATAGTTACAATCCATCTCAGGAGAGTCAGAGAGTCACCCTTTTATCCCCACTGAGTTTCCATGCTTCTGTATTAATTCTTCCTCTTTACAGTATCTTTCCACTCTCAATCCACATACCCACGTGGAGTGGGGAAGGGAGTGTGGAGACCCTCACTAGCTCTAATGAGGGATTTGGAAGGCGAGTCAGACGGAGGTACAAACCTAAGCTCTTCCAGCACAAGGAGAAATCAGCAATCGAGGTATCAGTGCATGCCTGTGAACGGACTGCCTTAAGCATCGTGATTTAACACAGTGAAGCCTTCCCGGAGCAATAGCAAGAAAGATGGACGTCTTATATTGGGCTGAGCAGAATTTGCTTTTGAGTTTTAGGTCCCAAAACCCTGGCCCTGGAGCTAAGGAGCTCTCGTCTGTTACCTTTCAGTTTATACTCTACCGAGGGCAAGGCGCCACTGATAATTGGACACATTCATCTTTTGGTGACAGGATGATGCTATTTAACATCCAGCCTGACTCCTGGTGTGCTGTTCAGAGTGAATGAGCTCATTCTCTGATTACAGAGGAATGTAGGATAATCGTGTCTCGTATTTTAAATCAAGCCTTGCATTTGTTTTTCTTGGAAATTTAAAATGATTGGATATGTGTTTAACAGAGGAAATGCGTCTGATTCTTGCTGGGAAAGCATTGAATGAGGATTCCATTATTAAGATGGAACAGAGGGATCTTGAACTGGTCCAGGAAGCTGCTAGTGAGAGCTGGGAGATGTTGATCAAAACTCCCTCAGAGGACAAATGCCAGCATTTATGGGTACCATCACATTTTGACGTGAAGAATAGGGAAGCAGGAGACAGTGACAAAAATCTCCTAAGGTCATTTACAGTGTTTTTTTTTTTTTGTCTTTTACAAAGAGAGCCATTTATGTTCAGGCCAATAGGAGGAGCCTGTTTATGGAATGGAATTTGAAAAAAGAGAAAAGCGGTTTGTGAACTCTGTGAAACCGCATTAGCTTATCAGGCATAACTCTTCAGTGATACTCTTTTCAGTTCAAATATTCCTGGGAAAGGAAACATGTGAAATCTTAGTTAGCTTTTCTCCACTTCACTTGAGACAGTTTCCTTTTTCCCTCATTTATTTAAGAGCCATTGTTTGACATCAACTGCATAGGATTTCTTGGTGTGTGTGTGTGGGTACACAAAAAAAATGTAGAAGTTTTCCTCTTTAGGGTATAAAGGCTAGTTACAAAATAACACATATGATAAATAACTTTCATATAACCACATGGTGACATATACCTTGAACAAAGTAAAGATAAATTTTAGAAAGGAGAAAATTTCCTTTGTTCTTATATGCATTTATTAATTTTAAAACTTCATTCAGTTGATATGTATTAAGCTGTACTATGTGCCAGGCTGTGGAAACTGGTGAGACAATGCTAGAACACTCTTAACACCTGTATGTGCTTTGCAGTCATCTCCCCTCACCCATGGGAGAAGAAAAAGAATGGTGAAACTGATTCAGTAAGAGCTCAGGAAGCTTGAATATCAGGTATGGTGCAGAGGGACTGCTGCTCTGATTCTGTAAGAAAAAAATACAAATACAAGTTACCATATGCTACAGCCAAGGTTACTGGAGCGAAAGTGTTCTCTAGGTTACATATGTAAGCATTCCTGAGGTGGCTGAAAATATTTTCAGACAGAAAACCGTGAAAAGGGAAAGAATACATGTTTGTCAGCAGGTGGACCTGGGTATTTCTCCCTGAGGGAGCTGGGGGTAGTGCAATCTGGGGCACAAGCATGGGATACACTCTGTGGTTGATCATTTCCATACTTCAGAGCATTCGGTCTCTAGAGAAGAAAGACAGCGCCTCCTCAGGGTTGAAATGTCACTTTCAATCAGTGTCAGGAGTGCTCTTTGGAGATGTTCAATTTGTAAGTCTGTCAAGGGATTGGATATTTATCTGAGCCCGCTGGTGTTGCCAAATAGTGGTGACACCAGGTTGCATGTCAGCAACTTGAGTTTTATGTTGGGTTCTGCCTTTAATTAGCTGGTCATCTGGACTCCCTGGTCTTCCTTCATCACTAACTAGTTACAGATCCTTGGATAAATTCTGAAGCTTCTTTGGTTTACTTTTTGTGAAACATATAATAAAAATGTATCACAGAGATGTTGTGAGGATTGAATGAGTAGTATATTTAGGACAGTGTGTGGAATATACACAAAAGATCTCAAGTGAGTCTACACAGTACCCCCTTAAGGTATGATTTTGGGGTAAGAAAAATATATGTGAACATTTCTTATTATGAGACTTCTTACTAGTGAAGAATCCAAAATCTAATGATCTTCAGCCTCTGCGATATCACCCCCAAGGATGAAGCAGGTGCCATTGTGAAGTAAGATTTAATTGGATTATCTTCCTAAGAAGGATGTAGCAGTCAGTATTCACAGCACCAGAGTCTAGGCTGAGCAGTAAGAGATTGGGACATCTGTGGAAAGAATATTTGAATATAGAAAAGGTGCATTTCATCATATATGGTTTCGATTGATCTGTATTTTGTGTGTGCATTGTGGTGTCTTTGGAGATTTCTGTATCTTGTAACTGAATGAAAGTGTGAGATATCTGGAGGGATGAAAAAGTGCTAGGAATATAATAAAATCATTATTTCTTACAAAAGCTAGAGAACAAGAGCAAATGTCAAGTCATAATTATTACCCCTGAAACTAACATGATATTTTAACATGAACTATATTTCAATATAGTTAAATAAGTAAATAAAAGAAATTCAGGTTTGGTAATACCACTTGGGTTTCTCAGGTGGTGCTGATGGTAAAGAACCTGCCTGCCAAGACAGGTAGATATCAGAGACACAGGTTCGATCCGTGGGTGGGGAAGATCTCCTGGAGAAGGTCATGGCAACCTATTCCAGTATTCTTGCCTGGAGAATCCCATGGACAGATGAGCCTGGAGGGCTATAGTCCATGGGTATGCATAGACTCAGACACAATTGAAGTGACTTAGCATGCACAATACCACTTGATTGCTTTAAACCTTTCAGTAACTCCCCAAGGATTTGAAATTAAAATATTCTTGCTGCTTGGAAGAAAAACTATGAAAAACCTAAACAGCATATTAAAAAGTACAGACATTACTTTGCCAACAAAGGTCTGTATAGGCAAAGCTAAGGTTTTTCCAGTAGTCATGTATGGACCATAAAGAAGGCTGAGCACTGAAGAATTGATGCTTCCCCCCCCCCCACCCCGTTAGGATGACTTTTATTAAATAGAAATCACAAATGTTGTCAAGGTTGTGAAGAAAAGGAAATATTTTTACACTCTTGGTAGGAATACAAACTACAATGGAAAATGCTATTAAGTTCCCTCAAAAAAATGAAAAATAGAAATACCATGTGACAAAAGAAAATTCCACTTTTGGATATATACCCAAAGTAAACAAAACCATATCTCAAAAAGATATATGTACTCCCAAGTTCACTGAAGCATTAGTTGCAATAGCCAAGATATGGACACATTTAAATGGCTGTCAAGGGATGAATTAATCAAGAAAATGTGTGTGTGTGTGTGTATCTTGTGGTTTGTGACATGTATGAACCTGGAGGACATTATGTGAAATAAACCAGGCACAGAAAGACAAATACTTCATGTTATCACTTACATGCAGAATTTTTAAAAAGCACAAAGTCATAGGAACAGAAAGTAGAGAAGTGGTTGCGTGGGCTGGGGTGTGACCAGAATAAGGAGAGACTGGTAAAATGGCACAAAGTTTCAGGTATAAAATGAATAAAAGATGAATAAGATCTGAGAATCTAATGTATACCTTGGTGAATATAGTTTATAACACTATGATTGTATAATTTAAATAGAATTGATGCTTTTGAACTGTGATCTTGGAGAAGATTTTTGAGTCCCTTGGACTGCAAGGAGATCAAACCGTCAATCCTAAAAGAAATCAATCCTGAATATTCTTTGGAAGGACTGATGCTAAAGCTGAAGCTCCAATACTTTGGCCACTTGATACAAAGAGCTGATTCATTAGAAAATACCCTAATTCTGGGAAAGATTGAAAGCAAGAGGAGAAGGGGACTACAGAAGATGAGATTGTTGAATGGTATCACTGACTCAATGGACATGAGTTTGAGCAGGATTTGGAAGATGGTGATGGACAGGGAGGCCTGGTGTGCTGCAGTCCCTGGGGTCTCAAAGAGTCAGACATGACTGAGTGACTGAATAACAACAACTCTCCAAGGATTAAGTCATTCATGTACCAATATTCTCATCTATCGTCTACCCATTGCCTAACTGTATCCTCTTCATATCTCTTCTTTCTCTGCTCTATAATTTATTGTCTGTCATTTTAAAGTTTTTCATAGTTCACCATTGCATTTTCTCACTGTTTTGTTTTCATTCATATCACCCCTTCTCTCCAGCATGTATTTCCCACCTCTCCTTCTCTCTACACCCACCCCTTTGCTTCGTTAAAAACTATAGAACTTGATCTCAGCTCCAGTAGATACTCAGGAAGCCCTTCCAGTACCCCAGTATCCTGAGTTAGCAGTCACCTCCTACTGAACATAGAATACATGTGCATATCTCCATCAGCATACCTATCTCAAAATCTTATTTTTGTCTGTTATGGTCTGTATTCTCCATAGACCATAGGTTCCTCTGAGAAGAAGCTGTTTATTATCTTTGATACCCTGAGCCCAGCAGAGTGCTTAGAATATCAGTTTAGTTTGTGCTTTATTAGTGTCTCACAAAAAAAGATTTCTTAGGAGAAATCACCTCTCTTTGTCTCATTCTGGTAGACCTTTTTGATCTTGTGTGTTTTCACAGAAGCTCAGTCATGTCTGACTCTTTATTGGACTGTAGCCTGCCAGGTTCCTCTGTCCTTGGGATTCTCCAGGCAAGACTACTGGAGTGGGGTGCCATTTCCTCTTCCAGGGGATCTTCCTGACCCAGGGATAGAACTTGATATTTATCAAGTTCTACCAGACACATTTATTTTGTACTGCTTGTAAGGATTAAAGGTTTTGAAGATATAGATAAGAAATGAGAGAGTTGGTAAAAAAATAAAAGAAGTGAAAAGGTATACTCTTTTGTGTAGATACATAAGAATCCAAGACATTTGTTTTACTCTGAAATGTCTGTCATGACATCATGCCATTTCCATTTGTTAAATACTATAGGTGGTACTTCTAATGTCACTGTCCATGCAATTCATGATGTAGGAAAAAATTTCAAGTTCCATTCTTTGAATGGAACAGTTTTATTTACCCTGTACTTGAAAAACATTCAGGGAAGGAATAACCTGGATTCTCTCACTTTTCATCCCAACCTTAATAATTTATGACTTATTTCAAAGTCAGGGCAGGGACTTCCCTGGTGGTCCAATGGTTAGACTCTGAGCTTCCACAGCAGGGGGCATGGGTTCAATACCTGGTTGGGGAACTAGGATTCTACATGGTATGCAGTGTGACCAAAAACTAAAATGAAGAGCCATAAATTAAAAAAAATACAAACTTGAAGCCAGGCTTCCTCGCTTAGAATCCTAGGATGCTAATGTATCCGTTTGGTTCATTTCAGTTGCTCAGTCATGTCCGACTCTTTGCAACCCCATGGACTGCAGCACGCCAGGCTTCCCTGTACATCACCAACTCCCAGAGCTTGCTCAAACTCATGTCCATTGAGTCAGTGATGCCATCCTATCGTGTCATCCTCTGTAATCTCCTCCTCCGCCTTCAATCTTTCCCAGCATAAAGGTCTTTTCCAATGAGTCAGTTCTTCTAATTAGGTGGCCAAAGTATTGGAGTTTCAGCTTTAGCATCAGTCCTTCCAATGAATATTCAGAACTGATTTCCTTTAGAATTGACTGGCTTGATCTCCTTGCAGTCCAGGGACTCTGAAGAGTCTTCCCCAACACCACAGTTCAAAAGCATCAATTCTTTGATGCTCAGCTTTCTTTATGGTTCAACTTTCACATCCATACATGACTACTGGAAAAACCGTATCTTTGACTAGACAGACCTTTGTTGGCAAAATAATGTCTCTGCTTTTTAATATGCTCTCTAGGTTGGTCGTAGTTTTTCTTCCAAGGAGCAAGTGTCTTTTAATTTCATGGCTGCAGTCACCATCTGCAATGATTTTGGAGCCCCCCAAAATGAAGTCTCTCACTGTTTCCATTGTTTCTTCATCTGTTTGCCATGAAGTGATGGGACTGGATGCCATGGTCTTAGTTTTTTGAATGTTGAATTTTAAGCCAATTTTTTCACTCTCCTCTTTCACTTTCATCAAGAAGTTCTTTAGTTCTTCTTTGGTTTGTGCCATAAAGGTGGTGTCATCTGCGTATCTGAGGTTATTGATATTTCTCCTGGCAATCTTGATTCCAGCTTGTGCTTTGTCCAGCCTGGCATTTCGCATGAGGTACTCTGTATATAAGTTAAATAAGCAGGGTGACAATATATAGCTTTGACATATTCCTTTCCCAATTTGGAACCGATCCGTTGTTCTATGTCCAGTTCTAACTTTTGCTTCTTGACCTGCGTACAGATTTCTTAGGAGGCAGGTCAGGTGGTCTGGTATTCCCATCTCTTTAAGAATTTTCCACAGTTTGTTGTGATCCAAACAGTCAAAGGCTTTGGCGTAGTCAATAAAGTGAAGTAGATGTTTTTCTGGAACTCTTCACTTTTTCAATGATCCAGAGGATGTTGGCAATTTGATCTCTGATTCCTCTGTCTTTTCTAAATCCGGCTTGAACATCTGGAAGTTCATGGTTCACGTACTGCTGAAGCCTGGCTTGGAGAATTTTGAGCATTACTTTGCTAGCGTGTGAGATGAGTGCAGTTCTGCAGTAGTTTGAACATTATTTGTATTCCCTTGCACAAATTATGAAATCTCCTTGTCTTGGATTTCTCATCTGTAAAATGGGCATAATACAACGTCTTTCACAATCCCTCATTCAGAAAAGAAGAGCCAACTTCCAATGAAAATCAGATTCTATTGTCAGCCAAGACATGTTGGTCAAAGACAAAAAAAAAGTCAGAGCATATTTAGGACTATCTGCTTAGATAGTAGGAAGCTGTAAATTGCAATATTGTTAGAGCTCTTTAATTCATAGCCACATTCTTGAGTAATATGGTAACTGGTATTATAAAATTTATTCTAAGTCCCAAAGAGAAAATCAACTACTTCATCTATGCTTTTGGATAACCTTAGCCTGACCTACTTTCTGAGTATATCCCAGCATTTACGTATGAGTGTATTTTTTTTTTATTAAAGCTATCATAAAATTCAGGCATAATGCCCCAGAGATAACACTAATGGAATAACTTTGAATTATTAAGAAACTTCAGAAAACCTGGGGGACTGCTTTACATCCATGATTTTTGCTAATGCATTGAAACAAAGGGCCTGTCTCTTGTGATTCATTAGAATCATCATGAATCTCCTCTGATTGCTATTTCTTTCATGCACCACTGGGGTGCATTGCTGCCAAATGAAAGAGGACATAAGATGAAAGAAAGAGGTTTCTATCCCTAAAAAATCACCTGGGACCGTCATCAAAAAATTGAGGTACTAACCTTAATAAAATACAGGGCAACCAAGATGAATAAGCCTGGATATTACCTAAAAGTATCTGCCCTTAAGGCAGCAGTCTCTATGACAGTTCTCTTTAGTGGTAATAATTCAGTTCCCACCTGGATATATCAGCCAGGGAGAACATTCTTGCTCCTAAGATGCATATTTTTTATACATATTTTAAACCCTTGCTTATTGTGTATTTTATATATCTTCTTTTTATTTGTTTTATATTAGTAACTTTAAACTTCCAGGTCTAGCTGGCTTACACCTTTCCCTTTATCTCTTCCATTTAACAGGTTTGAAATTGTAACACCAAGATGAGTTCGGGATCAGACAGATGTGCATCTGAATCTTGTGTTCTAACTGAAGAACATGAACTGTGCAACCTAATATCTTTAAGCTTCAATTTCTCATCTGTAAAATCGGGGAGAGTGACAATTATGGAGTTGTTATAAGAATTAACCTTGATTACTACTTCCATGTTATTAAAGACATACACTTCTTTATTTAGAATTGGGTACCCAGAAGTATCTGACCCCTCTATCTGACCTCAAGTTGCTCAGAGTTTACTGAGGAGAAGCGATGATAAGCGTTGATTGGTATAATGCTGTGTGTTACTAGAGCTGTGCACGGTGCAAGCCTTTATGTCCATGTGCCAGTTCATCAGCCTATCCATAATTGTTTAAACGCAACTCTGAAAATTTTAAAAGTTCTATCTATATTTATATATCATAAATCTTTGAAATTAAAGATAATCAGAAAGAGGGAAAAGAGAATCAAGCTCTTCTCAAAGCATTATTTTGTATTTATTTTCAGACTTTTCTTCTGTGTGTTATATAGATATATTATACCTATTCCTAGATATTATATATTTGTAAATAAATGGGTTCACATTAAATACTGCATTTTGTGAACTTGCTTTCCCCCTCAACAAGGGACTTGCTTTCCAGTACCACAGTTTTTTTTATTTAAACATAATTTATTTATTTATTTATTTTTGGCTATGCTGGGTCTTCTCTGCTGTGCGGGCTTTTCTCTAGCTGTGGCAAACAGGGGCTGCTCTCTAGCTGTGGTGTGCAGGCTTCTCACTGCTGTGGCTTCTCTTGCTGTGGAGTATGGGATCTAGGGAGTGCAGGCTTCAGTAATTGCAGCTCCTGGGCTCTAGAGCACAGGCACAATAGTTGTGACGTATGGGTCTGGTTGCTCTGTAGCATGTGGGGTCTTCCTGGGTCAGGGATCTGACCCGTGTTTCCGGTATTGGGAGGTGGATTCTTTACCACTGAGCCCCAAGTTCCCAGAGCCACAATTTTTAAATGCCCTTTTGTTTGGCATTTAAATGCTATCTTGTGGATAACTCTCATCCTCTACTTCACTGTTTCCTTTTTCAAGGTTTCCCAGGGGGAATTCAGTGATCTCTCTACAAAGGTAATTGCTGCCAGGGCTTGGTTATAGCAGATTGTTGTGGCATTGTACTAGTGAAGTTTGATTCCCAGATTTCTAAATGTTACTTTTAATCTCTGCTCTGTGGTTGGACCTTTGGCAAAAAAGGATTAAATACTGGACCAGGTTGCTCTTCATCGTCCCCTCTTACCCTCTTCAACACTGTAGCACTTAGAACACAGTGAAGAATAATTTCAGCTCTACAGTTTTATAAAATCTAATTGACTTCTCTGGCTTGTATTCCAAACTAATTCAGAAACAAGGCTGAATTTTCTTTTTCATAGTCTACACAAAAATGTTTTTTACACAGAATACTAAGTAATAGATTCTTGAAAAGAAAATTATTTTCATGTCTTCTGGGTGCATTATTTAGTCACAAGTATCATTTATATACATATATTTTAGACACTTCAGCTTCCCACTTCATGTGTCTACTTTCAAGAAATTCTCTCTGATTCCCATTCAGGGTGAGCTGGAAAAAGGAGTGTCTAGATCTGTGCAGCTTGGTGTCTAGGTCTTTGTTTTTCCTTCCACCTATAGCTGAGGAAAAATAAGGACTAGTTTTTACATGTTATCTGCACAGTTGGTTAGCAGGGTTGGTTCTGAAAATAGTCAAAGAAGTTCTTTAAATGGGTAGTGTTTTGGGTTGTGCCTTTGGTTATTTACTTCAAGTTGGAAGAGAGCTTGAGGTACAAATCTACAGTGATTCAAGGGAAGAAACTAATAGGTTGGTCAAATGGTCATGGAAAGAATAGGTTGTAAAACTGGCAAGAGTGTTTGGCTGTGGGGTTTATAGTATGGGTACAGAGTATGATGAGAACCGTATCTCATAGAAGTGCTTCCCAGAAATCTTCAACTGATGACAAGGTCCCAGAGGTGGATTGTCCAGTTCCTCCTTCAAGTCAATATACACATGCCCCTGATTAAGGTGAGTGTTGGCTGCTTCTTTTCCTCAGAATTACCATGGGAGTGTGAGTGCTAAGTCCCTTCAGTCATGTCCAACTCTTTGTGACTCTATGCTCCTCTGTCCATGGGATTCTCCAGGCAAGAATACTGGAGTGGGTTGCCATGCTCTCCTCCAGGAGATCTTCCCAATCCAGGGAATGAACCTGGGTCTCCTGCATTGCAGGCAGATTTTTTACCTTCTGAACCACCAGGAAAACCCCAGAATTATCATAGTTGATGGCAAACGACTCATTCAAGAATAGTTTCCCTCTTCAGGGGCAACCCACTTCCAATTACTATTAATAATTATTAATAATAGAAAATGTATTGGTAAAGCCTTACCCTTTACCTCAATTTGAGAAAACTTTCAAGGTCTCCAAATACAGAAATTCCTGTATAGTTGGCTGAGACCTCCATTTAAACTGTTCTGTTTCTTTCTTTAGAATCTTCAAAGCAAAGAACCTACAGATAAAATGACTCAAATAGTTCCTAACTTCATTTGATATTTTAATTGATTATATGAATATGTGCATCTCTGAGTTTGGGTAAGGCTGACTTCATGGTTCAGAAGAGATGTGCCTACCTATAAATGGTTAGGTTTTTGTTTATGAAGTGAAACAGTTTCTAAGCATCGACTTTGCAGAACTGACAGAATTAGGGAAGTTTTAAAAAAGACTTAAAGGAGGTTGTTTGTAAATGCAGTTAAGATTTGTCAATTCCAACCCAGCTGAGAAATAGAGCTCGTAACAGATCCATCTGACTATTTGGAAAGTTGAGGTACTTTCTCTAGAGCTGTCATCAGCTATGACCATTCCTAGAACTTTCGAGAAGCACGTGTATTATTAATGTTAGGACAGACTTTCAGAGCTTCTTAGATGGTTGTCATGTGTTTGTTGAGAAGGAGTAATATAGTTAATGAAAGAGTCATTTTATGAAAAAGAAGGGGAAGAAGGTAAGCCAAGATCATTTAAGTTGCTTCATCAGGAAGTCTCTTCTTTGACTCTGTAGCACATGTGTCTTAGGCACTGGCTGAGTGACATTTTAAATTTTACATTCACTTATCCTATTTTATTTATTGCATAATAGATTCTCTCACATTGTGTACAGAAATCAGAGGAGAATACCATTTCAGAAGCTCATAATTTTCTTAGGTGTAGTTTTCTTCTACCAGTATCACTTAAGAATCATGATAAATGCTCAAATAAACAGCTATCCTCATTCAATAAGTTTGTTACAATATTTTTTTGGTAGTTACATTATATATGATTGTGCACTAGGGATTGCATTTGGCATGATGTAACAGAAACCTAACTATCATTGTTGTTGTTTTGAGTCGCTCGGTTGTGTCTGACTCGTTGAGACCCCATGGACTACAGCACTTCAGGCTTCCCTGTCCTTCACTACCTCCTGGAGTTTTTCAAACTCATGTCCATTGAGTTGGTCATGCTATCTAACCATCTCATTCTCTGCTGCCCACTTCTAGTTTTACCTTCACTCTTTCCCATCATCAGGGTCTTTTCCAGTTAATTGGATCTTTGAATCAGGTGGCCAGAATATTGGAGCTTCAGCATCAGTCCTTCCAATGAATATTCAGGGTTGATTTCCTTTGGGATTGACTGGTTTGATCTCCTTGCTGTCCGAGGGACTCTCAAGAAGCTTCTCCAGTAATGCAGTTCAAAACCATCAAATTTTCAGCACTCAGCCTTCTTTATGGTCCAACTCTCACATCTGTACCTGACTACTAGAAAAGCTGTAGCTTTGACTATATGGATCTTTGTCAGCAAAGTGATGTCTCTGCTTTTTAATATGCTTTCTAGATTTGTCATAACTTTCCCTCCAAGGAACAAGCATCCTTTAATTTCCTGGCTGAGGTCACTGTCTGCAGTGATTTTGGAACCCAAGAAAGTAAAATCTGTCACTGATTCTACTTTTCCCCCTTCTGTTTGCCATGAAGTCATGGGACCAGAAGCTAGTGGCTTAGCCAAAAAGGGATGAATTTTTTGTATAATATAAGAAGTATTGAGGCTAATGGTTATTGAGGTCTGAGGTAGCAGTCCCTTGAGATCACTCATGCATGTCTCAGTCATCCTATATTTTTATGCCCCATCATCTTAGGTGTGTGGCCCTTGTACTTTTGGTTCCACGACGTGTGTGTGAGTGCACATGTTCAGTCATATCCGACTCTTTGCGACCCCATGGACTGTAGCCAGCCAGGCTCCTTTGTCAATGGAATTTTCTAGGCAAGAACACTGGAATGGGTTGCCATTTTCTACTCTGAGGGGAATCTTCCCAACCCAGGGGTCAAACTTTCCGTCTCTTGCATATCCTGCGTTGGCAGTCAGATTCTTTACTACTAGTGCAGCTGGGATAGCTGCTTCAGGTCCAGACTACATTACAAGCGTAAAAAGGAAGGAACAAAAAATTGCTTATCTCAGTAATACAAAGCATTTCTAGAAGCCTCTGGCAGAGTATGGCTTATATATTATTGTCCAGGAACGTGTCTCCATCATTGCTGCAAGGCAGGCTGAAAAATATTGATTTAAGTTGGCAAATTGCCTCTACAACATTCGTCAGAATGAAGGGGAGAATGGATTCTAGATAGCTAAACAGTGGTTCTAACAAAATGGACTTGTACTGTATTTTACCTTTCTTCCTTAAACTCTGCCTGCCATGGCTAGATTTTATTGACTTACAGCATTGTCTCCTCCAACACTGAAAAGTTAATGATATATTTCTCTAGAGTAATTCTTTGCATATAAATGAAATTTGAATATGCATAAAAATCTTATGAGGTTTTCATGAGAGCCATTTTCAGTGAAGAGGTCGCCAAATTATCCTCTTAATAATACTGCCAAATATATAATAATGTTTCACTGCTAAGAAAATTATTGTATTAAGCATGATTCTTGATTAACTAACTTTGAAAACTCACCTTTTGATGAGTGCCATGTAAATGAAATTTTTCCTTGGACCCGTGAAATCATCTTTACCCTATATGATTGTATGCCTATTTAAAAAAAATGGATAAAGTGGGTTTTTCTTGCACCTGATAATCCTCAGATTGGTAAGGGCAATTTTAATTTTCCTGTGGCTCAGTCACAAAAGTGATATCTCTAGCTTTGTTGGCAATAGAATGACTTGCTTCCTTAAGGGAAGACTTAATTCCTTCCTAAATTTCACTGGTGCGCTCTTCCAAAGGAGGAAGTCTTCAAAGGACAAACTTTCCAGATTGCTAAATTTCATTAAAAAAAAAAAAAGAGTCCTTTGGGAAGGAGACACTTGAAAAGAAGTTCAATATTTGCTTACTGCCATCATCAACTCTGCCTGTCACAGGTGGAATTGTAAAAAAAAATCAAACAGAAGCTCAAAGCCTTTCAGATCCAAAGATGAGAGCCTGGTTGATTTGTTATTTGCCAAAGGAAAAAAAATATAGGGCCAAAATGTTGTTGCAACTGAAATAATAGAGCTTTTAAATTGGTTTGTCATTATTAATTCAGTGGTAAAGTTTTGGATGAGTCCTGAGGGACATTTTAGCCGTAGAATGTTGATGTTTTTTCTTAAAGAAAGGCATTAGAACTGTTGTTAAGTAAAGTGGTATTTAAAAGTACAGAGGAATAGTAGACACAAGAAATGCAGCGGGAGATAAAGGCAGAAGAAAAAAGACATCCTAGGTAAATTTTTATTTGATTTGTGTTTAATAAGCTATCTAAATTCACTCAGCTTCCTTTTTTCCCCTCACAGTTATTTCTTGATAGTGAATAGCTATATATTTAACTGAGGAGAAAGACTGATATTAAGTTTAGCATGTTGTTCTCAGTATGGAAAAAAAAATTAAGGGATAACCTAGAAAGTCACATTTCCTAGGGAATGAAGAATTAACACGGATTATTAAATAAAATTAACCATTTATTTATTATCTTCTCTCAACAGTTATTTAATTAGTTTCTGGTCCAATAGAGCTTTAATTAAGGGCATTAAAGTAACTTGTCAATTAAGAGTTTTTGGAGGTCTTGCTGGAGGTAGAGTGTTTATTGTCAAAAAAATGTAAGTAATTGAAATAGCTCTTGAGATAATAAACACAGACACACAGACAGTAACAGGGGCTGAACACGTCCCCAGCCTCTTCATGTAAGCACCTGTGACTCTTCGGAGCAGGGTAGACTGCTGTGTGCTCAGTCTACCAGGCTGGGAGTTCTGGGCAGCAAGGCCCCTAGCAGCAGCCTTCCTTAATGATGATGGGAATGGGAGGATAAAAACCTTGGCTTCCTTGGGTGGGATAAATATGAGGTGATTTCATAGCTTCTCCCAGAGGTCCCTAACGGAATTGACACCCAGCCACCGAGAGCACTAACTGGTTCATTGGCACATCCTTTATTGTCCGCCTTTCCTTCCTATTTCGCTTTGCCTTGCCTATACTGGGGCTTCCTAAGGTCACCTCACAAATAAACTACTTACCTTCAAGTTCTTGTCACAGAGTCTGCTTGTGGGACAATCTCTCTTAAGATACATCATCCCAAATGAAATTACTTGACTTTTATAGGAAAAATAGTGAGTTTTAAAACTTTTTTCTAATTGTCATGCTTATATTTGTTTTTACAAGAATTACTTAGTTATAGTAATCATTTGCTTTTATTTTAGAGTGCCAAAGTGCAATATTTGTTTTTATATTGCTTTTCTACTCAGTGGGGAAAAAAGAGAGCTTCATAGCTTCAAATGTCTATGAAGAAGCAAAACAAAATGAGAAATCTCTACTATTTTTGTTTTTTTCTATTTGCCATTCTAAGAATTTTACTAGAAATAGCTACAAAAATGCTATTGTGAAATAAATTGATGTGATTATGTTCACTTAAGAGATATAAATATTCCCACTTAATGGTTTATCACTCAATTTTCTGCCATGCAAATCAGGTGATCAGAAGAAGAATTTTTCCTTACAAAGTCAAACATTTTATAAAGTTTGGGTTCAGTGCTTCTCTTATGCTTTTATTTCCTAAATTAATACTGCTATATTCAAGAAAGTGTGGAGAAAAGGGAAACCCCTGCACTGTTAATGGGAATGTAATTTGGTGTACCCACTATGGAAAGAAGGTTGGAGAGTCCTGAAAAACTAAAACTAGAGCTGCTATATGATCCAGCAATCCCACTCCTGGGCATATATCTGGAGAATGCTAATCCAAAAAGATCCATGCACCTCTATGTTCATAACAGCATTATTTATACTAGCCAAGATGTGGAAGCAACATAATGTCCACTGACAGATGGATGGATAAAGAATATGTGGTATAAATACACAGTGGAATACTATTCAGCCATGAAAAGAATGAAACAGTGCCATTTGCAGCAAAATGGGGGGACCTAGAGATTATCATACCAAGTGGAGTCAGACAAATACCATATGATATCACTTATCTGTGGGGTCTAAAATATGACACAGTTCAGTTCAGTCAATTCAGTCACTCAGTCGTGTCCGACTCTTTGCAACCCCATGGACTGCAGCACGCCAGGCCTCCTTGTCCATCACCAGTTCCTGGAGTTCACTCAAATTCATGTCCACTGAGTCGGTGATGCCATCCAACCATCTCATCCTCTGTCATCCCCTTCTCCTTCTGCTTTCACTCTTTCCCAGCAATCACTTTATGAAACAGAAACAGATTTACAGGCATAGAAAATAAAAGTATGGTTACCAAAGGGGAAAGGAGGTGGAGGGGGAATAAATTAGAAGTTTGGGATTAGCAGATACAAACTACTGTATATATAATAGATAAACAAAGCTCCACTGTATAGCACAGGGAACAATATTTGGTATCCTATAATAAACCATAATGGGAAAAAAATTAAAAATATGTTTATATATATATATATATACACACATACACACACATGCGTGTGCGTGCACGTATAAATGAATCACTTTGCTGTACACCAAAAATGAACACGACATTGTAAATCAACTATACTTCAATTAAAAAAAGAAATACTCCCATATTTTTTGGTTTCTATCACATTATAATCTTTTTCATCCTTCTGTCTACCCAGTGAGAGGGTAATAGTTAGGAAGGCCAGGGGTCTCTAAACAGAGGAAATAGGCTGGAAGTGTCAGACATTTTTTATCTCTCTCTTAAGTGGCAGGAGTAAACAAACAAGTGTTAGATTTTTTTCCCCCTTCTCTATACAAATTAAGAAAGAGGTTTCTTTTAAAATTCTGTGTTGCCATGACACCTGGCTCCACCTGAACTTAACTTTTCTCAAACCTTGAGCTAACCAATGCATTTTTCTGATGGAAATGTTTGTCTTAAGCTATGTTAATGAACTATGTATTTGCCCTAGACTCTGTCTTTCTTCAAGTTCTGCTTAAGACTCAGAACTGGTAAGGGCTCAACAAACTTATGTGTTTTACTCATACCTTGTTCTCCTAATCTATGTTAATGAAACTATATATTTACTTGAAAACTTGCCTTTCTTCAAGATTCATGTCAATCATTTTATGGCCCAGGATGACTCACCTGGTGCCAATGTTATCTCAAAATGCATGTTGTGGTTGAGGGGCCTGATGCCATTCTGAGTTTTGAGACATCTCCTTTCTCTAATTAACAGCTTGCTGATAGGTATATCAGAGGATGAGATGGTTGGATGGCCTCACTGACTCAATGGACATGAGTTTGAGTAAACTCTGGGAGTTGGTGATGGACAGGGAGGCCTGGCATGCTGCAGTCTATGGGGTTGCAAAGAGTTGGACACGACTGAGTGACTGAACTGACTGATAGGTATATAACATACTGCTAAAGGCTGGCAGAGGGGCACTCTTTCTGCCCCCTTCTGATGTCTATGTCATAAGCTTTCATGATCTCTTTTATACTATATTAAAACTTTATTACACAAAAGCTCTGAGTGATCAAGCCTTGTCACTGGCCCTGGATTGAATTCTTCTCCTCCAGAGGCCAAGAATCCCAGCCTCTTTTGTGGTTCAGCAACATTTCACCAGTGACCGCAAAGAAGAGTCTTTCTCTAATAGACACTTTATAAATATGCTCTGAATAGCTTATTGTGGGGGTAGCTTCTTGATCTTCTGTTGTAGCAAGATTGTGCAACCTTGAATCCAGAAGCTGCCTGATTGTGGCAGGATTTTCCTGGAAATACTTTCTGAAAGTGTACCACAGAGTACTATTCTAATCCTCACAACAATTTTGTGAACATCTTCTTCCCTATATTAAACTTATTGCTATTTAAAATGGGCTTTCCCCTTGGCTCAGTGGTAAAAGAATCTGCCTGCAATGCAGGATTCGCAGAAGATACAGGTTTGATCCCTGGGCTAGGAAGATCTCCTGGAGGAGGGCATGGCAACCCACTGCAGTATTCTTGCTTGCAGAACCCCATGGACAGAGGATCCTGATGGGCTGCAATCCAGAGTTGCAGAGTCAGACACAACTGAAGTGACTAAGCACACATTCACTATTTAAAATACCCAGAGTGTCTTCTGTTTGAGTGAACCAATACAGCTTCTGGTACCAGAGCACGCTGCAAGCAACAGACCTCAAGATTGGTAATTAAGAATTTATTATTTGACTGAGTTGGATTTGAAGGCAGTGAGAAGCAGGTTATCATTAGAAAATGGCCCATTATTCCATGACATCAACTATTAAAATAGACCAAGTGATGGTTGCCATAACATATTATGATGAACATAAATTACACAAGGACTATGGCATGGAGATGGTTTCTGCACACTCTCAGTTCAGTTCACTTCTCTGTCGTGTCTGACTCTTTGCAACCCCATAGATTGCAGCACGCCAGGCTTCTCTGTCCATCACCAACTCTCAGAGTTTGCGCAAACTCATGTCCATTGAGTTGGTGATGCCATTCAACGATTTCATCTCCTGTCATCCCCTTCTCCTGCCTTCAATCTTTCCCAGAATCAGGGTCTTTTCCAATGAGTCAGTCCTTCATATCAGGTGGCTGAAGTATTGGAGCTTTAGCTTCAGCATCTGCACACTCTGCTAGAGAGAAAATGATGGAATCAGGCAGTATCAACTGAGTCAGAGGGTTTCTATGATGACCCTAAAAAAAAACAAACCTCTTATATCTTGTAGTCACAGCGTTTAGGTAAGTAATTCTCAGGTGCAGGATCTGATTTTGTAATTTCTTAAATTTCAACAGATTTATTTTACATTCTCAACATAGCACTTGTGGAAGTTAAGATTTATTTGGAAGAAGGGATGTTGGAATATGGAATGGAGGTATTTTGGAGGATTCAGAGACATCTGAGTACCTCAAACTCCAGAATTTCACAGAACTTCCCATATCAGTAGAAATTGCCCTTCTTCATATGTCTGAAGATCTGGTCTACACTGCTTGGAAAACCTTGTGTTAAACACACGTGAGCTTGCTATCTGGCAGGTAGAGACCATTTCTGGTTTTCAATGCCTCTCAATTCCTCATTGCCTTCTCCTGTAACTAGAACCAGAATGCTTGTTGGTTGGCAATCTGTCCCTAGTGCACAAAGGCAAGGGAGAGTGAAGGAAGAGGCAGATTACTCCAGAGTGGTGGGTGTCAGAAGTGGCAACTTAGGTATCCTTTTCTTGTGCACGCTCAATTGCTAAGTCGTATCTGACTCTGTGACTCCATGGACTGTAGCCCGCCAGGCTCCTCTGTCCATGGGATCTCTCAGGCCATAATATGGTGAAAGTGAAAGTGAAACTGGAATGGGTTACTCTTTCCTTCTCCAGGGGATCTTCCTGACCCAGGAATCAAACCCGCATCTCCTGAGACTCCTGCGTTTGCAGGTAGAGTCTTTATCACTGAACCATCTAGGAAGCCCCAGCTTTCTTGTACTGTTTCCTGTATTTTCGTATTTTCTCTTTGTATTGACTTTCAGAAAATTCTCTTTGCTCCTACAAAACAAAACATATAAATGAATTGTTAGAATGAAGTGTTTCTTTTCTCAGGATATTTTCATTTTTGCATGATTTAAACCTCGAGTTATGAATATATGATAATCAAACTTCAGGAATCAGAGAGAATTTTGAGAAAAAATTCACTCTAAAAATTCACCTGTGATTGTGGTGTGATGCAAAAGGTATGGGTTTCAGATTCTAAATTGTGAGGTTGATTTGGTGAAAAGTTTTAGATGGGGAAAGGCTGCTATTTTCTATTATACTTGGAGGTTAGCAGTACATTTTTAGTTCCTTAATAGAAGCCAATGATGTAAATGTGATTTACAAGTAGCGTATTTCAGGAATGGTGAAATACATAAAGACAGCATGATTCAGGCAACTCCATCATAACAGTATGACTCCCTTTGGCAAAATTTCTTTCAAAGGCTTATGAGCCTGATAATTCTTCAGTGAAAAGATTCTACCAGACAGGGGCTTAGGTATCTCTAGAAGGCCCAAAGAGGCAAGTGCTGAATAAGATGTAATCTTAGGGTTTTAAATTAAATTTAACAAAGCCTGTAGGATGATTGAGTCCAAAATTCTCTGCAAGATTAATGTTTGTGGCTCTAAGAAAAGATTTCTGTAGAGATTAGGCTCTCTTTGGGGCAGAATGTCATTACAACAGTAAATACATAGCTGGAGAGAAACCGAAGTTCATGGGTGTGTTTCAGTCCCATAGGTTGAGTTATTGCTGTAACTCTTCTGTCTTGCATTCTCTATATGGAGGCCTGGAATTCTTTGATTTCCTGAGTAAAAGGTCTGATACTGACAAATAAAAACTCTCCCTATACCCGGAGGATGAAATTATCTGAGTTGTTAAGAGCAAACGTCACAGACCACTCTGCTGTTTGAATTATAGAAAATTATCAGAGCAAAGAAATGATATGGCTATAGAGCAAAGTGGACACTGTTAGGTCTAAAGTAATGATGATCACGCCTGTATTGGACATGTCACATTGTCACTGTTGACCCAGTTTTGTTTGATCGGGGGATGCAGCCAGCCTTGGGCTTGGATAGGTCTTTGCTGTGTATTTTAGAATGAGGTCTGCAAGTTGCCATGGAACGCGGCTTCAATGATTGTGAGGCTTGGTTTGTTTGGCTTCCCTTAAGCTGTAGTAATAAACATGCATGGCATGTTGAAAAATCTCCTTTAGGTTTCCTCACTAGTCAGACTAGAGATGTAAACATTGCACAAAGCCTACTGTGATCTTCATAAGACTCAGTTGTCAATCATATGCATTCCTCTCCCCCAGTTAATCAAACTGTTCAAGCATCTCTCCCACAGGCCCCTACTGAAATAAGTCATCTATAGAATGAGATAGCTGCTCACCTCCTGTCTCTCCTAGTAGATGTGGGGAGTTTAAACTGTTTTGACCGTATCTGCATCTACATGGCATCATATCTGGTGGCACTCTAACTTCTGGTCTTTCAAATGATACTCAATTAATACGCTATGGTAGTTGCATGATAAGAGCTTCATAAAATGGTGTCTGGTATCTGTTCAGTGCCAGAGTCTCAAGTTGAGGAAGTAAAACATGGTTATTACCTGACATCTGCTCTTACCAAATGTTTCCTATTTCTTTCTCTTATACCTACTCTCTATTTATAGATCACAAAGAAGAGATTGTGGTCCCACATTTTACAGTAATTTGACTGGGGCTGTGCAACTGAAATTGGACAAATGAAATGCTTTCTTTTTGTTACCTCATACCTACATTCCCTGGTGGCTTAAATGGCATAGAATTTGCCTGAAGTACAGGAGAACCAGGTTCAATCCCTGGGTCAGGAAGATCCCCTGGAGATGGGAATGGCTATGCACTCCAGTATTCTTGCCTGGAGAATTCCATGGACAGAGGAGCGTGGTGGGTGACAGGCCATGGGATAGAGTCACTCATGACTAAGTGACTAACACTTTCTCTTTCACACTCTAGCTAGAGGGTCAGAGCAGAGGTTATATACCCCAAATTACCCTTTGCTGCTCTTCTTTCTGCATTTAATCTAAAGAGGAACGTTGAAAGGAAACATTCACTAAGTAGTGAAAGAAGGTGTGGCAGATAGACCTTATGGTGTCCCCCCACTATTATTCTCCTGAAACTCTTGCCTTTTTATAATCTGTGGGCTGGACCTGTGCCTTGCCGCTAATCAATAAAATAAGGCAACCATGATGGGATGTCATGCCCTTGATTGTTACGTTATAAGGCAAAGGTGAAAAGATTTTGCATATATGATGCAGGTCCCAAATCAGTGATTTTGAAATAATCAATAGGGAGCTTATCAGGTAAAATGAGGTGAAAACCCTCAAAAAAGAAACTGGGCCTTCCCAGAGTAATAACTCTCCTGCTGGCCTTGCAGAAGCGTGCATTGGGATGGGATTGCCAGTAGAGAGGGCCATGTGGTGGTGAGCTGGCAGCACCTTCCGTGAGCTGAGGTTTTCAACATTGAGACTGTGAGGAACTGAATTCTGCCAGCAACCTCATGGGCTCGGAAGAGGACCCCTCATCTCAGATGAGAAGGTGGCTATGGCTGCCACCCTGATTATAGCCAGTGAGACCCTCAGCAGAGGACCCAGGTAAGACTCCTGACCCACGGAAATGGGGAGATAATAAATGTGTGTTTGAAACTGCTAGTTTTGTTATGTCCTAACAAACAAAACCAAAAAACTTCATTCAGAGGTAATGTATGAGGTTTAAAATTTTTATGACTGTAGATTCAAGTGTGAGGGGAGCACAGACTTTCTGATCACATAAAACAAAGAAAGATGAAGGACACCCTTTTTCACATTTGCACCTGTGACGGGAGACTTGCAGCCAGGTAGGCTCAAGTTATTAATCTGCCATTTAGCAAAGGATTAGCCAAATGATTTGGAGCAAGTTCTCTAACTTCTTTTAACTTGTCTCCTCATTAGAAAGGGAGAATAACCACCACAACAACTGTGTAATATTGTTTTGGAGGGTAAAAGTAGTATTTGTAAAATGCCTAGCCTATAGTTTATTAAAAATAAAAATTCTATCTTGAAATTCATCAAGCTGTTCTTTACATTTGCAATGCTCCTCTTTCTTTTGTGTATATCTTCACATCTCACATATACTTTTAGACAGCTCACGTTGCTTTGTGATTACATTTTGCCAGTCCCTAAACTAGACTGAAAGCTCCTGGAAGGCAGGAACATGTCATATTCTTTGTGTTCCTAGCATGTAGCCCAAGCCTTGGCATCATGGAGATGCTCCTGTAACACTGCAGCTCACCTGGATCTTCCCTTCTGAACACAGATGTGTTTGTTGTCTGTATCACTCATTTGGTAATTAAGGACTATCTTTCCTATTTTTCAAATGTTAATTATATTCTTGTTATTGAATTTTCACACTCAAAGTTCAGTTAGCAAACAGATTATAAACACCTTCAGGCAAAAAATGACACATATTATATCTTTATACCTCATACTTTGCCTATAACAATGAAAGCACATGGTCCATTTGTTATAAGAATAAAAGACTGAGGAACTTGGGTAGGGATATTAAATTAAATGGACCTAAATTAAATACTTGTGGGTTAAAATAATGTGAATTTTTACTTAGAGTCTAAATACTTTGAAGGTATGATATTTGCTATATCAGGTAGGTTTATTGATGTCCCCTTTTTTGATACACTGAAGTATCAGTGTATCATTTCACTTCAGTGTATTGTACCAAACAATTTTGTGGTATTATGAGGTGTGAAATCTAGCCTGGGAATTTTAATGAAAAAGTAGTCCTGAGGAGCTTTTTGAATTTGATATTTAGTTAGAACTCATCTTATTTGCATTTTATTGCAGATTAATTTTGAACTAATTTAGGATTAAATGAATGAGAATAATTTTAAAATCAAGAAACTAACTTAACCATAGGAAGTAGTTACTTCTCAGTGTGAAATAAAATATTATTTTCATCTCAGAGGTCATTCTATCAGCTAAGAAAAAAATTTTTTAAAAGGCTTCCTGAAGGAAATTAATTTATATTAAAGAACATATGTTAACTTAACATATTAACATATATTAATATAACTATTAGATAACTAATTTAACATATTAAAGAACATATGTTAATTTAACTATTGATGATAACTAGTTAACTATTAACTAATTTAACTATTGAAAACTTGTCACTTGGATTTACTAACTGAAGAGATGTAACCAAATATCTCTTTGTCTTCATGATTTGTCTTCATGATTTATCTCCAATTATTGTCCAGTCTGTTTTCATATTTTCTAATTGTCATGCATAGGCTTCTTTAGAAATATTCTATCATTATTTATTAGATATATAGAAAGCTATTAAGATGTCATGAAGTTTTCTCTTTGTTAATTTTATATAATAATTTCTTTTTACATGCTAAACTGTTGAGTTATCAACTATCTATTTAACTTTTTTTGGTTTTATTATTTTGTTTGTATATTGATCTTGTATACTGGGATTTTGATGGATACACTGTTTCAAAAGACTTTTTTTTTGATTTATGGTAATTCCTGGGTGGTCCAGTGGCAGTGCTTTCGCTGCTGGGCCTGGGGTCAATCCCTGGTCATGGAACTAAGATCCCTCAAGCTGCAAGGTGCAGCCAATAAGTAAATAAACACATGAATAAATAAAATAAAATTCCTTTGGATTTTCTGCCTAGACAGTCAAGTCATGCCAAAGAGACATATTTGCCTTCCTCTCCAATAGGCATGTCTTTTATTTTTCTTGCCTTTATGCAGTGGTCAGGACTGATGATAACTGGGAGGGTTGAGGACAGATATCCTTGTCTCATTCCCAGTCTTAGGAAGGAATCATTCAATATTGCATTCCTAGCTTGCTGAGACTTTTTCTAACGAATGGATTTTGACTTTTGTAGTATACCTTTTCTGCTTCTTGCTCATTATGAGAATGGTTGCCTGGTTCCCCTCAACCTATGCAAACAGAAATGCCCATTATTTATATTTGAATCCCCTTAGGAAACATGTGCCTCACCTAGAAGAAAGTATAATTTTTCCATTTTCAAAACCAGAGCATGAGAGAAAAGAAAATTAAATTGTTACTCTCTCACTGACAATGAGTAAATTTTTTACTTCATCTACAAAAATACTGAACTAGCTATCTTGTAAGGTCCTTTTCAAGTGTTGTACTTTACAGTGCTAAGGAGGTTTAGTGCTTCTATGTTTGCAATTGGAAATCAGAAAGTTTTTAAGCAAGCTAGAACTGCTCTGAAAATATAGGTCTAGGTAGGGCAATAGAACAAGAGGAAGTAGGCAGTGATGGACAGCATGAAGGTACTAGGTGCTTAAGAAACCGTATGTGTACAAAACTGGAATGCTCAAAAGACAGACAAAGGAGCATTAAAAGAAACACTAAATTTCATGAATGACTAGGACAATTATCTAGCTTATCTATGTCATAACAGTTATAATCATTCAAGTATATCATATGTTTGAAAACATCAATTACATTAATGCAAAGACATAAATTCTTATTGTTAAGGTATTCTGTAAGAAGCTAATGGAATATATTTTTACGTGAAAAGAAAACAGGTTTTCTACACTGAGAGAGATACATTATTTTATATTATTCAGCCTTTTGGAGGAAATTTTGTCTTACTTCCAAAAGGTCCAGGTAAATTCCCAACTTCACTTTCCAAATTTGATAAATTACACAAAAGTTTCCTGGACTTTATCTTGGTCATTAATTTTTTTTTTTATCTGAAGATTTCCTAAAAATGCTTTTGCTTTATAGATCTTTGTGGATTTATTATTAGGTAAAGTAATTTCCCTGGACAAGGAAATGGCAACCCACTCCAGTATTCTTGCCTGGAAAATTCCATGGACAGAGGAGCCTAGCAGGCTACAATCTATGGGATTGCAAAGACATACACAACTGAGTACACACACAAAGCAGTTTACCAACTCATTTATCATTTTATGGCAATTTGTTGTGTTTCTTCGTTTGTTAACAGTTAAACTAAAATCAGTGATTTTCACTGGAGCAAACAGACTTAGATTCCAGTGTTTTATCAATAGCCAGATTTATCTCTTGAGTTGTAGCTTACTACCTTGTCAGGCAGTCCAAATGGCCTCCTGGTAAAATGTATTGTGTTATAATGATTTTAAGAGTTAACCATATTCTGGGTCTGAGATATTTTGAGTATCTAGTATGTTTTTAAATTTTTAGTCGGTTGCTTGAGAAATTTTAAAAGTTGGATAGATAGCTATTGACTGCTTGATATACCATCTATGAGGAATTTGGAAAATGTCTCTTAAAGAAAATGCTTTATTGAAAAACTCCTTTATGGTATCACGCAGGCCTCCGTCCGCCTCCTCTGAGGAGCCGGTGTTCCGTCTCGGCCTCTTAGGGTCGCGAGCGCGCAGCAGAGCCAGCTCCGCCCTGTCGCCCGCCCGACTGGTGGCCGGGGCGTCCGATCCTCCGCGGGCCCGGGCGCCGCGCTGCCGTCCAGAGTGAGCGTGGACGAAGTCGCCGAGCAGACTTCTCGCCTCTCAGTCTCATGACGAACGCTGTTTTCCAGAAGCACTTCGTTCCCAAGCCTTCTCTTCACCGGACAACCCCATCTTCAACGTAGGACTTTTTAAAAAGTCGAAACTGTTTGATTCGTCGAGTCGATGTGTGTCACAGGATGGAGCACGGGTTTTAAAGCAGGATGCCAGAAACGGAGGGTGTGTAGTCGGCGAGAGGACCAGGGCTCAAATGAGACCTCCACGTTGGAGGAAATCTGGTGGACACCGCAGTCCAGTGAAGCAAAACTTGGAGGTTACCATTTGTATCGGACAGGACGTATTTACATCTCTACCAGACACAAATAATTTTGTTTTACTTAAACCAATCTTCTACAGATGAGCATGTCAGTGAGCAAGGCTGGGCCCTGGTCATGACTACGCCATCAGTACTCCGCAACCCCCAGCATCAAATGGCCCTAAGGTGGCTTGTTCGATGACGTCCTAGTCTAATGTGACGTTGGCAGGGCAGAAGTCTCTCCGGATAACTTTTCTTAATATTTTTTAAGAAGAAAAGGACTAATGTTCCAGGGCAGATACCATGAATTTTAATCTGGACTTGAACCTATTTATTAATTCTTCGTTTGTTCTACTTTTTGATCCTCCTCTTCTAAAAAGACAATAAACCCTAAAATGGTTGGGGAAAGCAAAAAAAAAAAAAAAAAAGAAAAACTCCTTTATGGTATCTATACATTTTTAAGAAGAACCACAAGTGATAAGAGTTACTTTTAGTTGACTTTTTAAGCATTAACCAAAACTTAGAAGATCTGTACTGTGGGTCTGTAAGATGGTAAAAAATGTGTTTTGCTGCATAGTCTATTAATAGCTTTGATATGTCTTAGTGAAACAATTCTGGGAAGTGGAAACTTAATTAGCTGGCTGACTCAATTTAAAAGAGATTTTCCAAATGCTATCCCCCAAAGCATTAACTTCAGAAAGTTCCAGCTGGAACCCAGGATTTAGCCGAGGTACATATTTTATGACAATTATCCCATAATAAATATGCAAAACCACAGTTCATAGATGCTTTGTGCTGCTAGTTTCTATACTCTACTGTAGTTGCTTAGCGCAGAAAATCTGCAATGATGTGGGATTGTGTTTACGTCTACTGGTTTGAAGAGATGTAGCACTCTGCAAAGTGAGGCCCTCACAGATGGTCCAGCCTTGGGAAGGGTCAGTGATTTCTCCCTGATCAATATTTTCTACAGTTTTGTGTTGGGAAGGCCTGGAGCTACTGGGGAGATTGACTCCTGAGAAATAAAGAAGGTTTCCTCATCCAGGCTGGAGCAGAAAGTTGAATATATGCCAATGAGCTTGGGGAAACACATATCATGGGAAGTTGAGGCCATTTTTTAAAAAAAACTACTAAGGACAGAAATGTTTTTTCATCTAAGAAAATAGGTTCATTTGAAAAGTACAGTAACAGTGGTAGTAGTAATGTGGGCTCATTCTTTCTTCCTCCTGATGTTTCTGAGGGGGCTGAACTTGTGAAACACTATGTTCCTCCCCACCTCTTAGCTACCTACCTTACTCCAGTTGAAAGGGGTGCTCATGTCTGGCGAATTTATGAAGACATTAAGCCAGTAGTGAATACCCTCTGCTCCTTTACTCAGGAAGTCTGAACATAGTCAAGGTCTTTTTGTGGAAAGGCCATTTAGTTCTTACATTAAGTTCTCCACTCCAATTTAGTCTTTATGAATTATTACAGTGATATTTTGGTTTTTACCAGATTCCCTTTCTTTTATTTCTAAATGCGTCCAGAATCTGGACACAGAAGTATATCCTATTTCTTGGGCCTCCTGGGAGACCCTAGCAATAACATCAACTTACATGTACAGGGTGGTTCATGGGCGTCCAGTCCCAAGTAGTCCTTGTTACTCATGTCAAGATAGAGATCTTCCTCACACTTGAAGTATGCCCAATGCCTTTATCCTGCTGCTGCTGCTGCTGCTGAGTCGCTTCAGTCGTGTCCGACTCTGTGCGACCCCATAGACAGCAGCCCACCAGGCTCCCCCGTCCCTGGGATTCTCCAGGCAAGAACACTGGAGTGGGTTGCCATTTCCTTCTCCAATGCATGAAAGTGAAAAGTGAAAGTGAAGTCGCTCAGTCGTGTCCAGACTCTTCGCGACCCCATGGACTGCATCCTACCAGGCTCCTCTGTCCATGGGGTTTTCCAGGCAAGAGTACTGGAGTGGGGTGCCATTGCCTTCTCCAGCCTTTATTCTAGGTAGCTGTAATTTTATAACCTTAATATTTTAATTTTAATAAGGGCAAAATCTCCATAGTTAGAATAGAATTATAGAGTTTTAAGGAATAGATACATGTTTTAAGGAAATATCGTTTTATGCAGAATTTTCTATAATGCATAATTCTCCCCGAACCCAAATCTCCCACATAGTTCACACATTGAGCAAACACGATGCTTTTTGTTGATATTTCCCAAAGCCATAACATCAATTCCATGTGGATTGCTTTCTTGGAACTCAGGGCATTATTTCTTTTGCTGAGAAATGGAGTAATCTGTGAACACTTATTTTTTTGGTGGCTTAAAATTATTTTTTTCTGTTTTTCCTTTTTGAGAGATCCATTAATTTTTCTAGGTTCAACAAGTACAAAGTCTAGGTTGTGGCCATGTACATGGTACTATCTGCCTATCTGCTGGGACTGGCTGCTGGGTAGTTTTGGCTTAGAGTCTCCCATAATGTTGCAGTCCAGTTGCCTACCACCTATAGTCCTCTGAAGGCTTGGCTGGTCTTAGAGGATCTGCTTTTAAGATCACTTACATGGTTGTTGGCAGAAGGCCCCTCAGTTCTTCACAACATGGGCCTCTGCATTGGGATTTTTATGACACGACTTTTGGCTTCTTCTGAAGCAAATGATCCAGGAGATAGAAGAAGCAAGATGGTAGCTGTGATGTCTTTCATAACCTAATATTAGAAGCTAAATGTCATTACTTCTGCCATGTTCTGTCGATCACATAGAACAACATTAGTATAACACGAGTAGGAATTACACAGGGACTTGAATACAAAGAGGCAGCTGTCATTGGGGTCATTTTAGAAGAGGCTATCATATGGATTTAGGATTAAGATAACTAGTTTTCAGTTTTAGCTCTCCCATTAACTATAGCTCATATGATTGTTTGTATATATGCCCTTACAAAGAGGTCATTTTTACCTCTTGGCTTCTCAGCCATGATTTCTAGGAATGCCCTTTCTAAAACATTTGTTACCAGGCTTCCATTCTTTTACTGTTTTGTCTTTGGCCTAATAAGAATCACATTATAGCAACAGTGGCCGTCATTGACTGTGGGGACAGGTCAGGAACAACACTCAGAAACAGAAGATATTTGAAACCTAAAATGAGTTGCAAAAGCTGATCATATGCATTCTAAATATTAGTCTTGAAACTAATAAGATCATTGCCCTAGAGTTGAATTTCAGCTTAGGAATTTTCTCTTGTAAATTTTCCAAAATAGTTTTATAAACATTGTCCCTTAACTCAAATTTTATTCAGTACATAAATTTTGCTGAGTCCAGACCTCTTTTGAAAATTGCCCTCATATTTATCAAAGTGCAGAACATCCTAGATATTAGTGGCAGTTAATAGTTAATGAAGTTAAAACAAGAAAAACATCATTATCTTTTTCACTTTAACTTTATCTTATTATCTTTTATTCATGGTTTGGTACATTTGCTGGACATTTTTGATATGAAAATCTGCTCAGCCTGTTATTTTTCCTGTACAGCATATTCTCTGATCATGCCTCCCCCCTTCAATGAGGCCCAGGAGATTTTCTTTAACATACAAATGGAAGAGCAATTTAGCTCTAAATTACAATCACTAATTTCATGAAAATTTGAGATAATGAATGTTTAGGATTTTTTTAATGAGTAATAATAACAAATAAGGAGAAATTGTAGAATACTCCATGCCTTGTTAGTGTTCTCTTCTTAATTATTTTTAGCACTCTGAAGTCTTTTTGCTAAAACACACATATGAACCAGACTAATTCAACTAATTTGTGCATGTTTTAGGAACTGCATCTATTAAGCAAAACAATGCCAAGACTCTGATAGAGTTTAAATAGCTGTGCTTAGAAGATAACAGCATTTCTTTAACTATAATTATTCCTAAGCCTTAAAAGTGATGTATATATAGCAAGTCATTTCTTCCTTTCTGTAAATCTTTATGTGGAGGAAGATAAATATGATTAAGAAGTAAAATAATGAAATGTCACTTGGTTTTTATTTATGGCCATTTTATACTAAATTTTGATCTGAAATATCTCTGAGAGTTTAACATGTAAAATTTGGTATCATTAAGAATGGGGGCATCCCAGGTGGTACAGAGGTAAAGAGTCTGTCTGCCAGTGCAGGAGATGCAAGAGACCTGGGTTCAATCCCTGGATCGGGAAGATCCCCTGAAGGAGGAAATGGCAACCCATTCCAGTATTCTTGCCTAGAAAGTTACATGGATTGAGGAGTCTGGTTGGCTGTAGCCCATGCAGGTGTAAAGAGTTGGACACGACTGAGCAGCCATGTATACACTCATAGTGAAAATAATATGTAGAACATACTAAGTGCTTTGTAAAATAATGAGTCAGGGAAACTATCTATGACCCTGCCTCAAAATAAACAGAGATATATAGCCTATAAATAGTAAATAACTGAAATGTATAGTATTAATATTGGAAAGTGGGGAGTTGAGTTTAACAATGGGTGTTAAAAACGTATTTCAGATAAGAGGTGAAGGATCTTTCATTTGGCCTTGGGAGGGCAAATGAAATGTGTGGCCATACTTCTATTTATAGGAGGTAGCTGAGTGTTTGGAGGTGGGTGGTACCAGGTCTAAATGTCCTCTAGTTTCTCCTACCTGTGAATAGACTTGTCCTAGAAGACAATGGCAAGCCACTCCAGTACTCTGGCCTAGAAAATCCCATGGGCAGAGGAGCCTGATAGGCTGCAGTCCATGGGGTAACTACGAGTCGGACGCGACTGAGCGACTTCACTTTCACTTTTCACTTTCACGCATTGGAGAAGGAAATGGCAACCCACTCCAGTGTTCTTGCTTGGAGAATCTCAGGGACGGGGGAGCCTGCTGGGCTGCCGTCTATGGGGTTGCACAGAGTCGGATACGACTGAAGCGACTTAGCAGCAGCAGCAGCAGCAGCAGTGATATTAAACATGTCCAACCCTGTGGGTTGGAAAGACCTCATTTGGCATGAAGATTGGTAAAACTAAATATGTTTGGTAAGATTTCAGTAATATTCTTCTATTTACTGGTTATATGACCTTAAAAAGAGGTCATTTCCCCTGGTTTGCTACTTAGTCTCTTCATTTGTATAATGAGGATTTTATTGCTTGTTGCGAAGAACAAGGCTTTTATTAGGCTTTTATTACTAGGAACAGTGTTTGAAAGGTCAACAAATGTTAAAGATAGAAGAAAAAGGACCTTTTTGAAGATGTGATTTGTAAAGAGAAACTTCTGATCCATCTGGGGGTAGGAAACAGAAGTTTCAGGGGGAAAGAGAGAGAGAATGAATCACAGAATTAAAATAAACTTTTAAATGTTTTTATAGCAATCAATGGACAATATAGTTAAGATATTTTTTCAATAGCCTAGAATGAAATTATCTTTAAGTTGTCATCTAAAAAAATTAATTTAGGCTAATTTCTCCAAGGAACAAGTGAAGCAATATGTTATATAATTATCTAGTGAATATTATTTTTATTATAAATTATACACATTATTAATACCATATTGTTTCTCACCTATTTAATTTATTCTTAAATTACTTTCCTAAGCTTTAGGTTTACATATTATTGTACTCTGAGGTACTAATAATAGTACTTTTCTTTCTTTCTCCTACTCTAAATTTATGTCTGGTTTATTTCATCTAGCTTCTTTGACTGGGCCCATGAACTGATGTCACAGTATCAATATATGCAATCTCCATGACAACTAGTCTAGGAAGTTTCTACTGACATACCTTTAAGCAATCTGATTTTTTCTTTGGCTCTGTCCAGTCTACTGATGAGCACATCAAAGCATTTTTCATTTCTCTTACAGTATTTTTGATTTATGTCATTTTCTTTCTATTCTTTCATAGAGTTTCCATCTCTCTGCCTATATGATTTATCTTTTCTTGGATATTATTTACTCTTTCCATTAGGAACCTTAGCATATGAATCTTGTGGTTTCAGAGTCCCTATATGATAATTCCCACATTGTGTCATATCTGAGTTGGTTCTGAAGATGGCTTTGTTTTTTCAGATAGTTTTTTCTTGCCTTTTAGCACGCATCTGTTTCATTCCCTGTTGTCAGGGTACAGCCCTTCAGGGACTTCAACTGATCATCTGGTATGGTTATAGGAGCCTGTTCCTCGGAAGGCTCCTGGAGCCTTTCTTTTTTTTTTGTATTAAAAATTTTATTTTATTTTTTTTAGAGGTATACAATTTTAATTTTTTTAATTTTATTTTATTTAATTTTACAATATTGTATTGGTTTTCCCATATATCAAAATGAATCTGCCACAGGTATACATGTGTTCCCCATCCTGAACCCTCCTCCCTCCTCCCTCCCCATACCATCCCTCTGGGTCGTCCCAGTACACTAGCCCCAAGCATCCAGTATCGTGCATCGAACCTGGACCGGCGACTCATTTCGTATATGATATTATACATATTTCAATGCCATTCTCCCAAATCATCCCACCCTCTCCCTCTCCCACAGAGTCCATAAGACTGTTCTATACATCAGTGTCTCTTTTGCTGTCTCGTATACAGGGTTATTGTTACCATCTTTCTAAATTCCATATATATGCGTTAGTATACTGTATTGGTGTTTTTCTTTCTGGCTTACTTCACTCTGTATAATAGGCTCCAGTTTCATCCACCTCATTAGAACTGATTCAAATGAATTCTTTTTAATGGCTGTGTAATACTCCATTGTGTATATGTACCACTGCTTTCTTATCCATTCCTCTGCTGATGGACATCTAGGTTGCTTCCATGTCCTGGCTATTATAAACAGTGTTGCGATGAACACTGGGGTACACATATCTCTTTCCCTTCTGGTTTCCTCAGTGTGTATCCCCAGCAGTGGGATTGCTGGATCATAAGGCAGTTCTATTTCTAGTTTTTTAAGGAATCTCCACACTGTTATCCATAGTGGCTGTACTAATTTGCATTCCCACCAACAGTGTAAGAGGGTTCCTTTTTCTCCACACCCTCTCCAGCATTTATTGCTTGTAGACTTTTGGATCGCATCCATTCTGACTGGTGTGAAATGGTACCTCATAGTGTTTTGATTTGCATTTCTCTGATAATGAGTGATGTTGAGCATCTTTTCATGTGTTTGTTAGCCATCTGTATGTCTTCTTTGGCGAAATGTCTATTTAGTTCTTTGGCCCATTTTCTGATTGGGTCATTTATTTTTCTGGAGTTGAGCTGTAGGAGTTGCTTGTATATTTTTGAGATTAGTTGTTTGTCCGTTGCTTCATTTCCTATTATTTTCTCCCATTCTGAAGGCTGCCTTTTCACCTTGCTCATAGTTTCCTTTGTTGTGCAGAAGCTTTTAAGTTTAATTAGGTCCCATTTGTTTATTTTTGCTTTTATTTCCAATATTCTTGGAGGTGGGTCATAGAGGATCCTGCTGTGATGTATGTCGGAGAGTGTTTTGCCTATGTTCTCCTCTAAGCGTTTTATAGTTTCTGGCCTTACGTTTAGATCTTTAATCCATTTTGAGTTTATTTTTGTGTATGGTGTTAGAAAGTGTTCTAGTTTCATTCTTATACAAGTGGTTGACCAGATTTCCCAGTACCACTTGTTAAAGAGATTGTCTTTAATCCATTGTATATTCTTGCCTCCTTTGTCAAAGATAAGGTGTCCACCAAAAAAAGAGCACAGAAGTGGCACGAGGGAACCAAGCAGCTCATCAGGCAGCTAGGAGAGCAGCATTACAGAACCATGACCTAATAGGGATTGCCACCTTAGTTCCACAGACTAATTTGCCAGAAACTCCTTCATATACTGAAGGTGAGATTCTTAAAGCTAAGAGCGAGGGCTTTCAAGAAGATCATATGGGGTGGTTCCAAAAGGAGGGACTCCTTTCTCTGCCTGGAAACCTCCAATGGAAGTTGGTTAACTCCTTACATGCCACTACTCATTTAGGAGAAAAGGCCCTCCAAAGATTACTAGAAAGGTCCTTCAGAGGAACAGGCCTCCAAACAACTATAAGACAGGTGGTCTCCTCTTGTCCCACTTGCCAATTAAACAACCCTCAAGGAGCTCGAAGACCCCAGCTGGCCCAGCCTCTCCAACGACGTGGGGCCTACCCAGGAGAGGACTGGCAGATGGACTTCACCCAGATGCCAGTTTCTCAAGGGTATAAATACCTATTAGTTATGATAGATACTTTCACAGGATGGATTGAAGGCTTTCCCACCTGGACCGAGAAGGCTGAGGAGGTAGTTAAAAAACTGCTCCATGAAATCATTCCAAGATTTGGTCTTCCCAGGTCATTACAAAGTGACAATGGGACATCATTTACTTCTAAGGTCACCCAAGGAGTCTCGAAAGCATTGGGCATTACTTATTATCTCCATTGTGCCTGGAGGCCTCAATCTTCAGGAAAAGTAGAAACAGCCAATCAATTCTTAAAATCAGCGATAAAAAAGATAACCCAGGAGACCTCCCTGGGATGGAAAGAGGCTTTACCAATAGCTCTCCTCCGCACCCGCATTGCCCCTAAGGAACAGGTTGGTCTTAGTCCTTATGAGATGCTATATGGGAGACCTTTTGTTTATGTCAATGACCTCTTCCTAGATCCAGAGGTTCAGACCCTCCAGTCCATAGCCATTGGGCAATTCCAACAGGATATACACTTGTGGGGGTATGAACAAGGACCCAAAAGATTCTAAGGAGTCACCACTATGTGCTCCAGGAACTCAAGTCCTAATTAAAGTCTGGAAAGATGGGTCCCCAAAGGCTCAACTCCAGCCCACATGGAAGGGCCCCTACCCTGTAATACTTTCTACCCCCACAGCAGTCAAGGTACCAGGACATGACTCCTGGATTCACTACTCACGTGTCAAGCCATGGAAGAAAACAGAAGAGGACACTCGATACACCTTTGAGCCCCTGGGAAATCTGATACCTATTCAGAACTACCAATGAGTGCCATTCTAATGAACACCCCCAAAATCTGGTTTCTGGGGATAAGATTTCTCAGGATAACTCTAAGGAGCCAACACAGCTTGACAGAGACTGTACTCCAAGACAGACAGGAGATAGATCTTCTGATCCCTGAACAAGGAGGGACTTGAGCTATCCTGGCGACATGAATTTAAAATTGACCAATGTCCCTACTAGTCCTTATTATGCTATATTGATGATGATTATGATTATTCCATGTACTGTCTATTGGCTAACCTGTTTTGTCTCTGCCCAGGTCAACCAGCTACAACATGCAGGGCCAGTTTAACAAAGATATAAAACTGCTGCTGACCACAGAAAATATCACACACCCTTGGACACCGCTATAAGGACTCTGAGGCTTAAGACTAGCAAGAGGGGGAGGCCCAATACCCCTCGCTGTCCCAGTTCAGCAGGAAGTAGCCAGAAAGACCTCGACGCCCCTATTCCCAAAGAATTGGGCCTCCCATCTCTTGAGGGGGAAATGTTAGGTAGGTAGAATAGGGAAAAGGAGCCACCTTTTCCAAAATGTTAGGTAGGTAGAATAGGGAAAAGGAGCCACCTTTTCCAAAGCCACCAAAATGGCGGTGGCTAAAAGACAAGGAAGGTCCGAGGACCAGAGTGAAGACTTCAGGCAGAACAAACAAAACAAACAGCACTCCTGGCTAAGCCCAATTTACATAGGGCAGGCCCAGGTGGAGGAAAAAACATATAAAAGGAGGAGCCAAAGCGCTTTCTCACAGACTCTCCTGCGTGCGTGCGCTCTTTTCTTTCTCTCTCTCTCTCTCTTACTCTCCTGCTATCTTCTAAATAAAACAGAGCTGTAACACTGATTTGCCTAAAAAAAAAAAAAGATAAGGTGTCCATAGGTGCGTGGATTTATCTCTGGGCTTTCTATTTTGTTCCATTGATCTATATTTCTGTCTTTGTGCCAGTACCATACTCTCTTGATGACTGTGGCTTTGTTGTAGAGCCTGAAGTCAGGCAGGTTGATTCCTCCAGTTCCATTCTTCTTTCTCAAGATTCCTTTGGCTATTCGAGGTTTTTTGTATTTCCATACAAATTGTGAAATTATTTGTTCTAGCTCTGTGAAGAATACCGTTGGTAGCTTGATAGGGATTGCATTGAATCTATAAATTGCTTTGGGTAGTATACTCATTTTCACTATATTGATTCTTCCAATCCATGAACATGGTATATTTCTCCATCTATTAGTGTCCTCTTTGATTTCTTTCACCAGTGTTTTATAGTTTTCTATATATAGGTCTTTAGTTTCTTTAGGTAGATATATTCCTAAGTATTTTATTCTTTCCGTTGCAATGGTGAATGGAATTGTTTCCTTAATTTCTCTTTCTGTTTTCTCATTATTAGTGTATAGGAATGCAAGGGATTTCTGTGTGTTGATTTTATATCCTGCAACTTTACTATAATCATTGATTAGTTCTAGTAATTTTCTGGTGGAGTCTTTAGGGTTTTCTATATGTAGAGGATCATGTCATCTGCAAATAGTGAGAGTTTTACTTCTTCTTTTCCAATTTGGATTCCTTTTATTTCTTTTTCTGCTCTGATTGCTGTGGCCAAAACTTCCAAAACTATGTTGAATAGTAATGGTGAAAGTGGGCACCCTTGTCTTGTTCCTGACTTTAGAGGAAATGCTTTCAATTTTTCACCATTGAGGATAATGTTTGCTGTGGGTTTGTCATATATAGCTTTTATTATGTTGAGGTATGTTCCTTCTATTCCTGCTCTCTGGAGAGTTTTTATCATAAATGGATGTTGAATTTTGTCAAAGGCTTTCTCTGCATCTATTGAGATAATCATATGGTTTTTATTTTTCAATTTGTTAATGTGGTGTATCACATTGATTGATTTGCGGATATTGAAGAATCCTTGCATCCCTGGGATAAAGCCCACTTGGTCATGGTGTATGATCTTTTTAATGTGTTGTTGGATTCTGATTGCTAGAATTTTGTTAAGGATTTTTGCATCTATGTTCATCAGTGATATTGGCCTGTAGTTTTCTTTTTTTGTGGGATCTTTGTCAGGTTTTGGTATTAGGGTGATGGTGGCCTCATAGAATGAGTTTGGAAGTTTACCATCCTCTGCAATTTTCTGGAAGAGTTTGAGCAGGATAGGTGTTAGCTCTTCTCTAAATTTTTGGTAGAATTCAGCTGTGAAGCTGTCTGGACCTGGGCTTTTGTTTGCTGGAAGATTTTTGATTACAGTTTCAATTTCCGTGCTTGTGATGGTCTGTTAAGATTTTCTATTTCTTCCTGGTTCAGTTTTGGAAAGTTGTACTTTTCTAAGAATTTGTCCATTTCTTCCACATTGTCCATTTTATTGGCATATAATTGTTGATAGTAGTCTCTTATGATCCTTTGTATTTCTGTGTTGTCTGTTGTGATCTCTCCATTTTCACTTCTAATTTTATTGATATGATTTTTCTCCCTTTGTTTCTTGATGAGTCTGGCTAATGGTTTGTCAATTTTAGTTATCCTTTCAAAGAACCAGCTTTTGGCTTTGTTGATTTTTGCTATGGTCTCTTTTGTTTCTTTTGCATTTATTTCTGCCCTAATTTTTAAGATTTCTTTCCTTCTACTAACCCTGGGGTTCTTCATTTCTTCCTTTTCTAGTTGCTCTAGGTGTAGAGTTAGGTTATTTATTTGACTTTTTTCTTGTTTCTTGAAGTATGCCTATATTGCTATGAACTTTCCCCTTAGGACTGCTTTTACAGTGTCCCACAGGTTTTGGGTTGTTGTGTTTTCATTTTCATTCATTTCTATGCAAATTTTGATTTCTTTTTTGATTTCTTCTGTGATTTGTTGGTTATTCAGCAGTGTGTTGTTCAGCCTCCATATGTTGGAATTTTTGATAGTTTTTCTCCTGTAATTGAGATCTAATCTTACTGCATTGTGATCAGAAAAGATGCTTGGAATGGTTTCTATTTTTTTGAATTTACCAAGGCTAGATTTATGGCCCAAGATGTGATCTATCCTGGAGAAGGTTCCATGTGCGCTTGAGGAAAAGGTGAAATTCATTGTTTTGGGATGAAATGTCCTATAGATATCAATTAGGTCTAACTGGTCTATTGTATCGTTTAAAGTTTGTGTTTCCTTGTTAATTTTCTGTTTAGTTGATCTATCCATAGGTGTGAGTGGGGTATTAAAGTCTCCCACTATTATTGTGTTATTGTTAATTTCTCCTTTCATACTTGTTAGCATTTGTCTTACATATTGCGGTGCTCCCATGTTGGGTGCATATATATTTATAATTGTTATATCTTCTTCTTGGATTGATCCTTTGATCATTATGTAGTGACCATCTTTGTCTCTTTTCACAGCCTTTGTTTTAAAGTCTATTTTATCTGATATGAGTATTGCTACTCCTGCTTTCTTTTGGTCCCTATTTGCATGGAAAATCTTTTTCCAGCCCTTCACTTTCAGTCTGTATGTGTCCCCTGTTTTGAGGTGGGTCTCTTGTAGACAACATATGTAGGGGTCTTGTTTTTGTATCCATTCAGCCAGTCTTTGTCTTTTGGTTGGGGCATTCAACCCATTTACGTTTAAGGTAATTACTGATAAGTATGATCCCGTTGCCATTTACTTTATTGTTTTGGGTTCGAGTTTATACACCATTTTTGTGTTTCCTGTCTAGAGAATATCCTTTGGTATTTGTTGGAGAGCTGGTTCGGTGGTGCTGAATTCTCTCAGCTTTTGCTTGTCTGAAAAGCTTTTGATTTCTCCTTCATATTTGAATGAGATCCTTGCTGGGTACAATAATCTGGGCTGTAGGTTATTTTCTTTCATCATTTTAAGTATGTCTTGCCATTCCCTCCTGGCTTGAAGAGTTCCTATTGAAAGATCAGCTGTTATCCTTATGGGAATTCCCTTGTGTGATATTTGTTGTTTTTCCCTTGCTGCTTTTAATCTTTGTTCTTTGTGTTTGATCTTTGTTAATTTGATTAATATGTGTCTTGGGGTGTTTCGCCTTGGGTTTATCCTGTTTGGGACTCTCTGGGTTTCTTGGACTTGGGTGATTATTTCCTTCCCCATTTTAGGGAAGTTTTCAACTATTATCTCCTCAAGTATTTTCTCATGGTCTTTCTTTTTGTCTTCTTCTTCTGGGACCCCTATGATTCAAATGTTGTAGCGTTTAATATTGTCCTGGAGGTCTCTGAGATTGTCCTCATTTCTTTTAATTCGTTTTTCTTTTATCCTCTCTGATTCATTTATTTCAACCATTCTATCTTCTAATTCACTAATCCTATCTTCTGCCTCTGTTATTCTACTATTTGTTGCCTCCAGAGTGTTTTTAATTTCATTTATTGCATTATTCATTATATATTGACTCTTTTTTATTTCTTCTAAGTCCTTGTTAAACCTTTCTTGCATCTTCTCAATCCTTGTCTCCAGGCTATTTATCTGTGATTCCATTTTGATTTCAAGATTTTGGATCAATTTCACTATCATTATTTGGAATTCTTTATCAGGTAGATTCCCTATCTCTTCCTCTTTTGTTTGGTTTGGTGGGCATTTATCCTGTTCCTTTACCTGCTGGGTATTCCTCTGTCTCTTCATCTTGTTTAAATTGCTGAGTTTGGGGTGTCCTTTCTGTATTCTGGCAGTTTGTGGAGTTCTCTTTATTGTGGCGTTTCCTCACTGTGTGTGGGTTTGTACAGGTGGCTTGTCATGGTTTCTTGGTTAGGGAAGCTTGTGTTGGTGTTCTGGTGGGTGGAGCTGTATTTCTTCTCTCTGGAGTGCAATGAAGTGTCCAGTAATGAGTTATGAGATGTCTATGGTTTTGGGGTGACTTTGGGCAGCCTGTATCTTGGAGCTCAGGGCCGTGTTCCTTTGTTGCTGGAGAATTTGCTTGGTATGTCTTGCCCTGGAACTTGTTGGCCCTTGTGTGGTGCTTGGTTTCAGTGTAGGTATGGAGGCTTTTGATGAGCTCCTGCCAATTAATGTTCCTTGGAGTCAGGAGTTCCCTGGAGTCAGGGTTTGGACTTAAGCCTCCTACTTCCAGTTATCGGTCTTATTTTTACAGTAGTTTCAAAACTTCTCCTTCTATACAGCACCACTGATAAAACATCTACGTTAAAGATGAAAAGTTTCTCTACCATGAGGGTCACCCAGAGAGGTTCACAGCGTTACATGGAGAAGAGAAGAGGGAGGAGGGAGTTAGAGGTGTTCCGAATGAGATGAGGTGGAGTCAATAGAGGAGAGAGTGGGCTAGCCAGTAATCACTTCCTTATGTGCACTCCACAACTGGACTGCTCAGAGATGTTCATGGAGTTATACAGAGAAGAGAAGATGGAGGAAGGAGACAGAGGTGGCCAGCAGGATAAAAGAGGGGAGTGAAAAGGAGGGAGACAGATCCAGCCAGTAATCAGTTCCCTAAGTGTTCTCCACCATCTGGAACACACAGAAATTCACAGAGTTGGGTAGAGTAGAGAGGGGTTAGGGAGGAGACACAGGCGACCTGGTGGAGAAAAAGGAGAGTCCAAAGGGAGAGAGAGCAGTCAAGCCAGTAATCTCGCTCCCTAGTGAAAAATGGGTACTGAAGATTGGGTTCTTAAAGGTACAAAATTGGCAACAAACACATAAAAGCAAAAATTAAAAATCTAGAGTAGAGTTTGGAATTTCAAAAATACAAAAAAGAAAGAAAGAAAGAAAGATCGTAAAAATAGTAAAAATATATCTAGGACTTTCTCTGGTTTTGTTGTGAGTATTGTGGGTTCAGTTCATTTTTGGCTAGTTCCTTGGTCCGACTTATATTTCTCAAGATCTATAGGCCCCTTCCTATGTAGTAGGTGCTAACCACAGGGTTTTAATCTATTGCCTGTAGCTTCCAAGGCGGTTCCCTCTGTTATAGCTTCTTCTGTTTGCCGGTCTCTTCAGTGTCTGGTTTCCGCCCTGACACAAAGGGGATGGTGGAGGACACTTTTTTTTTTTTTTTCTTTTTTTTTTTTTTAGGCTCACTTGTTCAGTCGCGCTGTGGGGAGGGAGGGAGGGAGGGATGCTGCTGCAAACAGATAACACTGGCGTGCGCTCGCAGTGCCTCAGCCACACTGGGTCTGCCCCCGCTCACGGCGCGTGTAGCCTCCCTGCCCACACTGCTCAGGCTCTAGGTTGCTCCTCCGGGAACCATCCGTGGCCGGCCCTGGGCTGCCTGCATCTCCCAGGTCCAAGCCGCTCAGATTCAGGCACTCGGGTAGTTCTCAGAGCCCCAGACTCAGTTGGGCCTGCGTTTTGTGCCCTTCCCAGGTCCGAGCAGCTCAGGTGATGAGGTGTTTGGTGAGCGCGATTGCTGCGACTTATCGCCTCCCCACCGCTCGGTTATCTAGGTGTACAACTGGCGCACCTTCTCAGGCACATGTTGACAGTCCAGACCCCCAAGAAGTTTTAGTTAGCAAAGAAGCCTGCTTACAGTTTTATAGATAATGTCTCTCTGGGGCTGTGATTGCCCCCTTCTGGCTCTGGCTGCCTGCCACCGGAGGGAGATGGTCTGCAGCCGGCTATCTCTGTTCAGTCCTTTGTTCCGTGTGCGGGCCTGGCGGTGTCTTAGGTTAGGGCTGGCTTTTAGCATGGTAGATATCCCACAGTCTGGTTTGCTAGCCCAAATTATTTCGCTCAGATAGCGCTCAGGGTATTCAGGCCAGATCCTTACTCTAAGCGATGCAGCCCGCGCCGCGCCTCCCTGCCCAGCCCCTGCTTGCTAGTGGTGTGTGCAGGCGTCTGCGCTGCTTCTCCGCTGGGGGAGCTACCGTAGGGCTCGCAATCTGCGGGTTTTAATTGTTTATTTATTTCCCCCCCTTTATGTTGCCCTCTGTGCTTCCAAGGCTCGGCACAGATTCGGCAGTTAGAAGGTTTCCCGGTGTTTGGAAACTTCTCTCTTTTTAAGACTCCCTTCCCGGGACGGAACTCTGTCCCTCCCTCTTTTGTCTCATTTTTTGTCTTTTATATTTTTTCCTACCTCCTTTCGAAGAGTTGGGTTGCTTTTCTGGGTGCCTGATGTCCTCCGCCGGCATTCAGAAGTTGTTTTGTGGAATTTACTCGGCGTTTAAATGTTCTTTTGATGAGTTTGTAGGGGAGAAAGTGTTCTCCCAGTCCTCCTCTGCCATCTTAGCTCCTCCTCCTCAGTGTTCTTTATAGTCCAACTCTCACATCCATACACGACTACTGGATAAACCAGAGCTTTGACTAGATGGACATTTGTTAGCAAAGTAATTTCTCTGCTTTTTAATATGCTATCTAGGTTGGTCATAGCTTTTCTTCCAAGGAGCAAGTGTCACCATGTGCAGTGATTTTGGAGCCCAAGAAAATAAAGTCTCTCACTGTTTCCATTGTTGTCCCATCTATTTTCCATGAAGTGATGGGACTGGATGCCATGATCTTCATTTTTGAATGTTGAGTTTTAAGCCAACTTTTCCACTCTCCTCTTTCACTTTCATCAAGAAGCTCTTTACCTCTTCTTCGGTTTGTGCCATAAAGGTGGTGTCATCTGTGTGTCTGAGATTATTGATATTTCTCCCGGCAATCTTGATTCCAGCTTGTGCTTCATCCAGCACAGCATTTCGTATGACGTACTCTGCATATAAGTTAAATAAACAGGGTGACAGTATACAGCCTTGATGTACTCTTTTCCCCATTTGGAACCAGTGTGTTGTTCCATGTCCAGTGGACCAAAACCACGTTGATGTCAGTTCATATCATGCTGAAGTCATTACAGAGCATCACAGTTTAGGATACAGGGATGTAGGGGTGTCAGCTTACAAGGCGACAGTTTTGTTGTTGTTCAGTCGCACAATCATGTCTGACTCTTTGCAAACCCATGAACTACAGCATGCCAGTTTTCCTGTCTTTTACTATTTCCTGGAATTTGCTCAAACTCATGTCCATTGAGTCAATGATGCCATTCAAACATCTCATCCTCTGTCGTCCCCACCTCCTCCTGCTCCCAATCTTTCCTAGCATCAAGGTCTTTTCCAGTGAGTCAGGTCTTCACACCAGGTGGGTCAAGTATTGGAGTTTCAGCTTCAGCAACAGTCCTTACAATGAATATTCAGGGTTGATTTCCTTTAGGATTGATCTCCTTGCTGTCCAAGGGACTCTCAAGAGTCTTCTCTGTCACCACAGTTTGAAAGCATTAATTCTTTGGTGCTCAGCCTTCGTTATGGCCCAACTTGTACATCTGTACAGGACTACTGGAAAAGCCATAGCTTTGACTATATGGACCTTTGTTGGCAACAGTAAAAGATTTTAATATTCACTGAGGAGATTAGATGAACCATTTTGAGAGTTGGCTAGGGGTAGGAGGGCTTTTATAGGGTGAGATGAAAAGACTTTGCTTCCATTGTTTTCTCTAGTGGATGTACAAACTATTATTAATAATATCCATAGTTTTGGTTGTATTCTTCAAGGTTGCAGTGGAAATCAGAAAGATATGACACGTGAACTTGATTAAGTAAGAAAATTACAAATTAATTTTTAATTTTGTTTATTTACAAAATAGGAAGCAGTGTGAGATCATTAGTTAAATGTTACAAATGTGACTATGGTTGAGTGTTTCTATTTCATTTATTGTTAAAACTATCTTTTGACATCTCAAGATGAAAAATCACTCAAAAGTACAAATCATTTTTAACAGAGTCAATGATTAAGCCTGAAGGTACTAACAAAGCCTTGTTACAAAGAGTCTGGTATATATGATGGTATTCCCTGGAGTGTTTTTTTTTTTTTTTTTTTTGATAGATCTAAAGACTTGAATTCTAAAGGCTTAGAATTTGTTTTGATCATATATTGCATTACTGTTAAAAGCCCAGGCAATAAAAGTTATCCATTCTGTCTTCCTGGAATATTAAATTGATGACAAAATTGTAAATTTTTGTAGAACGTTCATCTGATTGATGTTACATTGTCAGATGTGTCCATTTAAAAGTAGCCTTTTGTGGACTCACATTATGGGCACTGCCCAGTAATATTCTGCTTCCTTAGAGGGGAGAAGGATGACATTTCTACATGCTTCTCCTTTTTCTTCAGACTTCTCCTGTTTTTCTGGGACTAGGGGCCAGTGCACTGGGTTAACCCAATTTTGGTCTTTCAGCATTTTCCTAATAGCAGGTTATAATCAGAGTCAACATGCCTGTATCTCCAAAAAACTGCTCTGATTATCCTCTCCTCCTGAAGGAGCAGAAATAAGATGCTTTAGGGTCTTGAGGATCTTATGCAATTCACCTATGAAGTTTGTCACTAGACCTACTATCTAGCTAGTGAGCTAGTCTTTGAGGAGCTACCTTGTTAGAACTTCAGAGATATTGCCCTTAATGGCTGAGATAAATCACTTAGAAAAATATCCTTAACACATAACTTTATGACCAGACTAAATATCTGTTTCATGAATAGTCAAAAAGAGATAAGAGGGTGGGGAGAGAAAGATTAGAGAAGGAATGAGAGATTTAGCCAAAGAGGAAGTTTAAGTCAAGTTGATTTATGGGAGGCATGGATTTTAATCCACAGATGATAAGGGTCCTGACAGCACACTAGAGATAAATTATTTCTCAAAAAGAAATGGCATTGAGGATTTCCCACTGATCAAGAGAAATGAACAGCATAAGGAATAAAAAATTGAGGGAGTTACCCAAAAGAAATAAAACCTCACAGAAAATAGGTTTGGTGTTTACAATTGCTATTCATAGATACACATCTTTTAGAGATAAAATGAAAGTGCTGTAAATATCAGAAAATTATTTTACCATTTTATCTGTTAGTTAAACAGACCTCACATAAAAGAGGCTAGGAAACTCTATACTATTGAGTCTTGCATGAAAAAAAAATCAAGGGAATATAAATCACAGTATACAGCTGAGTACTTGCTTATTCAGGAGTGGATGAAAATTTCTGAATTATTTATGCTCCTCTGTGAGGAAAACCCCCTGCCTTTCAACACATATTATATTTGTGTTTCAGAAGACTGGCTGCCAGCTTTGGTTTATTAACGGTACATGATTACTTTTGCATTTGTCTAAGAAGTTTGGAATTTATGAGTGAGGGACCACTCACGCCCCCAGCAGGAAACAGCACACTCAAAAGGGTTTACCTAGAAATAACTTAATTAAAAGCTATTTATTAATACAGGAGTGAGTTCAGGGCAATGGGAACAAGTAAGGATTCATCAGGCAGACAGCACTAGGAGCTGCAGAGGCTATTATAATCCTTAGGCAGGAAGCAGCAGCCTTTGCCCAAATTAAGCTGGGAGAGGGATGAGATGTGGGTCAGTAAGTACCCCAATTCCTCTTCTTCCCAGCCTTTGGTCTCCTTTCAGCATCCCCTATTGGTTAAACCCAACAGAAAGTCAGAGGGAAGAGACCCTGTTTAGTTTGTAGAGGTTTCAGCCTCTGAAATAGAGACATAGGAAGAAGATTCATTTGGTAAATAAGATCCCTGATTTTGGGACATAATTTACTTGATGCACCTATAGTAATCCAGGTGGATATTTTCAGTTGAAGCAGAAAAAAAGTTAAGACCAGGAAAATAGGTTTAGAGGGAATCACAATTTGCCATTACACTCAGCTTCATACTCAGGGTTCTGCCTGAAACATTTCCATTTTTCTTTCTACCTGTAAATAAAAGGAATGAGTCTGTCCACGTTCTTAGCTTAAATTTCCATTATCACACATTATTATGTGGTCAATTTATAAAGTCTGTACTTGATATAAATGTATATTCTATTTGAACGTGGTGTTATACAAACAGTAACATACATTCTTGACAATTCAAGTTTTTCTAATTTTTGTACTTCAATGCTTTGATATTATTATTAATGATTATCTCAATTACTGATAGGTATTTTAAAAGTCCTCTAATAGACTGGAATTTGCCAAATTTATTCTTATGATTTTTTTCTATTTATTCTTTATATATTTTGAATATGTGTCATTGGGGAATAAAAATTGAGATTTTTATATCTCCTGTGAGTTAAATATTTTTTCATAATGGAAAACTTTGTTATGCCTAACTACTCTTTTTACCATAAATTTCCCTTTGTTTCATGTTAATATAGTCTGAAAGACTTGTCAGAAATATATGTTATATATGAAAGCAATTGATAGAGTAAATCCTAAGAGTTCTCATCACAAGGAAAATACATTTTTCTTCTTTTTAAAAAATTTGGTAACTATGTGAGATGATGGATGTTCACTATGTTTATTGTGCTAAACCTCTCATGATGTAAGTCAAATCATTATGATGTACATCTTAAACTTATACAGTGCATATGTCAATTATATTTCAAGAAAATTGGAAGGGAAAAAATGTGGGTTGTTTTTTAGACATGAAGTTTGTGATACTTTGTTCCACAGCAGTAGATAACTAATATAGACATTAATATTGCTTTATTCTTATTTACTTTTGTCTACTAATGAACCCATCAAAGTCACTCTTCATTTCTCTTACAATGCTTTTGATTTCTGACATTTGCTTTTGATTCCTTCTTAAAGTTTCCATCTCTCTGTTTCCATTACCTAGATGTCCTTGCATGTCTTGATGTCTATTAAAGTTTAGCATATTGATCACAGTGGCTTTAAATTACAGCTTGATAGTTCCAAAATCTGTTATATAGGAGTCAGGTGCTGATACTTTGGGTTTCTTTATATAATATTTTTGCCCTTTAGCATGGCTTAAAGTTTTTGTTGAAAGCTGTCCATAGTGTATCAGGTAAAAGAAGTTGAGGTAAATAGGTCTTTCGGAAAGTTTAGGAACTAGCTGTATTTATTGTTTGCTGTACCTGTAGGTGTCAGAGGTTAAATTTTCTGAGTGTCCCCCATTCTATGGATTTCCTGAGACTGTTTCTTAAGTTGGGTATGAGCCTTGCAGTTCTTTTAGCTGTAATCCCCTGTTATCTTCTAGGAACATGATTGATGTGATGATAAGGTGTGAGGACAGGCCAGGTGTTACGTAATCCTGTGATTAGGTCCTGGCCTTTTAGTGGGCCTGGGCTCCCGGGCAGTGACTTTCACAAGACTTTGTTTTTTTTTGTCTTTTGTTTTGTTTTCCTTTGGGGGAGGGGTGAGTATATCCGTTTTCCCAGACTGGTTGTGAAGTGAAGTGAAAGTCTCTCAGTCGTGTCCAGCTCTTTGTGACCCCATGGACTGTATAGACCATGGAATACTCCAGGCCAGAATACTGGAGTGGGTAGCTGTTCCCTTCTCCAGGGGATCTTCCCAACCCCGGGATTGAACCCTGGTCTGCCACATGGCAGGTGGATTCTTTACCACCTGAGCCACCAGGGAAGCCAGGCTCTAGTAAAATTCAAGCCAGTTAGTCAAAGTGGATTAAAGTCCTAATTGAGAGGCTGGACACTGTACAACTCCTAGAGGAAAACGTAGGCAGAACACTCTCTGACATAAACTGCAGCAATGTGTTTTTCGATCTGTCTCCCAGAATAATGGAAATAAAAGCAAAAACAAACAAATGGGACATACTTAAACTCAACACCTTTTGTACAACAAAGGAAACAATAAACAAAATGAAAAGACAACCCACATATTGGGAGAAAATATTTGCAAATGATGTGACCAACAGGGGATTAGTCTCTAAAATTTACAAACAGCTCAAGATGCTTAACAGCATCAAAACAAACTACCCAGTCAACAAATGGGCAGAAGATCTAAACAGACATTTCTCCAAAGAAAACATACAGATGGCCAAGAGGCACTTGAAGAGATGTACAACATCACTAATTATTAGAGGAAAGCAAGTCAAAAACTACAATGAGATATCACCTCACATCAGCCAGAATGGCTATCATCAAAAAAATCCACAAACAATAAATGCTAGAGAGAGTGTGGAGAGAAGGGAACCCTTCTACACTGCTCAGGGGAATGTAAATTTGTACAGCCACTATGGAGAACAGTATGGAGGGTTAAAAAACTTAAAAAACTAAAAATACAGCTACGATATGACTCTGCAATCCCACTCCTGGACATGGATCTGGAGAAAAACATGATCAAAAGGAAATGCACCTCAGTGTTCATTGCAACACTGTTTATGATAGCCAAGACATGGAAGCAACCTAAATGTCTATTAACAGAGGAAGAGCTAAAGAAGATGTGATATATATATATATACAATGGAATATTACTCAGCCATTCAAAAGAATGAAGCAACATGTAGCAACATGGATGGACCTCGAGACTGTCATATTAAATGAAGTAAGTCAGACATAGAAGGTGAAATATCAGGTGACATCCCTTAAATATGGAATCCAAAAAAGGACATTGAATTTCCTTTTGTTACATGGCTATAGGTAATTCCATTCAACATCTGTTTAAATGAACAAAACATGTGATTTTTTTGAGGGGAAATGGGCAAGGAGCAAAGAAACACTGCCATTCTGAACTATTTTAGGATAAATTCTGATGGAGATTCACAGGAATGTACATGTAGTATAAATAATTTTAACCCACAAATATGCACAGGTTCTGAGCCTCAAGGGAGAACCTGCCTCTCACTACTTGAAATGGCCAAAGTTTAAGTAGAATTTATTTGAAGTCCTCTTCTATATGTCAGCTTATTTCTAGTAATAGTTTATTTTTATTTATTCCTCTTCAATGGTACCAACTTTATTTATGGATTTCCTATTAGGTCCTGTCTGGCTTTACATGTAGTATCCCATGCCATATGTGATCATCAAAACTGAAGCTGCAGTTTGTTTTCTAACTGTCTGAATTTCACATTCATTATATTCACTTTTGGTTGGTCAAGGAAGGTGTTAAAGGTATCTAAATTTGTACTCAATACACAATTCTCTTAATTTGTAAATAAGGATATATAAATGAGGAACACCTTCTAAACTCACAGAGAGGCATTTCTAAATGAGAAAAATATTTTGAAGCTGACTTCTGTTTTCAATTAAATATCCTTAATGTATTAAAGACTATTCTGATAGTACTGAAAAAAAGAAATTTTCACTAAGAATATTAGTAATCATTCTTTATAAAACTTTTTAAAAACTCGAAGTAAAATGTATATTACATAGTCATGTATATTACATACATGACTATATAATATACATATAAAATGTATATTACATAGTCATAGTATTTACAATGTGCTAAAGAGAAGGTTTCAGTTTTCTTAGAATAAGCATGAATCAAGCTAGTTCTGAAGAAAAATAATCACATGTTTATTGAAACACTAGAGGATTTTGTTCCCAGTGCCTATCATAGAGGTAAGGGAAGTCAATGTTTTTGTTTTTTTCAAATAGCTGCTCAAGGCTGAAATATAACCAAGATATGAACATTAACACTGTGACACATTATTCTAAGGTTTTGAATAATAATAAGGCATTGAAAATAATTTCAATAAGGTATTGGAATTATTGATGGTTTGTTAATATTGCTTGAGCATTTTATTCTCTTTCCTAAATTCTGAAATTCAATATTGTCTTCTGTATGCAAAATAGTTGAGAACCACTAGTTTAAAGAGGGAAAAAGACCCCCTTGTTTTAAAAAAATTTTTAAATGTTTTAATATTCATGAAATATTAAAAATTTCATGAAATGCCAAATACAGTTTTCATTGTTTAAATTACCAGGATAGGCTGCAAAGAAAGAGTTCCGGCCATGACATTCTTCACCTTAAAGGATGAGAAATGATGATCTGATGTATTATTAGTTTTCCTTCCTCTTTAGAATTAATTTTTTAATGCAAGAGCTCTTAGAAGTCTGAGGTAATTATGTTATGGAAAAGTTATGATGTGGAAATCTAAGTGTCATAGGAGAGGCAGGGGAATAAATTTTAGAGTAAAATTATTCATATAATCATTTTCCTTTATCATCTCAATGATTAATTCCATAGGTATAATTAAAAAAATAAGTGTTTACACAATAGATCTACATTTAATCCACGAGTATATGGCTCTTTTCATCCAGGTCATGTTCAGGGTAGGTTATTACTTTTAGATTAAAGTTCATATTTGTGAGACTCATTTTCTACAGTTATTTTATACTCATAATTTTTATAAATGGCTACCGAATGAGTCCCTGATCCTATCATAAGAGTACAACTATCTTGATTATATAGAGATTGGCTGATAATTATATTTGAAATGGGCATTAAGGCATGACATAATTAAATTTAAATAGTTTATCTGAAATTCAAGCATACCTGGGAATCCTGTGCTTCATCTGGCAACCTTATCTCTGACATCACTACAACTGGTCCCTCTCTCTCTCTCTTTCTCTAACTTGGCTGTAGTTCCACTGACGTCCTTCCTCCAGATAAACTTTTCACATCTTGGACCACGTCTCCTTTGTCACCAGAGGGTAGGAGAGGGCCAGGGCTGGGAGATATGGCTTTGGCAGTCTCTCTCCCAAATCTTGAATTATATCATCCACTCAAAATTTTCATAAACACACAATCATAATATTGATTCATTCAATTCATCCAAAAGATATTTATTGAGTACGTTCTACGATCCAGGCACTGTTATTGCTCTGAGGACATAGCACTGACAATGCAGGCAACAGTCTGCCTCATGAAAAATGTGCTTTAGCGGAGATCTGTGTGTGTGTGTGTGTGTGTGTGTGTGAAATACATTAGAGAGAATAAGTGCTACGGAGGAAAATAAAGATGTGAATGGCGCTGGGAAGTGGCTAGAATGATCCTAGAAGCTTCACAGAAAGATATTCCAGTAGAGACTTGCAGGACTGAGGTGGCTGGACATGTGAAATACAGGGAAAGAGTTATTCAGGCCAAGAGCTCCTCAGCGGCACAGGGGCTCTGAGGAGACTATAGTGTGTCTGACGCTGCGGAGCGTCGTGAATGAGGGGTGCGTGTAGATGGGCAGAGAAGCTCACTGGGCAGCAGGTGCCGGAGTGTCTTTTACATCATTTTAATACTTTATGCTTTTTTTTTTCTGAGCGAGATAAAGAGTTTTTGGAGTTTTCTGTGAAAAGTGTCATAATCTGATTTATATTTTAAAAGACTCACTCTAATGGCCCCATGTGACTCTTGAGACACAAAGAGAAAAGGAGCAGCCTTGCTTACCTGGTTGGAGATGTCAGTGTTCCCGGACCAGAGTTGGTTCCTGGAGGAACCACGGCAAATGGGATATATTTTTAAGTAGAGACAACAGGATTTCCTGATGTGCTAGATGAAATAGGTGAAAAAAGAGAAAGATTTGTGGATGACTCCAGGATTACTGGGGTCTTCCTAAATGGTGCTGGTGGTAAAGAATCCACCTGCCAATGCAGAAGACGTGGGTTCGATCCCTGACTTGGGAAGATCCCCTGAAATAGGAAATGGCAACTTACTCCAGTATTATTGCCTAGAAAATTCTATGGACAGATGAGCTTGGTGTGCTACAGTCCATGGGACTGCAAAGAATAGGACATGACTGAGCCCCACCAGGATTTTATGTAAGTAAAAAGTACATGTTTGCTATGCAAACAAAACTACAGGTAATCCTACAGCCTTGCTCCTAAACTGACTCTAAATCTTTTAACATGAAAATACATTCATATTTGTCCACAACCATAGCACTTTTCAGAGACTTAGGGCAATTATCTTCAAAATTTCTTTAAAAGCAGTTGACTATTTTAAATTTTTCTTTTGGATTTTAAATTTGTCTTCTGGAAAATATTGGATTATTCTCAATACAGAAATTTTTCAGTGTCAAGGGCCTGCTTTCTGCTTCAGGTTCCCTCTCTTTGAACCTGGGGCCAAGTACAAAGTTAAAGAAAATTTCATGTGACATTTTAATGCTGTGAGACCACATAAAATTCTCATACACAGTTTTCTTTGGCTTATGACTGTCTTCCTTTAGCTCTTGGCCATTTGAACCATTTTTCTCTTTACTGATTTAAACTGTATCATTTTTGTCTGTCTCATAGTGAACCTGCCTTTTTGTGCAAAATGTTCTTCACACATTTGACAAACATATACAGAGGTTTCTAAACACAAGTGCATTTGTTTGAAATGGTTTTGCTGAGTCCTACTGTATGCATTAAGCTTGAAGGGGTTAAGAAAGGAAATATCTGATTTCAGGATGCAGATCAGATCACATCAGTCGCTCAGTCATGTCCGACTCTTTGCGACCCCATGAATCTCAGCACGCCAGGCCTCCCTGTCCATCACCAACTCCCGAAGTTCACCGAGACTCATGTCCATCGAGTCAGTGATGCCATCCAGCCATCTCATCCTCTGTCGTCCCCTTCTCCTCCTGCCCCCAATCCCTCCCAGCATCAGAGTCTTTTCCAATGAGTCAACTCTTCGCATGAGGTGGCCAAAGTACTGGAGTTTCAGCTTTAGCATCATTCCTTCCAAAGAAATCCCAGGGCTGATCTCCCTCAGAATGGACTGGTTGGATCTCCTTGCAGTCCAAGGGACTCTCAAGAGTCTTCCCAACACCACAGTTCCAAAGCATCAATTCTTCAGTGCTCAGCCTTCTTCACAGTCCAACTCTCACATCCATACACGACCACAGGAAAAACCATAGCCTTGACTAGGTGGACCTTTGTTGGCAAAGTAATGTCTCTGCTTTTGAACATGCTATCTAGGTTGGTCATAACTTTCCTTCCAAGGAGTAAGCGTCTTTTAATTTCATGGCTGCAGTCACCATCTGCAGTGATTTTGGAGCCCAGAAAAATAAAGTCTGACACTGTTTCCACTGTTTCCCCATCTATTTCCCATGAAGTGGTGGGACCGGATGCCATGATCTTCGTTTTCTGAATGTTGAGCTTTAAGCCAACTTTTTCACTCTCCACTTTCACTTTCATCAAGAGGCTTTTGAGTTCCTCTTCACTTTCTGCCATAAGGGTGGTGTCATCTGCATATCTGAGGTTATTGATATTTCTACCGGCAATCTTGATTCCAGCTTGTGTTTCTTCCAGTCCAGCGTTTCTCGTGATGTACTCTGCATATAAGTTAAATAAACAGGGTGACAATATACAGCCTTGACGAACTCCTTTTCCTATTTGGAACCAGTCTGTTGTTCCATGTCCAGTTCTAACTGTTGCTTCCTGACCTGCATACAAATTTCTCAAGAGGCAGATCAGGTGGTCTGGTATTCCCATCTCTTTCAGAATTTTCCACATTTTATTGTGATCCACACAGTCAAAGGCTTTGGCATAGTCAAGAAAGCAGAAATAGATGTTTTTCTGGAACTCTCTTGCTTTTTCTATGATCCAGTGGATGTTGGCAATTTGATCTCTGGTTCCTCTGCCTTTTCTAAAACCAGCTTGAACATCAGGAAGTTCATGCAAGGAATGATTTAATATGAAAATATAAATACAAAAATGCAAAACAGGCACAGGGAAATTGATGAATAGTGATTAATAGTAATGGTTAAATTTTATTAGAAGTAAATAACTTTTTTGTGGGAATTCCCTGGTGGTCCAGTGGTTAGGACTTGGCACTTTTACTACCAGGGCCCTAGTCTGATCCCTGAACAGCAAACTAAGATCCCACAAGCTGTGTGCTGAGGCCAAATTAAAAAAAAAGTATTTGCTATGCATCAATCACTGCTGCTGCTGCTGCTGCTGCTGCTGCTAAGTCACGTCAGTCTTGTCCACCTCTGTGCGACCCCATAGACGGCAGCCCAACAGGCTCCTCTGTCCCTGGGATTCTCCAGGCAAGAATACTGGAGTGGGTTGCCATTTCCTTCTCCAATGCATGAAAGTGAAAAGTGAAATGAAGTCGCTCAGTCATGTCCAACTCTTAGCGACCCCATGGACTGTACCCTACCAGGCTCCTCTGTCCATGGGATTCTCCAGGCAAGAGTACTGGAGTAGGATGCCATTGCCTTCTCCGGCATCAATCACTATTTCAGTTTTATTCTCAGGATGGACTGAGGTAAATGCATTATTCATTTAACATATGAAGGAGCTAAGGTACAAAAAGGTTGAGTTTAGCAAGTTTCATAGCTAAGAGTTTCTAGGGCCAGAATATAAACCCAGGGACTTCTGCTAGTGAATCTATGTTTTAAAATGCATTGCTGCCTCAGAATGATATGAAAAATAGGTACAGCAATTTATCAAAAAGGAAGGAGTCACAACAGACCCTGTAGCATTTAGTCATATTTGTGTGTTGGAGTTGGGGTTTGAGACATCACTATGAGATGAGTAAGTCTCAATGATTGCTTTTCTAAAATCTGGTCTCAGACACCATCTGATAGGAAAACAGTTTTAATGACATCCTAAAGTTTTAAGTTCTGTAATTCTATGATTTTCCCCTTTGAAGTAGGAAGCAATTTTCCCTTTGTCATTCACAAGCCAGAGACATAATGTGATTTTTTCTTACTGTAATATCTCATGGATCTGTATAACCACATGATGCTCTGAGAATATTAAATATTCCCTTCTGCAGGATACAAAATGCAGTAAAGTTTATTCTCTCCAATTTTATTCAAACAAAAATAAAGCATGCCATGCCATGCCTGCTGCTCAGTTGTGTCTGATTCTTTGTGACCCCATGGACTGTAGCCCACCAGGCTCCTGGGTCCATGGGGATTCTCCAGGCAAGAATACTGGAGTGGGTTGCCATTTCCTTCTCCATGGGATCTTCCCAGCCCAGGGATCAAACCCAGGTCTCCCACATCATGGGTGCTTTCTTTACCATCTGAGCCACCGGGGAAGCTCGTATATATGGTACAAATGTTTTCTCTTAATTGTTTCTCAGAGGGCTTTAGCAAAATTTGGAGCATATCTTAAAATAGTGTTTGCTATCTTAAAACTCTTTGTTGAGAATAATAAATTGATAGCACCTCGTATGTTGGGTTTTCTGCAAACGTCAGAATTTTGGCCTGTAATTTTTCTCAATTTAATTTATTTTTGTATTGCACTATTAAAAAAGGCCTGGTTAATGATTGTGCTTAATGTTTATATATTTGATCCCATTCAGTGTTAAAGTAAGAGTATTTACACTTTCATTGAATTATTATTATAGCTTTGTTTCTATTTCCTCAAACTTTGTTGCCAGAATCTCATCATATGTGTGCAATATTTTAATCACCTATTTTATATGCAGTTGAAAGGGAAAATATTTGGACAGGAGTAAAAAAATAAGCCTAAAGTGTCACCAAATTTACAAATGCCTCCAACTGTAACCATGGTTTATTCTTCTTCTTCTTTTTTTTTTTTTAATAAGTGACAGGAAGTGACTTTCTTTTTACAACAGCTAACTTCTCTTCCCCTGCTCTGGATCCCAAATACTAGCAGACCATCAGTAAATTCAGTGGAATGGCTGTATGTATATATGAATGAATGTTTGTTGTCTTTGAAACAGGAGACTAATTTCATACTCTGCCTAACTTTGGCCAAGGCCCCAAAGACCAGCAACCATACAATTGATATTAAGAAGCACTCATTCAGAGCAAGGTATATTTACAAAGGAAGAGACTCAAAACCAAAGTTGGAAGCTACTCATGGAGAAAACACAGCTAGCTACTCGTGTGGTTGAAGAGATCAGAGCATTATGGCATTAGAGCAGCACTGGAGCCATCTTGAAAAGAGGCTTGGTCCAAAAGGGCTGCCCCAGGGGTACTGGGCCCTTATTAAGTGTCTGTGTGGAAATGGATCACCAAGAATCAGAGGCTGAAGGAGGCATTATAGATGTTCACTTGGAGAGTAAATCAGTCGTTTTAGGTATTTACAGGTGAAAGAACACCAGCTAATGGGATGGCAGATGTTTTTGAAAGGATCTCACAGACCGACAGGAGAAATTATACAGTGGTCTAAAGTCAACTTTTTAGTTAAGTACAGGCATTGTTCTCTTGGGGCTTCTCTGGTGGCTCAGATGGTAAAAAATCTGCCTGTAATGTGGGAGAGCTGAGTTTGATCCCTGGGTTGGGAAGATCTGGAGGAGAGCATGGCAACCCACTCCAGTATTCTTGCCTGGAGAATCCCTATGGACAGAGGAGCCTGGAGGGCTATGGTCCATGGGGTCACAAAGAGCTGGACACCACAGAGCAACTAAATACATTGTTCTATCATCCATTCAGTTCAGTTCAGTTGTTCAGTCATGTCTGACTCTTTGCGACCCCATGGACTGCAGCACGCCAGGCCTCCATGTCTATCACCAACTCCTGGAGCTTGTTAAACTCATGTCCATCAAGTCAGTGATGCCATCCAACCATCTCATCTTCTGTCGTCCCCTTCTCGTCCTGCCTTCAATCTTTCCCAGTGTCTTTTCCAATGAGTCAATTTTTCACATCAGGTGGCCAAAGTATTAGAGCTTCAGTTTCAGCATCAGTCCTTCCAATGAATATTCAGAACTGGTTTCCTTTAGGACTGACTGGTTTGATCTCCTTGCAGTCCAAAGGACTCTCAAGAGTCTTTTCCAACACCACAGTTCAAAAGCATCAATTCTTTGGTGCTCAGCTTTCTTTATAGTCCAACTCTCACATCCATACACGACTACTGGAAAAACCATACCTTTGACTGGATGGACCTTTGTTGGCAAAGTAATTTCTCTGCTTTTTAATATGCTGTCTAGGTTGATCATAACTTTTCTTCCAAGGAGCAAGCGTCTTTTAATTTCATGGCTGCAGTCACCATCTGCAGTGATTTTGGAGCCCAAGAAAATAAAGTCTGTCACTGTTTCCATTGTTTTTCCATCTATTTGCCATGAAGTGATGGGACCTGATGCCATGATCTTAGTTTTTTGAATGTTGAGTTTTAAGCCAGGTTTTTCACTCTCCTCTTTCAGTTTCATTAAGAAGCTGTTTAGTTCCTTTTCACTTTTTCCCATAAGGGTGGTATCGGAGGTTATTGATATGTCTCCCGGGAATCTTGATTCTGGCTTGTGCTTCATCCAGCCTCACATTTCGGCATCATCCATTCCATATTATCAAATAATTTTTGTTTGTGCAAGGCAAATTACCTACCATGATTGCAGATGATTTCATATTTAAAAGTTATCTATATTCTCCTGATTCAGTGATTGAATTTTTAATTCTTTTCTTTCTTTTTTTTTTTTTTTTTTTTTTTGGTAGCACAATGTGGGTTTTGAGATCTTAGTTCCCTGACCAGGGATTGAACCTTAGTCCTCTCCATTGGAAGCTTGGAGTCTGAAATGCTGGGCTACTAAAGAAGTCCCCTGGTGATTGAATTTTTCAAGTTTTTTTATATAAATTTTTTCTTTTGGTAAGGATTCTGTAGGAATTATATACTGTCTTAATTTAACTGCAAATAATAGTTTTGTACACCTGGTCATCAGTTGATCTTTAATATGTATAGTATTTATAAACCTTGAATATTTGAGATTAAATGTATGACCCTAAACAGCATATTTAAATCAAAGTAGGAATTAAGTGCAGTGTGTATATATGTGAATAAAACTGGACTTTTCCTACTGGAATATTACATGGACTATACAGAAGCATGTAATTTGCTCAGCTGCTCCTCAGTGGATAGGATCCCAAGATCTTTTCCATATTCAGCTATTAGAATCCCTACCAATATTTGCTATTTAAAAATCATCTATATGAAGAGATAACTTGATGATATTAAACTTACTTTTCAGATTTAACTTAGCTTTTATAGAGACAGAAAAGAAGTCAAGCAGTTATCCATGTAGTTACTAAGTCATCACTCTTATTTCTGTGTCACTGTATATAAAAATTAATAAAAATGGAGCATTTCAAGTGACTGTATTATACTCAATAAAATCAAACATAGTGTTTTAAAATTCTGCTTTTAAAAATTATATATATATTATACTATCAAAGATAAAATACAAAACATGAGGAAGGGAATGATGAGGTTTCTACTTTTCCCTCTCTGACATCTATTGTCAGTTGTCAGTTTTTAATCCATTATTATTCATAGAGTGCATTAAAAATACATCCACTCTTAAGTATTTGGACTTTTGTTTTTACAGATGACACTGGGTCTCAGAATAGCTTATTAAACTGTTACTGCAAATAAGCCAAAGGACATTATCACTTTTAGTCTGACAGAATTTATCACACAGCATTAATCTCTTGAGGCTGAAGAACTTGAAAAATTGCAATGTATGCAAAGGAAATTAGATAAGGAGTAGAAAAGAAATCATTGAAAATTTATTTGAAAGACGTGAAGTTTTAAGGACCTGTAAATTGCCAAATTTTACTATAATGAAAGACTCAGGTTTCCCTATTTCACATCTGGGAATATTTATGACCAACCTAGATAGCATATTCAAAAGCAGAGACATTGCTTTGCCTACAAAGGTCTGTCTAGTCAAGGCTATGGTTTTTCCAGTAGTCATGTATGGATGTGAGAGTTGGACTGTGAAGAAAGCTGAGAGCTGAAGAATTGATGCTTTTGAACTGTGATGTTGGAGAAGACTCTTGAGAGTCCTTTGGACTGCAAGGAGATCCAACCAGTCTATCCTAAAGGAGATCAGTCCTGGGTGTTCTTTGGAAGGAATGATGCTAAAGCTGAAACTCCAGTACTTTGGCCACCTCATGTGAAGAGTTGACTCATTGGAAAAGACTCTGACGCTGGGAGGGACTGGGGGCAGGAGAAGAGACGACAGAGGATAAGATGGCTGGATGGCATCACTGACTCGAAGGATGTGAGTTTGAGTGAACTCCAGGAGTTGGTGATGGACAGGGAGGCCTGGCGTGCTGCAGTCCATGGGGTCGCAAAGAGTCAGACACGACTGAGTGACTGAACTGAACTGAACTCAACAGTGTAAGAATTTGTGATTTTGCTCATTCGTTGTCACATTTAAATCTCACAGTAATCCTATGGGGCAGAAACTATTGTTAACCATATGTACAATCGAAGAAACTGTAGCTCAGAGTAATTAAGCAGCATGTGTAATGTTGCATAACCAGGAAGTGACTAAGACAAGACAAACTGAAGTTTGTGTTCTATAGAACCCATGCTTTTACTTACCATATTGAGTGAGATGACAGATAATGTGTGGAAAATGTTAAATGCAGTGCTTAGACCACAGTAGATTTTCAAAAAACAGTTCTTTTTTGTTTCTTATTTCATGTGCAGTTCTGAGGAATTTTCTAAATTCGTAACAAACATTTGATAGAAAGTATTTGAAGTACTTTCAATGAAATACTGAAGAACCTGAGACACTAAAATTTTTCATGATTTTCACCCTTTTCTCTATTCTGCTCTAAAGATAGTTTCCCCCAAATCAAACTGGTCTTACCCATATAGTTGATAATAAAACATATTAGTTTCTTCCTTGACTCTCAGGAAAGTCATCTCTAAGAAAAGTCATTTTAGATTCTGTTAAAGCAGTGGTTCTCTGGCGGCAGTGGTTCCGTCCACTGGGACATTTGGCAGTGTCTGGAGACAGTTCTAGTTGTCACATCTGGGGTATATGTGTGCTCCTGGCATGTGGTGGGTAGAGACCAGAGAGGTACTAAACCTTCCACAGGGCACAGGCCAACACTCAACAAGAAAGATTTGTTCATCCCCTAATGTCTGCAATGACTGTGTTGGTAATCCCTGTGTTAGAAAGATCAATGGAAAATAGATGGTAGCAGTATAGCTTTTCTGTTCAACAGAACATCTTTGGTGGTGAGTATATTACTGTGTTAGTTTATTAGAACTTACAGTCATTTTCAAAAAGTGCTTCAGCATAGCTTATATGAACGATATGTATTCTATATAAAAATACCATCATTAAAATATAGCATAAAACCAAAATGATGAATTAGGACAGGTCAAGGCTTTTAGAAGAGCCGGTAGGGAAATGTTGCTTTTCCCCAGGGCAATCTTGATATAAATTTTTATGTTAGCACATTTTACTTTTGTATTTTCTTTTCATTTTCACATTAGCCCAGTGAAAGTTCAGGCAGCGATGAGAAAACTGGTATGTGGAAGCACAAATACATATTTAAAGCAGTTGGTTCTGTATCAGTTTGGTTCAGTTCAGTCGCTCAGTCGTGTCTGACTCTGTGCGACCTCATAGAGGGCGGCCCACCAGGCTCCTCCATCCCTGGGATTCTCCAGGCAAGAACACTGGAGTGGGTTGCCATTTCCTTCTCCAATGCATGAAAGTGAAAAGTGAAAAGTGAAAGTGAAGTCGCTCAATTGTATCCGACTCAGCGACCCCATGGCCTACAACCTACCAGGCTCCTCCATCCATGGGATTTTCCAGGCAAGAGTACTGGAGTGCGGTGCCATTGAGAAAATGACAGTGACTTTTAGGGTGTTTTTCACCTCCTTACTCTGAGATAGATATAGTTGGAATGTGCCTTGTAACTTTTAAATCAGAGTTGACTGCTCCATGATTTTGAACAAGAGAAAAAGAATGAAAAAGAATAGAAAGTAAGAATAATACAAAATTTGGATAAGTCAAAACCAACAAATTCTAATTTTGTGTTTATTGTCACACTATTGAGGCAACAATGTTCCCCTGCCCCCCAGTGTACAGAACAAACTAGACACAAGTGAATGCCCATTAAAAAGTGCATAGAGGAAAACTAAGAATGTGTATGTTCATATATTTGGCAAGTTGCTATGTGAGTAGCAAGCTCTATTCTTTGGGGTGATCTCAGGCCCTTTCTTCATTTCACTTCCCAGAGTAGATGGCATGGGCAGGGCGATCTGACCTGCAGGCACCAGACAAAGCTTTATCTGGAACAACAATGATATATTGAAGTATTGATAATAGATATTATAGGGAATAAGCCTATGATGGGACAAATGGACTCCTCTCTTTGCAGTCTGCATTTATTGAATCCTACTCATGGTCGCAGCACTGAGCAAATTTATACTAAAGAGTTGGCCTGGAAAAGAGGCCAAGGAAGTTAGCCAGCCTGATTTTCTAATCTAAGCTAACACCTAACTCTAATTTGTTCAAAAACTGTTTATGAATCGCTTATGGAATCTAGCTCAGGTAGTCTGGTGCCTACAGTGCAGTTGAGGTGAAAGAAAAAGAACCAAGAATAATCTTTGCCTATTTGGCTTAAAATACTGCAAATAAGACTGTAGTATTTCTGAGAGGGAAAGATTGGTTGTTGATGATGGAGGGTGGACATTTCTTTTTGACTATGTTGAGTTAGAAGCAGGAGGTTTCATAGAGATTATGACATATATGTAAAGGTCACTGCTAGAGTAATTTAGGGTTCATTATTGATTCATGAGTTATTGAAATGGCAACTGAATGTGATATGAGAAGAATTTTGTTAATTTTTTTAGGGTGGGAGTTAATAAGTAGGTATGCAGCTATTGAAAACGATCCACTAGAGACAGAGAAATTGGTACTGCAGACTACTGGGGAGAGCACTGAAGGAGAGATTCTAAACCGAGAGGATGTGTGAGCCTTTGAGAGCAGCAAAGAGGAGCAAAAATCACTTCTGTGCCGTGGAGGCAGAGCCACAGAGGCAGATGAAATGAGATGTGGATGGGTTGCTAGATGTGTGGTTGCTCGTGCTGCTTCTGTTTTCCTAACAAAGTAAGAGACAAAGCTCTTTGATGGTGGGGGAGGAGGGAATGGAAGGTAGACTTGTCAACAGAAGAGAAAGGGTAAAGTCGTCATTTTGTGCAAGGTGCTAGGCAATGTTGTGTGATCTTTAGTGATCTGGGGACATTGCTGAATGGAGGAATACCTCCTTGATGGTGATGAGGTCAAGGAATCAGGGACCCCAGTTCATGTTTCCTGCAAGAGATGACTAGATGAAATAAGTTCTTACGGCTGTGCTTCTTTCCTCACTTGTCCATCTGCTCCCCATTTTAACTCTAGTTTCTACTTTCTGTGTTTACCTCTTTGGGGCTCTGGATCCACCATACATTTCTATATGTAGGAATTAATATAAAAAATCCGTTGGGATTTCCCTGGTGGTCCAGTGGTTAAGACCCTGCACTTCCACTGCAGGGGACTCAAGTTTGATCCCTGGTCCAGGGACTGAGATCCCACATGTTACCTGGCTTGCCCCCCCACCAAAATAAAAAACCCCACAAAAACCTGTTATATTATCAGTTGGGATTAAGGATCAAGGATACATTTGATGGTATAGATAGATAGATGCAAAGACCCCTAGAAGCAATACAGCAAGCCCATGAGAACTATTTTAGAATTTATTGAAAGAAAATCTGTGTCAGAACAAAGCTAAGGGTCTTTGAAATGACCTAACCAACACAAGTAAACAAAACCAAACAAAACAAATTGCAACATTAAGCAAATAAGGGCTTTCTTGATAGCTCGGCTGGTAAAGAATCTGCCTGCAATGCAGGAGACCCTGGTTCGATTCCTGGGTGGGGAAGATCCCCTGGAAAAGGGAAAGGCTACCCACTCCAGTACTCTGGCCTGGAGAATACCATGGACTATATAGTCCATGGGGTCGCAAAAAGTTGGACATGACTAAGTGACTTTCACTCACTAAAGCAAATAAAACTCGGCATGTCTGATTTTGACTTTTCCTCTTAATTATTTTTCTTTACAGAGATTTCTATGAAAAGTTTAAATGAGAATCATGAAAAAAGTTCTAGGAAGTTTAAATTTTTTTCTTACACTATATATGAAAGCTCTTTTTTTCTTAAAGAACAAATGTATCTGTAGGAGAAGGTCTTAGGGAGGTTAGAAATTCCTTCTTTATTAGAAGATCTTGAATTTTTTAATATTCTCCAAAGCAGAAGTAAACATGTCAACTTTTAATTGCAACTTTTGTCTTCAAGATTTATAAAGTTAAAAAATCTGCAAAAACCTTACTTACTTCCCCAGCTCTACTCAGGCATATTTGAGGCATCACAGCTTCAGCTGGTGACAAGGTGATAAGCTAATGTTAGTGTTGTTCCTTTCTTCTCACCCTGTCACTGTCACTGCTGGTGATTATACTTCCATCTACAGGGTTTGTAAAAACCCACACTCCCTTTGTCAAAATGAGAAATGTGTCTGAGGAAGGGAATAGCAATTAGAAGAAGAACAACTGCCCCTGAACTCTGAAGTATAATCTCCATTTGAATTTCTCTTCTAGCTCCCAATGTTTCCAGAAATGAAGTCCCAGTCTGTTGCCTCTAATAGGTTATTTCATTTTATAAGGATGCTATTAGGATTACGAGCTATGCTTAGTTGCTCAGTTGTGTCCAACTCTCTTTGCGGCCCCATGGACTACAGCCCACCAGGATCCTCTGTGCATGGGGATTCTTCAGGCAAGAATACTTGAATGTGTTACCATGCTCTCCTCCAGGGGATCTTCCCATCACAGAGATCGAACCCAGGTCCCCGCATTGCGAGTGGATTCTTTACCATATGAGTCACCCGGGAAGCCCATTAGGAATACAGAGACCTGGAAGCTATTCCATGTAACATAATATATATCTGCACTGGTTTCTGCCTGGACCTGCAACTCTGTAGATAATCTCTTTTAATATCTAAGTCTTCTCCACATATTTCAATAGACTGTGTTTTGCCTTGAAAAGTAGAATAATATACAAGTTTCCCTTTAGGAGTAAATAAGACACAAATTACAATGAATGAGCAAGGTGAATAGCTACACCACCCATTTTTCCTGGTATATAACTTCTAAGTCCATGGCCGAATTTCCATGCAGACACTGATGACTATCTAGTAGAAATGTGCCAGACTTCTGCCTAAATAGGACCTCTGAAAATCTGTCCTTTGTCTGGGGAATTTCACAAGTCACTTGTTCATGTTTTTCCAAGATGGAAACACTTCTGCTGTCTCAGGAGCTGGAAGTACAGTATGTGTGATCCAGGCTATAGCCACCAGACACTGCCATTTGTGACTTTGATTCAGAAGTGAAGAAGCAGATGGCTTGGAATCCATTCATTTTGGACTGGGCTCAAACCATTCAGCTTGCAGAGGCGGCCTGAATTATAATGTGGACATCTAGTGCCCAAGATCAATGGTGCAAGTTATGGCACCAGTACTGATCCTCAGCAGCACTGGACCAGTTATGGAGTAATTCACAGGAAGTTTCTGGCTGCGTAGCTCCTTGTCTGATCCTCTTATTGCCCTGGAGTACCCCCATGTTATCATAAAGTTTGATGCCATCATTCCTTGGAACTTCTGACTCAAAATTTAAGTTGATAGCCAATAACAATGAGGAACCCTGAACCATCAATTGCAGGAAACTTAGCAAAATAAAAATTAATTTAAAAAGAAAAAAAAAAAGAAGGACCCTAGCAGTGATTGCACTTTTGTCTCCAGAGGTTGCATTTGCATAAAGACCTGATAACCTCCCTGGGGGAAAAAAAAATGGAACAACTTTTCCAATTAATAGTCATGCCCCCAAAACACTAGACATTGACACTAAATTAAGAGGTAAAATCTGTTCCCTAAAAACCCAAGAAATGACCTTGCAATGCAGAGAGTCATGAAGCAGATGACTCTTAAGTTAATCATTATTTGTTAACAACATTAATTTGTTTTCCACAAGGAAGATTGCTTTGTAGTTAGACAATAGTTTTTAATGTCAGTTTAGAAATTTTTTTCAAAATTTCTTTGAGAAACTAAAAGCATTTATCAGGTAAAATGCTAACAACATTAAAGGTGCTATACAAATATAAGAGAACAGATCATTTTGTTTTGAGATTTAAAATAGTTTCTGCACCATGGGGGAGAGGCAATGCTTTAAAAAATCAAGCAGCATGTGAATTTGTAAACTATAAAGACAGAAGGAGTGATATCAATGCAGCAAACTCACTCTAAGGTTAGTTCATATAATTGAAAAAAATAGGAGAGTAGCATCTAAAGGCATCAGAAAGTGACATGGCATAGGATACTGGTCGCATCAGGGAAAAGTCTTTAAATATACAAAGGAGAACTTATGAATAACCCTGTGATTGTACTAGTAGAGATGGGAGTCCCAGCAGATGAGATACCAGATCCAGGAGCAATCATTGTTACCATTATTATTATCATTCACATCCAATCTGGGCATAAATTGGAGGGCCACATGTTTCAAGTCAACCATGCACTTTGACTTGCAAGAAATACATTAAAAAAAAAATAACATGCAAAATGCTTAGTCCAGCACCTGTCACAGATTAGAAATTTAATAAATGTGATTTTCCTCTGTTTGGCAAATATGATTTTATGGGTTGAACATTCTACATGCTGAAAAGACTGAAACCCATGCACCATGAAATAGCTGTGAAAACTAGAAGAACAACCTAGGAGATTTAAGATAGGAAAATGCAACATCTTGGCTAATAAAATTTCTGAAAGAAAAAGATGAAACCTCTTTTATGATTTTGATTTTTTGTAGGAAAATTTCTCTAGATTTAAAAATACTGGAATTTCAGCTGCTGGTAATGTCAGAGAAGCTTGGTTGGAAGGACTAATCCTCCTAAAGGTAACAATTATAAAATGCTACTATTTCTAAGCACTGGAGAGCAATAACAAGGAAACAAGAACTGTACAGGAGCTTATCCTTAAAAGAGGAATTGGAATGGTTTCTGACTTTGTGGCCTTTTGCATGAGAGCATTCCCTGATTCATATATAACTTGACATTCAAAAAATCATAGATGTATGAGCTTGAGGTATCAAAGGATAGAGTTAAGGGCTGAAGGAACAGTCAAAAGTTTAGGGTAGAAAATCTTCAAAGGAAAGGGGTCAGAGGGGAGCCAAGTACTCTGATTTGCCCAAATAATTGGCTGACAGCTATATTATACACACAAAGAAAAAACACCAAGGGAGCAAATGAAAAAAAATCAGCAACTGCAAGCTGAAAAACTAAACAGAAGTGTTAACTGCTGTACATTATATAGAAGATAAGACTTAGAGTTTATTCAAGTTAACTCTACTATAGCAAAAATCATTGTCTATTGTATATAATAGTCCTCTTTATGTTAACAATTAATCATGATAAAATTAAATAATAATGTAGAATATTATTGTCCAAAACTATAGTAAAGATTCAAAGATAAATTAATGTGAATAGAGTTAAATTATTTTCATAGAAAAATTATGAATGATGAAAAGCCTAGAAATAAGGGTAATTTGGGGGTATAGACTGAGTGAACTCCGGGAGATGGTGATGGACAGAGAGACCTGGCGTGCTGCAATTCATTGGGTTGCAAAGAGTTGGACACGACTGAGCGACTGAACTGAACTGAACTGGGTGTACAGAAAAAGAGAAAATCCTGGGCAAATGAATGTAAGTGGACAAATGTCAGACACTTTGAGAAAAGTAGCCTGACTAGACAGAAGACATTGCTAACAGTGAGAAAAATAGAGAACTTTAAGGATAACTCCCAGTCCTGCTATAGATATAACAACTGGCAGATTAAGAACCTCTCTGAATTTCAAGCATCTCCTCCTCAAAAAGGATAAAAATATCTTCCTTGAAAAGTTATGGTCTTCTGTTTCTAATCATGAGAGAGCAGCTGAGTAGATATTGCAGCTTGCCATACTGCTGCAAACAAAAGCCTGGAATAAATATATAAAACAATGGCTTCTAGGTATTAGACAGTGACCTCTACTGAGCTACAAGCCTAGAATGAAGGGAAGTACAAGATGAGAGTTCCTCGTTCACACTGGATTTCTCCAGAGAAAGCTCAAGTGAAAAATAGAATTTGTGTTTGGAAGAGAAAATGGAGATCAGAATTTAGGGCAGTTAAAATAGCTTCCTTTTGGGAGGTTGGCTACCAGAGGGGAGGAAGTCAGACGGGGGAAAAAAAAAAAAAACAACTCAAAATTCTGTGCAGAAATTCCTCTCAAAACTTTGGGAAACTTTTGGTGGAGAAGAGCTGCTGGGAGGCTGATAGGTAAACAAAGATTTCAGAAGCTACAAGAGTTTGGGAAATGTTGGCGTTCCCACTTAAATAGTTAGGAGAAAACTTCACGAATACCAAAACCTTTTAGTCGACAACCTCAGAAATGCCACATTCAAAGAGAAAGCCTCACACTTTAGGAGTGAAGAATATAGCAATGGACTAAAAACTGAAATGAACTTAGCCTACCAAATCCTAAAACCAAGGCTTGTGAGGATCAGGATGATTTGCTAGAAATTTGATTTCTATTATAGTATAATTCCATAATCTTTTGAAGACAGTAACATAATTTAGAGCTCCAACCCCATTTCATTTGTGATGTCTATAGAAAATTCAAGAATCAGAAAAAGGTAACCAATAATCAAGGGAAAAAAAATTAAAAGAAGCAGACCAAAAATACTCCAGATGTTGGAGTTAGCAGAGAAGAGTCTATGAATAAAACAAGAACAATATGACCGAAAGACATAAAAATCTGTTGTATTTAACAGAGAATTTGATTTCATTATAAATAAATAATGGACATTCTAGAAGTGAAAAATACAATACCTTAAATAAGGAATTGTTTAAAGAGGCTTAAACATAGGTTGGAACAACAGAAGCCAATATAAGTGAACTTGAAATCAGGGATGCAGAAAATAGCCTATATTAATTATATGATGGTGGTGGTGGTGGGGGAATTGAGACTCAAGTTTTATTTAGGTTGCTGTCAAAATACTTTACATAGGATAACTGATGACAGGAAAGGAGAGAAGGAAGAGAAAATAGGAGAAAAAGCAGGAGGTTTTTCTATTTTAATGAAAGATATCAATCCATCAAGTAAAAACCTTAGCTCAGATAAACCACACCTAGGGGCATCATATTCAAACTTCTGAAACAAAGATAATGCCTTAAATATAGGTAAGAAAAAAAAACTACATTTAGGGGAAAAATAATAAAAACAGTAGCTGATTTGAATGGAAAATATAAAGTCAGAAGACAAATGGAATGACATTTTAAAGTGGATTAAAAGGAAAAAAATAGCCAATTCAGAATTCTATTCCCAGCAGAGCTGAAATAAAGCATTACTTGATAAACAATACCTGAGAGCCAGTGTCACCAACAAGCAGCATTGTACAAAATTCTAAAGAAACTTCATCTGCCTGAAGGAAAATGATGATGTTGCAGAAGAGTAAGAAGAAATGAACAGCATTGGAAAAAAATCAAATATACAAAAGTCTATTGACTTTAAAACTGTAAAAATTATGCTTACTTTCCACTCCATTAGCAGTATATGCAAATATCTAGCACTATGTATTTTTATTTTAATACATTTAATAACTTTTAGATAATAATATCATTATTAAGTTAATGATGTCATACCAGATTAAAAATCATATCGGTTGATTGCTTATGGATGGTCTAACACAGACAGTCCAGTCCCACTTGAAAAGAGATAGTTGCACCAATTGCCCAACTTCTGAGCTCAGAGCATATATCTACTGTGCATTGCTGCCATATCCAATGATATCCTGGGTTAAACAAGTTTATGTAGCCTTGAAAGGGTATAAACCATCAAGTCCAGGCAACAAATGAGTGAAATTTGATATCTAGTCCATCTTGATTCTTACATATATTTATACATCGAGAATAAAATCTCTAACTTGGCTATATTAGCTGTATAATTTTTTTTTTCTTTAGGAAAATAGTTTCTTTAGCTCAATTACCCTCTGGATGCTTTTCTTTCATGACCAGGATAAGTTGGATGACTTATCAATTGTCTTATAAAGTCAGCTAATTATGTGACGTTGGGGTAAAGAACACACTGAAATCAGAAGACAGGTTTAGGCTTTGCTCTTTCATTATATACTTGAGTAATCTTGGCTAAAACATTTACTTTTCTGAGACTTAGGTTTCTTATCTATGTAATGATGTGATAATACATAATACTTTAAAAATATAAGCTATACTTTTCATTATCTAAATGACTGAAAAAATTTCAATTATATATAGAGCCAAAAATAATGGATTCTACTTCCAGGTCCAAGGACCTAGAACAGACCTGAATTTGAAGCTGAATATTAAATAAGAGAAGATAGAATGTATTTTAACATAATATTATTTCAAATCAGCATAGAATTTTACCATTTTGATGTTTTTGAAAATAATTCTTTTTGAAAGAATATTCCAAATTTTTTAGTACTGTAAAAGATGCTGAATAAGTGCATTTTGAACAAAAATGAATGACATCTCAAGCTTTTTGTGGTGTTTGGAATAATACAGTTATTGTAAATTTTATATACTAGAACTAAATCCATATAAAAAAGGAAAAAATGGTAATACTTTCCTAATGTGTAGTTATGGTACATAAATAATGAGTTTATGTTCTACAGTGTGTAAATAATGCTAAATTGATGTATCATGCAACTAACTTATTAAAGAACTTATAAGTAGATTTTTGCATAACAAGTACCAGATTGATGAGGGTAAGGGGGAAAAACTGATGGCAAAAAGTGGCATAAAACATGGTTATTATCCTGAAATTAAACAATGTTATGCCATGAAATGATAAAAGGCTTTACCAGCTGGTTGTTAATACCCTAGAAATGCTTTTGTGCAATAATTGAAATGCAAAACCCAGTCATTCGCATTTTATTGGGTAGAGCAAGCCATAATGTAGATTTTTATAGGGATACGCAGAGTTACTGCTGTTATCCATATCTCTTTTGGCCTTTTCAAATGTAACCAACTAATGTAAATTGTTTTCAGTTATACTGATTTACGTTATTATCATAGAAGTTATAATAAAGAAAGTTCTATTGACAAGTCAGTCAAGCACCTTTATTCTGGCACTGTCAAATTACAGCTTTCAGAATGCACCCATGTGTTCTTATAGTGTCTGTCAACAAACTTTAAATGAAGTAAATTTTATAGACAAATCAGAAATTGTGGATACTATCACACTATAAGCTGTCACTTTAGAAGTCTGTGAATCAACTCGAACACACCTATCATTGACCCCAAATATTTTGTGACTTTTCTTGAAAATTACTAACAATGGATTTTATTTTAAACATTCTCAGTGCTGGAAAATCTGTTCTTTGTGGATAATCATAATATTTAAAAACAGATTTTGTAGCAAGATGGTAGAATGAATACATATATACATATTAATTAATGTATGAATATGTGTATATATAAGATTGTTGTGCTGTGCATAGTTGCTCAGTTGTATCTGACTCTTTCCAACCCCATCGACTGTAGCCCACCAGGCTGCTCTGTCCCTCCAGGCAAGAATACTAGAGTGGGTTGCCATGCCCTCCTCAGGGCATCTTCCTGATCCAGGGATGAAACCTAGGGCTCCTGCATTGCAGGCAAATTCTTTACCAGCTGAGCAACCCGGGAAGCCCAAGAATACTGAAGTGGATAGCCTATCCCTTCTCCAGGGGAACTTCCTGACCCTGGAATCGAACTGGGGTCTCCTGTCTTGCAGGCGATTCTTTATCAGCTGAGCTACCAGGGAAGTATATATTAGATTATATACTACTTATTTCATCTATTGTCTACCCTCTGGATAATAGTGGAAAAACAATCCCCAACTTTTTAAATAAAGTGATTAATATCCTCAGTGGCACACAATCTACTTTGTGGCAACTTTTGAACAAAAAATAATCACTAAACTAGTCTTGAAGGAAGATACTTCTGTGAAGTATAAAGAACTATTTAATATGTAATTTATGGTATGCTTATTAAAAGATCTTTCTTACTATTTTGTAGCTGCATATTAACTAAAAAGAGCTTTTCACAGGGGTTCATTTTTATACTTGTATGAGAGTCACCATTGTATATTTTGGGGGATATTTTTTAATTTGAAAGTGAAAGATCAGAGTGAAAATGTTGGCTTAAAACTCAGCATTCAAAAAACCAGGACTACGGCATCAGGTCCCATCACTTCATGACAAATGTTGGGGAAACAGTGGAAATAGTGAGAGACTTTATTTTCTTGGGCTCCAAAATCACTGCAGATGGTGACTGCAGCCATGAAATTAAAAGACCCTTGCTCCTTGGAAGAAAAGCTATGACCAACCTAGACAGCATATTAAAAAGCAGAGACATTACTTTGCCAACAAAAGTCCATCTAGTCAAAGCTATGGTTTTTCTAGTAGTCATGTATGGATGTGAAAGTTGGACCATAAAGAAAGCTGAGCAACGAAGAATTGATGCTTTTGAACTGTGGTGTTGGAGAAGACTCTTGAGAGTCCCTTGGATTGCAAGGAGATCCAACCAGTCCATCCTAAAGGAAGTCAGCCCTTAATATTCACTGGAAGGACTGATGCTGAAGCTCAAGCTCCAATACTTTGGCCACCTGATGCGAAGAACTGACTCATTTTTAAAGAACCTGATGCTGGGAAAGATTGAAGGCAGTAGGAGAAGGGTATGACTGAGGATGAGATGGTTGGATGGCATCACAGACTTGACAGACATGAGTTTGATCAAGCTCCGGGAGTTGATGATGAACAGGGAAGCCTGGCATGCTGCATTCCACAGGGTCGCAAAGAGTCGGACATGAATGAGTTACTGAACTGAACTGATGGGACGGGATGCCATGATCTTCATTTTTTGAATGTTAAGTTTTAAGCCAGCTTTTTCACTCTCCTATTTCACCTTCATTACAGGGCACTTTAGTTCCTCTTCACTTTCTGCCATCAAAGTGTTATCATCTGTGTATCTGAAGTTGTTGATATTTCTCCTGGCGATGTTGATTCCCACTTGTGAGTCATTCAGTCCAGCATTTCTCATTTCTCATATACTCTGCATATAAGTTAAATAAGCAGGGTGATAATATACAGCCTTGACATACTCCATTCCCAATTTGAAGCCAGTCTGTTGTTCCATGTCCAGTTCTAACTGTTGTGTGTCCTGCATGCATGTTTCTTAGGAGGCAGATAAGGTGGTCAGGTAAGGCAGGTAAGGCAGATATTCCCATCTCTTCAAGAATATTCCAGTTAGTTGTGATTCACACAGTCAAAGGCTTTAGGGTAGTCAATGTTTCATTTATTTTTAACTTTTAATTTTGAAATAATTTTTGACATATACAGAGTTGCAAGTGGAGAACTGTAAGTTCTTGCACAAAAGTTAATAGGTTATTTAGCAAGGAGTTCTAGTACCATATTGAAAAGGAGAGGGACATCCTTGCCTGATCTTAGCAGGAAAGCTTTGAGTTTCTCAGCTTTAAATATTTTGTTTGCTGTAGGTTTTGGGTGGATATTCTTTATTGAGTTGAGAAGGTTACCCTCTATTTCAAGCTTACGAAGAGTTTTTACTACAAATGGCTATTGGATTTTGTCAAATGCTTTTTATTCACTTATTGATATGATCATGTGATTTTTTTTTTAGCCTATTGATTCTGTTCTATTGGCTTTTGTCTTATGTAATTGGATACTCTGTGTTAGGCACTGCTGCTGCTGCTAAGTCGCTTCAGTCGTGTCCGACTCTGTGCGACCCCATAGACAGCAACCCACCAGGCTCCCCCATCCCTGGGATTCTCCAGGCAAGAACACTGGAGTGGGTTGCCATTTCCTTCTCCAATGCATGAAAGTGAAAAGTGAAAGCGAAGTCGCTCAGTCGTTTCCGACTCTTAGCGACCCCCGACCCCGTGGACTGCAGCCTACCAGGCTCCTCCGTCCATGGGATTTTCCAGGCAAGAGTACTGGAGTGGAGTGCCATTGCCTTCTCCAGTGTTAGGCACAAAGATGTTAAAATTTTTTATATCTTCTGTTTTTAAAAATTTGAGTTTCCCTTGTTAAAGTCTCTGAACCTCCTCCAAGTGCTAATACCCAGCCTAGAAAATTAATTCCAGGAATAAAAGTGCCACTGTTTGCTCATTATCATTCTCTCCAATGACATTAATAAAATGTAAAGTTTTAAAAAATTATCTGATGATTTTTGGTTGTTATAGCAAAAGCAATGATGTTTGGCAATTTTCTATATCCTGGCTGGAATTAAAATACAGATTCTTTTAATCTGAACCTCCAATTGGTACTTTTGTTGCTCAGTCTATGCATTGCTTCTATAATTAGGAAAGTGACGTCAGTGGTAACGTCTTATGAACATTGAGCTGTGGCAGAGAAAGTACATTTGGCAAAATACTCCCATAAAGGTCTTATTTTAGGCAGGAGAGTCCTTAAATTTAATTTCAGTAAACAGTAGTAAATCAAGTAGCTATTATTTCCTTGTTTGTGTTAAAACCCCTATGATAAACATTATAATAAGTAATTTATAAGCCCTCACTGTTTGATTTCTGCCTGTGCTATAGCACTGTCAGGAATGTCAAACCTATTACAAATAAATATCATTGTTGGTATTGATGGACACAGTGAGAATAATGAGGAATTGATAAACAAAGTTCATTTGGACCTTTGGTACAGTGAAAGCAGTTGAGATTAAATAATTGCCTAACAAATATTCATTGATTGGTGACTACTAACAAGACACCGTGGCAGGAATTATAACTGTAAATACATTAAAATTTACACACTTATGTTTACTTAGACAATAAATATAAACTGAAAACTCCTGGTCCTGGGGATATAGATAGGATGGAATAGCTCAAGAGTGACCTTGTGTCTTTCTTTTGCTCTTTAAAGTTTATATATATATATATATATATATATATATATATTTAAAGGAATGTTTAAGAAAAGTAAATGTAATCAAAAATTGATCAGAACATTTCTGTTTCATTTATGAAGTGTTTATTTTTAAAATGATCATTTTTATGGGTGTATTAAAAAGGAATTGGAGATACATCATTGGGAGTTCTCGACCCTTGCATTTGTTCCTGTGTTCTCTAAGAAGAAAATACCAGAAAGCTCCGACAATGGTCATTGGGGAAAAAAAAGACAAACTAAATATCTTGTGAAAGTGGTTTTGAAAATGAAAAATATTCATATGTGTTATTTTGGGGGACTTTAAGATCAACGTCTTGAAAGGTTGGTTGTTGCATAAAGGAGGAAATAAAATAGTGAATGTTTATAATAATATGTGATAAATAAATAAAGATGTGTGGCTGGGATAAAGAAGGAGAAGAACTGGTTTCGGTAATTAGCCTCCAGGTTGACCTTGACTGCTGATAATCCTTGTCCCCCTGTACGTGCGCTTGTGTAGTCCTCTTTTCTCACTGAATTTGAGATGAGCCTGTATAAGAAGGGGCTTCCCTGGTGGCTCAATGGGTAAAAAAGCTGCCTGCAATGCAGGAGATATAGGTTTGATCCCTGGGTCAGGAAGATCCCCTGGAGGAGGAAATGGCAACCCACTCCAGTATTCTTGCCTGGAGAATCCCATGGATAAAGGAGCCTGGTGGGCTACAGTCCATGAGATCGCAAGAGTCAGACAGGACTGAGCAACTAAATCACCACGACCACCACTGAATAACAAAGAACACTCTGTAAACAGACTTGCAGCATCCTGCTTGGTTTCTTATAATACTTATTCTTGGGCCCCTACATAACCATGGAGATGGATTACTCAAAGTGGTGGGCTGGAAAGATCATGTGGAGAGACTGTATGGAGAGGACTTGAGAGAGAGGGAGAGATTTCTGCGAAACCCCAAGTTATCCTACCCTCCAGCCATTTGAAGTCCACCCTCCTGTACAACATGCCATCCAGATGAATCCTCCTCAATGAGCTCTATCCAAGTTGCAGATCTGCAAGAAAAAAATAAAGATTGCTTCTGATTTAAGTCTGTTTTTGGAGTAGCTTGTTGTATAGCCATAGGTAATTGGTACAGAATTTGGGATGCTGCCATTAATGTGGAGCACTGCAGGAACACAAAACTGAAGCCTGTGGCACTGGTTTGAGGGTCAGTGACAGAAAAACCTGGGAGCGCCTGAGGTGATTATTAATTAGAGAAAGTGGAAGGGCCTTGAGGAGAAGGTTGCTGAAAATCTGGAGGACACTGAGAGAAATGTCATTTTAGGCTGGAGAAAAATTCAGTTCAGTTCAGTTCAGTTCAGTCGCTCAGTCGTGTCTGACTCTTTGTGACCCCATGAATCGCAGCACGCCAGGCCTCCCTGTCCATCACCATCTCCTGGAGTTTACTCAAACTCACGTCCATCTAGTCAGTGGTGCCATCTAGTAATCTCATCCTCTGTCGTCCCCTTCTCCTCCTGCCCCCAATCCCTTCCAGCATCAGGGTCTTTTCCAATAAGTCAACTCTTTGCATGAGGTGGCCAAAGTACTGGAGTTTCAGCTTTAGCATCATTCCTTCCAAAGAACACCCAGGACTGGTCTCCTTTAGAATGGACTGGTTGGATCTCCTTGCAGTCCAAGGGACTCCCAAGAGTCTTCTCCAACACCACAGTTCAAAAGCGTCAATTCTTTGGCACTCAGCTTTCTTCATAGTCCAACTCTCACATCCACACATGACTACTGGAAAAACCATGGCCTTGACTAGATGGACCTTTGTTGGCAAAGTAATGTCTCTGCTTTTGAATATGCTATCTAGGTTGGTCATAACTTTTCTTCCAAGGAGTAAGCGTCTTTCAATTTCGTGGCTACAATCACTATCTGCAGTGATTTTGGAGCCCAAATAAATAAAGTCTGACACTGTTTCCGCATCTATTTCCCATGAAGTGATGGGACCAGATGCTATGATCTTAGTTTTTTGAATGTTGAGCTTTAAGCCAACTTTTTCACTCTAATCTTTCATTTTCATCAAGAGGCTTTTTAGTTCCTCTTCACTTTCTGCCATAAGGGTGGTGTCATCTGCATATCTGAGGTTATTGATATTTCTCCCGGCAATCTTGATTCAGCTTGTGCTTCCTCCAGCCCAGCGTTTTTCATGATGTACTCTGCATATAGGTTAAATAATCAGGGTGACAATATACAGCCTTGACGAACTCCTTTTCCTATTTGGAACCAGTCTGTCGTTCCATGTCCAGTTGTAACTGTTGCTTCCTGACCTGCATATAGGTTTCTCAAGAGGCAGGTCAGGTGGTCTGGTATTCCCATCTCTTCCAGAATTTTCCACAGTTTATTGTGATCTACACAGTCAAAGGCTTTGGCATAGTCAATAAAGCAGAAATAGATGTTTTTCTATAATTCTCTTGCTTTTTCGATGATCCAGTGGATGTTGGCAATTTGATCTCTGCTTCCTCTGCCTTTTCTAAAACCAGCTTGAACATCTGGAAGTTCATGGTTCATGTATTGCTGAAGCCTGGCTTGGATAATTTTAAGCATTACTTTACTAGCACGTGAGATGAGTGCAATTGTGCAGTAGTTTGAGCATTCTTTGGCATTGCCTTTCTTTGGGATTGGAATGAAAACTGATCTTTTCCAGTCCTGTGAAAAATTATGTACTGGCAAAACACTGAAACTCCTACTTGCAATAACATGAGAAATAGAGAAAAATATTTAATCTCAGGTTTTTGCTAAAGAAGTTTCCAGGTAGGATGTTAAAGTTGCCAACTGGTATGATAAACCTGAGGAGAGCCAGATGGACTGAAAATGAAATGTTTAGTTTTCAGAACTTAGAGGAAATACAGAGGTACCAAAATGGTTTTCCAGGCAGCAAAATGTTCTCAAAGAGAAGTGACCTCAGGGCAGAGATCAAAATATGAGGTATGGCTGTAATACCCTTGGTTAGCTTCCCAGGTGGAGAAGTGGTAAAGAATCTTCCTGCCAATGCAGGAAATGTGAGAGATGTGGGGTTCAATTCTTGAGTTGGGAAGATTCCCTAGAGCAGGAAATGGCAACCCACTCCAGTATTGTTGGCTGGAAGATTCCATGGACAGAGCAGCCTGGCGGGTTACAGTCCATGGGGTCTCAAAGATTTGAGCACAACTGAGCACACACACAGGACCTTAGGAAAACTTGAGGTTGGGCCTCCAGAAAACCAGTAGGGGCACTAATAATATTTGGGGCATAGCTCACTGTACTTCTGATAATCTAGGGGCATTTTTCCACAACAGCTACACACAGCACCTGAGATACAGAAGGACATGTCTTAGAAAGAAATGTGGGTGTGATTTCTGTCTAATGGTATGCACTGTAATTTAACACATAGGAAGCCTACAGTATCTTTTAAAAGAATAAAAACATCTTGGGCTATGGGCTTTTTGTTTTCGAATTGTCCACAGTAACTGGAATAGCAATGTAAATAGGATTTCTTTTTCCTTTTTCATCTTTGATGTCAAGTGACTCACGTCTCCTGAACCCAGGACCTATAGAGATCTATAGGCTGCTAGTTTCTTTTTCTTTATTGAACTCGTTCAGGGATCATCCTCTTATGTGCTGAGAAATTGGTTAGAGATAGTTGCAGAGGTAAAGGCATGGACCAGCAAGTTTAACCATAGAAAACTCTTGTTATTTGGATCTTTGTGTGGTTTGACACTGACCAGGAGGTGAGTGCCAGCGTTTCCTGATGCTCAAATGAAACTGTTCCTTGAGGTGCATCTTCCCTGCCTTACAGGTTCAGGAAATGTGGGATACTCAAAACTAGACGAGTTTCAGACGGAGCTAATTGTACTCAAAACTGGAGATCATCTTCCTCTCTCCACCTGCATTATTCTATGTATTAAACGTATCCTGCTATCAGATATAAAACCCCAGTTGGCATCTATCTAAACTGCTAAGTCTTTCAAAGAGGGTTTCAGATTAAACAACTGAATTATAATAGTAATCAAATAAATCTGCCAGAGGAAAGAGATGAACATGAAAATAAAAAGGAAAATAAGATCATATAGAAAGAAACAAATGTAATGTAACATAAGTCAGTGTGGGAGTTCAAAAATCATTATTTAAAAAAAAAACTAATTTTATTTATTTATTTATCTTTGGCTGTGCTGGGTCTTTGTTGCTGCACAGGCTTTCCTCTGGTTGTTGAGTGGGGGCTGCTATCTAGCTGTGATGCACAGGCTTCTCATTGCAGGGACTTCTCATGCTGCAGATCATAGGCTCCAGGGCACTAGGACTTCAGTAGTTGCTGCTCCTGGGCTTTAGAGCACAGGCTCAGTAGTTGGAGTGCATGGGCTTAGTTGCTCTGAGGCATGAGGGATCTTTCTGGATCAGGAATGGAACCCATGTCTCCTGGGTGGATTCCTTACCACTGAGCTACAAGGAAAGCCCCCCAAATCATTACTTTTTAAATGCAAAATTCAATAGCTGAATTAGAGGAGAAGTTCATGTGCAAAAGAAAAGCTCCTAGCAGAGTGTTAAAAGACAAAGAAATCACAAATAAAAAGATAAAATAATTGGAAAAGAAACTCAGAAGATTCTATATGAGTTAAAGGGGTGATGGTGACTTAGGAAAAAAGAGTACAGGAGAGCCAATCCTTAAACAATTAGAGGGAAACTTCCCTAAGTTGAGAGGAGATCTGAGTGTAAAATTAGAAAGCCTCAAGGAGTTCTAATCTGGGTGATTAAAAAAAATTACACGAATCTGGATATAGCCTGACACATGAACTGGACATCTGGACCCGAATTCAAAGATGAAGAAAACTGTATACATTTTAAGGAAAAAGTGACAAGTTTTTGCACAGAAGAGATTGCATCTTATTTGCAATGTCAGAATCTAAAATAGTGGAATAAATCAGAAGACAGCTGAGAAAAAAAGGCTATGACACAAAAGTCCTATCCTTAGCCAGAAGCTAGCATATTATTCATCTGTTCTATATAAAAAAAGATGTTTAAGGATGTACAAGAAGTCTTATAAATTTGGTAAAATTTCTTTGTTTTTTTTTAACAGTGGGCTACATATTACTCCAGAATGTGAATATAACATAATTTAGCCACCCATTTTCCTATTGATTGATGTTAAATTCCCCCCACCCAGTATTTTATCACTATAAACAGTATTGTGATTAATCTTCTTACAGTTAAAGTCTTATGTTTTAACGCCTTTAACTTTATGAGATAGGTTCCTAAGAATGTTATTTCTAAGGTCAAGGGTGTATTTATTTCAGATTTTAAAAGGTGCTACCAGATTGCCCTCTGAAAAGGATATAAAACTTGACATTTCCACCGCCAGGGAAAAGAATAGCCTTTTGCTGGGGTTCTCACTACAGGAGGTAGCTCTCTCTTTAGAAAATGTTTGTGGGTCTGATAAATATAAAGTGATATTTAGTTGTTCATTAAATTTGCATTTTGCTAATAAGAAGGGAAGTTGAACACCTTTTTGTTATTTCGCTCTTTCAATTTACTGATCTACAAATTACCTAACCAACAGCCTGTGCCCATTTTTTTTATCTGAGCTTTTTATCTTGTAGATTTGTAAGAATTCTTTGTGGTGGATTTGTGTGTGTGTATGTGTCTGTGTTTACAGCTACATAACTGACATTTCCTGAAGGTTTTGTTTATTAACCCTATGTATGTTTTTATAAATTAAAAAAATAAGTAATCATCTTATGATGTATAATTTTCCAACGTTGTTTAAGAATTCCTCCCCCACTCCTAGATGGATATGTAGTCTTTATTTATTTAATTATATTGAAAGATAGTTGATTTATAATGTGTTTTGTTGTTGTTCAGTCAATAAATTATGTCCAACTCTTTGTAACCCCATGAACTGTGGTACACCAGGCTTCCCTGTCCTTCACTATCTCCCGGAGCTTACTCAAACTTATGTCCATTGTGTTGATGATGCTATCCAACCATCTCATCCTCTGTCGTCCCCTTCTCCTCCTGCCCTCAATCTTTCCCAGCATCAAGGTCTTTTCCAGTGAGTCGCCTCTTCGTATCCAGTGGCCAAAGCATTGGAGCTTCAGCTTCAGCATCAGTCCTTTCAATGAATGTTCAGGGTTGATTTGTTAGTTTCTGCTGCTACTGCTGCTGCTAAGTTGCTTCACTCGTGTCCGACTCTGTGCGACCCAATAGATGGCAGCCCGCCAGGCATCTCTATCCCTGGAATTCTCCAGGCAAGAATACTGAAGTGGGTTGCCATTTCCTTCCCCAATGCATGCATGCATGCTAAGTTGCTGCAGTCATGTCCCACTCTGTGAGACCTCATGGACAGCAGCCTACCAGGCTCCTCTGTCCACAGGATTCTCTAGGCAAGAATACTGGAGTGGGTTGCCATTTTCTTCTCCATTGTTAGTTTCTAGTATATGGCAAAGTGATTCAGTTATACATATATGCATATGCTTTATTCATAATCCTTTCCATTATGGTTTATTACAGGATATTGTATACAGTTCCCTGTGTTATACAGTAAGACCTTGTTTATCTATTTTATATATAGTAGTGGGTATCTGTTAATCCCAAAGGCCTAGTTTATTCCTCCCTTATCTCCTTTCCCCTTTAGTAACAATAAGTTTGTTTTCTATGTCTGTGAGTCTGTTTGTGTCTCATAGATGAGTTTATTTGTGTCATATTTTAGATTCCACATTTAAGTGATATCATATATTTGTCTTTCTCTTTCTGAGTTACTTTACTTAGGATGATAATCTCTAGGTGCATCTATGTTGCTACAAATAACATTATTTCATTCTTTTTTATGCCTGAGTCATGTTCCACTGTGGGCTTCCCAGGTAGCTCAGTGGTAAGGAATCTGCTTGCCAATACAGGAGACTCAGGAGTCTTGGGTTCAATCCCTGGGTCAGGAAGATTCCCCCGGAGGAGGAAATAAAAACCCACTCCAGTATTCTTGCCTAGAAAATCTCATGGACAGAGGAGCCTTTCCGTAGGATTGTGAAAAGTCAGACACAGCTGAGCGATTGAACACAATATTCCATTGTATGTATATGCATACACAATGGAATATTGTGTATGTGTATATATATATATCTTCTTTATCCATTCAACAGTCCATGGACATTTAGGTGGCTTCCATGTCTTGGCTATTATAAATAGTGCTTCTGTGAACATTGGGATGCATGTATCTTTTCAAATTATGGTTTTCTTTGAATATAAGCCCAGGAGTACATTGCTGGATCATATGGCAACTCTGTTTTTAATTTTTAAGGAACCTTCATACTATTCTCGCTAGTGGCTGCATTAATTTACACTTCCACCTATAGTGTAGGAGGCTTCTCTTTTCTCTGTACTCTCTCCAGCATGTGTTATTTGTATACAGTCTCCTTTGTTGTTGTTTTTTATCTTTTAACAAACATATGTTTTAATTTACATTTAATTCTTTAGCATACTTAAAGCTTTTTTCTCTTACATGTAACAGACTCTGTGGATTGGCTTATTCTCCAACAATGTCTTAAATCCTGCCCTTCTGGCATTTCTCTTTTGTGAAGGCTGGAAACTAAGAGTTGGTATCTCAGGTTCCTTTACAGTTTCAGGGTCATGTGACTCTGACTGGGCTATAAGTGCAAGCCCATGGAGTAAAGCATTCTTTTCTGAGTAAAAGCAAAAACCTGGTTAAAAGCAAGTAAAAATCCTTTAAGCCTGCCTTTAAAACCATTTCCCCTACTTTCTTGTCTGTAATGTGGATATTGCGCCTGCAGTTTCTGCCTTCATCTTGCAGTGGTGAAAATGAAAGCCAAAACATTGAGGATAATGGAGCAGAAAGAGAGGAGACTGTGTCCTTGAGCAGCTGACATAGACCAAATTACACTCCCTCCCCTAGACCTACTTGTAAAAACAACCCTCCATTTGTTTAAGCTACTGAATCACGAGGTTTTTGTTACTTAACACTGAAAACAATCTTCTTGGATGCGGGGGCCAATATATGCTTTCTTCTATAGATACATGGCTAATTGTGCCAAAATCTATCTTTCCCCTCAATTAAAGCGCCATCAGTGTCTCTTATTAAATTACCATATATATTGAGATCTATTTTTGGATTCTCTATTCTGTTGCACTGAGTTGCCTTTCTCATCCTATGTCATTAATATGTTGATTTGATTAAAATGATTATATTCACACACACACACAAATACACAAAGAATATTGTGACAGTTCAATTGCACTGGACATGGCAGTAGGACTTTAAATCTGTCCATTCTTCCAAGAAAATTTCTTTCTTTTTTAATTTAATTTAATTTAATTTTTTTTAAATTTTATTTTATTCTTAAACTTTACATAATTGTATTAGTTTTGCCAAATATCAAAATGAATCCACCACAGGTATACATGTGTTCCCCACCCTGAACCCTCCTCCCTCCTCGCTCCCCATACCATCCCTCTGGGTTGTCCCAGTGCACTAGCCCCAAGCATCCAGTATCGTGCATTGAACCTGGACTGGCAACTCATTTCATACATGATATTTTACATGTTCCAATGCCATTCTCCCAAATCTTCCCACCCTCTCCCTCTCCCACAGAGTCCGTAAGACTGTTCTATACATCAGTGTCTCTTTTGCTGTCTTGTACACAGGGTTACTGTTACCATCTTTCTAAATTCCATATATATGCGTTAGTATACTGTATTGGTGTTTTTCCTTCTGGCTTATTTCACTCTGTATAATAGGCTCCAGTTTCATCCACCTCATTAGAACTGATTCAAATGTATTCTTTTTAATGGCTGAGTAATACTCCATTGTGTATATGTACCACTGCTTTCTTATCGATTCATCTGCTGATGGACATCTAGGTTGCTTCCATGTCCTGGCTATTATAAACAGTGCTGCGATGAACATTGGGGTACACGTGTCTCTTTCCCTTCTGGTTTCCTCAGTGTGTATGCCCAGCAGTGGGATTGCTGGATCATAAGGCAGTTCTATTTCCAGTTTTTTAAGGAATCTCCACACTGTTCTCCATTTCAACAAAGTAGCTTTCAAGCGCTTGCTGCTGCTGCTGCGTTGCTTTAATTGTGTCCGACTCTGTGTGACCCCATAGACAGCAGCCCACCAGGTTCCCCCGTCCCTGGGATTCTCCAGGCAAGAACACTGGAGTGGGTTGCCATTTCCTTCTCCAGTGCATGAAAATGAAAAGTGAAAGTGAAGTCTCTCAATCGTGTCCGACTCTAGCGACCCCATGGATTGCAGCCTACCAGGCTCCTCTGTCCATGGGATTTTCCAGGCAAGAGTACTGGAGTAGAGTGCCATTGCCTTCTCTGTTTCAAGTACTTAGAGCAAGGTATTTCAGGGATGGTCCTCCAGAGAAATAAGTTAAAGAACATGATATAATGAAAACAGCATTGCTTATAGTCAGGAAATTTTCATTTTACTCCCCATCTGCCAAGTTTTCAACCCTACATGTGTTCTTTCAATTTCCTCATCTCTGATTGACTCATTCATAGAATCAGGGTTGACAGTAGATGGCTCCTGGTGTCCCATGCAGCTCTAAAAATCAGTGAGTCCATGAATCTATAAACTAGGACATTTCTATGAAACTATTACATTCTTTCTCCTTACAGGAAAGAAAATTTCTGTGATTGGAATCTGTCATCTTCAAATACATAAGTTACCTGTATACTTCTATGCAATCCAAAAAAATCCAGTTGCCCACATTAGCTTTTCCTTTTCTCTCATTGTGTGGGAGGGCTTTTGGTCACCTTCTAGAAAAGGGGATAAATTGAACTTGCCTTGGTTCCCCTGTGGGTGACTTCATACAGGTCTTAACTTTGAAAGGAGAGAACAGGCAGACAGCTAGAAAAAGGGTAATTCTGAGAAGTATTAGAGAAAAATTTGAGTTCACACTGGGGTGAGAATAAACTTCACTCAGGATTAGAATCTGCACTGCTTCCTAGACAGTCTGTACTACTTGGCCAATGCTATTTCTTTTTGTCCTTCCTGTTGTCCTGTAATATTTCAGCTGTTTCTCACATATACAATCAGGTTATTTTTTAAGAATATAAGGACATGGAAGGTCAAATCATGTACCCTCCCAATAGTTCTTTTCATCTGCAGTAAGAGAAAAATTATATTCAGATTATTTTGTGCATTAGCTCTATTCTAGAATATCTCAAGATGTTGACTTAAAATTAATATGAAAAAATTATTAAGACTTAAGCAGGGTACTCTTTTTCTGTCCTTTCAATTCCTGACACAAGCTGATTCTGCTTTTCTAGGTCATGGTTCCTCCCAAGGGTTAAGACAGATGGTTTGACCAGGAGATTGAATCATTTAAAATTTATTTTCCTTTGTTTAACTTTAGGATAGCTCAGGAATTTTGGCTATCCTAATTCATCTTCAAATTTAATTTAAAAAATGATAACTAATGACCTCAATTCAGATCATTTGCAAAATCTCACAGCCTTATAAATATGGATTATAATAAGAAGAGTGATTTACAGATAATGAGCTCTTTGTCTGTCTCTGGAATCTTCTTACAGCTGGAGGAGTATGAAAGGTCATACCTACTGGATTGTATTCTTATCTTTATCCCTCTGTGTTTATCACTTTTGCTGTGACTTTTTGAAGTCCTTAATATTACCACTATCCTAGAAAAATGTGATCTAGGATAGATGGCATGAAGGTGTTAGGATCAGGATACAAACTTGATTATATTTTCTTTCCCTTTTGAGGTTAGAACTATCACAGACTGATTTTCTGGTTATTCCTTTTCTGAATTCCATGTAGAAGCTACCAAGAAGCTTTCTCCATAGGAGTGATACCACAGTGTTATTGTAAAATGTTATATAGAGTACTGTTGTAAAGTGGCATGATCACTACTATAAGGAATCATAGCTTTTTTCTAAAAATACCTGCACACAGTGCTTATTCCTTGAAGCTTTTTGGCCGTACTGTATATATGATATATGTTTAAGAAAACTGAGGCAGACACTTAACAGATTTTACCCAATGACAGAGTTGTTCAGTGAGATTCCAGTAACACTTCTGTTAATCAACACTGCCTATAGTGAGAAGCAAATGCTTTATTTAGTAATAGTGATATGTAGTTTATTTTGCCTGGGGAGTGTGGTCTAGGAAGTTTCTTTAATTGTTTATCTTCCCTTGGCATAAATACATTAATGATACATCGAATATTTTTAAAATTTTGAAAGTTTAGTCATAAAGTTTATGATTGAGTACATTTAGAGAGCACACTGTATTTTTCAATTCTCTACCTCTTCCATCACAATAATTGCTCTCTCCAGTAAAAAAGTAAGTTGCTTTTTTAATTTAGCAACTTTAAGCATTGATCAATTTCTAGATTTTTATTTACTCTAAGAATAAATTTAATATAAACAAGATTACCTATGTCTGTTGATTATAGCAGAAAGTATTGTAAATTATATTCTGGTAATTGGGAGGTTGTTAGGGATGCAGGGAAGAAGTTGTAAGTAATTTGAGACATTTTAAAACATTAAGTATTCTTTTGCTGATAACATAAAAATACTCAGTAATGTGATTACTTTTTTTTAGAAATTAGTATTAGAGAAATCCATTTTTAAATATGTTTTTAAAAAAACTTTTAAGTTCTCATTTTTTTTTAAATTTTATTTTATTTTTAAACTTTACATAACTGTATTAGTTTTGCCAAATATCAAAATGAATCCGCCACAGGTATACATTTTAAAAAATATGTATTTTATGTATTTGACTGCACCAATCAGTTGCAGCATATGGACTCTTTTTAGCTGTGGCATGTGAACTCAGGGATTGGAGCCGGTCCTTTGCATTGGGAGCATGAAGTCTTAGCCACTGGACTATTAGGAAGGTCCCAAAAACATCTATCCTTTTTTTTTCTTTAAAGATAGCAATTTTAGGTAGTCTACAAGAGTGGTGAGTCTAGTAATATTCCAATCAATAAATGAATGGTCATTTATGTACAACTAATTTTTACATGGGTGTTCATTGGAAGGACTGATGCTGAAGCTGAAACTCCAGTACTTTGGCCACCTCATGCGAAGAGTTGACTCATTGGAAAAGAGTCTGATGCTGGGAGGGATTGGGGGCAGGAGGAGAAGGGGACGACAGAGGATGAGATGGCTGGATGGCATCACCGACTCAATGGATGTGAGTATAAGTGAACTCTGGGAGTTGGTGATGGACAGGGAGGCCTGGTGTGCTGCGATTCATGGGGTTGCAAAGAGTCAGACACGACTGAGCAACTGAACTGAACTGAACTGAATTTTTACATCCAGAGTGATATACTATACTATTTTCTTACAGTGAATTTAACAATCTCAAAACAATTAAAAAACTGTTAGCATTTGAGCAATTCATAAGAAAAGCTGACATTTGTTCACAAAACATGGTCAGTGCAGTCTGAAGTTTTTCTTTGAGATTTTTCTCCAAACAGCTGTTGCAAATGACCCTGAGTTCAGAAATATTAGGTATAATAACATTGTGGAGGGAATTAAGTTGATGAAAGATCTACTCTTCCTGTAAAGTCATGCTTAATAATGTCTAACTTCTCAGATAATTGTCTTCCACAATAGTTAAACAGTGAATAACAAGTAAAACTGATACACAAGTTTCTATTGTCTTGTGAAATGATGGAATGGATGAAACAGAGGGAAACAAAATTGTTGTTTGAAGTGGGAAAAAAGAACACATCTCCAATGATAGAATCCACAGTAAGATTATCCTCATTACAAATAGACCGACCATCAGGGCCTGATTTGGTGAAATATCTTCTAAATGGTCACCTCCTCCAAAAAAACATTCTGGTCTTTCACCTTGAACTAATTTCTCCCATTTTGTCCTTTCCCATCACTGCTCATGTCCCTATTTATCATTCGATTCCTTGGCTTTGGATTTGAGTTGTTGATATGTCTGGACTGTTGTTATTTAGTCACTAAGTTGCCTCCAACTCTTTTGTGACCCTATGGAGTATAGCCAGCCAGGCTCCTCTGTCCATGGGATTTCCAAGGCAAGATAACTGGAGTGGGTTGCCATTTCCTACTTCAGGGGATCTTCTGTACCCAGGGATCAAACCTGTGTCTCCTGCATTGGCAGGTGGGTTCTTTACTACTGAGCCACCAGGGAAGTCCATCCAGGACTGTGCCAACCTGCAAATATCTTGGAGGCAGTGGTGGTGTCTTATTGAACTCTGCATGCTTTAACCCTCAACACAAGAAACATGGTGCCATATCTGGCACACTGAAGGAAATTAATAAAATTAAGTAAGTAAACAAATAGGTAATATTTTAACTGTTCATTTTTTATTTTATTCTCCATCAAATAAAAAATTACAACAAAAATAAGCATTTTTAGCTTATTTTCAAATTAAGAGACAAAGAATTATATGATTAATTAAATTAGTATTCTTCCTCAGTTTTCATCAAATTCAGTTGATAATCCTGTGTCTCTAAAGGCTAGAGTTTGTTTCCAAGTGTGAGTAGTATGCTGCTGCTAAGTTGCTTCAGTTGTGTCCGACTCTGTGCGACCCATAGACGGCAGCCCACCAGGCTCCCCCAGCCCTGGGATTCTCCAGGCAAGAACACTGGAGTGGGTTGCCATTTCCTTCTCCAATGCATGAAAGTGAAAAGTGAAAGTGAAGTCGCTTAGTCGTGTCCGACTCTGAGCGACCCCATGGACTGCAGCCTACCAGGCTCTTCTGTCCATGGGATTTTCTAGGCAAGAGTACTAGAGTGGGGTGTCATTGCCTTCTCCAGTGAGTAGTAATAGTTTCTCAATAAGTAATGCTGCTACTGCTAAGTCACTTCAGTCGTGTCCGACTCTGTGTGACCCCATAGACGGCAGCCCACCAGGCTCTGCCATCCCTGGGATTCTCCAGGCAAGAACACTGGAGTGGGTTGCCATTTCCTTCTCCAATGTATGAAAGTGAAAAGTGAAAGGGAAGTCGCTCAGTCGTGTCTGACTCTTGGCGACCCCATGGACTGCAGCCTACCAGGCTCCTCCGTCCATGGGCTTTTCCAGGCAAGAGTACTGGAGTGGGTTGCCATTGCCTTCTCCAACAATAAGTAATATTATACAACAATTCAAATTAGGTAATTTGGGCCTTTGGATAAGCACCTCACTTTTTTTCATAATCCTTCTTGGTCACTTAATTATAATGTCTCAAAAGTGAGTGTGTATATATATACGTATACACACACACACACACACAGGCCAGTGACAGAGTTCAGGAAGGGTTATAATTGCAATAACTTAAGCTGATAAGGAACTGAACAAAGACTGAAATGCAGTCATTAGTAATATACATTTCTTAAAATCTATAAAAGGTTTGATGATTTACTGTAGGAATATAGAGAAAGCAGTGGTGAATCATGCCTGAGCCAGAAAGCCTTGGAAAGTTTCAATGAAAAGAACACATTTGAATCAGGGCTTAAGTGGTGACACAGATTTGATCAAATCAGAGGGGCAGGATTTTAGGTAAGAGAAATCGCATCAGCCATGGTGCTGTGACATGGATGTGTCTAGAACAATAACTAAAGAGCCGGTGGGACTGGCAACGAGGACCTCTAGGTGACTTCCGAGCAGGTGTGATGGATGTTAAGGAATGGATTATAAAAATATTCTGATACACTGGTATACATTGGGTTTGAGGGAGACCAGAAGCAGGAATAAGTGTTAGAAGCCATTGTCCTGGTGAGAAATTATGGGGAGTGGAATAGGCCAGTAGCAGTGAAAAAAGAGGGCAGAAGAAATGAGAGAGTCTAAGAGGACATTAACATTTTCTAGCTTTAGTGGCAAATAAATTATGATCATTTATATGCTATGGAGAGCTCAGGAGAGGGAACTTTTTTTTTAATGGAGTAGAGATAAAAATTTTTAAAGGCAGGAGTGTCAAATGGTGCAGTAGGATGAAGATTAAGTGGTTATCATTTGGGGTGACCATAAACACTTTTCACTTTTATGGGAAAACATAAGCCGTTGATTCCTGTTTCTATCACTGTTGTTCCCCTAGTCACTCTGGAACCATGACATAATATTTAGTGCTAAACAGCCTATGCAGAATTGGAAAAGAATGTTTCGTTGATTGCTATGTCCCACATCAACTGATTAGCTTCTCTTCTGTGAGGATCAGCTGCTGGGGATGCTGGTTGCTCACAGGAGCATCTGTTGTCATTGATTCTGCTCCAAGCAGTAGGTGAGCTGGAGTCAGATTGTACTGCAGAGGTGAAGGAGAAAGGAGATGGAACTTGTAAGGGAGACACATTTTTACCTCTACTGTCATAAGTTTTTTTTTTTTTTTTTCCTGGACCTGAAAATTAAACTGACGTAATACAGAGTAACATGAGAAAAGCTAACAAATGTATGTGGTTTATGTGATGCGTGAGATTTCTTAAGGCAAAAAGGACCCAAAGAAATGATGAAACCTAAATATTCTTTTTACTAGGTTGAACAAAGACAGACAATCATGGAAAAGTAATTAAAATATATGGGGAGGCTAAAGGAAGACGAAAATTCTTTTAAGTAGGTCTGTTTGTACAGAACTCTCTTGACTTTGACTCCCATGGAAGAATGTTCTCTTGGTACAGTTCAGTTCAGTTCAGTTGTTCAGTCGTGTCTGACTCTTTGTGGCTTCATGGACTGCAGCATACCAGGCTTCCCTGTCCATCACCGACTCCCAGAGCTTACTCAAACTCATGTCCATCGGGTCGGTGATGCCATCCAGTCATCTCATCCTCTGTCGTCCCCATCTCCTGACTTCAATCTTTCCAAGCCTCAGGGTCTTTTTCAATGAGTCAGTTCTTGGTACAGAGAAGGCATCTTTCACAGACGTGTTTTATCTCCCATTTTTAGAAAGAAGTGGGGAGATGAGAATGGCCTTCTCTTATCTGTTATTTTTTTAAGTTCCTTTCAGTTCAGTTCAGTTGCTCAATTGTGTCTGACTCTTTGAGACTCCATGGACTGCAGCAGGCCAGGCCTCCCTGTCTATTACCAACTCCTGGAACTTGCTTGAACTTATGTCCATTGAGTCCATGATAGCCTCCAACCATCTCATCCTCTGTTGTCCCCTTCTCCTCCCGCCTTCAAACTTTCCCAGCATCAGGGAGAAAGGTTGTTGTTTCACGCGAAGACACCGGGATTCTTGGCCCTCAGAGGAGAAGAATTCAATCTGGGGCCAGAGACGAGGCTTGATCGCTCAGAGCTTTTGTGTAATAAAGTTTTATTAAAGTATAAAGGAGATAGAGAAAGCTTCTGACACAGGCATCAGAAGGGGGCAGAAAGAGTACCCCCTTGCTAGTGTTAGCAATGAAGTTATATACTCTCCAATGAATCCAAAGACTGTCTGGAGGTTATAAAGACCTCACCAGACCTACTCCCATAATTTACATTTTAAAATAACAGAATTAGCCAGAAGGTTTAATCCAGAGACTGTCCTCAGGCAGGATACATTATTGTTATATAATCCTAAGGAATGTAGAGAAGGAAAAGTTTGTCCTTTCTTCCTCCTTGAGAATTCCAGACCCCTCTCTCCTTGGGGACCCCTAGACTTCTTATCAACCTGCCTAGGAAATGACTCTTTCAAGGGTCTTTTCCAACAAGTGAGTTCTGTGCATCAGGTGGCGAAAGTATTAGAGTTTCAGCTTCAGCATCAGTCCTTCCAATGAATATTCAGGACTGATTTCCTTTACAATGGACTGATTGGATCTCCTTGCTGTCCAAGGGACTCTCAAGAGTCTTCTCCAACACCACAGTTCAAAACCATCACTTCTTCAGCACTCAACTTTCTTTACAGTCCAACTCTAACATCCATACATGACTACTGGAGAAACCATAGCTTTGACTTGATGGACCTTTGTTGGCAAAGTAATGTCTCTGCTTTTTAATATGCTATCTAGGTTGGTCATAACTTTTCTTCCAAGGACCAAGTATCTTTTAATTTCATGACTACAGTCACCATCTGCAGTGATTTTGGAGGCCCCTCCCCCCAACCAAATACAGTCGTCACTGTTTACATTGCTTTCCCATCTATTTGCCTTGAAGTGATGGGACTGGATGCCATGATCTTCGTTTTCTGAATGTTGAGCTTTAAGCCAACTTTTTCACTCTCCTCTTTTACTTTCAAGAGGCTGTTAAGTTCTTCTTCACTTTCTGCCATAAGGGTGGTGTCATCTGCATATCTGAGGTTATTGATATTTCTCCTGGCAATCTTGATTCCAGCTTGTGCTTCATCCAGCTAGTGTTTCTCATGATGTACTCTGCATATAAGTTAAATAAGCAGGGTGACGATATACAGCCTTGATGTACTCCTTTCCCTATTTGGAACCAGTCTGTTGTTCCATGTCCTGTTCTAACTGTTGCTTCCTGACTTGCATGCAGATTTCTCAGGAGGCAGGTAAGGTGGTCTGGTATTCCCATCTCTAGAAGAATTTTCCAGTTTGTTGTGATCCTCACAGTCAAAGGCTTTGGCATAGTCAATAAAGCAGACATAGAAGTTTTTCTGGAACTCTCTTGCTTTTTCCATGATCCAACAGATGTTGGCAAGTTGATCTCTGGTGCCTCTACCTCTTCTAAATCCAGCTTGAACATCTGGAAGTTCACGGTTCAGGTACTACTGAAACCTGGCTTGGAGAATTTTGAGCATTACTTTGCTAGCGTGTGAGATGAGTGCGATTGTGTGGTAGTTTGAGCATTCTTTGGCGTTGCCTTTCTTTGGGATTGGAATTAAAACAGACCTTTTCCAGTCCTGTGGCCACTGCTGAGTTTTCCAAGTTTGTTGGCATATTGAGTGCAGCACTTCCACAGCCTCATCCTTTAGAATTTGAAATAGCTCAACTGGAATTCCATCACCTCCACTAGCTTTGTTTCTTTAGCTCAAAACAATCCTTATGCCAAAGTGCCGTATTTGAGGGTAGCACATTCTGCCCTGCTGCATCCCATTCAGTACAGTCATCACCTATGAAATAAATAAGGAACAACAGTGAACCTGAAAATCCAAGAGGGTTTTCCTCTCGCTGTTCTGTGGGGTTCATTATAGTTTACATTCAGTTAAGAGAATTGATAGTCAAGCTATATTTAGTTATTTCATTTTAAATCTTGTATTTATACACCTTCTCTCTAATGTTCTATACTCTTAAACACTTTAAAATTATGTAATCCAGGGTGAAAGACTGGAAAAAATTGTTAAATTTACCTTCGTTCGCATTATAAAAATTCTGGGGAAATTGCATGGATGTGTTTGTAATGTATCCTGTAATATCATGTATTATACTGTTATGGCTGAGAATGTTGTAAATACTAATCTGCCTGCAATGCGGGATACGCAGGTTTGATCTCTGGGTCAGCAAGATCCTCTGGAGAAGGGAATGACTTCCTAATCCCATGGACAGAGGAGCCTGGTGGGCTATAGTCCATAGGGTTGCAGAGTCATGCATGACTGAGTGACTAACATTTAAGCAGAAAGATCAAAATAGAGAATCACCTGGAAAAAAAAGTCCCGTGTTTGAGAAAATTTAAAAGGTAGTTGTTGGGCTACCATCTTATTGGTTCTCTCTGTTGGGCTGAACAGTGGGAACTAAAAGACCATGCAGTGAATCTCATGATTTTTTCAAGGAGTGGACTTGGAGGAGGTGGAGGGTTGCAAACTAGATTACATTCCTTTCTCAAGAAATAAACCAGAGGCGAACGAAAACAAACAAGCTAACAAACTTCAGCAGGTTTACGACACAGTCTCTTATCTTGCTGTAGAGTCAGAAAACTGTATTTATTGTCTTTTGTAAATAATTATTTGCTGTTGTCTAGAATAGCATTTTAATTCCCGCCTTTGCTGAGTATATTTTGTGTGCTACGAGTGATCATCTGTGCTTCCATTACCATCCTTTCTCTGACCTCCAGGTGCTTGCCTCTTCCCATGTTTCTTGAAAAGTCAAAGGTGTGAGTCTTGTTAAACAAATTTTATTTTTCTTTCTTCCTAAGGACACTTATAAATACATGCATTGCTCTGCTCTGAATTATCTTGGTCTCCCAACAAGGTGAAAGTAGACATTTAATTATGTTTTTTGTTTTTTTTTTCCAACCCTTGGTATTTGTTCTTATTGCTCATAGCAATATTTTAGCTTGCTTTAATTTATTGTACTAGTGCTCTTAATCCCCCAAAGTCACAATTGTATTCAGGAAGACAAAAAATATAAAGTGATAAGATGTCTCATTATCTCAAAATACAAGAAAAATGGAACTGTCATTGCCCAGTTTCTCTAGAAAGGAGAGCCTGGGGCAAAGATAAAAGTGATAACACAGCAGTTTTGAAGGTGAAACCCAGCGCAGCCCAGCATGGGTGAGGAGAGCGAAGTGAGGCAATGGTAGGGGTGAAGCAGCAGGAGAGCATGGCCAGGCTGGGGACCTCTTCATGGCAGGCTGCACCTAGGCATACCAGCTTAGCAAGGACATTGCTGGCCACAGGGACAGCTCTGAAGGGTGACAATGAGTAACAGATTGTGACTCTGAGCACCAAAAAGAAGGAGGAAGGAGCAGGAACTTATTTATGTAGCTCTCTCATTTTTGAGCTTCCCCAGTGTCTCAGTTGTAAAGAGTCTGCCTGAAATGCAGGAAGTACAAGTTCGATCCCTGGGTTGGGAAGATCCTCTTGAGGAAGGCACGGCAGCTGACACCAGTTTTCTTGCCTGAAGGATCCCATGGACAGAGGAGCCTGGTCGGCTATTGTCGCAAAGAGCTGGACATGACCGAGCACACATGCTCTAATTTTTGCTTCCCATAAGTAAAAGTTTACTCTTTGTGAGAGTCAACTACTGCATATTCTGGGAGGCATCATTTGGCTCTTACTGTCCTCTCCTATGATATGATGCTTCATCTAAATTTAGATGTAGAAGGAGGCAGAAACTCTGACCGGGCAGCGGATTGGCCTGGCTGTGCACAATCAAGGGTTCCGAGCTTGGCATTCTCAGGACAAGTGGCTGGTTGGCCTCGGGCAGGGGACTGAAAGACCCCAAAACTCCATTTAGTACGGCAGCTGTGCAAGTGAGCCAGTATCCAGGAGACTGCTGGCACCAAGGGAATCTGAGATTTGTGTCTCATAAAATAAGCTGGATCTTTAAAAATAACAACTAAGCGATCCACAGAGATGTGTAAAAGAGATTTATCAGGAATTCTGTCAAATGTAGGTGAATGCAAGAAAATGACGATTTGAAGTTGAGTAGCTTCTCTTACAATCACACTCTCAAGATTTTGTGCCACATGACACTTTGCAATGTTATTTGGATCCCTTTTTCTTCATTGACATGCGTGTCACAGGCTCTGCAATGAACATAGTGAGGAATTTTGTGCCTCAAGCAATGCACTGACCACACACTGGGAGAAAAATCAGAGCCATATAAGGAAATCCAGCAGAGCTTCCGGAACTCAGTTGCAAATTTCTCAGGAAATAATGTGTATGATTAATGCTATTGTATTTTTTCTTATTCAGATTAACAATCAGCTTAGTTTAGCCTCTTGAGATTTTGTGATATGTTCACTAAAGCCAGATTTAAAATTACTATCCTGGCTGTTGCTGCTTATTGGAAAATGTCCTTCAAGCCCAGAGTGGTGTGTAATTCAAGGACTCATTCTTCCAGCTATTCTGTTTCAACTAGCAGAGTTCAGTTGTGGAAGAAAGAAACAGTGACATCCCGCTCATGAAGTAAGATTTTCCCCCTCTGTTTTACTGTTAAAGATGTCACAGGCAAGTTATGAGATCTGCAAGGAACTTTGGTTTACCTAGAGTATGAAAAAGTGGAAAATAATGTTTTCTCCTGACTTCACGCCATTAGAATCTTATGGGGCAAGAATGCAGAGAAGATTCTGGAGATCCCATGCTAATTTGTTATAAAAAAAAGCAGATCTAGTCCCAATTCATCTCGCTGAAGAGAGATAGCAACGTAGCATCAAGGCCATTGCAAATAAATACCCTCTACTCTCCCATAGACATGAATTAATGGTAAGTTTACTTAACGTCTGACTTGCCTAACAAAGTTAATTTGAAGGCTATTTTTGATAAATAAAAATTGTCACCACTTATTGCATGCTTTCTTATTTGCCAGACAATGTTCTGAGTGTTTTTAAAAATGCTTTTAATCTTTCTAACAACCATAAGGGGAAAGATACCCTCGGTATATGGAGAAGGAGACAGAATTACAGGACTAATATATGTCCTGCCTAGGGTCACACAGGCAGCAAATAAAATGGCAGAGCTGGAATTGAGCAGTCTAGAGCAGGCAGATTCTTCTTAGCTAAAAATGATTATTGCCTCACCTCTAACACCAGTGATATGTGTGTGTGATATGAATATGAGCATGTATAGAATTTCTTATTTCCCTTATTTGCTCAATAACAAATATGGAAACTATTTTCTAAATAGATTTCATTTTTATCTGCTTTGTCAGAGAATACATTCCCATGAGAAAGGGCATCTAGGAGACCCTGAAATTATCCTTCCCTCACCTCTCATAAGCTTTATATCAAACACACAAAGGAGCCTACCTCCTTGTCCTTCATAAATGTGCTCAGGTTTATGAAACTTGAAAAGTGACAGATTGTTTATTAAGTCACTTAATCACTAACACGTCTCGTCTCTTTCTCAAATAGTGAGCTATTACTCCAGCCGCTAGGAAAGTTAATATGCTCGTAACTAAGTGATTGAGGAGAGCTGTAATACATCTGTAACTGTCTCATAATGCAAGGTAAATAAGCTGGAAATTATCTCCTGACACTCTTAGGGCTGCCAGGAGACAGAAAGCTTCTCCTCCTGGTTACACTGGATTTGTTTCGTGTAAATTTTTGCTGGCCCTGGCCAGGGAATACAAATTTAGAAGGCAAAGAGTTTGAAGGCTTCAGAACACTTTGCTTTTAGGATTCTGCCCCTAGAACAACTCCAAGTGTAAAACAGGTAACGCTTTCAATTTAAGATTTAAGATGTGCACAAATTCACAATAGTTTTCTTTTTGTCTCCTCCGTGAGGCATTAGGGATCTTTTCCAGGTCATATCTAAATTTTAGACCAGCGTGAGGGCATCAAAAAGCAAACTGTTGATAGTCAAAGTTATAAAGATACAGTCTTATGCTCTTACTTTACTTGGCTCAGGTTTAAACTCCCTTTTTTACGCCTTTTCTCTGGATGCTTTTATTCTTATCTCCAGCCTAATTTAGCACAGGGTCCATGCTCTGTGTGTCTGCAGTTTGTTTAGCATACATTTCTTGGAATTGCCCATGCTTATGCACAACTATGGGAGAAGGCAATGGCACCCCACTCTAGTACTTTGCCTGGAAAATCCCATGGATGGAGGAGCCTGGTAGGCTGCAGTCCACGAGGTCGCTAAGAGTTGGACATGACTGAGCGACTTCACTTTCACTTTTCACTTTCATGCATTGGAGAAGGAAATGGCAACCCACTCCAGTGTTCTTGCCTGGAAAATCCCAGGGACAGGGGAGCCTGGTGGCTGCTGTCTATGGGGTCACACAGAGTCGGACACGACTGAAGTGACTTAGCAGCAGCAGCAGCATGCACAACTATATAACGGGCTTGTGTGTGTATATTAGTCATTCAGTTGTGTCCAACTTTTAGACCCCATAGACTGTAGCTGGCCAGGCTCCTCTGTCCATGGTATTCTCCAGGCAAGAATACTGGAGTGGGTTGCCATTCCCTTCTCCAGAGGATCTTTCTGACCCAGGAATTGAACTGAGGTCTCCTGCATTGCAGGCAGATTCTTTATTGTCAGCCACCAGGGAAGCCCATAGGATGGGATTACTGCCAAGTACCAGCACAATACACAGAACTGCAGTTCAGTTGGACAATATCAGAATCAACTTTTTTTTTTTTCTTTTTGACTGACAGATCCTCCCTCAGGTTTATTTGTCAAATAGCACAGGAGGACATCAGTCCCCTGCAGACAGCAGCCCAAGGGTCACACCAGTCCTTCTGTCCTCACATTGGCAGATGAGGGCCTGTACTCTGGAGGATTTGTGGGTGCCTGGGCACCTTTGAGAGCCTGAGCCTGAGCTGGAGTTGGAGTGGAAGCTGAACCTGAAGTTGTGACCTTGGCCTTGGTTCAGTTTTGGCCTGGAATTTTGGCTAGCAGAGCCTGAGACCCTTGGTGATGCAGGCATGAGCAGGTTTTCTGTGCTTAGGGTGAGCAGTGTAGGCAAGTCAACTTAGCTGGTGGCTGCCACCCTTTGGGATCTTGGGCTTGACCTCCTTAGGCTTCACAAGAGCCTTGGCAGCCTCAACACGTGCATTCATGGCCTTGGCGTTATTGGCCTGTGTCTTCTTCAGGCCCTTCTTGTGCCTCTCGGTAAAGCACTTTCCTTGAGAACTTATAGTCCATCCCCTTAAGAGTCTCGTTTCTTCGCAATCAGGGTCATAACTTTTAAAAATTTTTATTTATTTATTTGGCTGTGCCAGGTCTTAGTTGTGGCAAGCAGGCCATTTAGTCTTTGTTGCAGCATGTGGGATCTTTAGTTATGGCATGCAGGATCTAGCTCCCTGGCCGGGGATTGAGCCCTGTCCCCTTGTACTGGGAGTGTGGAGCCTTAGCCACTGGACTGCAAGGGAAATCCCGATTGGGATTTTTTGATGCTGTTTCTGTGTCCTTTTCAGGACTGGTTGTGTGTGCATGGTTCTTGGACTTGGCCATGTCTACACCTGGAGGATGAGAGTGGAGAATCAGAGCTAGGGGCTCACTGGGCTGGGTCTTACCTCTCCACCCTGGTGGGGGACTCCAGATCCTGAAGCTCCTGGGACCTGAAGAGAAAGAGTCAAACTAAGTGTTTCTTCTTTTACATTTTTTTTCACAGAAGCAACTGTTGCTCTCACCAACACATAGAAAGAAGTGAAGTTGCTCAGTTGTGTCCGACTCTTTGCGATCCCATGTACTGTAGTCTACCAGGCTTCTCTGTCCATGGGATTTTCCAGGCAAGAGTACTGGAGTCAGTTGCCATTTCCTTCTCCAGGGGATCTTCCTGACCTAGGGATCGAACCCAGTAAGGCAGATGCTTTACCCTCTGAGCCACCAGGGAAGCCCACCAACACATAGGAGACCACAAATGTGGTCTAGTCATGACGTGTCCATTCTTAGTAATGGGACCTTTCCCAGCTACTGTATTCCTAAATTCTGGTTCAGAATAGGAGCTCAGTTACATAATACACCTGAAGTAAAACAAGCCATTCTACCAACTTTAACTGAGCAGTTGCTTTGTGCCAGGTGCTATGCTAGGTGGCTCTGATACTGCTAGTACTTGGAGAAATCCAAGTAACTTCTTTCAGTCCCCAAAGAAAGCACTGAGGTCTTAGAATTGACACCCTCAGCAGGTGGGAGTGCCAGTTTTGGCTTAACTGTATTGCTGAAATCTTAAATATCCAAAGGACTTTTGAATTTTTGCATTCACTTTGATAGTCAATGCATTTAACTTTAAAATATCTAACTTATTCCTCTAAATATTGAATACTGACCATATAATTAATAAGCACTAATATTTTATAAAGTCAAATCTCCTAAGAATTTAAACATTGCAAACTGAACTAGTCAATTTCTTTTAAACATGTCAATAACATGGAGTCTCACATGCCAACTTCTGTTTTAAGCAACATACACTCAGATAAGATGAAGAAAGATGATGACAATAATTACAAAATTTATTTCTGTTTGTAGACTTGACTTTTATAAATGCGCACACTAAATTTGATTGATTCCTCATATAAATTTATTTTGTGTCTTTAGAGTAGCAGAATTATTTATTTTTGTGGTTTCAAAAGAAAATGATTATTGTTTTTCATTCATCAAGTTTGTAGTATCCAGGCTGGGTCACTGAATGCTGCATTGGCCTCCTCTTCAGAGCAACAGTTCACTGGTTATGTCAACGGGATTCTTTGGTCTGTGCTTTCCCTTGAAACCCTTGTCTCCTTCATTCCCTCCAATCAAATGTCAGGACATATAATTATTAAAAGTAAGAGACTTGTAAAGTAATTAGCCTCCAACTAAAATAAATAAATTTATATTAAAAAAAGTAAGAGACTTAATTCCTGGTATGTATAAAGGAAGAGATGTTCCTTCTTCCTTTTTCTCAGAACATTTTTTTGTCTTTGGGTAAACCTGTAAATTGTTTCTCTGCATCTTTGAGATGTGTGCACTTCTTTTTACAAAGATCCTGCTGTACTATGACCCAGCTTTGGGTTCATTACCAGATGTTCAGCAATGCCAACCTACTGATCCAGATTGTGGTGAAGGAAAGTGCTGCATTTACTGCAGGGAACCATGCAGGAAGAATGGGCCTTTCATGCTCAAAAGACCCGAATTCCTCAATGGCTTTCAGCAAGGGATTTTTAAAGACAGAGAAAGAGAGTTAGACATGGAGCACGATCAGCTTATGCACAGTTTTCTGAGTGGTTGATGGTGAGGTAACTGGATGATGTTTTGGGAATTGCAATCCTCAACCTTCTGGTTCCAACTGGTCTGGCGTCTTTACGCTGGTGGTCACAGGCAGTTAACTTCTCCACCTGGTAGGGGTTTTTAGTATCTGTAAAACCACTCAAAGATATGACTCAGGATATTATCTATAGCCCTTGAAAAGGAACTAAAGGTCCTTGAGTTTGTTTTATGGCTAAGCTATTATTATTTTGTCTTGCTTGACTGCTTTCTTTTTTTTTTTTTCCTGTATTTTCTTGCTTCTCTGATTTAACCTCATTATTTGGAACTAGAGGAAAGCCTAGGAGGCAAAAGTTTTTCTATAAACAAGAGTTGAGGGACATAGAGGCTTTTCCCCAGGAAGGCCCTGAAGAGCCCTGCTTTGTTTTCATTGCAAGTTTTACAAGTAGGAATGTCTATCTGAAGGATCTGAGAGTCATCACATCAAGGAAGACAGAGTTCTGAGACTCCTCCTATATCCTCAGTTGGCTGTCTTGTGAATAAACTCTTTCTTGGCTGTAAACCTCTGCGTCTCAGCACTTGCCTTGCTATGCATTGGGCAAATGGATCTGGTTCGATAACAATATCTGCTAGGTTGGATGGTGCTCAATTCGCAAATCATTGAATGAAGCTAATAAGATCTTTAAAATTTACACAGTTGATTTTTTTTTTTTTAACAACATGGAGAAGCACTGTTCAAATCCATCTTGAGGAAAGGACTCCCTGTCCACGTACCAGGAACATAGTTATATGAGAGCCTCCAGCGGCTCACAATTTTAAGGTCTCCTTCAGCGTTTGGACCATGATCACACTTTTTGGGAGAGGTGGGGGACAGCTCCTTGCTAATGATAAGCAAAGAGATGGTAACAGCTTCATCATTTCTTCCCCTGAAAAACTTCTCTAACAAGCAGTTTCTGCTCCAGAGCTCTGGGAGGGCTGGGGACTTTAGGCATTGAAGTCTGATGGCTCCTCCTGCCAGGAAATTCCTTCCTTCTCTCCTGCCCTTGAATAACTCATATGCCCTTGAGCTCTTAGATCAAGCATCATCCCTTCAAGAATTGGACCTAGGCAAGAAAAAAATTGCCTAGGTCCAATTTCCCCATTAGAAACTCCCATAGTACTTTCTCTTAATTAATTTTTATTTTTGCAATTATTTGATTAATATGTGTTCCTTATATTGCTTGCAAGTCTATTGTGTCTATTTTTGCTCACTGTTGCATTGCCTTGGCCTAGCACAATGGGAGATAGTTATTAAAATAATCAATATGCATTAGCTGTGTTGAGGTTGTAGTGTATAAATATTGTAGGGGATTTTGACATGTAACTTCATATGCCAACTGGTCATGAAAGGTTTGGTGTTCAGAATGAAATATTTCAACACTTTTAGGTCTAGAGCTTGGTTGGTATTACAAAAGGTTATATAAAAGAATGAGATGATGAAGATAAAGAATTTAGATAGTATATTAATAGAAGCAAAGGAAAGGCAATGAAGACATGAAATATTGGCGAGGAAGTTCATTGGAGCTTGGTGAGTATTGAATGTGTTTTTTTAAGTGGCAAAGTGTTTTGCCACTTAAAAAAAAGACAGAGATTAAAGTTAGTGAGAGTGGAGGTTTCTCCTTGATGAGTTTTAACCACCTACTGATTTTTTTTTTTTTATTTATCCTGCTCTCCTCTGTGGTGCTGAAAATAGCCAGAGAACCAGGGCAGTTTAACACTTGCCCTTTTGCTCAAGGCTGCATCTAGCAACTTCATTATTTCTTTAGCACTGGGTAGAAATAGTTCAATTTCCTTGAGTAGTGATTTTAAGGAAAGTAAGTCATCTTGAAGAGCTCTGTGCTTCTCTTCCAAAAGTTAAGAACAGGGCATGAAGTGAACTATCTGTTATAACCCCAAGTTGGTTTACTTAATTAGGCATAAAATGCATTTTAAACATGGAACTTACTTTTCTGAAGAAATACACAATGATGAATATCCTGAAGAAGAATGATTATTTTATAGGGCATCCCTGGGTCTCACCGCTTTTTGCACTAAAAAGTCAGCCCACACCTTGCTGCCCGTGGGCTTATTTCTTCCCACTCTAGTCTTTTAAAAGTGTTCCCTCACATAAGGGCATAGGGAAAGGAAGGTATACTGTGACCCCCCTTGAGAAAGGAAGCTGTACTTTATCTCACCTTGTGTTCTTAAGTGCCTGAAAAGCATTAAGTGTTCAGAGAAGGAAGGTAGGAAGGAAATTAGATCCACTATATGAAAAGGAAATGTGAAGACACCATCCATAGGAAAGAAGAAGAAAATGAGCTGCAGATAGAATGCTGTGGAAGACGAGATAATGTTCTTATTTTTCTCATTTTGGTTTGAAGAGTGAACTTGTTTGGGAGAAAAAAAGACTAATGGGATGGTGGAAAGCAAGGAAGAAAGTGGAGTGGAGAGAGATGATTGAGGAAAAGAGCAGAAGCCGTTATATCTTATTTGGGTGAACTTGACACTCAAATCTATAGGGCTTATAGATGACCAATAGTCATCTCTAGACAAACTAAGTTCAGTTAGCAGCTAATATGAGAATTGACATCTACTTCTGTTACATTAAAAAAATAATAGAATCTCAGCATTGCTAAGCTATGTTTACTGCACCAGTTCATTTGCAGGATATGCCTTGATTAGAAAAAGGATGAGGGATTTCACAAGAGACACACAATTATGCAGCTCAGAGCAGAGACTTGTAAATCTGCTGCCATTTGAGATGTCTGAGTTCATTTCATCTTTCCTGGATGAAGCACAGAGCCTTTAGGTCCTTCTCATCATGGTCTCCAGGTCAGTAGGAAATAGTCTCAAAGCACTTGAACAAATGAGCTTGGCTACCCTGCCTGAGAGGTTGTTAGAATGTGGGGAGTCCATTTAACATTATTTTATACAGAATTCAATGTTTGAATCTTCTGTATAACATCAATAAGTAGTAATACAAATTTTACTTGAATACCTTTAGCATTAGGAAGTTTATGAAAATGTATCAGCATCTGAGGTGGCCATTTCCCTCTTTGGAAAACCCTGTTAAAATTTTCCTCTTCTTTTGAGCTGCCATCTGCCTCCCTGTAACTCACATTCATTTCTTTTCATCTACCATTTGTGCCCACACAGAACACGTGTGTCTCTTTGCCATGTCTATTCTTCCTATGTCTTTTTTTCTCTTAAATTTTGTCAAATGTTTTTAATGCTATATATTCCTTGTAATATCCTGGTTACCTTTGTGAACCTTATAATATCTTATTTAGCACCTTATGCTATGGTCTCAAATACATGTGTTTTGTTATGCATATATTAGTATAGGAGACTTAAATCCTCAGACTCCACACCTGAAATCCTATTGTGGGATATTTTGTCCAAAACAAATTGCTGTGCGGTTATCTTCTACTATAATATATTTGCAAACAAAATAACAAATACAGCCTTCTTTTGCTCTTTATTAAAATACAAATATTTTTAATGATGCAATTTGATTCAACCTCCAAATAATTACAATTTTTGTATTGTAATTTTTTGAAACTCAGAGGATATGTCTCTAAAATAGACATATAACAGTAGTCTGTGGAATTAAAAATTGAATAGATCATGCTTTTAACTACTTCCATATTCAAAAGTAAAGGTCATAAATAAGAGAATTTTAGTCATGATTCACCTAGACATATGTCAGATAAATTAGCAAAATACATAAATTTAACTAAGGCTCTTAAACAGGGACTTCTTTCATAACATGCTTCTCTCAGTTACAAAATGAAAGGTTACAAAGAAAGAAGATGAAAAATAACGACAAAGTTGTTTGCTAAAACTGGGACACTGGAAGAACATCCTTGAAAAATGGGAATAATATATATTAATTTTGAGGGAAAGGTGCTTCGGGCACTGAATAAGCACCTTTTTTATCCTTACTTTTCCAAATATTTGTGTTATTTACCAACTGTGAAACTAGAAGACACTGAAAAATTGATGCAGACTTACCATAGTTTTTCTAAAGAAGCTGCTGAATATTAGAAACAGCATAATATTACCAAAGAACAAAATAAAAATAACTGCATATTTTCAAATTAATTAAGTAGAATCTTCTCTGACGGCAATTTATATTTCACAGAACTATAATAGATTAAAAAATTGGAAATTAGTTCTTATAAATTAACTTCTTACTTGCTAAAGTAGTTTCAGAAAAAAGTGACAACTGATTTTGTTCTGATTGCTTCAATGAAATAGATGAGGAAAGAGGAGCCAAAGAAATGCAACAAAGGCCAAAATGTTTTTTTTTGTTGTTTTTTACAGATTTTTGTTAGTTAAAAAAATATATTTTCTACTTTATTAAAATTTGTATACTTCAGTGAGTGAAGGTGAAGTCGCTCAGTCGTGTCTGACTTTTTGCTACCCCGTGGACTATAGCCCACCAGGCTCCTCTGTCCATGGGATTCTCCAGGCAAGAATACTGGAGTGGGTTTCGATTTCTTTCTAAGTACAAATTTAATACAATTTTAAAAAGTACAATTTAATACAATAAAATTCACCTATTTTAATTGTATAGTTCAGTGAGTTTGAGGAACATAAACATCCATGTGACAATATTATCAAGATACCCGATATTTTCATCAGCCTAAAAACTTTCATACAAGGGCCACACATATTGAGAGAGGATGATGATTTCATATTTGCTAAGTAAGCAGTTGTTTGAAAAACTATAGAAAGAATGTACTTGACAGTGCCCAATGTTCCTTTTATAAAAAATTCCTAAATATTTTAACAAAACCAAGCACATGATGGCTCTGAGTCTGCTAGTGTCAGCAGTACCCTGGATACAAACACAGATTAAATGCACGTGGCCACATCACCATTCTTTTGCTGTAAAATAAGATCCACTCTCTACTAAACATTACTAGTGAATTGCACATGCTGCTACGTAGTATGATCCTAACATTCGAAAGGATCAATCTGATCAAAGCAGAATTGCACTGGACAAAGCTCAATAGGTCAGGAAGGCTTTATCAAAGCAGTTGCTGTAGGGGAGAGAGATCAGAACTCAATCTGAGCTCAAGTCCACAGAAACAGACGGCAGGGCAGGAGAGGTTTTTAGAGCTGGGGTGGGGTGGAGGGGTGTGTCATAGGCCATCTGTGTTTACTTAGTGGCCTTGTTGAAAGGAAAAGCAAACTTTCTCCTATCTTCTTGACAGAAGGTAGTTTTAAGACTTGGAGGAAGGGACTTCCTTGGTGGCACAGGGGATAAGAATCCACCTGCCAATCCAGGGGACACAGGTTTGATCCCTAATCCGGGAAGATTCCAAATGATATGGGTCAACTAAACCTGTGCAACCGCAACTACTGAGTCTGAGAGCCGCCACTGTTGAGGCTGTGTGTTGCAACCTACTGAAGCCCACGGGCTCTAGGGCCTGTGAGCCGCAACTACTGAAGCCCAGGTACCTAAAGCCTGTCCTCTGCAACAAGAGAAGCCACCTGTGGTCTGCAACGAGAAGCCCATACTCTGCAATAAGAAACCCATACACTGCAACGAAGGGCAGCCCCTGCTCACGCAACTAGAGAAAGCCCATGCAAAGCATCAAAGACCCATTATAGCCAAAAATGAGTAAATAAATGAAATTTAAAACAAACAAACAAACAAACTTCAGGAAGACTTGTGTGGAAGTTGAGCTCTTACTCTCCCACAAACTGGAAGAAAGAGGCGACATTTTCTTTGATGATTACCGTTCAAATGGATGGCTCCCAGGTCTTTGAGAAAGACAATCTTGGGCTTTTAAAATATTTAAATTTCAAAAAGACAGAGAAAGAATATACAATTACATGTTTTCTAAAGCAAATGCTCTCAAGTACAGAGAGGAAGGACCTAGAATCTGGAAGAAGCCTGTCTAAAGTTGAGTCAAGCTGAGAGTGACCCTGACCTTGGAATCCTTTAGGAATTTATCTCTTTTACTGCCCTTGATTTGCTTTCAGCCAAAGGTCAGCACACCCCACAATCAAGAAAGCTTCTAACATCTCTACCTGAGAGCGCAGGCTCAATTGTCTCCAACCAGCTATGGATCAAGGGACTTATTCTTTTCCTTAGTCCAATGTTCACTTTATTTTCTGTTTCATAATTAAACTCGTCTGAGCATGATTGACAATAAAAACATCTATCCTTTCTCAGAGAAACTCAAACCTGATCCCCTCTGTGAGGTATTTCCCAGTGACTTAGACAGAATAATCACTGTGGTACATTTTACAAATCTAGGTTATTCAGCCTTCCATGACAACATTGCAATTAGAGTCTTCAGGGTCAAAAAAAGTAAATTCCTTTTTACATTGTTCTTTCAATATCCTTATTCCTGATAGCTAGTGAGTAATCATCTTGAATAAGAATCACAGAACTTACCAAGAAGAAGAAAAAAATTTTAAGGCCACGAGAAGCTACAATCCAGATTTGGAAAAACAAATCTGTAACTCTCATGCATTACAGTTCTGTCAGAGCTCTTCAGTTCATTTTATTAATCTCATTCTGAAACATCTATATTTGGGTTTCTCCAAGAATCCACCTGCAATGTGGGAGACCTGGGTTCGATCCCTGGGTTGGGAAGATCCCCTGGAGAAGGGAAAGGCTACCAATTCCAGTATTTCGGCCTGGAGAATTTCATGAACTGTACAGTCTATGAGGTTGCAAAGAGTTTGACACGACTGAGCGACTTTCACTTCACTTCACTATACACGAAGATTCCCCCAATAATAAATGGATACTTCCTTGCATTACCATAAGGATTCTCTCAGAACAGGGAGTCTTCCCCAAATGCAAATTTTGGTTTCTTCCCTCGTAAGCAGAAGCTGCTCGAAATCCTCCATACGATAGTTCTTTTCCAGTCTAATAAAAATTTTATTATCCTATCTAAACCATGTGCCCTGCTACAATTAGGTTATAGTAATTGACCAGCATCTGCCCTCTTCCTAGATCTCTCCAGGTAGTTCAGTTTGATGACTGCCTACAGCTGCTAAGACTAAATTTGGAATCTATTCTCTATCTAGGAGCATTCTAGTAATTCCTATTAGCATTTAAAATTAATGTTTTCAGGCTGCTAAGAAAATAGAGAGACAACTTTAAATAATGAAGGATTTATATTTCCCCTGATAGAAAGAGTTATATTCTCTAGATGTCGCTATATATCTCCTGTCCAGGTTAATTATTGTGTGAATTCACCACAAGAAGAAATATATCAGGTAATTGCATTTTGTTTTTCTAGTTCCAGAATCAAGTTTTAGAAAAGAAATAGAGGAAAAGAAGCTAGGGGATTTAAAATTGAGGAGTAACCTAACAGATATATACCTCAGTTTTTCATAGAATTCTAAGGAGAAAGGTCTTAAAATGCTTATTTCAACTGCAGGAGGCTAATACATCAGATGTAGTCTATGACTGGACATTGATCTTGGTAACAGAGCAAATGAAAGAGATGATTTTCATTAAAAAAAAAGTTTAATTAAAATGTGGAGCTGATGACAATAATCCCCAAAGTCAGGTAACCATGAAATAGGCTATTTGGTATAGAATATAACCAAGCAAACCAGAGAATTGGGTCTCATCTGCAGGAACATTGTATGGTTTCAATGGTACTACTTTCTAAGTGTAATGAGTAGGGAAATGTTTTCCATCTGAGGACTACTATCAGATTTCAGTGTTGAGTAAGCCCATAGAATCAGTTGATAAGGTAGAAGTGGGAAGAAGAAAAACATTCAAGCAGAGAGAATAGACTACAGGCTGTGGAGAAGCAAAGAGCTAGATTATTTGGCCATCAAATTGGAAAGCAAATGTGATCCGATGCCTTGAGTGAGAAAAATAAAAAGAGAGCTGTGGAAAATAGCATCAGAGAGGTTAGCAGAGGCTAGCACTCAAGAAGATCCACAGGTAATGCACCCATTAGGTGATGAGGACCAGGTTTCACCAGGTGAGAAGAAGAACATGGAAGCAGCTTAGGCCAATCACGCTCTAGTTCCCTGACAAAAGTAGTTTTATACAGTTGTATTAATTTGCCATCTTTGTGAGAAAGAAATGAACATTTAAAATTTCAGAAAGAAACTTCCTGGAGGTCCAGTGGTTAGGGCTCCATGCATTCACTGCCCAGGGCACAGGTTTAATCCCTGATCGGGGAACTAAGATCCTGTAAGCTGCAAGGAAAAAAAAAAAAAAATTAGAAAATAAGACTTCAGAAAAAGAGCAGAAAAAAGTCCTATGTGGATCTTTGGTAAGTTAGGGGTATACTCTGGAAGAAAGACAAAATCATGTGTAGCTTTTAAGCTGGTAGAAGAGATTTCAATTGAAGAAATGGAAGTTAGGGAAGAAAAAGAGGAGGTGGCGTGGGAGAAAGAAGACCTAAATTATAGCAAAAATATTAAATTCTGTGGAAGATATAAATCTTTATATATGTGATGTTAGTGACTATGAATAGCAAGGAGAGACAAGAAAGCCTTCCCCAGCGATCAATGCAAACAAATAGAGGAAAACAATAGAATGGGAAACACTAGATATCTCTTCAAGAAAATTAGAGATACCAAGGGAACGTTTCATGCAAAGATGGGCTCAATAAAGGACAGAAATGGTATGGACCTAAGAGAAGCAGAAGATATTAAAAAGAGGTGGCAAGAATACACAGAAGAACTGTACAAAAAAGATCTTCACGACCCAGATAATCACGATGGTGTGATCACTGACCTAGAGCCAGACATCCTGGAATGCAAAGTCAAGTGGGCCTTAGGAAGCATCACTACGAACAAAGCTAGTGGAGGTAATGGAATTCCAGTTGAGCTATTTCAAATCCTGAAAGATGACACTGTGAAAGTGCTGCACTCAATATGCCAGCAAATTTGGAAAACTCAGCAGTGGCCACAGGACTGGAAAAGGTCAGTTTTCATTCCAATCCCAAAGAGAGGCAATGCCAAAGAATGCTCAAAATACCGCACAATTGCACTCATCTCACACGCTAGTAAAGTAATGCTCAAAATTCACCAAGCCAGGCTTCAGCAATACGTGAACCGTGAACTTCCTGATGTTCAAGCTGGTTTTTGAAAAGGCAGAGGAACCAGAGATCAAATTGCCAACATCTGCTGGATCATTGAAAAAGAAAGAGAGTTCCAGAAAAACATCTATTTCTGCTTTATTGACTATGCCAAAGCCTTTGACAAAGCCTTGTGATCCTTGTGTGGATCACAACAAACTGTGGAAAATTCTTCAAGAGATGGGAATACCAGACTACCTGACCTGCCTCTTGAGAAACCTGTATGCAGGTCAGGAAGCAACAGTTAGAACTGGACATGGAACAACAGACTGGTTCCAAATAGGAAAAGGAGTACGTCAAGGCTGTATATTGTCACCCTGCTTATTTAACTTATATGCAGAGAACATCATGAGAAATGCTGAGCTGGAGGAAGCACAAGATGGAATCAAGATTGCTGGGAGAAATATCAATAACTTCAGATATGCAGATGACACCACCCTTATGACAGAAAGTGAAGAAGAACTAAAGAGCCTCTTGATGAAGATGAAAGAGGAGAGTGAAAAAGTTGGCTTAAAGCTCAACATTCAGAAAACTAAGATCATGGCATCCTGTCCCATCACTTCATGGCAGATAGATCGGAAAACAGTGGAAACAGTGGGTGACTTTATTTTTCTGGGCTCCAAAAATCACTGCAGATGGTGATTGAAGCAATGAAATAAAAAGATGCTTACTCCTTGGAAGGAAAATTACGACCAACTTAGAGAGCATATTAAAAAGCAGAGACATCAGTTTGCCAACAAAGGTCCGTCTAGTCAAGGGTATGGTTTTTCCAGTGGTCATGTATGGATGTGAGAGTTGGACTGTGAAGAAAGCTGAGCGCCAAAGAATTGATGCTTTTGAACTGTGGTGTTGGAGAAGACTCTTGAGAGTCCCTTGGACTGCAAGGAGATTCAACCAGTCCACCCTAAAGGAAATCAACCCTGAATATTCATTGGAAGGACTGATGTTGAGGCTGAAACTCTAATACTTTGGCCTCCTGATGCAAAGAGCTGACTCATTGGAAAAGACCCTGATGCTGGGAAAGATTGAGGGCAGGAGGAGAAGGGGATGACAGAGGATGAGATGGCTAGATGGTATCACTGACTCGATGGACATGGGTTTGGATGGACTCTGGGAGTTGGTGATGGACAGGGAGGCCTGGTGTGCTGCAGTTCATGGGGTTGCAAAGAGTCGGACATGACTGAGCAACTGAACTGAACTGAACTGAACTGAAGTGACCATGAAAGAGTTGCTGTTGTTCAATTGCTCAGTCATGTCGAATTCTTTGCAACCCTGTGGACTACAGCATGCCAGGCTTCCCTGTCCATCACCAACTCCCGGAGTTTGCTCAAACCCATGTCCATCGAGTCAGTGATGCCATCCAACCATGTCATCCTCTGTCATCCCCTTCTTCTCCTGCCTTCAATCTTTGCCATCATCAGGATATTTTCCAATGAGTCAGCTCTTTGCATCAGATGGCCAAAGAATTGGAGTTTCAGCTTCAGCATCAATCCTTCCAATGAATATTCAGGGTTGATTTCCTTTAGGATGGGTTGTTTGGATCTCCTTGCAGTCCAAGGGACTCTCAAGAGTCTTCTCCAACACCACGGTTTAAAAACATCAGTTTTAGTGTTCAGCCTTCTTTAAGGTCCAACTCTCATATCCATACATGACTACTGGATAAACCATAGCCTTGACTAGATGGACTTTTGTCAGCAAAGTAATGTCTCTGAAAGGGTAAGGACATCTAAAAGTTCCTCCATAAAAGCAACAAAATAAATCTTGCAAAAAATGATCAGAGTCGATTTTTATTAGAACTTTAGAAGTTAACTAAAGTCTTGCAGCAATCTAGAGAGTATTTAATCAAGAAAAATGGAGGCAGCAGGATAAAACCAGTGAGCATCGGTTGTGCTTTCAGTACCTCAAGTTCCATCTCTTGCTTTCAGTTTTAATAGGAGCCTCAAAAACTAATTGGCAACAACTATGGTGAAAACTAGCAGCCTGGAAGCACTGCAGGGGGTAGAACTCAACTCCCAACTTGTTCAAAGCCTTGATTTCAGAGAATTATTATTTGATCTTTCTTGTGAGTCCCTGGAAGACCATTTGCAAGGCTGCTGTGTTTGAGTAACTCAGAACCTGTCCACGTCAAATGCCTTTTCCTTGGGTGAGGGTGGAGGTGACGGAAGTAAGCATTTGTCGGAAAGAGGAGCAATGCAGGATGGTTTTTCCTCATCCTCCTGGGACCACAGTGAGTCTGATCAGAGATCTGCCTCTTTCAGTGTTCTGGGTTCCTATGAGTTCTTGCTGCTGTTGCTGTCACTCTTGCTGCTGCCAAAAGTTTGCTTGGGAGCTGGGGCACTAGAGAATGCAAATAAGAGAAACCCAGGAGACATTTTCCCACTTTCTGCATGTTAAAGGGCCCGTTCCCACCCTAAAGCCAGAACTAAACTGCTGCTCTTTGAGCTCTCTATGGACACCGGTGCTTACTTTTAGGTTTTAGCATGTGTTGAGTGGAAGCTTCAGGTTACTGGAGGGAAAAGAAAAAAACAAATACAAAAATGATAACACACCACTGGCCCAGTGCTATTTAGAATTCTGCTCGGGAGGAGCCAAGATGGCAGAGGAGTAGGACGGGGAGAACACTTTCTCCCCCACAAATTCATCAAAAGGGCATTTAAACGTCGAGTAAATTCCACAAAACAACATCTGAATGCCGGCAGAGGACATCAGGCACCCAGAAAAGCAACCCAACTCCTCGAAAGGAGGTAGGGAAAAAATATAAAAGACAAAAAAAGAGACAAAAGAGGGAGGGACGGAGTTCTGTCCCAGGAAGGGAGTCTTAAAAAGAGAGAAGTTTCCAAACACCAGGAAACCTTCTCACTGCCGAATGTGTGCCAAGCTTTGGAAGCACAGAGGGCAACATAAAAGGGAGTAAAAAAATAAATAAACAATTAAAAATCGCAGGCTGTGAGCCCTACGGTAACTCCCCCAGCGGAGAAGCAGCGCAGACGCCTGCACACGGCATTAGCAAGCGGGGGCTGGGCAGGGAAGCGCGGGGCGGGCTGTGTCCCTTAGAGTAAGAATCGGCCCGAATGTCCTGAGCGCTATCTGAGCGAAATAATTTGGGCTAGCAAACCAGACTGTGGGATATCTACCACGCGAAAAGCCAGCCCTAACCTAAGACACCGCCAGGCCCGCGCACAGAACAAAGGACTGAACAGAGATAGCCCGTTGCAGACCTTCCCCCTCTGGTGACAGGCAGCCAGAGCCGGAAGGGGGCAATCACAGCCCAAGAGAGACACTATCTATAAAACTGTAAGCAGGCTTCTTTGCTAACTAAAACTTCTTGGGGGTCTGGACGGTCAACATCTGCCTGAGAAGGTGCGCCGGTTTTACACCCAGATAACCGAGTGGCGGGGAGGCGATAGGTCGCAGCATTGGCGCCCGCCAAACACATCACCTGAGCTGCTCGGATCTGGGAAGAGCACAAAACGCAGGCCCAACTGAGTGTGCGCTTCTGAGGACTACCCGAGTGCCTGAACCTGAGCGGCTTGGACCTGGGAGCTCAGCCCAGGGCCGGCCTCTGATTGTTCCCGGCGGAACAACCTAGAGCCCGAGCAGTGTGGGCAGGGAGGCTACACGCGCCGTGAGCGGGGGCAGACCCAGTGTGGCTGAGGCACTGCGAGCGCACGCCAGTGTTATCTGTTTGCCGCATCCCTCCCTCCCTCCCCACAGTGCGGCTGAACAAGTGAGCCTAAATAAAATAAAAAAAAAATAGGGTCCTCCACCGTCCCCTTTGTGTCAGGGCGGAAACCAGACACTGAAGAGACCAGCAAACAGAAGCAGCTATAACAGAGGGAAACGCCTTGGAAGCTACAGGTCATAGATTAAAATCCTGTGGTTACTACGGACTACATAGGAAGGGGCCTATAGATCTTGAGAAATATAAGTCAGACCAAGGAACTAGCCAAAAATGAACTGAACCCACAATACTCACAACAAAACCAGAGAAAGACCTAGATATATTTTTACTATTTTTACGATCAATCTTTCTTTCTTTTTTTTTTAATTAAAAAAAAAAGTTTTAAGTCCTCTATTGTCCTTTAATTTTCACTTTTATAACTATTACTTTGCAAAAAAAAAAAGACCCTATTTTTTTTTTCTTCTTCAGCAAACTTCATATATATATTTTATAATTTTTTGACCGTGTTTTGTTTTTATTTTTTCTTTTTCTTCTTTTCTTTAACATTGTATTTTTGAAATTCCAAACTCTACTCTAGATTTTTAATTTTAGCCTTTTGGTATATGTTATCAATTTTGTACCTATAGTTTTTTTCATAATTTCTGTGACTTTTTTTTCCCTCTGTTTCTTTCTCTTCTTCTTTTGTATAACATCGTATATCTGCAATTCCAAACTCTACTCAAGATTTTTAATTTATGCTTTTTGGTATTTGATATCAATTTTGTACCTGTATTTTCTTTATAATTTGTGCGACATTGTTTTTGTTAGTTTGTTTGTTTTCTCTCTTTATTTTTCTTCTTCTTTTTTTTAACATTGTATTTTTGAAATTCCAAACTCTACTCTAGATTTTTAACTTTTGCTTTTTGGTATTAGTTATCAATTTTGTACCTGTAGTTTCTTTATAATTTTCGCAACCTTGTTTGTTTTTCTTTGTTCGTTTTTTCTCTCTTTCTTTTCCTTCTTCTTTTCTTTAACATCGTATTTTTGAAATTCCAAACTCTACTCTAGATTTTTAATTTTAGCCTTTTGGTATATGTTATCAATTTTGTACATATAGTTTTTTTTTTTTTATAATTTCTGTGACTTTTTTTTTCTTCTTTTTCTTTTTTTCCCCCTCTGTTTCTTTCTCTTCTTCTTTTATATAACATCATATATCTGCAATACCAAACTCTACTCAAGATTTTTAATTTATGCTTTTTGGTATTTGATATCAATTTTGTACCTGTATTTTCTTTATAATTTTTGTGACATTGTTTTTGTTGGTTTGTTTGTTTTCTCTCTTTATTTTTCTTCTTCTTCTTCTTTTTTAACACTGTATTTTTGAAATTCCAAACTCTACTCTAGATTTTTAATTTTTGCTTTTTGGTATTAGTTATCAGTTTTGTACCTGTAGTTTCTTTATAATTTTCGCAACCTTGTTTGTTTTTCTTTGTTCATTTTTTCTCTCTTTCTTTTCCTTCTTCTTTTCATTAACATCGCATTTTTGAAATTCCAAACTCTACTCTAGATTTTTAATTTTTGCTTTTATGTATTTGTTACCAATTTTGTACCTTTAAGAACCCAATCTTCAGGACCCATTTTTCACTAGGGAACGAGATTACTGGCTTGACTGCTCTTTCTCCCTTTGGACTCTCCGTTTTCTCCACCAGGTCGCCTGTATCTCCTCCCTAACCCCTCTCTACTCTACCCAACTCTGTGAATTTCTGTGTGTTCCAGACGGTGGAGAACACTTAGGGAACTGATTACTGGCTGGATCTGTCTCCCTCCTTTTCATTTCCCCCTTTTATTCTTCTGGCCACCTCTGTCTCCTGCCTCCTTCTTCTCTTCTCTGTATAACTCCGTGAACATCTCTGAGCGGTCCAGTTGTGGAGTGCACATAAGGAAGTGACTACTGGCTAGCCCACTCTCTCCACCTCATCTCATTTGGGTCACCTCTAACTCCCTCCTCCCTCTTCTCTTCTCCATGTAATGCTGTGAACCTCTCTGAGTGACCCTCACAGTAGAGAAACGTTTCATCTTTAACGTAGATGTTTTATCAGTGGTGCTGTATAGAAGGAGAAGTTTTGAAACTACTGTAAAAATAAGACCGATAACTGGAAGTAGGAGGCTTAAGTCCAAACCTTGACTCCAGGGAACTCCTGACTCCAAGGAACATTAATTGACAGGAGCTCATCAAACGCCTCCATACCGACACTGAAACCAAGCACCACACAAGGGCCAACAAGTTCCAGGGCAAGACATACCAAAGCAAATTCTCCAGCAACAAAGGAACACGGCCCTGAGCTTCAAGATACAGGCTGCCCAAAGTCACCCCAAAACCATAGACATCTCATAACTCATTACTGGATATTTCATTACACTCCAGAGAGAAGAAATACAGCTCCATCCACCAGAACATCGACACAAGTTTCCCTAACCAGGAAACCGTGACAAGCCACCTGTACAAACCCACACGCAGTGAGGAAACGCCACAATAAAGAGAACTCCACAAACTGCCAGAATACAGAAAGAACACCCCAAACTCAGCAATTTAAACAAGATGAAGAGACAGAGGAATACCCAGCAGGTAAAGGAACACGATAAATGCCCACCAAACCAAACAAAAGAGGAAGAGATAGGGAATCTACCTGATAAAGAATTCTGAATAATGATAGTGAAATTGATCCAAAATCTTGAAATTAAAATGGAATCACAGATAAATAGCCTGGAGACAAGGATTGAGAAGATGCAAGAAAGGTTTAACAAGGACTTAGAAGAAATAAAAAAGAGTCAATATATAATGAATAATGCAATAAGTGAAATTAAAAACACTCTGGAGGCAACAAATAGTAGAATAACAGAGGCAGAAAATAGGATTAGTGAATTAGAAGATAGAATGGTAGAAATAAATGAATCAGAGAGGATAAAAGAAAAACGAATTAAAAGAAATGAGGACAATCTCAGAGACCTCCAGGACAATATTAAACGCTACAACATTCGAATCATAGGGGTCCCAGAAGAAGAAGACAAAAAGAAAGACCATGAGAAAATACTTGAGGAGATAATAGTTGAAAACTTCCCTAAAATGGGGAAGGAAATAATCACCCAAGTCCAAGAAACCCAGAGAGTCCCAAACAGGATAAACCCAAGGCGAAACACCCCAAGACACATATTAATCAAATTAACAAAGATCAAACACAAAGAACAAATATTAAAAGCAGCAAGGGAAAAACAACAAATAACACACAAGGGAATACCCATAAGGATAACAGCTGATCTTTCAATAGAAACTCTTCAAGCCAGGAGGGAATGGCAAGACATACTTAAAATGATGAAAGAAAATAACCTACAGCCCAGATTATTGTACCCAGCAAGGATCTCATTCAAGTATGAAGGAGAAATCAAAAGCTTTTCAGACAAGCAAAAGCTGAGAGAATTCTGCACCACCAAACCAGCTCTCCAACAAATACTAAAGGATATTCTCTAGACAGGAAACACAAAAACGGTGTATAAATTCGAACCCAAAACAATAAAATAAATGGCAACGGGATCATACTTATCAGTAATTACCTTAAACGTAAATGGGTTGAATGCCCCAACCAAAAGACAAAGACTGGCTAAATGGATACAAAAACAAGACCCCTACATATGTTGTCTACAAGAGACCCACCTCAAAACAGGGGACACATACAGACTGAAAGTGAAGGGCTGGAAAAAGATTTTCCGTGCAAATAGGGAGCAAAAGAAAGCAGGAGTAGCAATACTCATATCAGATAAAATAGACTTTAAAACAAAGACTGTGAAAAGAGACAAAGATGGTCACTACATAATGATCAAAGGATCAATCCAAGAAGAAGATATAACAATTATAAATATATATGCACCCAACACGGGAGCACCGCAGTATGTAAGACAAATGCTAACAAGTATGAAAGAAGAAATTAACAATAACACAATAATAGTGGGAGACTTTAATACCCCACTCACACCTATGGATAGATCAACTAAACAGAAAATTAACAAGGAAACACAAACTTTAAACGATACAATAGACCAGTGAGACCTAATTGATATCTATAGGACATTTCATCCCAAAACAATGAATTTCACCTTTTTCTCAAGCGCACATGGAACCTTCTCCAGGATAGATCACATCCTGGGCCATAAAGCTAGCCTTGGTAAATTCAAAAAAATAGAAATCATTCCAAGCATCTTTTCTGACCACAATGCAGTAAGATTAGATCTCAATTACAAGAGAAAAACTATTAAAAATTCCAACATATGGAGGCTGAACAACACGCTGCTGAATAACCAACAAATCACAGAAGAAATCAAAAAAGAAATCAAAATTTGCATAGAAACGAATGAAAATGAAAACACAACAACCCAAAACCTGTGGGACACGGTAAAAGCAGTCCTAAGGGGAAAGTTCATAGCAATACAGGCACACCTCAAGAAACAAGAAAAAATTCAAATAAATAACCTAACTCTACACCTAAAGCAACTAGAAAAGGAAGAAATGAAGAACCCCAGGGTTAGTAGAAAGAAAGAAATCTTAAAACTTAGAGCAGAAATAAATGCAAAAGAAACAAAAGAGATCATAGCAAAAATCAACAAAACCAAAAGCTGGTTTTTTGAAAGGATAAATAAAATTGACAAACCATTAGCCAGACTCATCAAGAAACAAAGGGAGAAAAATCAAATCAATAAAATTAGAAATGAAAATGGAGAGATCACATCAGACAACACAGAAATACAAAGGATCATAAGAGAGTACTATCAACAATTATATGCCAATAAAATGGACAACGTGGAAGAAATGGACAAATTCTTAGAAAAGTACAACTTTCCAAAACTCGATCAGTAAGAAATAGAAAATCTTAACAGACCCATCACAAGCACGGAAATTGAAACTGTAATCAAAAATCTTCCAGCAAACAAAAGCCCAGGTCCAGACGGTTTCACAGCTGAACTCTACCAAAAATTTAGAGAAGAGCTAACACCTATCCTGCTGAAACTCTTCCAGAAAATTGCAGAGGATGGTAAACTTCCAAACTCATGCTATGAGGCCACCATCACCCTAATACCAAAACCTGACAAAGATCCCACAAAAAAAGAAAACTACAGGCAAATATCACTAATGAACATAGATGCAAAAATCCTTAACAAAATTCTAGCAATCAGAATCCAACAACACATTAAAAAGATCATACACCATGACCAAGTGGGCTTTATCCCAGGGATGCAAGGATTCTTCAATATCCGCAAATCAATCAATACAATACAATGTAATGTAATACACCACATTAACAAATTGAAAAATAAAAACCATATGATTATCTCAATAGATGCAGAGAAAGCCTTTGACAAAATTCAACATCCATTTATGATCAAAACTCTCCAGAAAGCAGGAACAGAAGGAACATACCTCAACATAATAAAAGCTATATATGACAAACCCACAGTAAACATTATCCTCAATGGTGAAAAATTGAAAGCATTTCCTCTAAAGTCAGGAACAAGACAAGGGTGACCACTTTCACCATTACTATTCAACATAGTTTTGGAAGTTTTGGCCACAGCAATCAGAGCAGAAAAAGAAAGAAAAGGAATTCAAATTGGAAAAGAAGAAGTAAAGCTCTCACTGTTTGCAGATGACATGATCCTCTACATAGAAAACCCTAAAGACTCCACCAGAAAATTACTAGAACTAATGAATGACTATAGTAAAGTTGCAGGATATAAAATCAACACACAGAAATCACTTGCATTCCTATACACTAATAGTGAGAAAACAGAAAGAGAAATTAAGGAAACAATTCCATTCACCATTGCAATGGAAAGAATAAAATACTTAGGAGTATATCTACCTAAAGAAACTAAAGACCTCTATATAGAAAACTATAAAACACTGGTGAAAGAAATCAAAGAGGACACTAACAGATGGAGAAATATACCATGTTCATAGATTGGAAGAATCAATATAGTGAAAATGAGTATACTACCCCAAGCAATCTATAGATTCAATGCAATCCCTATCAAGCTACCAACAGCATTCTTCACAGAGCTAGAACAAATAATTTCACAATTTGTATGGAAATACAAAAAACCTCGACTAGCCAAAGCAATCTTGAGAAAGAAGAATGGAACTGGAGGAATCAACCTACCTGACTTCAGGCTCTACTACAAAGCCACAGTTATCAAGACAGTATGGTACTGGCACAAAGACAGAAATATAGATCAATGGAACAAAATAGAAAGCCCAGAGATAAATCCACGCACATATGGACACCTTATCTTTGACAAAGGAGGCAAGAATATACAATGGATTAAAGACAATCTCTTTAACAAGTGGTGCTGGGAAATCTGGTCAACCACTTGTAAAAGAATGAAACTAGAACACTTTCTAACACCATACACAAAAATAAACTCAAAATGGATTAAAGATCTAAACATAAGACCAGAAACTATAAAACTCCTAGAGGAGAACATAGGCAAAACAGTCTCTGACATAGATCACAGCAGGATCCTCTATGACCCACCTCCCAGAATATTGGAAATAAAAGCAAAATAAACAAATGGGACCTAATTAACCTTAAAAGCTTCTGCACATCAAAGGAAACTATTAGCAAGGTGAAAAGACAGCCTTCAGAATGGGAGAAGATAATAGCAAATGAAGCAACTGACAAACAACTAATCTCGAGAATATACAAGCAACTCCTACAGCTCAACTCCAGAAAAATAAATGACCCAATCAAAAAATGGGCCAAAGAACTAAATAGACATTTCTCCAAAGAAGACATCCAGATGGCTAACAAACACATGAAAAGATGCTCAACATCACTCATTATCAGAGAAATGCAAATCAAAACCACTCTGAGGTACCATTTCACACCAGTCAGAATGGCTGCGATCCAAAAGTCTACAAGTAATAAATGCTGGAGAGGGTGTGGAGAAAAGGGAACCCTCTTACACTGTTGGTGGGAATGCAAACTAGTACAGCCACTATGGAGAACAGTGTGGAGATTCCTTAAAAAACTGAAAATAGAACTAACTGCCTTATGATCCAGCAATCCCACTGCTGGGCATACACACTGAGGAAACCAGAAGGGAAAGAGACACCTTACAGAAAGAACATGTACCCCAATGTTCATCGTAGCACTGTTTATAATAGCCAGGACATGGAAGCAACCTAGATGTCCATCAGCAGATGAATGGATAAGAAAGCAGTGGTACATATATACAATGGAGTACTACTCAGCCATTAAAAAGAATACATTTGAAGCAGTTCTAATGAGGTGGATGAAACTGGAGCCTATTATACAGAGTGAAGTAAGCCAGAAAGAAAAACACCAATACAGTATACTAATGCATATATATGGAATTTAGAAAGATTGTAACAATAACCCTGTGTACAAGACAGCAAAAGAGACACTGGTGTATAGAACAGTCTAATGGACTCTGTGAGAGAGGGAGAGGGTGGGAAGATTTGGGAGAATGGCATTGAAACATGTAAAATATCATGTATGAAACGAGTTGCCAGTCCAGGTTCGATGCAGGATACTGGATGCTTGGGGCTGGTGCACTGGGACAACCCAGAGGGATGGAATGGGGAGGGAGGAGGGAGGAGGGTTCAGGATGGGGAACACATGTATACCTGTGGCGGATTCATTTTGATATTTGGCAAAACTAATACAATTATGTAAAGTTTAAAAATAAAATTAAAAAAAAAATAGAATTCTGCTCTCCTCCCCCAGCCACCTGCCATATTCACTTTCTGGAGTCCTCATGCTGCTGCTCCAAACCTTCTCTCCAGGTTTTATAGCTACATTCAGTGGGTATGTTTACTTCTTCTTACCCAGGGCCAGACCCTAATCTATTTTCCCTTCTTTCTCTTTCTGAGCCATTTCAATTATGCAATCTGGTCATCTTGTGCATAATTTTTTCTGTGTTTGTTCTGGAACAAGACAGAAAAAAAATGGAAAAGAAGAAAGGAAAGATGACATGGAGGGAGGGTAAAATGTGAAAACCTAGGAAAATTAGATCGGAGGAAGGAAAGAGGAAAGATCTCCAATACTATACATTGTTGGAAAACATCCTGATTCCTAGAAACTTTACTCTGTCTAAGTGGTAGATGAAATCAAATTTTTATACAGGAATGAATATTTCAAAGCAGAGCATCATAAGCTTAAAACTGTGTTTTGTCTTCCCTCTTGTCAGACTGTACTTACAGGACTTTGCGATTTGTTTTATTTAGGGATCTCCAATAATAGATCTGACATGTCAAGCGTCAGTTTGCTACAGAAATAAACCAATTGCAGGTTGCCACCACACACTGCAACATCATCAATGTTTTCTGATGCTTAAGTTGTCTAGCAAGAGAACAATATCTGTCCTGTGTTTCAATCTCACTCCATTTTATGCAAGTCTGGGACTGTCAGGTAAACTGATGCATTGGTTATCCAAAGGTTTGAAGATAGTGTAGTGGTTATCACATTCACCTAACACATGAAAGGTCCCCGGTTTGAAACAGGGTGGAAACATGGGTTCTCATCTCACTTCTGAGTCTTTAGGGCTTCCTTGGTATCTCACAGAGTAAAGAATCTGCCTGCAATCCAGGAGACTCAGGTTTGATCCCTGGGTTATGAAGATCCCCTGGAGAAGGGAATGGCAACCCTCCAGTATTCTTGCCTGGAGAATTACACGGACGGAGGAGCCTGGCGGGCTACAGTCTGTGGGGTCACAAAGAATTGGACACGACTGAAGCAACTTAGCAAGCACGCAGAATGAATTCTATTCACGTTAGTTTCCGCTGGAAATGAAGAGAGAGTTTTTTTCCTCAGAAAACAGACTTTTCTTTGCATTAAGTTTTACAATTCTTTCTGGTTTTTATGTGTGGAAGATTTGTATTTGGCATGGGACTAGAGCTCCATGTTTCCTCTTTCTAGGCTCTGCTGGTTGATGCAGGTAGGATTGTGAACATAAATCTAAAGATGTACAGCAGAGCTAGATGATGTGCTCATTTAAGTGTTATTTCCATTTTGCTGTACATAAAAGTGGCAAATAGATTTAAACAAATATATTGAATTCTATCAAGGTAAAGGATCATTCTACACTCTCTTTAAGTGTGGGCATACCTAGAGTTGTCTGCATAACTATCAGAGTTATCGTTGTTCAGTCGCTCAGCTGTGTCTACCCTTTGCCAGCCCATGGACTGCAGCATGCCAGGCTCCCCTTTAGATCCCCTAGTCAATTATTTCCTGAGGAAATTCTGGAAAGAAATTCTTCTGTACCAAAGTGGAAACCATAAGCTTGGTTTATGCCATTGGCATATGGTTTAGTCCACAAGCTTGTCCTGGGACTATAGGTCATTAGCCAAGAGAAGGACTGATGTTGACTATAGAGTATCCTGTGTGACTCGATTTACTTGCCAGCCAAGCTCTTCATGATTCATTCCTAGGTTTTCAGGAGAGGGTTCTTCAAGAAAGGCTAAAAGAGCCACATGTTTAGTATTTTTGTAATAGCTAAGTGATCTAGACAACACTGATCTCTCAGCCACCTTTGCAAATAGAGGTTGATGATATTTGCTTTGCCTTCAAGAAATAAATAAATTAACCTGTAGGATGGAGGAGTTGCTAGGCTCATCTTGAATCACAGAGAGAAAGGAGCTGTGAGAACGATGGAGGGATGGCAACTTCTTGGTCAGGTTCCTTCAAAGCCAACATCAGGATCAGAAAAAGGAAGATGACAAATGCCACGGATGCAATCGGAGGCTGTGACTACCTGGGAGACCACCCCTGGAGGCTTCCTGAACCCATTCAGAAGAACACCAGTTTTGCAAAAGCTCCCCAAACCACCTCTGAAGCAGAAGAATTCAATTTCATCATTGTTATTATGGCACTGCCAACTGGTTTCATATGAATAACACATATGTGTTTCTTTTACCTGACAGAACACATAGAATTTCGAACTTGTGAATACTGAACGTAACATTCAAGGACATTAGTAAAATTTTGTCAAATATAACATTTCCACCACTTTATATACTCTTTGATCTGTATCAGGAAAAGAAAGAATAATAATAACAATAATAATAATTGTAGTTGACAGCCAGAAAGTCATTATAGCTGAGAGGTAACAAGGAAATACCAGATCACCTGACCTGCCTCTGAGAAACCTGTATGCAGGTCAGGAAGCAACAGTTAGAACTGGACATGGAACAACAGACTGGTTCCAAATAGGAAAAGGAGTACATCAAGGCTGTATATTGTCACCCTGCTTATTTAACTTATATGCAGAGTACATCATGAGAAACGCTGGGCTGGAAGAAGCACAAGCTGGAATCAAGATTGCTGGGAGAAATATCATAACCTCAGATATAGAGATGACACCACCCTTATGGCAGAAAGTGAAGAGGAACTCAAAAGCCTCTTGATGAAAGTGAAAGTGGAGAGTGAAAAAGTTGGCTTAAAGCTCCACATTCAGAAAACGAAGATCACGGCATCCGGTCCCATCACTTCATGGGAAATAGATAGGGAAACAGTGGAAACAGTGTCAGACTTTATTTTTCTGGGCTCCAAAATCACTGTAGATGGTGATTGAAGCCATGAAATTAAAAGACACTTACTCCTCGGAAGGAAAGTTATGACCAACCTAGACAGCATATTCAAAAGCAGAGACATTACTTTGCCAACAAAGGTCCATCTAGTCAAGGCTATGGCTTTTCCTGTGGTCATACATGGATGTGAGAGTTGGACTGTGAAGAAAGCTGAGCATCGAAGAATTGATGCTTTTGAACTGTGGTGTTGGAGAAGACTCTTGAGAGTCCCTTGGACTGCAAGGAGATCCAACCAGTGCATTCTGAAGGAGATCAGCCCTGGGATTTGTTTGGAAGGAATGATGCTAAAGCTGAAACTCCAGTACTTTGGCAACCTCATGTGAAGAGTTGACTCATTGGAAAAAACCCTGATGCTGGGAGGGATTGGGGGCAGGAGGAGAAGGGGATGACAGAGGATGAGATGGCTGGATGGCATCACTGACTCTATGGACATGAGTTTGAGTGACCTTCAGGAATTGGTGATGGACAGGGAGGCCTCACATGCTGCAATTCATGGGGTCGCAAAGAGTCAGACACGACTGAGCAACTGAACTGAACTGAACAAGGAGTTAGAGCTTTAAATTCTATTCTCACTCTAATCTGTTCCTAGTGATTCCTTTAGAGATGTTTGCATCCCCCTACGGGCTTCCCAGGTGGAGCTAGTGGTTAAAAAACCTGCCTGCCAATGTAGGTAGATGTAAGAGATGCAGGCAACCCACAGCAGCATTTAGGGTGCAGTCAATAGGGTCGCAAGGAGTTGGACACAACTGAAGTGACTTAGCACGCATGGACGCACGTGTGGGCTCTAAAGCTAATCATGATCAGCTGTGAATAAGAATCCACCTTCAATGCAGGAGACCCTGGTTCGATTCCTGGGTCAGGAAGATCCCCTGGAGAAGGGAAAGGCTACCCATTCCAGTTTTCTGGCCTGGAGAATTCCACGGAGTGTATAGTACATGGTGTCACAAAGAGTCGGACACGACTGAGCAACTTTCACTTTTCCTAGAAGAGAGCCTTTCCTAAATGTTCTTGCAGGTGTTTTGGATATAACATAAATATTTTTTTCTCTCTATGAAATTTTATTAATTTAGGAAGTCTGCCGTGTTGGGGAACTTTGCAACTCTGTTATTATCAAAAGCAAGTTAAACTAAGTTTTAGCCTTTTTAACCCAGGTTTCATGGAAGGGGACTTTAGATATTATCTAAGCCAGAGATTTTTAGTGTAGGAAGGTAGGTATCAGAATCACATAGATGGTCCTGCTTCTGGACAGGGGACAAGGGACTAGCAGGGCATCCCTATTCCTGTACATTTATTGAATATACAGCGAAAAAACCATTTTCAGAATACTAGTCATAGCTCAAAATATTTCAAGTAACTGAGACGGGTGCTGCTTCTGCCTGGAATATGGAATGTCTCCAGATACCTGAGTAGACAGCTGCTTAGGATCACATGCCATTTATTATATAAGGTCTGTAAAGCAAGACCATTTAACAATACATATTTTCACTAGTGATAGTATGTGTGAATGTAAGAGAGTTGAGTAGAAAAATTATAATTTATGTAAAACCAAAAAAGCCAACATTGAACTGCTCAGGATTGTGATTCTCCCGAATAAGCACACAGGATTGGAAGATGCCAATGATGGGAATGACTCTGTATAAATGAAGCCATCCATGTGTTGGAGTCAATTGTTCCTACGCCTGTGAGCTCCTTAGAGCACAGGACACAGGTCTTCACTTCTGCCGCTCTTTGAGTTGTACATTCATTCACTGAATTATTGGGGACACCCTAAAGCCCAATGCTACACTAAGCATGGAGATAGTGGTGAGCAAACTTTGATACCCTGCTTAGTGCAGGGATGAAAACAAGGTAGCTTTTAATAATCTTTTACTAAACTGAATTCTCCTTCATTTTCCCTCCCTCCCTTTGTTCTGCAAATATTCATTGATAATGTTAAGCTATCAGTGTTTACATATCTATTCTGAGTGTTTTAAAGATACATTTAAAGGTACTTCTGCCTGGCTTGCAGAATTTGAGCTCATAAACAGGTTTCCTGATTTTTACTCATTACCAAGAAAATTTTTAGAATGAATGATGAAGGGCTTAACATTATTTTCATTCATTGCCTTTCTTCAGAGATTCTTGTATTACATCCTGAGTCTTTTTTTTTTTTTTTGAGTATTTTTTCTTTTTTTTAGTTTTATTTATTTATTTACTTTACAATATTGTAGTGGTTTTGCCATACATTGACATGGATCCTCCATGGGTGTACATGTGTTCCCCATCCTGAACCCCCCTCCCACCTCCCTCCCCATCCCATCCCTCTGGGTCATCCCAGTGCACCAGCCCTGAGCACCCTGTATCATTCATCGAACCTGGACTGGTGATTCGTTTCACATGTGATAATTTACATTTAATCACTAACATATCTTCTTTCTCAGTCCTCCTTTAAGGTTATTTTTGTAACAAGAATCATTAATTTAGATTGTTGCCATATATGTCTTCTATAAAATATAACCGACTGACACTGGGATTTTGTCTATACATTAAGCTATCTTTCCCTTAGACAGATGATTTGCATTTGCATTTTTATGTCTTTTTACATTCTTTTATTGTCAGAGTTAGTAAGGGATCTATCTCCCTGTATATTTATTTTATCGCCCAAAACATCAAGAACAGCTGTTGTTGTTTATTAAAAAAAAATAGATACTTGACTTTGGGTAATATAATCTATTTTTCTTTCTGACCTTCAACCGTGACATTTGCTTTCATACTGCCTGGTGGGTTTGTGTCTGTAGTGCTGGATTATCCAAATGAGTAAACATCAAATCTCATTACTTTGCAAGGAAAACATGGCATTAATCTATTCAGTAATTGTATTCAGATTACATTCTGTTTTGTTTGCTTTTTCATTTTGCATTGTCTTCAAAATTTCCCACATACTTTGTACTGCTGTTTCTGGTTACCATTGAAATGGTGAATCTTTGAACACGGTGGGAAAGAGAAGTAGAGTATACAGGTCAATTTTTTAGGATCTAATTGCTTTTGTTCTAGCTAAATATTGCAAATTGAGTGACTCTCAATCCTATTTAATCTGTATTGTCAGTGAATATATCTTTTGTTATCATGAATTACCTGGAAATACCTTCACTGATCATGAATGGCAGAATAAAAAATTGTAAGAGAAGGAAGACAAGCCAATTCCAGGAATTCCCTGAAATTACAGACAAATCATATGTAAATGGTATATATGTGAAGACATACTATTTCCTGGGCAGAAGAACCCCTAGTTTCCAGTAGATTCTTAGTTATCCTTGATCCCCTCAAAATTAAGAACTATTATAGATCAACCTGCCACTTTTTTTAAATGAGAAAATAACCTTTCAATTGTAGTTACTGAATTAGATGGTCACACTTCTGGGTCTGTTTCATGTTCTAGTTTCTTCAGAATATTTCTTCGAAGAAGGAGAAAGTTGCTGTTTATACCTCTTATGGTTCTCTTAAATTCAGTCAACCCTCTGTATCCATGGGTTCCAAAGCTGCAGATTCAACCAAATATGGATTGAAAATATTTGAAGAATATTCCAGAAAGCAAAAGTTAAATGTGCTGCTGTAAGCAACTACTTACATGGTATTTATGTTGTATTTATAACTGTTTATACAGCATTTGCATTGTATTAGGTACTATGAGTAATCTAGAGATGATTTAAAGTATATAGGAGGATGTGGGTAGGTTATATGCAAATACTACATCTTTGATAAAAATGAATTGAACATCCTTGGATTTTGGTATCTGTAAGGGGTTCTAGAGTTAATCCACTAAAGATTCCCAGGGGTGACTGTATGTGATCTACAAATATATGGCCACTTGTCTTTAGAGCCTCTAACATCTGCAGCCAGAGGAACTCTGGGGGGAGTGGGCCGTGAAACTCTTTTGTAGAGTTTACTGACTCCCCAGGATGAAATGACTCCAACAAGAAAAGACTGTTGCATCCCATGCCCATATTCCATTGGTGTCCATTCTTAGAGAGGTACTAGAAATCAGACTCTCCTTCTTTCCCAGGTTTTGTTCTTTTTGCTATTTTTGTGTTTATTGTTTTCTATAATTATTTGCCTAGCATCATCATGTTCTGTCCTTGATATTCAAACAGAGTAGGTATAGGAAAGTTGATGATCTACACGGCAGGTATTCAGAAAAGGTGGATGCAAATTAAGCATCTGTATGTTAATATGGAAAATATAAGTACTAATTCAAATAATCAGTTGAATAATTAAATGAAGTAGGGGGTTGGTATTCTTCTTTTACCAAAACCTTAGTAACGAATAAAAGTTTTACTGCTGCTAAACTGAAACTATCTACCTTTTGCTAACATTCCTGGATTTCACGCTCATGTTTTCCCTAATAATGACTTTAAATGTTTTCTTTCCCCTTCTGACCTGTGGAAACAGCTTTCTTAGAAGCGTTGCCATGGTACCCAAATAGCGTGGTCCTGCTTCAGGGATTACATAGGTTAAAACAGCTGTTGATTTTCTATTGGTCTGTGAAATGGAGCTGGACTTTAGAACTCTTAGAATACTCCTTAGGTTTCCCAGTACACCATTGTGATCAGTGGCAGGTGACAGCCTCAGTGTGTGGCTACTTCCTAAACTTTAGTTTTCACATTTTAGCCAGAAGAAAAGACTTCGCTACTCAAGCAGGGAAGGGGATCGTGGGAAGAATGTAGGGTAGGAGGGGAAGCAATGAAATGAGAAGTGGAAATGAGGACTGTATCCATTCTTATGCATCTATATGACCCTGCATGTATCTTCTCATGTGTTACTTCACTTCTCTAAACTTCAGAGTTGGGCGGGACCATGAAATAGCCCATGGTTTCTATAAATTTTATGTTATTTACCAAAATGTTAAAGAGTATTATGAATTAAATTATATTTAAAAATTTGTTATTGTAAAATAAAACAGATCTAGAAGACCACACACCAAAAATGTAATGTCTATTTTTTAAATTAAAATATATAGTTGATTTAAAATGTTGTGCCAGTCTCTGTTGTTCAGCAAAGTGACTCAGTTTTATACATATATACCTTCTTTTTGAAATATTCTTTTCCATTACAGTTTATGCCAGGAGATTAGCTATAGTTCTCTGTGCTGTTCAGTAGGATCTTGTTGTTTATCCAGTTAAATGTAACAGTTTACCTCTACCAATCCCAAATTCCCAGTCCATCTCTCTCCCTCCACACCCTCCCTTGGTGTATCACCTATTTTAAAATAAATTTTTATAATTACTACCTAGGTCAAGAAATATACATCTACCAGCCACCTCAGTAGGAATTCATGCCCCACCTTAATCATATCTTTCCTTTTATTCTCCCAAGGTAATTACAATGCCTATCTATATAAGAATTAGTTCCATTTGTTTCTTGAAAGTTTTCTCACAAAAATCCCTATCCCTGGACATTGTGGTTTGGTTTGCACATTTGGGGATTTGATATGTCTTTTAAGTCAATGTGCAGGCTTTCCCTCCATCCCTGTTCTTTTTCTTGTTATTTATCTGTTGAAAAGCTGAGCCTTTAGAGTTTCCTATAGTCTCTATATTTTTGATCACACGGTTGTGGTGCACTGTACCCTGTTCTTATGTTTATTGTACGTGCTCAGTTGCTTTAGTCGTGTCTGACTCTTTGCAACCCCATGGACCATAGCCCACCAGACTCCTCTGTCCATGGGATTTTCCCAGCAAGAATACTGGAGTGGGTTGCCATGCCCATCTCCAGGAGATCTTCCTGAGCCAGAGATTGAACCCACAATCTCTTGTGTCTCTGCATTGCAGGAGCCACTGGGGAAGAGATTTACTGTATTTCCTACAAATTGGCAATGGTGGTTTGCAGGCAGCCCTGGGCTTCGGCTTTTATTAATAGCTCTATCGCTCCAGTTTTTGCTTTTCTTCTTCACATTCTCCATCTGGGTCCAAATTTCCTCTGTTTATCAGGACACAGTCATGTTGGATGAGGCTCACCGTAAGGAACTCACATTAACTTTGTCATCAGCAAAGATTTTTTTTCAAAATAAAGTCACATTCACAGGTACTGGAGATTAGAATTTCAGCCTATTCTGGTAGGTCACAATTCAGTTCTTAACAGGAGATAAATACTTGACCACATGAATCTCGAAGCTTATTGTGATAGTTTCAAAGTTATTTTTCAGAGACAGCTAAGATTTAGATGGGTAAGATGCATCGCACTTTACAGCTGCTGTGCTTAACCAAAGCCCTCACAGCAGTAAAGGAACTGAAAATCTAGAGAGAAATTCGGCTTTTGACAATTTGACAAATGCCTGTCTTCTTGATTTTCTAATCAGACATGCCATCATATATATAATGATCTTTTAAAATGTTTTAAGCTAATCAAGATCAAGGCAGGTCAGAATTTTAATGAGATTTCTCTAAGCTCAACTCAAGTACCCTGAAATTTCTCCAGGCAGAAATAGTAGCATTAACATTGTTTCCATCAGTGCATGTTTTACCCCTGAGTATAAAGTGGGCACATAAGAATTCTAGAATTAATTGTAGGTGAATACAATTATTCTTAAGTTATTTGAAAATGAATGACCTCAGAATTTGGGTGATTATAATTCATGTGGATATTTGCTTCAACCAGGAATCATATTCTAATTCTAATTAGAACTCATATTCTAATAATTTCAACACAAGAAAATCTTGTATACTTTCCACCACACTAAATAAGAATAGAAAAAAGTATTCCTTTGTTGAATGTCTACAAAATGCTCAGCCTCCAGTTATTCTGATATTTTCTTATGTATTGCCTTTTATGTATTTTTTTAAGTTGCAGCACTGTAATAAATCCAAAAAGTTCTTCTGTTTTAGAGATTATTATAGAAATACTAATCTCTCCCCCTATTCTTCTGTTCTAGAAATGCTTAAACCTCCATGGAAGCTTTGCCTGATAAATACAGACATCTGAAAAAACACTTTCCAATCTGAATATTAATTATTAGCTCAGACCTTTTAAAAAGGTTTCGTTTACATACAAACTTGAATAGATAATATTAGGATGCAGACAGAACAGAAATTATTGTTTTTAAATAGACTGCATTGTCATAAAGATCACAAAATCCAGAAGAATGCTCCAAAATTTTTTAGATTCTTAATCTTAGTTATCTGGAAAAATCTATTGTGTTTTATTTTCATGAGCATAAGTAATTCCTAATTATTTTCCTAAACTGTTCCTCTATGAATGATGTGTTTACAAAAATTCAAAATGCTGAATTTTCCCCCTAGATTCCATTAATATGAATTAAAAGGAACAAACACAGAGGACTGACTAATGCTAAACCTATTATAGGCAATTTTTGGAGCTGTGTGTAAACACTATTAAGGTGTGGTCTGGATGAGACAAAGCAACTTATTTTTCAGGTCCAGGATTCTTCCTAATTTCTAATGGCACAGTGCTGTTTTAGCAGCATAAACTTATATCTGTTCTGCTTTATTCTGATTTGTTTTTGTTGTTGCTGTTTTTGCTCATACCCTCCTTAGAATTGTAAATAGATGGTTTGACAAACATTGATTTTCTTCTTTTTATTCAGCTTCAAATCCATGGAATTACATCTGTTTAGGTACTAATCAGATTAGGTCTTTTGGAATCATTTAATGTCAAATGGTTCTCAGGTTCTAAAACATTTAGCCGATTACTGTTCGCCACAGTCCCAAATATGAACTTCTGCATATTAAACTTGCTAAGGTGAAAGACTTTTATAGGTTTGTAGGAAAATATATTCTTTTTTATAAATTATTCTATTTATTTATTTTTGGCTGTGCTAGATCTTCATTGCTGCACGTGGGCGTTCTCTAGTTGCAAGTGGGGGCTCCTCTCTAGTTGCAGTGTGTGAGTTTCTCATTGTGATGGCTTCTCTTGTTGCAGAGCTCAGGCTCTAGGGTGTGCGGGCTCAGCAGTTGTGGCTCATAGGCTTAATTGCCCTGTGGTGTGTGGAATCCTCCCAGACCAGGGATCAGGCCTGTGTCCCCTGCATTGGCAGATGGATTCTTAACTATTGGACCACTAGAGAAGTCCAGAAAATATATACTTTTGCAGTGAATTTTAGCAAGCAATTATCAGTGTAAGTAATGTTCTTTGGAACCTGGCAACAAGGAAGTACTGCAGTTATATTAAAAGCATTATTATTAATAGGAGCAGTACTGGCCTCATGAAGGTGACCTGATTTTATGACAAACAGAATATACCTAACCAACTTCTTTCATCTGCTTTTTCTTCCTTAGATTTTTTTCCCCAGAAGGAAAAATGGTTGTTTTATTATATAAAGAAAGATTAAATTAAGTATGAGTATATTCTGCAAAAATGTGAGCATTCTGAAACTCTGTATTAAGCTGTAAATGTCTATCCTGATCAACAGATTGTCATGGACACTTAGCACAATAAATTGTACAAGCATATTTAAAGAGAAATGGATGCAACTGCAAATGAGAAATGGTGGGAGAGACTTACCTTCCTTTTGAATTGAATTCCTCGTTTCAGACTTTCAAGTCTTTGATGTTGTATTCATTTAATTCTGTGAGCAATTACTGTATTCATGCCTGGTATATGAACCAAATAATTACTTGCTTTGCATAATCTCCTTTGGGTTTTTTTGTCACTTGTATCTAAAAGATGCTTGACATATATCAATCAAGAAGATGAACTGGAATTATAGACTAATTCAAAAGATCCTGCCACCTTTCTCAATGAGGATTCTTGGTCTGAGTCCCAGAACACAGGAAGTAATTGCAGGGACCATTCTCTCAATTTATTCCAAAGATGATACCTAATTAGTATCATTCTAAATGAATAGGAGAGAAGTTAATTCATTGCATCAATGAATGGCTTAGTGCTTAAGGTTTAATTCACTCAACAAATACCAATTTCAACTGAGCAATGCTGCATGGTCCCTTAGTAACTGTTTTGTTTTTTTTTTAAACTGTCCAGATCCGTCAGTTGATATTTTTCTTCAGAGTTAGTGCCACATGGTATGTAATCTCAGAAACTTGACTCCTTGACATCACATCAGGCCACACAACTTACTAACTGGGTGACTATGTGCAGGTTAACTTCTCTCTGGCTCAGTTTCCTCAATATGTGAAATATGGGTAGTAACTTATCCCATAGGGCTGTTGTGAGGAAGAAATGAGTATATCATTAGGAAAGTTCTTGGCACATGGTAAGGAAGAAAATTGCTGCTATTGAGATGTTGTTGGCATACATATTATTAAATATTTTTATTTCTATTTTATTTCTTCATAAAATGGAAACATTTTTCTATTTTATTTCTTAACATAGATAATTTTGGTTAATGAAAACCATTTCTCTTTACATTTAATACTGCAACTAATAAAGAAACAAACCCAATCTTTTGGGTTTAGTACTCACTAATACATAATGTATACAAATTCTTCACTTTTGTGTAATTTAAAAATCACTAAACTCATAGTTAAAGTTGCAAACACTCAGAATTGAAGAGCTATGCAGATTTTTACTGTGGCCTGTGATTCAGTTTGTAGAAATGAGTATTTTAGAATTGTCTGGATGATATAATCTTTCATCAGAGCAGAGAAAGAAGAATCATTATATTTTGGGTTGGACTATAGGAACTTTAGGTTTTTATTTCATAGAATACTCATGAAGCCCAAATCTTCTAGGACCTAACAAAAGAAATAGTTATTAATGTCTACAGAGTGGAGGGAAATCTGTGTATTTCCAATTTGTGTTTAGCTTTTGAACCCTAAAAAGAAATCAGAATTCATTTGCAAGCATCATAGAACAATTTTTAAATTGATAGACTAAAAAATAGACTTTAAGCTTTGACCTTGTACTCCTTTCCCAATGATTATACTAAGTGAACAATTCAGATGATATTATTTTTTACAACATGATTTATAATACAACAGTAGAAATAAAGTAAAGGCTTAATAAAAAAACAACTTTAGGAATGTCACATCAGAAGAAAGTAACAATAAGGGCAAATATTGAATAAAAGAATACATACACACCATCTAAAGCAATTTTCTTCTGTGCTGTGGATCAGATATAGTAGTTTTATTCGTTTCAAAATCAAATCAAGTTTCCAATTCCCTTGTGAACTTTGTGGAATGTTTTCTGTATTTGTTGTTTTTCAGTTGTTAAGTTGTGTCTGACTCTTTGCAACTCCACAGACTTGTTTTATAGTTTGTCCTGACTTACTGAAATGTCTTAGTTGTAGCTCAATTCCTGTCTAGAGGAGAAGAATATATACTTAAGGAAATCCCCTCTATATATTATCCTGCAGGCCCAATGCTGAGACACCCAAGGATACAGCATAAATGACACTTTTAAATATCTCCCTATACTTCTTAATCCACCAAACAAAGCTTGGTGAATACCATAGATCCTTGATATACTCCCTGTAACAGTCAGAGCAGCACAGGTTTGGGAGGAATTTTTAGAGTTAACCTAATTTATCCTCTAACTAGTAAGATATTCTTTGAATCCATCCAGAGAGACCACTTAAATCTGGTTCTTCAAATGTGTCTGGTTTGATTATTTCAGAATCACTTTTCCTAATTTGTTTTAATAACTTACAACCCAGTGAGTAAGTTTATCATTTATTTCTGACCTAGCTCTTGCCAATGTAAAAGACATTTTTGTTCTATTAATAACTTCAGTATTATATTTGTATTACACTCATTAGAAGAATATTAGGTTGCTTAAATATATCCTGTTCCAGCTGCTCTTGCTGCATAACCAAGTAACCAAAAATTAACAACGTAAGACAGCCATTGTTATCAGGCTAGAAGATTCTGAAGTTGTGAGAATCAAGCACAGCAAACCAAGGCCTGCTTGCTTGTGCTCCTCCATGACTGGGAGCGCCATTTCTAAGACTTGAAAGTGGGAATTAATTGGCAGCTAGAGGATGGTCTCATCCTAAGGTTCATTCTTCTCCATATCTGGCACTTAGGTTAGAATGATCCAAAGGCTAGTCATGCTGATCAGAACACCAAGACAAGATTTCCTTGTGATGTCCCCACAATATGGTGGCCTGAGGATAAGCCGCAGCAGCCAAGGTTCCAAAATAATGTTTCAACAGACAAAGAGGAAGCTGTTTTACCCTTTATGAACTAGTCTCAGAAACATACTGTGGAATTTTCACCCTGCTCAAAGTAGTTACAAGCCTGCTCAGTTTCAAGAGGATAGGGCTAAAGTCTCCATCTTGATGTGGCCAAGTCAAGGCCATTGGTAAAGGAACCTATGCTGTTGCTGCTAGGTAGCTTCAGTTGAGTCCGACTCTATGTGACCCCATAGATCGCAGCCCACCAGGCTCCCCCATCCCTGGGATTCTCCAGGCAAGAACACTGGAGTGTGTTGCCATTTCCTTCTCCTATGAGATAGAGATAATTGTGAGTTTTTTGGAAAATAAAGCCTACCATATATCTTAAGAGTGTTAAATAGACTGAATGAGATATAAACTGTTCAAAATTCTATTCTTTATTTCAACTTACCAGTTCAGGTCAGTCATCCAGTCGTGTCTGACTCTTTGTGACCCCATGGACTGCAGCACTCCAGGCTTCCCGGTCCATCACCAACTCCTGGAGCTTGCTCAAACTCATGTCCATTGAGTCGGTGAGGCCATCCAACCATCTCACCCTCTGTCATCCCCTTCTCTTCCTGCCTTCAGTCTTTTCCAGCATCAGGGTCTTTTCCAATGAGTCCATTCAACTTTCGACTTAAATTTGTACATAAATGTTTTAACTCATTTGTACATAAAATGCTAGAGTAATATATCATACATTTTGGTCTTCTAAAACACATTAATATTTCACTCCCCTCACAGTTCTACAAAATCCCTCAAACGGGAGTGAGGTAGAAGAAAAATCTTATGGAGTCCAAAGGTATAAAATGCAGAAGTTTACTCTACTTTACCTACAATTAAATTACTATACAATCATGTATGAAACGAGTCACCAGTCCAGGTTCGATGCACAATACTGGATGCTTGGGGTGGGTGCACTGGGACGACCCAGAGGGATGGTATGGGGAGGGAGGAGGGAGGAGGGTTCAGGATGGGGAACACATGTATATCTGTGGCGGGTTCATTTCGATATTTGGCAAAACCAGCACAATATTGTAAAATTTAAAAATAAAATAAAATTAAAAAAAGAAATTCACTTCCAAAAAAAAATAAAGAATTATTTATGTACAAATATAAGTTGAAAGTCCCTTGGACAGCAAGATCAAACCAGTCAGTCCTAAGGGAAATCAACACTGAATACTCACTGGAAGGACAGATGCTGAAGCTGAAACTCCAGTATTTTGGTTATCTGATGTAAACAGCCATCTCATTAGAAAAGTCTCTGATGCTGGGAAAGACTGAAGGCAGAAGTAGAAAAAAGTGTCAGAGGATGAGATGGCTGGATAACATCACTGGATATGAACTTGAGCAAACTTCAGGAGATGGTGAGGGACAGGGAGGCCTGGCATGCTGCAGTCCACGGGGTCACTGAACAACAACAACAATGAGCTGAAATAAAGAGGTATAGTAAAAGTAATACTATTCTAGTTGTAACGTGGTCACAGTTCTCCTTTCAGGAATTTCCTTGTATTTTCTAAAGTAATATTACCTTTATGAAGTAAACAAGCAAAGACCAAAATAAATATATCAGTCAGCAGGCACAAGATCCAAGTGGGTAAGTAAGTTGATGAAACCCCTCCAGAAGCTAAGATTGACACACGGATGACTCCTGCTTTTGTCAGGATTGGCGCAGATCCCACTGTGGGACTCAGGGTAAGGGGTGGGGTGGTGAATGAACATCAGATGGGACCACTGCCTGAAGCAGCCATGTCCACACTATTCTTCAGGGACATATAATCACTCTCTAGAGTTCAATCAGCTTAGATATTTCTTCATTAGGATTTATAGAGAGTCTCAATGAACTATAAAAATGAATTACCCATTTTTCTTTTTGTAGAAGTTCCTGGAAAATTTTGTTTATTGAGGGGTACTACATTAAGATGCTTACATTAAAATGCTCTTATCTCACATTTTATTACCATAATATATATCTTCTCAGTATGCTTTTAGTCATTCCTGGAAGTACAAACTTAATGTCTTAAACATGAATCATTAAAAAATATATTTTATGCACTTGAATGGGTTTAGGTGGGAGTACTGAAGAGCTGGACAGTTGCTAATAGGACTTGGTGGTCTCTGATGTGGGCTCAAGGGCCATTTCAGGATATCAGAAAAAGCAAAAGAGAATAAAAAACCACTTTTGTACTTTGTAGATTCTCACTATGCTTCTCTCTGTAAGCAATGTTGCTGTTTCCAACATGGTAATACTTCTCCACCTTTACCCTTCACTGCAGGCAAATGGTTAAAAGCTGGATGTCTTCATTTCTAACAAGCAGAAGGATGAATTGTTCATTGCATTGGCAGTTATAAGCCTAGAGGAAAGGACTTGAAATACTAGCACTGAGGATTTGTACCAATAACTTATTTCTTTTTATATATTGTTTTCTTAGTGGCTAAAAAAGGAGAGCACTTGGAGTGAGAAAAACAGATTAGAATGGTGGAACCAAGCTTAATTTTGGATAAAGCACATTCACCTTCTCTGGAAAGATTATCTCCCAAATTCCCATGTAGTTAGTGCATGTATTTGGATAAGTTTGTGGTGCCAAGTAAGCAAAAACAGTGAAGTTGACAAAAATTAGCTACATGTTCATATTTTAATATATTAATATTAAAATAAATTATTATTTATTTCAGTAGAGTTTTTCAGCATGTTCAGACATGCTTTTGCAATTACTTAATTGCTTTAATCTCATTACAAATAGGTTCTGATGAAGCACGTGTTTAATATTTTTAAAAACATTATTAGACATCTCATAAATTAAAAACAACATCTCCAGGGATGGCATTTTAATTGGCAGCATAAGATTTTTAAAAATCTTTAAAAAATTATTTTGAAAAGTATGAAGATTATTGACATCATATGAATTACCAGGATTAGACCTTGAGTCCTGGACTGATATGTCCTCTCTCATTTTCATATTCTCAGATAATTTCTTTAGTAGACAAACTCTTAGAATAAAAATAAGTTTTATCAAAAGTAAAATTATATTTATATGGAATGATAAAATTATGGACTAATGATTTAATATACAGTCATAAATATCACAAATCATAACTCAAAATTTTTAAGCAAGTATAGCTCATATCAGTGAACCCATCAATGTTCAGTTAGTTAAAACAAACATCGAGCACATAAGCCTCCATGGTATAGTGAAGGTTTTCTATTATAGCCTTATCAATTCCTTATGAACTCAACTTTTATTAAATTCCATTAAATATATATGACTCACTAGTGCATGCAAGGAAAAGTTGCTTCAGTCATGTCTGACTCTTTGCAGCCCTATGGACTGTAGCCTGCCAGGCTCCTCTGTCCATGGGATTCTCCAGACAAGAATACTGGAGTGGATTGCCATGCCCTTCACCAGGAGATCTTCCCGAACCAGGGATTGAACCCACTTCTCTTATGTCTCCTGCATTGGCAGGTGGGTTCTTTACCACTAGTGCCACCGGGGGAGCCCATGACTCACTAGTGGTATGAAGCTCTTCTAATCTCTAGTCTCTATCCCTCACCCCCTCACCCCAAGTAAATATGGCGTGCAGAAAGGATTCCTGTCCTCTAAGCCTGGATGTACTATCCATGTCCTTTAAACTAAAGATAATTTATAATATGATGTTTAGTTTTAAATATATATCTTGGGATATGACGTTTACTCCTAGGGCAATCTATGGAAGCCTGGAGAAAATGATAACTTGTGGTTGGTGAAAGGGAACTGCCTTAAATATCATTGTAGATAGAGGGGAAGGATTCAAGAGCCCCAAGAAGTGGGCATTCTGAAGCAGATAAATTATGCGAGGCCAAGAGCCCCATCAGAAGATTATGTTCCACAGGAGGGCACAGAGGCCAAACCATTTACCAAAGATATTAGGGATGTACTGATGAGAGGGGCACCAGCATCACCAAAATGCTCAGTGATGATTCTTCTCTGCAGGCCAGACAGAACTAACTCTACAGGGAAAACTTTACAGATTCAACCATGTCACAATTAAGAACTGTTGCTAATCAAAAAATGTCATGGCTGTACAGAAAAAATAAGTCATGGAGGTGAAATATTTGGGACCTATATATTTGCAAATGACTTGCTTTTATATTAATTCAAGTAAACATAGCTGCTGCTAAGTGAAAAAATCAACCCACAACATTTCAGTGGTGTAACACCATTAAATTTCTGATTCACACAGAATCCAGTTCATGGTCAAGATAAGGGTAGGGGAATCTCTGTTCTGTACAATCCTTTAGGGACACAAACTGATACAGAGTTTCTGGCATCTTCCACACTTGGCTTTTGAGGTCACCTAGTCATCAACATCTACCAGGAGAGTGAGAAATGTTAGAGCATGGAGGCCAGAGGTGGCAATGGTATACTTCACTTTGGCCCATGTCCAGTGGACAGAACTCATTCCAGGTACATCCCACTGAAAGACAGAGTGAGAAATGTGGTCTAATACTGTGCCCAGAAGATAATGGAAATTATTTTGTGTTCAACTGGCCAATCTCTTCCTCAGCCCACATTTTTGGTATCTAATTTATCTTCTTCCCAGACATAAAACACACTCACCTTCTCTGGAAGGATTATCTTCCAAATTCCCATGTAGTTAGTGCATCCCAATTGTGGGCCAATGTCTCATAATAAATGTGGAGTTCTCTCTTTAAGACTAGGAGGTACTTCTTTCTGGTCCTTTACTCTATAAATTATAAGGAAAAGGCCTGACCACTCCTTATGTCAACTTTTAAGGGTGATCAGTATCTGAGATATGATGTTAATATCTGAAGGGGAAGAAACCTTTTTAGCCGGCTATACAGTGCTTACAACATGTGTCTGGCCCATGTTAATTTGGAACATGGCAGTGGGTATAAAGAATTTGTAAGGCTCCAACAATCATCACGTTTTGTGGTGGTTTCACAGAGAATCCAGTGTGTGGTTTCACTGTCAATAAAATTGCCTCAAGTACTTACTTGGCTTTTGTTCTGTTTCTCTCCACATAGTTCTATGAGCCAACACGTATTAAAGGTCATCCTTGTATAGATTTTTCAGATCTCATTAGTTCTTTATTTCCTCTCTGCTGTACTTTTCTTTTTCACAGGCTACTATGAGCCATGATAACTAATAGGTGGAAAGGTCATATCCTCAATTAGAGTTTTGCCACGGAACTGAGTCTAAATGAATTTTTATCCCTTATAACGTTGCTCAGTCTTATTAATTACTGTCTAGAACCTAAAAGAAGTCAGTTTTTCTAACTTTCATGGCCTCACCTTTTATCAGTGGGTACCAACTCATTTTTAATGAATATTTTTCATTATTGGAAACCTTTCAAGATTGCAATCTGTTATATCTTTAAATCAGAGAGAGTGAAATAAAACAGCTTTAAATACACCTGATTAACAAAGACTTTTTTTTTATGAACTCAAGTTAATTGATCTTCTGGCATTGTAAGAGTAGATGACGTGCCCCTACATCAATCTGCAGTGGCTTCAATCTGAAGTGCACATCATAAAGTCACTAACAGTGAAGATTGACTATATCTTGTGCTTTCTTGGACCAGTTCTTCCTTCTCTGTTATCCAGCAATTTTGAAATCATATCTCTTTTAAAAGGCAGCCTTATCATAATTTCAATTGAGAATGTAACTAGAAAGCATGTCATCATTTAGACAACCCATTCATTCATTAATGACAACCTAAGGAAAGTATGACACCACCCTTATGGCAGAAAGTGAAGAGGAACTCAAAAGCCTCTTGATGAAAATGAAAGAGGAGAGTGAAAAAGTTGGCTTAAAGCTCAACATTCAGAAAACAAAGATCATGGCAACTGGTCCCATCACTTCATGGAAAATAGATGGGGAAACAGTGTCAGACGTTATTTTTTGGGGCTCCAAAATCACTGCTGATGGTGACTACAGCCATGAAATTAAAAGACGCTCACTCCTTGGAGGGAAAGTTATGACCAACCTAGATAGCATATTCACAAGCAGAGATATTACTTTGCCAACAAAGGTCCATCTAGTCAGGGCTATGATTTTTCCAGTGGTCACGTGTGGATGTGAGAGTTGGACTGTGAAGAAAGCTGAGTGCTGAAGAATTGATGCTTTTGAACTGTGGTGTTGGAGAAGACTCTTGAGAATCCCACCAGTCCATCCTACAGAGGAGATCAGTCATGGGTGTTCATTGGAAAGACTGATGTTGAAGCTGAAACTCCAGTACTTTGGCCACCTGATGCGAAGAGTTGACTCATTTGAAAAGACCCTGATGCTGGGAAAGATTGAGGGTAGGAGGAGAAGGGGATGACAGAGGATGAGATGGTTGAATGGCATCACTGACTCAATGGACATAAGTCTGGGTAAACTCCGGGAGTTGGTGATGGACAGGGAGGCCTGGTGTGCTGCGGATCATGGGGTTGCAAAGAGTTGGACACGACTGAGTGAGTGAACTGAACTGAACTGAAATATGTTTTTTGCTTATGCTAATTTAAAATGAATTCTGAATCACTTGTTATGGAGAAATTTCAGGCCAGTTTAAATAGCCCTTGAGAGAAAACTAGATTATCAAACTAGAATTGAGATCCCATTGTTTGCTTTCCATTCAATTGAAATAAGTCTACATTTTCCTATCTATTACATATTAATGTTTTAAATGGGATATGACCTTTAACTTGACCCTTCATTTCTTTTTATAGTGAATTATGACATGTTGTTCCCCAAAATAAAATTTCAAAATTAGCTTATCTTACTGTATATATAACAAATACTTTGAAAAACATTCTATTGTGAAAGAGACAGTCACTGTTTCATAAACAAAGATTACTAGTGAGAAGGTGGGATCATTAAGAGCCATCTTAGATGTCTCTTCACCACATGTACTCACTTATTCTTTTTTTTCATTTATTGACCCCATAATTTGGAATCTTTATGATAATCTGTAATATATTTTACCTTTTTTATTGTTCTGAACATTTAGAAATATGTTTGTGGGATATTTAGATTATGGAGTGGAGCAAAATCCTCTTACTCCAATAGAGGAGAACAAATGAGTTTTTAAAATACTCCATAGGCTATAATTAACTTTAAAAAAAATTCCCAGTTAACAGATTTTGTTAGCAATTTAACTCCTATTCAAATTCATTTTATTTTATGCAAAGACATTTAAAAACCATTGGCCAAAATGAATGGACAATAACAATTCTGTTAACTTTTGAGAAATTATACTCACTCATAAATAAGTTTGCATTGACAGAGCCGTTTTGTGGATTGAAGAAGAGTTAATATATTTTTAGCTGATATATTTGTATTTACATCTTCTTTCTATAATTTTTTAATGCCATTCGTGACTTCTATTGACTCCCAAATGAGATCCTGACTTCCTAATCTGAATGAGAGAATGAGCATTCCAGCTTTAGCTGAAGGTCACTTTGAAGCAGGCAACTCTAGAGATGTCATGATAAAAATAAAAGAACAGAACAGAAGGCACCTTATATGTTCTCAATATCTATCTGCTGTGCATTCTTCCTTTTTGCCTTCTTAATTATCATCATCATGATTAGTATACTTATTTAGTATTGACATATGTCTTCCATTGATCTACTCATATTTCTTTTCATCTAAAATCTTTGAGATATCCTCTTGCATATTTTGTAGGTGAGGAAAATTAACCTTAAATAAGAAAGGTAACACGTCCAAGATCCTTAATTAAGCAAGAGGAAGAAGTAGGCTTTTATCCAATGATAACTCTGTTTCCTAAATAGATATTAGGAAAATAAAGAGATCATTCTAAGGGGCAACTAAAAAACAAAAAAAAGCACAATGAAAACATTAAAGAAAATCAATCTCAATCTTCTCTCAAATCAAAATTAGGTCAGGGGAAAGTGCTAGACTTAACAGACAGGTAAGTTCTTTTTCCCTTTGACTCTGTGGGGCCTTTTGTTTGTAACCCAGCTTAACAGGTTAAAAAAAAAAAAAGCACATATAATAGTGTGACAGAATGGTTCCAAATTGGGAAAGGAGTGGTCAAGGGTGTATATTGCCACCCTGCTTATTTACCTTACATGCAGAGTACATCATACGAAATGCTGGGCTGTATGAAGAACAAGTTGGAATCAAGATTGCTGGGAAAAATATCAATTATTTCAGATATGCAGATGACACCACCCTTATGGCAGAAAGTGAAGAGGAACTAAAAAGCCTGTTGATGAAAGTGAAAGAGGAGGGTGAAAAAGCTGGCTTAAAACTCAACATTCAAAACATTAAGATCTTGACATCCGGTCCCATCATTTCATGGCAAATAAATGGGGAATCAATGGAAACAGTGGCAGACTTTATTTTCTTGGGCTCCAAAATCACTGCAGATAGTGACTACAGCCATGAAATTAAAAGACACTTGCTCCTTGGAAGAAAAGTTATGACCAACCTAGACAGCATATTAAAAAGCAGAGTTATTACTTTGCCGACAAAGGTCCGTCTAGTCAAAGCTGTTGTTTTTCCAGTAGTCATGTGTACGGATGTGAGAATTGGATCATAAAGAAAGCTGAGCACCAAAGAATTGATACTTATGAACTGTGGTGTGGGAGAAGACACTTGAGAGACTGCAAGGAGATCAAACCAGTCAATCTTAAAGGAAATCAATCTTGAATATTCATTGGAATGACTGATGCTGAAACTGAAGCTCCAATACTTTGGTCACCAGATGCAAAGAACTGACATTGAAAAAGAGTCATTCCCTGATGCTGGGAAAGATTGAAGGCAGGAGGAGAAGGGGATGACAGAGGATGAGATGGTTGAATGGCATCACATACTCAATGGACATGACTATGAGCAAGCTCTGGGAGTTGGGGATGGACAGGGAAGCCTGGAGTGCTGTAGTCCATGGGGTTGCAAAGAGTAGGACAGGACTGAGAGCCTGAACTGACTGACAATATGGTGAATGTAGTGGCTTTTGCATAATTTTAGGACAAGCAGACTCACTTCCAATAGGACAGGTGCTTACCAGGTACATGTAGTTGTAGTTTGTTGTTTAGTCACTAAGTCCTGTCTGACTCTTTGTGACCCCATGGATTGTAGCCAACCAGGCTCCTCTGTTCATGGGATTTCCTAGGCAAGAATACTGCAGAGGGTTACCATTTCCTTCTTTGGTGGATCTTCCGACCCAGGGATCAAACCTGCATCTCCTGCATGGCAGGCAGATTTTTTACTGCAGAACCACCAGGGAAGCCCATCAGGTGCATATCCAGTAGATATTTTAGATATTGAACAGACATCACAGAAGTGAAATAGGAAGATACAATTCTAGTTTGTGCACTTACTATGTGGCATTTTTCATTAAACCTGCTTGGGCCCTTTTTCTTCTCCTTACTTATAAAATTAGATTCAGTAATTTTTACCAAACTCAGGTCCAGCTACATGCTGCTCAAAAAAAAAAAAAAAATCAATACTCAAGAGAAAGACAAATGTTATTAGAGAAGAAAGTTGCCTTTAACCAGAATATTGGCAATCTGGGGAGATGGCAGACTCAATGTTCCTCAAAAGGCACTTCTGAAAATTCTGCTTGGTCATGAAAGTTTTTAAAGGGACAAAAAGGAAGTAATTTCAGTTAATCACTGAGACAGGGGATGGGGGTCAGAATCATTGCCAATCTCCCCACTGTGTACAGACTTGTGTATGCTTGTAGGTTTGTTTACTATTTGTGATTTTTTTTTTTTTTAGATGCTCTCTTGGTCACACAGTTTTCGAGGTTACTGAAGGGGAAGCCATGGAAGAGATCTGATTGTCTGTTAATTCCTTATTCTTCATTTCTACTCCTTTGATCTGTGGGAAAAACCAACATGTTAGACAAGCTGTTGTGAGATCAAAAAATTTGAAAGGTAATCAAGGGCATGAGTTAAGTAGAGCACTAGGCTACCTGGCTTAAGGTTGGTGTCAAGACAAAAAGGGCCTCTTAAGAGCTCTTTTCATTCTAAAAATTGCTTATGTGATTGATACATTTGAACCAGCTTCTTCAATTTTGGGGCTTCCCTGGTGGCTCAAACAGTAAAGAATCTGCCTGCAATGCTGGAGACCTGGGTTCCATCCATGGGTTGGGAAGACTCCTTCTCAGATCCCCTGGAGAAGGAAACGGCTACCCACTCCAGTATTCTTGCCTGGAGAATTCCAGGGAAACAGGAGCCTGGCAGGCTACATACAGTCCACTGGGTTGCAAAGAGCTGGACACGACTGAGCAACTTTCACACAGACACTGCAGTTTTTATGCAAATTAAAAAAGATAAAATATTTTAAAATAGATTTATGAAGTATAAAGCACTATAAAGATAACAGGTGTTGCTGCTGCTGCTGCTAAGTCACTTCAGTAGTGTCCGACTCTGTGCGACCCCATGGACTGCAGCCTACCAGGTGTTAGTATTGCTTAATACAGAAACATGGCATTGTATTGATAAATGGAATAAGCAATCTTGGTATCAGCAAACTGAAGTTTTATCAGTAGCTAATTTGTGCTTTGTACAATTGACTAAATTTTCTACTTGAGTTTACTTTTTTCTGCTGAATGTAGTGGTACCAGTTGCTCAGTTGTGTCCAACTCTTTGCAACCCCATGGACTGTAGCCTGCCAGGCTCCTGTGTCCATGGAATTGTTCAGGCAAGAATATTGGAGCGAATTGTCATTTCTTCTTCCAGGGGATCTTCATGACCCACAGATCAAACCACCATCTCTTGCACCTCCTGCATTGGCAAGCAGTTTCTTTACCACTAGCGCCACCTGGGAAGTTCCTTTCTGTTGAGCTATAACAATATGAGTCTAGACAGGCCTAGAAGATTGATTTGAAAATGAAGTCCTTAATATGGTACTTTTTTCTAAAGTTCCCAGTATCATTTTGGTAAATCTTTGGTAATCTTTGGTTATCTATTGGTAAATCTTTCCCCAAAGCCTGTAGTTTTTATGCCATTCCCTAGAAAGAATTTGACTTAAAAGAAAAAAAAATAAGCAGTTTTACATAGCCATAAATATGCAAAAGAAAGTGAAAATGAAGTTTCTCAGTCATGTCTGACTCTTTGCCACCTTATGGACTGTAGCCTGACAGGCTCCTCCATCCATGGCATTTTACAGGCAAGAGTACTGGAGTGGGTTGCCATTTCCTTCTCCAGTGGATCCTCCTGAACCAGGGATCAAACCCGGCAGACTGTTAACCATCTGAGCCACCAGGGAAGCCTTAAATATGAAAAGGTAGAGTTAGTTAGAAATGTTCAGGAGTTTTATAACTAAAGGAAGGAAACTTATTGAGAACAACATAGGTTTTTTCCCAGAGGCTTTACAGTGAAAGACTTAAAACAATGAGGCTTCCATGAGATTGCTGCTAATATTATGGGACTTTAAGCGTTTATTTTCAACAGGAAGTTCTAGTGTTGATTAAATACAATCAGGGATGGTGGTTTCTGAGATTATAGATAACTTTTCGAAGAAACAATCATTAGACTATTGTCTATGCAGTAAAATGAAAACAAAGTTTTCAAGTAACTGTCAATAGAAATGTGTTCAGTACTACCAGTTGATTCAGCTCAGTGACCATTATTTACATCTTTTCTTTTCCCGTTTCTATGAATTCATATAGTGCTTAGTGATAAAAAAAAAAAACTAAGTTTCTTAGTTAGTTGCTTTTATCTGAATTGCATATTTTTCCCAGTAAAATAGGGGGGGAAAGCAGTGAATTCATATTACATCCCATTTCTTTCTTTTAATATCTGTGTCTACATCAACATTCCCAAGTCTCTTCATAAGTTTAGTGTTCAGACTGGGAATCAAGAAAAAATGACATGGGCCAAAGAATTTGGAAGGCACCTTAATGTTTTGAAATTGGTGTTTTAGTTGACTGGAAAAAAAAAAAGTAGAACCTAAAAGTGGAGAATTAAATTTTATTCAGTGGACTTTCTGAGGACTTAAGCCCTGGAGGCAGTATTCCAGATAGCTCTGAGGGACTGCTCCAAAGAGATAAGGGAGGAGCCAGGATATATGAGTTTGCAAGAAATACCAGGTAGTTAGCGCATCAAAGGCTACTATTAATTAAAGAAAACCAGCTGAATTTAGCACTTTTCTACATATGGGACTATTCTAGAATCTGGGCTCCTTGAAACTATTCTTTTGATATGTACCTCAGCTATCTGGGGCCAGTATCCTGTTCTGTCCCAACCAGAGTCTCCTCAGGGTGAGCCGTTGGGGGTGGCTGCAGTGGCTGAAGGCCACTTCCGAAGGAGGCAATGGCACCCCACTCCAGTACTCTTGCCTGGAAAATCCCATGGACGGAGGAGCCTGGTAGGCTGCAGTCCATGGGGTCACTAAGAGTCAGACACGACTGAGTGACTTCACTTTCACCTTTCACTTTCATGCATTGGAGAAGGAAATGGCAACCCACTCCAGTGTTCTTGTCTGGAGAATCCCAGGGACGGGGGAGACTGGCAGGCTGCCATCTATGGGGTCACACAGAGTCAGACACGACTGAAGCGACTTAGCAGCAGCTTAGCAGCAGTGGCTGAGGGTTTCTGGCAGTCCTTTTGTCTCCATTCTGGATTCCCTCGGGGCTCACCATTGGGTTGGCTATAGTAGATGGATAGCTGCCACATCCTTTTTTTACTGACATGGCAGGCAACATTTTTTATTCACAGTATGAAGTTAACAGTGGGAGATTTTGAGTCTTTCAGGACTTTCAGCCTGGCCAGTCCCCACCCTACAGTTAAGTGCATAGTCCCTTGTCTCAACTATTTCAAAAAACCATAAATACTAAAGGTACTCAAGCCAGATAGATCCTTTGTTTTCCTGACACCAGAGACCAGGTCCAGAGCCGTGTAATTATTAGATGTGTGATGTTGAACAAATCAGGAAATCCTTCTTCACTTTATTTCACAGCTCTGTGATCCAAAGTCTGTTTGGAGAAGTAAATTCTTATGAATTCTGGCTCATAATCTGCTTGTTTTTCGAAATAATCTGACCTCTTTGAGGGAAGATATGTCCAATGTCCTGAGGGTTTAATAAACTGACTGTTTCATACCTCACAGACCTCTAAACAACTCTGTGTGCCTATAGCTAACCTCTGTATGGAGAGATGAGGTTTCTTTCTTCCTACTTTGCATTTCTTGGTGGGAGGAGCGGGTGGTCAGGTGGCAAAAGTATGTTTGGCCCAACTCAGGGCCCTTCCTGGTGGTGTGCGCCTCTCAGTCAAGTTTGACTCCAGCGTGAGGATTTCTGGGAGGCTGGTAAGACATGGTGTGGGCTGGCATCTCCTCCCTCATTTTGGCCTCTCCTGAATTCTTCCAGTTGGTTTTGGCAGCAGTTTGTCAGTATTGTGTTCCTTATTGGGACCTCCTGTTGTGAGTCCTGTCAAGTAAATGGTTATTATCATGCCTGGCAGGATGAGCAGATTTGGTCTGTGATTCCCTAATGAAACTGAGAATTGAATGATGAGCAGGGCCCAGTACATGTTAAACCAAGGAAGGAGGCTGCTGACTAGTTCGCCTGTTGGAGTAACACACTGATGGCCATTGCTGATGGCATAACATGAGCAAAGGAAAGAGGTAAGTCTTGAGATACTTGAGGTATCAGAAAGGTAGGCAGGCTCTAGCTCATCCTATGGTAAGAAATTTTTACTTTATATATAATGGTGAAATTAAGATTGTGATAAGCTAGGAATTGGCATAATATAAGAAAAGTTATGACCAAACCTAGATAGCATATTGAAAAGCAGAGACATTACTTTGCCAACAAAGGTCTGTCTAGTCAAGGCTATGATTTTTCCTGTGGTCATGTATGGATGTGAGAGTTGGACTGTGAAGAAAGCTGAGCGCCGAAGCATTGATGCTTTTGAAGTGTGGTGTTGGAGAAGACTCTTGAGAGTCCCTTGGACTGCAAGGAGATCCAACCAGTCCATTCTGAAGGAAATCAGTCCTGGGATTTCTTTGGAGGGAATGATGCTGAAACTGAAACTCCAGTACTTTGGCCACCTCATGCGAAGAGTTGACTCATTGGAAAAGACTCTGATGCTGGGAGGGATTGGGGGCAGGAGGAGAAGGGGACGACAGAGGATGAGATGGCTGGATGGCATCACTGACTCAATGGATGTGAGTCTGAGTGAACTCCGGGAGTTGGTGACGGACAGGGAGGCCTGGCGTGCTGTGATTCATGGGGTCGCAAATGGTCGGACACGACTGAGTGACTGAGCTGAACTGAACTGAATTCACACTGATCGCTATATTTAGATTGGAGGGGAGCAAGCACAATCAATAGGTCCGGTTAGGATACTGTTTCCAGAAGCCAAGTGGGAGAGATGTTGACTTGGATGATGATAGTGATAAATAGAGAAAAATACAAATAAAAATAGAAAAAAATAGTGGAGATAGAAAAAAAAGTATAATTCTGGATTCAGTATTTATAGTAAGAAATAGATTCGTTCAAAAATAGTGTTTTAATTTTAAAAATTCTACTTTCATGCTGATTATTCTATATAACCCCTTTCCTCCTCTTAATAGTCACTTTAATTCACTTTCACAAATCTCTGTTTAGAAACTTCCACTCCCACTCCCAGAGGAACTGCACATAAATATCCTTAGCACATCCCTTCTTTACTTCCTCTGACCTTTAATATGCAAGTATTAAATTTCTTTTACTGAAGACAGTCTTTCTTCTTAATGTCTCATTTTCATAATTTATTTTCTTTGACAGCATTTATTAGATCTATCTTCTTTTGAAAGGATACCTATGGAGACTGCTCATAAACCTCTTGTCTGCAAAAGCTTTATCCCTGGCAGCCCTGGGTCAATCAATTGCTTTTTATGTCACTTGAAGCAGTATTTCTTAATCTTTAGCTTGCCTCAGAATCATCAGGAGAACTTGTTAAAACACAGATTTCTGGGCTCCACTCCCAGAATCCTGATTTGGTGGAGCTGGTGGGGCCTATGGATTTGTATTTGTAACAAATTCCCAGTTGATGGTGGCCTGGGGTTCATGCTTTTGATTGCACTGGCTTATGTAACATTTCCTTGTTCAAAAGACTTTTGATCTTACTTATCTTGACATTCCCATATGCTTAGCTTCTTGTTTCTCTAAATTTCTTGCCGTGTTTTGTCTAATATACATTCTCCTGCATTTCTTCTACTTTCATTTGCTGTGAAATTACATACACCTTGTTTACACAGAGAAACTTCTGAAATGGAAAATTAAGTACAAATAGCTCTTTGTTACAACTGAAGTTATGCACTTGTATGGATGCTAAGAAAGCAGATGCTGCCATGATGTGGAGTTGTGAGCTGGATATACATTTAGTCTGCACCCAAACACTCCCTCTCCAGTTTAACACAAGTTCCTCGACTCTTGTGGCTGCCCTGTGAAGGGATCAGAGTCCCTCAGTCAGTGGTTTGTGTGTTGATACTAATGACACTTCACATACCAAAAACATCTGAAAAGAAGTCAGTCATTTACACAAAGTGACCTCTGGGGAGTGAGGGACCTGCACAAGCTAGTCCAGAATGACTTTAAGAAAGATTGTAGTGCATTGACTTTGATTTGAATTGTAGCTAAAAGGTGGTGACTGTGTTGGGTTTCTACATATGGAATAGAGTTTGTGTGATCTGAATTCTTAGAGAGAGACAGAGACAAAACAGATACTATAGAGACTGAGAGAGAATGTGTGCATGCTAAGTCACTTCAGTTGTGTCTGACTCTTTGAGACCCCAAGGGCAATAGCCCACCAGGCTTCTTTCTCTGTCCATGGGATTTCCCAGGCAAGATTACTGGAGTGGATGGAGTCTCTTCTCCAAGGGATCTTCCTGACCCAAGGGATTGAGCCCACATCTCCTGCACTGCAGGTATATTCTTTACCATCTGAGCCACCCAGGAAACCCTAACTGTAGTAGTAGAAGAGTAAAATAAAAAGCATTTATTAGGGAAGAGAGGGAGTGATTAGGCTCCAATGAACACTTTGTCTCTATCAGTTCAGTTCAGTCACTCAGCCGTGTCTGACTCTTTGCAACCCCATGAACCACATCACGCCAGACCTTCCTGTCCATCACCAGCTCCCAGAGTTCACTCAAACTCATGTCCATCAAGTCGGCGATGCCATCCAGCTATCTCATCCTCTGTTGTCCCCTTCTCCTCCTGCCCCCAATCCCTCCCAGCATCAGGGTCTTTCCCACTGAGTCAACTCTTCACATGAGGTGGCCAAAGTATTGGAGTTTCAGCTTCAGCATCAGTCCTTCCAATAAACACCCAGGACTGATCTCCTTTAGGATGGACTGGTTGGACCTCCTTGCAGTCCAAGGGACTCTCAAGAGTCTTATCCAACACCACAGTTCAAAAAGCATCAATTCTTCAGTGCTAGAGCTCAATACATTTTAAACAAATGAATACATGGATGAATGAATGAATGTATGGTGAGAGAACTTTTAAATAGCATCCTGGAAAATGTTAGTATAGTCAGTGGTTTTTGAACAAAACCAAGGGATAAGACAAGATCTGACACCATAGTAGTGACACAAAACTTTTGATAAATGAATGAATATTAGGGGGAATTCCTTTACATAAAACAAATAAAAAGTAGAAAGGTTTATGCTTAATGTAGGCATAAATAGAAGCATAGAATCAGAGACAGGAGTATCACCTTCTTTGTCTTCTTTTTAGCCTGAAGCACCTCTATTTAATATTTGGGATTCAAAAGAAACTTATCAATAATCATCTGGAGTCATTAGGAAAGGGCCAAAGATCAGTGAGTTGTTTTAGAGAAGTGGTTTGCATTATTAGATATTAATTGAATGCAGAATGAATGAATAATCTACATCAATACATTAATATTTCATTTGCCCAGACATGATCTAATAATTGGACAATAATATATAACCATAGAATAGCAAGCTATTAACAAAATCTATATCTAGTCACATCAGGCTTTGGAGTACATATTTTAATTTGTCAGTTTTCCCTTATAAATGACCTCTTAGGTCTGAATGATATTCAATAACGATATACTGTATCAGTTGAAAATATTTTTCCTCCTTCTGTATTACCAGTGTTGTTATATGCATGGCTTTCATTAAAAACAAAATGCAAACTTTAACACCATAAATGTTTTAAGATTTTAAATTCAGTTACAGAGGCTGAGGAGCTATTCTCTCTGTACCATTGTACTCTACCTAACTCTATTGACACATTTCAATGTAGTCATACCATCCTCAGGACTCTGAAACAGTTAGGCACTTAATTTTAATAATGCCAACTGCACGAAGATGGTGACTCAGACAGAAATAGCTTGATTGCTGAGTAACTGTCTGCATTTCAAATGAAGCCTCCTTTTTCAACTAGATAGTATATATTTTTTCAAGTTATTTAAACCAGTCTCCTAACTTTTCTTCTTGCCTTGTTTGCAGCAACCATGTAATATCACCTCCAGCTTTTTTCTTTAAAAAATTATTCATTTTTAAATTGAAGAATAATTGCTTTACAGACTTTTGTTGTTTTCTGTCAAACCTCAACATGAATCAGCCATAGGTATACATATCCCCTCCCTTTTGAACCTCCCTCCCATCTCCCTCTAGGTTGATGCAGAGCCTCTATTTGAGTTTCCTGAGCCATAAAGCAAATTCCTGTTGGCTATCTATTTTACATATGGTAATATAAGTTTCCATGTTACCCTTTCCATACATCTCACCCTCTCCTCCCCTCTCGCCATGTTCATAAGTCTATTCTCTATGTCTGTTTCTCCACTGTGTCCTGTAAATAAATTCTTCAGTACCATTTTTCTAGATTCCATATATATGTGTTCAGTTCAGTCGCTCAGTTGTGTCCAACTCTTTGCGACCCCAGGAATCGCAGCACGCCAGGACTCCCTGGCCATCACCAACTCCCAGAGTTCACTCAGACTCACGTCCATCCAGTCAGTGATGCCATCCAGCCATCTCATCCTCTGTTGTCCCCTTCTCCTCCTGCCCCCAATCTCTCCCAGCATCAGAGTCATTTCTAATGAGTCAACTCTTCGCATCAGGTGGCCAAAGTACTGGAGTTTCAGCTTTAGCATCATTCCTTCCAAAGAAATCCCAGATCTCCTTCAGAATGGACTGGTTGGATCTCCTTGCAGTCCACGGGACTCTCAAGAGTCTTCTCCAACACCACAGTTCAAAAGCATCAATTTTTTGGCGCTCAGCCTTCTTCACAGTCCAACTCTCACATCCATACATGACCACTGGAAAAACCATAGCCTTGACTAGACGGACCTTTGTTGGCAAAGTAATGTCTCTGCTTTTGAATATGCTATCTAGGTTGGTCATAACTTTTCTTCCAAGGAGTAAGCGTCTTTTAATTTCATGGCTGCAGTCACCATCTGCAGTGATTTTGGAGCCCAGAAAAATAAAGTCAGTCACTGTTTCCACTGTTTCCCTATCTATTTCCCATGAAGTGATGGGACCAGATGCCATGATCTTTGTTTTCTGAATGTTGAGCTTTAAGCCAACTTTTTCACTCTCCACTTTCACTTTCATCAAGAGGCTTTTTAGTTCCTCTTCACTGTCTGCCATAAGGGTGGTGTCATCTGCATATCTGAGGTTATTGCTATTTCTCCCGGCAATCTTGATTCCAGCTTGTGTTTCTTCCAGTCCAGCATTTCTCATATGTGTTAGAATATGGTATTTATCTTTCTCTTTCTGACTTATTTCACTCTTTATAATAGGTTCTAGGTTCATCCACCTCATTAGAACTGACTCCAATGTGTTCCTTTTTATGGCTGAGTAATAGTCCTCTTTGTATATGTATCACAACTTCTTTATCCATTCTTCTGTCATTAGACATCAAGGTTGATTCCATTTTCTAGCTATTGTAAATATTGCTGCAATGCACAATGGGATACACGTATCTTTTTCAACTTTGGTTTCCTCAGGGTTTATGCCTAGGCATGGGATTGTTGGGTCATATGGTGGTTTTATTTCTAGCTTTTTAAGGAATCTCCACACTGTCTTCCATAGTGGCTATATCAATTTACATTCCCACCAACAGTGCAAGAGCATCCCCTTTTCTCCACATCCTCTCAAGCATTTATTGTTTGTAGACCTTTTGATGAGGGCCATTCTGATCAGTGTGAGGTGATATCTCACTGTAGTTTTGATTTGCATTTCTCTAATAATGAGCGATGTTGAGCATCTTTTCTTGTGTTTGTTAGCCATCTGTATGTCTTCTTTGGAGAAATGCCTGTTTAGGTCTTTTTTCCACTTTTTGATTGGGTTGTTTGTTTTTCTGGTATTGAGTTGTATGAGCTGCTTGTATATTTTGGAAATTGATCCTTTGTCATTTGCTATTATTCTTTCCCATTCTGAGGGTTGTCTTTTCACCTTGCTTGTAGTTTCCTTTGGTGTGCAAAAACTTTTAAGTTTAATTAGGTCTCACTTGCTTACTTTTGCTTTTATTTCCATTACTCTAGGGGGTGGGTAATAGAGGATTTTGCTTTGATTAATGTCATCGAGTAGTCTGCCTATGTTTTTCTATTAAGAGTTTTATAGTTTCTGGTCTTACATTTAGGTCTTTAATCCATTTTGAGTTTATCTTTGTGTATGGTGTTAGGAAGTGTTCTAGGTTCATTCTTTTACATGTAGCTGTCCAGTTTTCCCAGCACCATTTATTGAAGAGTCTGTTTTTGCCCCATTGTATATTCTTGCCTCCTCTGTCAAAAATAAAGTACCCATAGGTGCATGGGTTTATTTCTGGGCTTTCTATCTTGTTCCATTGGTCTATATTTCTGTTTTTGTGCCAGTACCATACTGTCTTGATGACTGCAGCTTTGTAGTATAATCTGAAGTCAGGAAGGTTGATTCTTTCAGCTCCATTCTTCTTTCTCAAGACTGCTTTGGCTATTCACTGTCTTTTGTGTTTCCATATGAATTGTGAAATTTTTTGTTCTAGTTCTGTGAAAAATGCCATTTATAATTTGATAGGGATTGCATTGAATCTGTAGATTGCATTTGGTAGTATAGTCATTTTCACAATATTGATTCTTCTTACTGAGGAACATGGAATATCTCTCCATCTGTTTATGTCATCTTTGATTTATTTCATCAGTATCTTATAATTTTCTGTGTACAGTTCTTTTGTCTCCCTAGGTAGATTTATTCCTAGATATTTATTCTTTTTGTTGCAATGGTGAATGGGATTGATTCCTTAATTTCTCTTTCTGATTTTTCATTGTTAGTATATAGAACTGCAAGTGATTTTTGTGTATTGATTTTGTATCCTGCAACTTTGCTAATTTCACTGATTAGCTCTAGTAATTTTCTGATACTATCTTGAGGGGTTTTGATGTATAGTATCATGTTATCTGCAAACAGTGAGAGCTTTACTTCTTTTCTGATCTGCATTCCTTTTATTTCTTTTTCTTCTCTGATTGTTGTAGCAAGGACTTCCAGAACTATGTTGAATAATTTTGAAAATGGACACCCTTGTCTTCTTCCTGATCTTATGGGAAATGCTTTCAGTTTTTCACCATTGAGTATAATGTTTGCTGTAGGCTTATCATATATGGCCTTTACTATGTTGAGGTAGGTTCCTTCTATGCCCATTTTTTGAAGAGTTTTAATCACAAATGGGTGCTGAATTTTGTCAAAGGCTTTTTCTGCATCTATTGAGATTATCATATGGTTTTATCTTTCAATTTGTTAATACAGTGTATCATATTGATTGATTTGTGTATGTCAAAGAATCCTTGTATCCCTGGAATAAACCCAACTTGATCATGGTGTATGAGGTTTTTGATGTGTTGCTGAATTCTGTTTGCTAAAATTTTGCTGAGGATTTTTACATCTATGTTCATCAGTCATATTGGCCTGTAGCTTTCTTTTTTCTTTTTCTTTTTTTTCCCTGTTGTCTTTGGTTTTGGTATCACTGTGATGGTGGCCTTATAGAATGAGTTTGGAAGTGTTACTTCCTCTGCAATTTTTTGAAAAAGTTTTAGAAGGATAGGCATTAGCTCTTCTCTAAATATTTGATAGAATTCTTCTGTGAAGCCATCTGGTCCTGGGCTTTTTTTTTTTTTTTTTTTTCATACATGATATTACACATGTTTCAATGCCATTCTCCCAAATCTTCCCACCCTCTCCCTCTCCAACAGAGTCCATAAGACTGTTCTATCACAGCTTCAATTTCAGTGCTTATAATTGGGTTGTTCATAATTTCTATTTCTTCCTGGTTCAGCCTTGGAAGACCAAACTTTTCTAAGGATCTGTCCATTTCTTCCAGGTTATCCATTTTATTGCCATATAGTTGTTCATAATAGTCACTTATAATCCTTTGTATTTCTTCATTGTCTGTTATAACCTCTCCTTTTTCATTTCTAATTTTGTTGATTTGATTCTTCTCTCTTTTTTCTTGATGAGTCTGGCTAAAGGATTGTCAAGTTTGTTTATCTTCTTGAAGAACCAGCTTTTATTTTTATTAATTTTACTATTGTTTCTTTCATTTCTTTTTCAATTATTTCTGCTCAGATCTTTATGATTTCTTTCCTTCTACTAATTTTTTTTTTGTTCTTCTTTTTCCAGTTGTTTTAAGTGTAAAGTTAGGTTGTCTTTTCGATGTTTTTCTTGAGGTAGGATTGTATTGCTATGAACGTCTCTCTTAGAACTGCTTTTGCTGCATCCAATAGGTTTTGAAATGTCATATTTTCATTGTCATTTGTTCTAGAAAATTTTGATTACCCCTTTGATTTTTCCAATAACCTGTTGGTTATTTAGAAATGTATTGTTTAATCTCCATGTATTTGTGTTTTTTTTTTTTTTTCAGTATTTTTTTCCTTGAAATTGATATCTCTTCTCTGTGGTTGGAGAAGATGCTTGATACGTTTTCAATTTTCTTAAATTTACTGGGGTTTGATTTGTGACCCAAGATGTGGTCGATCCTGGAGAATGTTCCATGTGTGCTTGAGAAGAAGGTGTATTCTTCTGCATTTGGATGAAATGTCCTGAAGATATCAATGAGATCCATCTCATCTAATGTATCATTTAAGACTTGAGTTTCCTTATTCGTTTTCTGTTTTGATGATCTGTTCTTTGGTGTGAATGGGGTGTTAAACTCTCCTACTATTATTTTGTTACTGTCAATTTCTCCTTTTATGTCTGTTAGTATTTGTCTTATGTATTGAGGTTCCCGTATGTTGGGTGCATAGATATTTACAATTCTTATGTCTTCCTCTCGGATTGATCCGTTGATCATTATGTAGTGTGCTTCCTTATCTCTTATAATCTTCTTTATTTTAAGGTTTATTTTGTGTGTTATGAGGATTGCTACTCCAGCTGTCTTTTGCTTCCCATTTGCCTGGAATATATTTTTCCACCCTCTCACTTTCAGTCTATATGTGTCTTTAGGTCTGAAGTGGGTTTCTTATAGACAGCATATATATGGGTCTTGTTTTTGTATCCATTCAGTTAGTAGGTGTCTTTTGGTTGGAGCATTTAATCCATTTATGTTTAAAGTGATTATCGATATATATGTTTCTATTGCCATATTCTTAATTGTTTGGGGTTGATCTTGTAGATCTTACCTTCTCTTGTATTTCTTGACTATGTAAGTCCCTTTAACATTTGTTGTAAAGCTGGTTTGGTGGTACTGAATTCTGTTAACTTTTGCTTCTCTGAAAAGCTTTTTAGTTTTCCACGTCAATTTTGAATGAGATCCTTGCAGGGTACAGTAATCTTGGTTGTAGATTTTTCCCTTTCAGTACTTTAAAGATATCCTGCCATTCCTTTCTGGCCTGCAGAGTTTCTGCTGAAAGATCAGCTGTTAAACGTATGGGGTTCCCCTTGTATGTTACTTGTTGCTTTTCCCTTGCTGCTTTTAGTATTCTTTCTTGGTCTTATTCTTTCTTAGTGTTTAGTCTTTGTTAGTTTGCTTAGTATGTGTCTTGGTGTGTTTCTCCTTGGGTTTATCCTGTATGGGACTCTTTGCACCTCTTGGACTTGATTGACTATTTCCTTTTCCATGTTGGGGAAATTTTCAACTATAATCTATTCAAAAAATTTCTCATACCCTTTCTTTTCTCTTCTTCTTCTGGGACCCCTATAATTTGAATGTTGGTGAGTTTGATCTTGTCCCAGAGGTCTCTGAGACTATCCTCGGTTCTTTTCATTCTTCTTACTTTATTCTGCTCTTCAGAAGTTATTTCCATCATTTTATCTTCCAGCTCACTGATTCATTCTTCTGCTTCAGATATTCTGCTACTGATTCCTTCTAGAGTATTTTTCATTTCAGTAACTGTGTTGTTTGTCTCTCTCTTTATTCTTTAATTCTTCTAGGTCTTTGTTAATTTGATTCTTGCATTTTCTCCATGCTGTTTTTAAGACTTTTGATCATCTTTACTATCATTATTCTGAATTCTTTTTCAGGTAGTTTGCCTATTTCCTCTTCATTTATTTGGACTACTGTGTTTCCAGTTTGTTCCTTCATGTGTGTAGTATTTCTCTGCCTTTCCATTATTATTATTTTTTTTTTAACTTATTGTGTTTGAGGTCTCCTTTTCCCAGTCTTCAAGGATGAATCTTTTTTCCTTTTGATTTCTGCCCTCCTAAGGTGGGTCCAGAGATTTGTGTAAGCTTCTATAGCGTGAGATTTGTGCTGAGTTTTTGTTGTTGCTGTTGTTATTTGTTTGTTTTTCCTCTAATGGGAAAGGTGGAGTGAGGTGGTAATTCTGTCTTCTATTTATTGGGTTTGTATTTTTGTTTTGTTTGTTGTTTAGATGAGGTGTCCTGCACAGGGTGCTACTGGTGGTTGGGTGGATGGGTCTTCTATCCAAGTGGTTTCCTTTGTGTGAGTTCTCACTATTTGATACCCTTATTGTTTATTTTCTGGTAGTCTAGGGTCTTGGAGGCAGTGCTCCCATTCCAAAGGCTCAGGGCTTGATCTTTGGTCAGGAACAAAGATTCTACACATGGTTTATTATGGCATTCAGTTCAGCTCAGTTCAGTTGCTCAGTAGTGTCTGACTCTTTGAGACCCCATGAATTGCAGCATGACAGGCCTCCTTGTCCATCACCAAATCCCAGAGTTCACCCAAACTCTTGTCTGTTGAGTCGGTGATGCCATCCAGCCATCTCATCCTCTGTCGTCCCCTTCTCTTCCTGCCCCCAATCCCTCCTAGCATCAGTCTTTTCCAATGAGTCAACTCTTCGCATGAGGTGGCCAAAGTACTGGAGTTTCAGCTTTAGCATCATTCCTTCCAAAGAAATCCCAGGGCTGATCTCCTTCAGAATGGACTGGTTGGACCTCCTTGCAGTCCAAGGGACTCTCAAGAGTCTTCTCCAACACCACAGTTCAAAAGCATCAATTCTTCGGCACTCAGCCTTCTTCACAGTCCAACTCTCACATCCATATATGACCACAGGAAAAACCATAGCCTTGACTAGATGGACCTTTGTTGGCAAAGTAATGTCTCTGCTTTTCAATATGCTATCTAGGTTGGTCATAACTTTCCTTCCAAGGAGTAAGTGTCTTTTAATTTCATGGCTTCAGTCACCATCTGCAGTGATTTTGGAGCCCAAAAAAATAAAGTCTGACACTGTTTCCACTGTTTCCCCATCTATTTCCCATGAAGTGATGGGACCGGATGCCATGATCTTCGTTTTATGAATGTTGAGCTTTAAGCCAACTTTTTCACTCTCCACTTTCACTTTCATCAAGAGGCTTTTTAGTTCCTCTTCACTGTCTGCCATAAGGGTGGTGTCATCTGCATATCTGAGGTTATTGATATTTCTTCTGACAATCTTGATTCCAGCTTGTGCTTCTTCCAGCCCAGTGTTTCTCATGATGTACTCTGCATTTAAGTTAAATAAGCAGGCATTAAGCGAGATTAAAACAAATACCCAAAAACAAGGAACCAAAGATGAACCCCAGACAAATGGCAGTAACAAAATCAGACAAATAATAATTAAAATAATGGAATATACACATATACACCCATAAGCAAAATCAAAACAGTCCAACAAAAATAAATTGCAGTAGCTTGACCCAGTGAACAAAGGAAATAAAAAATTATATCTGCCAGTTAAGAACAAACTAACTAAAGTACAAACTGGAAAACAAAACTAAAACAAGGTGCCAAGTAGGGAATAAAGGAATGAAAACAAAACTAACAATATGCTGAGAGGAAAGGAAAGAAAGAAAAGAGAGAAAGAATAGATATGTGAAGTTAAAAAGAGGTAGATAAAGAAGATTTATATACATTAAAGATAACAGTAAGGGGAAAAGAACAGTAGGAAAAGCAAACAAAGGAATAAATGTAGAAAAAATACTAATAGGTTTAAGAAAACTAAAATTAAAAAGAGAGAGAGAGAAAAAAAGGAAAACTCCATGAACTGCAAAAGCCTAGCATAGAGGCAGAGGTTTATAACAATAAAAATGTGACTGAGAGAAAAAAAATTTCAAATGCTTAATTAGACTTCATAGTGCAAATAAAATCGACAACTGCAACAGAGGGGGGAATAAAAAAGAAAAAAATAGTTTCTGGTCTTACGTTTAGATCTTTAATCCATATTGAGTTTATTTTTGTGTATGGTGTTAGAAAGTGTTCTAGTTTCATTCTTTTACAAGTGGTTGACCAGATTTCCCAGCACCACTTGTTAAAGAGATTGTCTTTAATCCATTGTATATTCTTGCCTCCTTTGCCAAAGATAAGGTGTCCATATGTGCGTAGATTTATCTCTGGGCTTTCTATTTTGTTCCATTGATCTATATTTCTGTCTTTGTGCCAGTACCATACTCTCTTGATAACTGTGGCATTGTAGTAGAGCCTGAAGTCAGGTAGATTGATTCCTCCAGTTCCATTCTTCTTTCTCAAGATCACTTTAGCTATTTGAGGTTTTTTGTATTTCCATACAAATTGGGAAATTATTTGTTCTAGCTCTGTGAAGAATACCGTTGGTAGCTTGATAGGGATTGCATTGAATCTATAGATTGCTTTGGGTAGTATACTCATTTTCACTATATTGATTCTTCCAATCCATGAACATGGTATATTTCTCCATCTATTAGTGTCCTCTTTGATTTCTTTCACCAGTGTTTTATAGTTTTCTATATATAGGTCTTTAGTTTCTTTAGGTAGATATATTCCTAAGTATTTTATTCTTTCTGTTGCAATGGTGAATGGAATTGTTTCCTTAATTTCTCTTTCTGTTTTCTCATTATTAGTGTATAGGAATGCAAGGGATTTCTGTGTGTTGATTTTATATCTTGCAACTTTACTATAGTCATTGATTAGTTCTAGTAATTTTCTGGTGGAGTCTTTAGGGTTTTCTCTGTAGAGGATCATGTCATCTGCAAACAGTGAAAGTTTTACTTCTTCTTTTCCAATTTGGATTCCTTTTCTTTCTTTTTCTGCTCTGATTGCTGTGGCCAAAACTTCCAAAACTATGTTGAATAGTAATGGTGAAAGTGGGCACCCTTGTCTTGTTCCTGACTTTAGAGGAAATGCTTTCAATTTTTCACCATTGAGGATAATGTTTGCTGTGGGTTTGTCATATATAGCTTTTATTATGTTGAGGTATGTTCCTTCTTTCCTGCTTTCTGGAGAGTTTTTATCATAAATGGATATTGAATTTTGTCAAAGGCTTTCTCTGCATCTATTGAGATAATCATATGGTTTTTATTTTTCAATTTGTTAATGTGGTGTATTACATTGATTGATTTGCGGATATTGAAGAATCCTTGCATCCCTGGGATAAAGCCCACTTGGTCATGGTGTATGATCTTTTTAATGTGTTGTTGGATTCTGATTGCTAGAATTTTGTTAAGGATTTTTGCATCTATGTGCATCAGTGATATTGGCCTGTAGTTTTCTTTTTTTGTGGGATCTTTGTCAGGTTTTGGTATTAGGGTGATGGTGGCCTCATAGCATGAGTTTGGAAGTTTACCTTCCTCTGCAATTTTCTGAAAGAGTTTGAGCAGGATAGGTGTTAGCTCCTCTCTAAATTTTTGGTAGAATTCAGCTGTGAAGCTGTCTGGACCTGGGCTTTTGTTTGCTGGAAGATGAGGAGAACATAGGCAAAACACTCTCCTACATACATCACAGCAGGATCCTCTATGACCCACCTCCCAGAATATTGGAAATAAAAGCAAAAATAAACAAATGGGACCTAATTAACCTTAAAAGCTTCTGCACATCAAAGGAAACTATTAGCAAGGTGAAAAGGCAGCCTTCAGAATGGGAGAAAATAATAGCAAATGAAGCAACTGACAAACAACTAATCTCAAAAATATACAAGCAACTCCTACAGCTCAACTCCAGAAAAATAAATGACCCAATCAGAAAATGGGCCAAAGAACTAAATAGACATTTCTCCAAAGAAGACATACAGATGGCTCACAAACACATGAAAAGATGCTCAACATCACTCATTATCAGAGAAATGCAAATCAAAACCACTATGAGGTACAATTTCACACCAGTCAGAATGGATGCGATCCAAAAGTCTACAAATAATAAATGCTGGAGAGGGTGTGGAGAAAAGGGAACCCTCTTACACTGTTGGTGGGAATGCAAACTAGTACAGCCACTATGGAGAACAGTGTGGAGATTCCTTAAAAAACTGGAAATAGAACTGCCTTATGATCCAGCAATCCCACTGCTGGGCATACACACTGAGGAAACCAGAAGGGAAAGAGACACGTGTACCCCAATGTTCATTGCAGCACTGTTTATAATAGCCAGGACATGGAAGCAACCTAGATGTCCATCAGCAGATGAATGGATAAGAAAGCAGTGGTACATATACACAATGGAGTACTACTCAGCCATTAAAAAGAACACATTTGAATCAGTTCTAATGAGGTGGATGAAACTGGAGCCTATTATACAGAGTGAAGTAAGCCAGAAAGAAAAACACCAATACAGTATACTAACGCATATATATGGAATTTAGAAAGATTGTAACAATAACCCTGTGTACGAGACAGCAAAAGAGACACTGATGTATAGAACAGTCTTATGGAATCTGTTGGAGAGGGAGAGGGTGGGAAGATTTGGGAGAATGGCATTGAAACATGTGTAATATCATGTGTGAAACGAGTTGCCAGTCCAGGTTCAATGCATGATACTGGATGCTTGGGGCTGGTGCACTGGGACGACCCAGAGGGATGGTGTGGGGAGGGAGAAGTGAGGCGGGTTCAGGATGGGGAGCACATGTATACCTGTGGCAGATTCGTTTTGATGTTTGGCAAAACTAATACAGTGTTTCAGGTTTAAAAATAAAATAAAATAAAAAACATTTTGATATTTGGCAAAACTAATACAATTATGTAAAATTTAAAAATAAAATAAAATTTAAAAAAAAAGGAAAATAAAGAAAAAAGTAAAAAAAAAAAAATCCAGAAGAATCTACAGAACAAATCAAAACATAAGAATAAGAAATGTTTTCTTGAGTCACTGCTATCAGAGTCCTTTTCCTTGCTGAGAGTCACAGTCCACCTCATCTCCCTAGGATGCCCTCCATCACTGTGCCCTCCCCACCTGCTGTGGGGGCAGCTCAGATTCTAATCTGGTCCTACTCTTGTGTGTTCTTGCCTCCAATGTCCATGGCTATCAGAACTAGTGCATTTTATTTTGTGGGAGCTCTTAATGTCCTTTTATATATTCCATAGACGCAGAGTGTGCCTAGTTGATTGGATTTTATCTGCAGCTTTTACAGCTGGTGGAAAGGTTTTGGGTCTTCTTCCTTAGCCACACTGCCCCTGGGTTTCAATTGTGGTTTTATTTCCATCTCTGCACGTGGGTCATCCACTGCAGTTTGTTCTTTAGGCTTCCCTGGAGGACTTGGGTCTGGCCCAGTGAGAAGCAGGTGTGGAGGTGGTGCAGCTGCTTGGGCTGCAGGGGTTCTGGCAACACCAGGTATTCAGGGGAGTTGGCACCTGGGGCAGCAGGAAATGTAGTGCTCTAGAAGGATATGGCAACCAAATTGGCCAGTACACTCCAGTATTCTTGCCTGGTAAAATGCCCTGACAAAGAAGCCTGGCAGGCCACATTCCACGGGGTCGCAAAGAGTTGGACATGAACGAAGTGACTCTATATGCATAGATGCATGATTTTTTTGCCTGTGGCAGCTCTGATTCAGTAAGTTTTGAGCATGGAGGTGGTGCAGAATCTTGGCTTGTGGCGACCCTGGCAGCGCCAAGGGTGCAGGGACACAGACTGCCTCCACTGCAGGAATTATGGCCCTATCAGAGTCTTAGCTGGTGATGAGAAGGCCTCTTTGGACAGTCTTTCTCTGTAGCTCTGTCCATTCAGGCACTTAGAGGGTTCCCTTGCCTGGGGTCCTTCTTTGTTGTTCTGCTTGTCAGGCATATAGAGGAGCCCCTCTGGCTGGGGTCCTACTCTGTAGATTGGCGCATCAGGCACTTAAAGGATTACTCTGGGTGGGGTCCTGCTCTATAGGTCAGTGTGTCAGGCATTTGATGGGCCAGCCTCTCTATGGTCCAGCTTCCAATGCTGGCATGTGGGGAAAGAGAGGCTATGGTGATGGTTCCACCCCTACATGTGACTCAGCAGTATCGCCTTGCTTCCATGGTTGCCTGGCTTTCCTCCACAGGCATTTCCCACCACGATCTCCTTCCCATCCCCTCGATCCATCTCTCCATAGTCAATAGCAGCCCTTGCCCTGGGATTGCTCCAAAAATCCCTAAATCCCAGCTCCCAGGTGCTGCGCCTTCTAGGGGACCTGTGTCCCTGTCCGGGATATGTATGGCTGTGGTAAGGACTGTCTGATTCTCATTCCATTTAAGCTGCCACAGATCAGCTGTTTCACTCTCAGTCTTAAATGTTTTTCCTCTGACTCAGACAGTTGCCCTCATGTGGGAATTAGACCCTGCTTCAGTTCCCCCACCCGTTGAGGGCAGGTCCAGTCCTGCTAACACTTTTGCTTTCCCCCTAGTTCCTGCATCCTATCAAGTTTTACATGATTCTACATATTCTTTTCCATTGGTCAAGAACTCCTGTCCGCTCTCAGCTGATGTTCTGCATGCACTTCTGTGTCTGAAGGTGTATTCCTAATGAGAGAAATGTATTTATGTCCACCTCCTCTTCTGCCATCTTGTTCTCCCTATCATTTCTTTTTTTTTAATGAACTAAAATTACAGAAATTCTGAGGATAGAAGGAAACAAATCATTATTCATATATATGGATTATAAACTGAAGCTATTAATGAATGTGCCTTAGGCATTTATTTAAGAAAACCATTTATCCAACATTATGAAGTTTGAATCACTATTCTTGACTCAAAACATTAATTTTCATAATAATATGAATATATTTGCATTCTAAGTTCTTGCTAGTTGGCCTGTAATTATTTTAAATATTTCAATGTGTTAATTTTAATTTATACTCTAGGAGCAGTTAGTTAACTCTTGAGATTTTCTAACTTAGAGTATAAAGTCTGAGGTAAAGTGTTAGATGCTATTCAAAGTTCAACAATTCAGAAGGGGCTGTTAGCCAAAATTTTCGATTTTGCTTATCTTCAGTCAATGCCCAGTGGGCTTATTAATTAACATACTAGATGGAGAAATTGGTTTTCTTTTTGGCTAAAAGTATAGTACACATGGGATTCCCTGCTCGATCAGCAGTAAAGAATCTACCTGCAATGCAGGAACTGCACAAGACATGGGTTCCAACCCTGGGTTGGGAAGATCCCCTGGAAGAGGATACAGCAGCCACTCCAGTATTCTTGCCTGGAGAATCCCATGGGCAGAGGAGCCTTACAGTCTACAGTCTGTAGGGTCGCAAAGAGTTGTATACGACTGAAATGAATTAGAATGCAGCAACATAGTACACATTCCCAATCTTACATAAATAAAGTCTCAGAACTAGTGCTCTTAGTAGCCTGTATAGTTGGAAAAGGCTCAGAATCCTGACTGGTCCTCTATTCAGCAGCTTGCAGAGGATTTTGATACCTGACTGGATCCCAATCCTTGAGTGTCCTGTATTGGCTTTAATACGTCTTTCATGCAAGAAGACTGTCCTAGTACCTAGAACGATAGATGACTGAGATTGCACTGTTTGCAAAACAGGTTGAGACTATTTTAGTATCACTTTACACGAAAATTCTGTATGCACACCTGCATTTGTGACTTGCTTTCCTCGTCATAGGGAATGTTATATTGGAACATATACACACTTCTTAATATAAATGACCAGACTGAATTTTGCATGTTTGCAACACCAAAAGCCCTATTTTGAAGGATGGAGAATGCAAATCCATAAGTTGTATAAAACACATATGGTTTAATATAAAATATAATTTTAATAGTAAAGGAAAGCCATTATTTTTAAACTTAAGTGATTAAATACTAACATGTGCTGGTTCTTTTCCTTAGTGCCTTCACCTATTTCCATGCATCCATCTTAAACATACAATAAGCTCAGGTTTCGACTAAAAAGTAAAAGTTCTGGCCTCCCTGGGAGAGAGGTGACATCCCTAATAGTTTTCTACCTAGAGTTATGTGCATAAAGTTGATGTTTTCTAGATCAAGAAGGCATACTTACTTTCCAAGAAAGAGATATTTCTAAAAATCCTTTCAAATTTCTTTGCTGTCTATGTATCTGTGCCAGACACTTGAGAAAGGGCAACTGTTTCAGTTCAGCCCAGGCATCTGAAATTATCAAGAAAATATTCTGGCTACATTGCAAATCTCTTGTGATTTACTTTCCTCATAAAATCTCTTTGTTTATCAAGAGTGAAGTGGTGTCTCATAGCTGCTCTTTTATTCCTCCTTCCTACCCTGACCCCTTCTAACTATAATTTATGCCCCCATCGCCTAATAATTTAAATACTTGGCAGTTTCCCTTAGAGTGTTCTTATTGAGAAATGAATGGACTTCCCTGGTGGCTCAAAAGGTAAAGAATCCTGCAATGCAGGAAACACAGGTCAGGAAGATACCCTGGAGAAGGGAAAGTCCACCTACTCTAGTATTCCTGCCTGGAGAATACCATAGACAGAGGAGCCTGGTAGGCTACAATCGATGGGGTTGTAAATAGTCAGACAAGACTGAGCGACTTCTGCTTTTGAGAAATGGAGGAAATACTTTGAGGAGAATTTTCCTTAAACGCTAATGGAGGATGATTATTTTTGAAGATTAAAAGTGTCAAGGTATTATAAAAATAGTCCAGTTAATCAGATCAGATCAGTCGCTCAGTCGTGTCCGACTCTTTGCAACCCCATGAATCGCAGCACGCCAGGCCTCACTGTCCATCACCAACTCCCAGAGTCCATCCAAACCCATGTCCATTGAGTCAGTGATGCCATCCAGCCATCTCATCCTCTGTTGTCCCCTTCTCCTCTTGCCCCCAATCCCTCCCAGCATCAGAGTCTTTTCCAATGAGTCAACTCTTCCCATGAGGTGGACAAAGTACTGGAGTTTCAGCTTTAGCATCATTCCTTCCAAAGAAATCCCAGGGCTGATCTCCTTCAGAATGGACTGGTTGGATCTCCTTGCAGTCCAAGGGACTCTCAAGAGTCTTCTCCAACACCACAGTTCAAAAGCATCAATTCTTCGGCGCTCAGCCTTCTTCACAGTCCAACTCTCACATCCATACATGACCACAGGAAAAAACCATAGCCTTGACTAGACAGACCTTTGTTGGCAAAGTAATGTCTCTGCTTTTGAATATACTATCTAGGTTGGTCATAACTTTCCTTCCAAGGAGTAAGCGTCTTTTAATTTCATGGCTGCAGTCACCATCTGCAGTGATTTTGGAGCCCAGAAAAATAAAGTCTGACACTGTTTCCACTGTTTCCAATGTTTCCCCATCTATTTCCCATGAAGTGATGGGACCGGATGCCATGATCTTTGTTTTCTGAATGTTGAGCTTTAAGCCAACTTTTTCACTCTCCACTTTCACTTTCATCAAGAGGCTTTTGAGTTCCTCTTCACTTTCTGCCATTAAGGGTGGTGTCATCTGCATATCTGAGGTTATTGATATTTCTCCCGGCAATCTTGATTCCAGCTTGTGTTTCTTCCAGTCCAGCTTTTCTCATGATGTACTCTGCATATAAGTTAAACAAACAGGGTGACAATATACAGCCTTGATGTTCTCCTTTTCCTATTTGGAACCAGTCTGTTGTTCCATGTCCAGTTCTAACTGTTGCTTCCTAACCTGCATACAAATTTCTCAAGAGGCAGATCAGGTGTTCTGGTATTCCCATCTCTTTCAGAATTTTCCACAGTTTATTGTGATCCACACAGTCAAAGGCTTTGGCATAGTCAATAAAGCAGAGAGATGTTTTTCTGGAACTCTCTTGCTTTTTCCATGATCCAGCAGATGTTGGCAATTTGATCTCCGGTTCCTCTGCCTTTTCTAAATCCAGCTTGAACATCAGGAAGTTCACGGTTCACATATTGCTGAAGCCTGGCTTGGAGAATTTTGAGCATTACTTTACTAGCTTGTGAGATTAGTGCAATTGTGTGGTAGTTTGAGCATTCTTTGGCATTTCCTTTCTTTGGGGAATAGCCATACATTCCTATTATGGAACTGGAAAACTAATTGAATAGAAGTGTACATGACTGGCTTCCCAAGTGGTGCTAATAGTAAAGAACATGCCTGCCAATACAGGAGACACAAGTTTGATCCCTGGGTTGGGAAGATCCCCTGGAGAAGGAAATGGCACTCCACTCCAGTATTCTGGCTTGGAGAGTCCCATGGACAGAGGAGCATGGCCGACTACAGTCCTTAGGGTCGCAAAGAGTTGGATACAACTGAAGTGACTTAGCATGCACACGTACATGACTGACTTTTTCTCCCCTTCCAGGGATATTTGGGGAGGGGCTATTAATTCTACTATTAAAGCTTTTTTCTCAGGTAGAACATTTAATATTTCCTGCTGCAACATTTAAAAAATTCATAATAGAAGCTAATTATTAACATCAATTCCTTATCCAGTCCATGTTGATTTTACCAGAAATTTCAAGACAGACTTGGAGTATGAATCTTATTGACAAAATACTAACACCATGATTTTTTATGTGTGCATGTTTGCATTTGAGAAAGAAGGACATTTTCCCAGAGTTTTGGCATTAAACATTAAATATGTATGATTTTTTTACATTACAGTGTAAAGTGCTATTTTTAGCAATAATTAGAAATAGGAGCTCTATTAGAGCTGCATTGCATTTTAGTGGGAATTTGCTTTCTATATTAACTCTAGACTTAGCATAAAATATATGGTGGATCCATAAAGTATCTTAATAATGTACTTAGCTCATACTGCCTTAAAACATGTGATGTTGGGGCATTTCCCTAAGTGAGACTATCATAGGCATTGCAGGTGTTTCCCTGTCTTTCCTCATTACGAAAATTATGGCAATTCATCCTATCTTTATAGGAGACACATCTATCTCCTTTTCTTTTATCTTTTTCCAGGAGTTATTAAATAGAAATCCATGATTACAGTGTAAGTAAGTTTTGTGAACATTTAACTAGAGAATAATAAGTTGGATGTCCAGACCGTAGAGCTGAAGATTCATTGTCCCATATTTTTTTTGATGAAGACTTAAGGAAGATAATAATTTCTTAGATAAATGACAACATCATAGATGAAGGGTCTTCACAAGAATACATTTCAGATGCAGGAAAGTACTATTTTGTCTCCATGGTATAGAAATTATCTGTGGGTTGATTACTACATCTTACTCTTGAGTGCATTTGTAGGACCACCATGCTGTCATACAATCTTGTTCAATTAGAAGTGCCATGCATATAAGCTCATCCATCTCCCCCTCACCCTAGCTCCTGACAACTACTATTCTACTCTATGTTTCCATGAGGTTGGCTATTTCATAGTCTGTATCTTAAGTGATATCATGAAGTGTTTGTCTTTCTGTGTCTAGCTTATTTCACCCAGCATAATGTCCTTCAAGTTCATCCATATATTTACAAATGGCAAGGTTTTTCTTTTTTTAAGAGTGGAATATCATTTATTTATGTTTTATATATTTTTACTATATTTTCTTTAACCACTCATCTATTGACAGACATTTAAGCTTATCAAATCACCAACTTTTATCAAATCATACAACTCTTATTTGACAATAATACCTCATAAGCCTGGAAAAATGTGAGTACATTATACATATGTAAATATGTATATTTACATATTTATGTTATCATCAAAAGGAAATTAATATTTGGCTAAGATATTCTAAAAATATTTTAATTCATGCAGTAGATCATCAGTCCTATCTGCTAGAACCATCAAAGCAAAAATTCTGTATCATATCAAATTTTTATTTTCTAGACAATGACTCATGTCTTAAATAGTATAGGTCTTGAATACATTCTTGCAGAGTGATTAGTTACAAGCAACTGTGAATGTTTTATTTGTATATAAACCAGAAAAGTTGTCTATGCATTATTTTGCAGAATACTTCCTATAAGACAATGCTAAATGTATGTGTTCTAGAAAGATAGGTGTATATGTGTATTCAATGAATGAGAAAACATTATTACAAATATATTTAACTATGAATATTAGTTTTTGAAAAGATATTTCCAATATGATCATATATGCCTGAGTATCTTTGTTTTACAAATAGCATAGATCCTATCGATGTTTTAGGAAGTCAGATTTATTATAAGATATTCAGCAAAACCCTTCCTATCTACAAAACCTCAGACTCTAAGTGGAATTCCTTAGTGCCTTTCGTGTTTGGAGGCATGCAGTGGTATAGAATAAATTTTCCAGTGAATAAATTGTTGTGTAATGTTACATAAAATGTCAGTGCCTCCTGGTAGATGCCTGAGGCGTATTTACAACAAAATCAAAAAGATGAAGGAGCATTTTGATGAGGCTTTTTAAATGATTCATGGCTGACTTCTTTTCCATCCTTTTCCTCAAAACAGCATCTTCAGCTAATTCTTTGGTCTATCTAAATGCACATCTAGTCAACCATCTGGATCTCAAATGCTCTGGGAATCTGTTCTGTTATTAATGATGTAAATGCTTGAGTAGTTGTGTTTGGGGAATATTGGCTAGAGGCTATGGCAGCTAAGGGCAGGAAGCCAGACAGACCAGAGTGTCAAACGATTTTTTTTTTTTTTTTGTAATCTCCAAATATCAGACAGGTAGATAAGAACAAGTTCTATTTGTATGTGCAAAAATTTTCTTTAATGTTATTAAACACTGAATAACACTAAATAACCACATTTTCTAAGTGGTGGAAAGTTTACCAATAGAAGTCTGTGTTCCAGTATAATAAGCTAAAAACTAAACATTTATTGGAAGGCATAGTAAGAAAGTGAAAGTGAAAGTGAAGTCGCTGTCGTGTCCGACTCTTTGCGACCCCATGGACTGTAGCCTACCAGGTTCCTCCGTCCATGGGATTTCCCAGGTAAGACTACTGGAGTGGGCTGCCATTTTCTTCTCCAGGGGACCTTCCCAAGCCAGGGATCAAACCTGGGTCTCTTGTGTTGCAGACAGGCACTTTACCATCTGAGCCACCAGGGAGACCCCCAGGTGGCCAAATGGTGAAGTAGAAAAACCGTGAGCTCATGTCCTAGAATGGGCACAACAAAATTGCAACCATTTTCAGAGAAACTATACATGAGAATGACTTGGAGAATAACAGAAAAGATTTTCCACAGCTAGTGATATACAGAAGGAAACAATGAAACAGGCAGGAGGGGCAAAGCCATGATATAGTTAAGACCTTAGCCTAATAGCTTATTTATTTAAGTTTAGCTCAATTCAGTTTCAAAAACTATGTTTTTGTTTTTCTCAGTACAGATTCTTCTGATTTGTTCTTTCAGTCCATCTCTGTAATTGCTGTTTTTTTTCAAGATTTTCTTGTCTTTCACTTCCTTTATTTTTAATCATTGGTTTGAATTATGTTTTCCTTGATTTGGATATGGTTTTGTGTATGTTTTATGAGCTTTAGCTCTTAGAGCACTGCTAAACTCTTATTCTTTATGGTTGTGTAATTTACCACTTCAGGAAAATAATTTGTTATAATGTTATATTTCAAGCCAATTAGAGTACACCAATAGAAAACTGATGAGTGTGGATACCTAAGTCTCTGAAGGTAGGATACCCTGGTAAACTTCCATGGATCCCAAGTGAACATGGCCAATTCCCACAAGATAATTCTCTGAACAAAGGGGAAACAGCCCAAAGACCTTGCTTTTCAACACTAGCCAGAATCACTATGCCTCGCTTTACAGAGTTCCTTTTAATTTGCATTATGTCCAACTGGAATCCTCTTTTCTTTCTTATTTCATACTTTATAGGAAAAGTAATTACCTACTATTCATATTTTCTTGGAAAATGGTTACTGATTGTTGATAATGATCAACTACTCAATAATTTCTTTAGGTTTCATAAATATTTTCAAATCTGACTCTTCTCAGTTTACAGTCTGATACTATATGGGTAATTCAATTAAATACAAAATGTATGTACTGAGAGTATATGTGTTCTAAGGATTTTTTGAAGTGTTTATGGGGCAAGAAACCTAAAAATCATTTGTGGGCTCTGTGACTTCTAGGTTTACCAGAAGAGGTTAAAACATATAAATTAATGAGAGAATGAGAGAATACTTAAAATTAGGACTACAGAATGAATATATTTAAGAAATTATATGAAAGATCTTGATATGAAATTGCATTGGTCAATAGAAAGGAGTTTGATTTTCTTTCTTGGCTGGCATTAACCAAAGAGGCATGAGGGAAAAATAGGACGCTGGAATCCATACATATACTGATTCTGACCCTAACTGTACTATCTTAATGTTTCATACTGGTTTTGAGCTTTTAACTCAGGGACTTGGATTTTAGGTTTTTAATTTTAGTCTTGGACCATGACACCTGCCCCTAATTCTTCATCCTGGGATTCAAGTGCCTATTTATTACTATCAAAATGTTTATTTACCTTGAAAGTATTTCATAAGATTTCAAAGCTTGGAAGATCTTCCTGTATCATATGTAGCCATGACCCACCTCCCTTCCTTCCTTCCATACACATTAATCGAACATCTAGAAAACTATTAGACATCCTGACAGAAAATGGAAATATAAGAAAGCTTTTGAGTAGCTCATAGTTCACTAGAGAAATTTACAATATAATACACTCAACTCTTAAGATTCTGGCTTCCTTAATTGTTAAAAAATGGAATGGTCTCATCATCCTTTCTGCCATTTTCTCCTGCATGAGTCTGCCATCTTCTCTTGTACTAGATCACTGTAGCAAAATTTGTTGCCAAAAGTCTCAAGAGGTTTTGAGCATCTGGTAGGTAGCTCAGCCTGTGCTTATTGAATAAAACCCCGAATAAAATTATTTAATATGGAGAGTAAGGGAAAGTTAATATCTGGAGACGATGGAGAGGTGAACGCACTTATGGCAGTTATGGCACCATCCACTGTGGGCCGGCAAAACGCTGGGAAGGAAATTAACAAGTGGCACCACAAAATTCTGAAGGCTGACACTGTCCTTTGAGAAGCAAAAGGTGCAATTATAGTTCTAAAGATAAAATTCATTAGAAGAGATTGGGAGCACTGATTTTAAATGCTGTACTTTTATAGTCTGTCTTTGTGTAACTAAAGTATCTGTACCTGCAGATATTCAATATCTGCACGTACAGAATTTATTTTGAATAAAAATGCTAAGGAATATTTTAAACTTCTCCAAGTATATAAAATCCAAGTTATAATGCATACAGCACCCAATAAAAGTTGAGGAATTATTACTAGCTCTATGAGACATAGAAGGAGAAGTTTTATTTTTCTTGTGGCTTTTATTTCAGTGTTGGTCCCTGAGCTGTGCAGAAGCAGTTTCTAGGAATCAAAATCACACTTACGTCTGCTTGTAACTGCAAGCAACAATAGTGATGATATTAGTCTTTGACCGCCAGGCATCTCAGGGTGGGAGTTAAGGTAGAGATGACCGAGGGACCCGAGTAGAGCCCTCTCTGTGTCTCTGGAGAGAAGGCTTTTCTGTGGGGCACAGTGACCCTGAATTCACTCACCATGAATTTCCAGTCTGTTAATTGCTCTGAGGAAAATGTGTCTGAATTAGATTAATAGAAATTTTTATATCAAGAATGTGGAACAGATGGCCACACTGGAACTGCTTACACTCGGCCCCACAAACACACGTTAGACTTGTTGAAACAACCAGGCTTATGAAGGTGTGAGGAAAGTTATACATAATCCAACTGTTTGAAGATCAAAGGGCTTCTGTTCCAAAACAAAGTTGTCCAACTAGTGATACATGTTATATAAAATGTGTCATGTTTATTAATATGTCAGTTTATATAATATGTGTCATGGTACATTATGTGGGGTCAGAAGAATATTACTTGCACAAAACATTGGTTTCAACAAAGTTAAAGAGACTGTTTACTTGCAGGGACCTCTGGGAACATTAGCTGTAACTATTGGCTTTGTGCCTCATAGGAAAAACATGTCAACAGTCTCCCTCAATTCTCTTTATTGATCTTCCTCAAATAATTATTTGGAAAAATTGGTTCAGGCTAATAAAATAAAATAAACTATCTTTTTTCCTCTATATCATGTCGGTCTTAAATAGAAATTCACTGTGATGTTAAGTGTGAGATCTAGACTGATCTCATAAATCATCACATTTCTCATTTAGCAGATAAAGAAATGAAAGGAAGGAGAAGTAAGTTGATGTATCAAATGTCAATTGGCAAAGTTGATACACATGTCTTCATAGAGTAGACCCTAGCAAACAGAAATGTGGAAAAAGTCACAGCACTATCAATGTGAAAAAATGTTTTGCTACTTTGAAGTAAGTATGAATATTGAAGTAAGTTATTACCATCTCCTAAACCAATAATGTCAATAGGTAACTTTGTTGTTGTGTGTTGGCTATCTTATATTACTTAATTTTATTACAGTGTCCTTTTTTAAAGAGCAAATTATGAAGAAAGAAAGGAAAAATTGTTTATCATATCTAGTAGTGATATACAGGTTTCTTGAAATAATATACAGGTATAACCTAGGACAAGTGAGAAATATATATACATATATTATACAGTTATATTACATATTATGAGTATATATTATATTGCTTTGCATGCATGCTAAGTTGGTCCAACTCTGTGTGTACGGACTGTAGCCTGCCAGGCTCCTCTGTCCATGGGGTTCTCCAGGCAAAAATACTGAAGTGGGTTGCCATGCCCTACTCTAGGGGATCTTCCCAATCCAGGAATTGAACCCACATCTCTTATAGCTCTTGCATTGGCAGGCAGGCTCTTTACCACTGGCGCCACCTGGGAAGCCCCTTATATTGCTATAAATAGTATATAATATATAGTATTTCCTTACCAATGACTGACATTGTATATATTAGGATTATATGTGACATTCAGTTAATATGGATTTTCCTTGGCTATGTATAAAATAAGTATATTATGTAAAATCACCACCATTAAGTAATACATAAAATTAAATAAATGTTAACAGTCATTGAATGTGATGGTATGAATCGTGTGGAATTATTTTAGTGGATTTCAACTTTTATAAAATAAGCATGTAATTTATATCTCTCCATCATAATTTTAATTATTCTAAATATTAAAAAAAACCTCACAATTAAAATTTTGTGAAATAAAAGTGTGTCAAAAAAGCTTAAATGCTAATAATGGCTCATGGCTTCATTCATTCAACAGATATTTATTAAGCACATTTTGTGCGCCAGGTAAATTCTAGATCTAGTCCTTGATCTCATAATGCCAAATAGGTGAGAGAGACAGATTTAATCAAACAACTGCATGAATGAATTATTCTGATAAAGTTGGAAGTAGAAGTGCTTGATTTTGTAAGAAATGCTAATAGTGGGGTTTAACCCCAGCTGCAAAGCTCAAGAAATGCTTCTGGAAGAAGTGTGATATTAACTGAGATCTTTTGGAAGGATGGAAGTTTACCAGGTGAAAGTGGGGAGGCAACAGGCTTTGCAGGCAAACACAATGGCATCTGCAAAGTACTCAGAGCATTTTGGACTTCTCTTCAGAAGACTGAGCCTGTTGGTTACCTCAACTTTTCCCCAAATCTGAACTTTGGCCAAATTCTTTTCCTTTACAACTGGCTACAGAAAGAATCTAGTCCATATTTAACCACCTTTTATGCCTATTAAAAATTTACCTCTGCTTTAGATTTTTCAGTTTGGAAATCAACATTCAACACTCAAAACAGAACCTTCTATTGGCATATTCTGTCCAGATGCTTCCCAGGCTTCCCAGGTGGTGCTAGTGGTAAAGAACCCACCTGCCAATGCAAGAGACATGAGAGACGCAGGTTCAATCCCTGGGTCGGGAAGATCCCCTGGTGGAGGGCGTAGCAATCCACTCCAGTAGTCTTGCCTGGAGAATCCCATGGATAAAGGAGCCTGGCGGGCTACAACCCATAGAGTCACAAAGAGTCTGATATGACTGAAGGAATTTAGCACATGTCCGCATACAGCAGTGATCTGAGCCTGAAGTTTAATGAAAGGCATTTGAGGAAGAAATACTCTTATTTGTTTACTTTTAAAAAAAGAAACAATAAATTACAAAATATTATTGAAACCACTGTTCAAATAAAGTTTTAGCTAAAATTTAATAATGATTTTGAAAATATTAGAAGAGTACTGGCTGCATCAAACTGAGGAGGCAACATGGTAAGAAGTTGCTGAGCTCTAGATTCATTATGGGAAACAGAGTTCAGGGTGATAGAAAGGTCATAGCTCTGTACATATAGATAAAGGCCCCATTGGCTCACTTGTGTTTGGACTTCAGTAGAACAGCTCTGCCTCCCTTGCTACTGTCTTGAGTTGATCGCTAGCATTGCCCGCCCTTGAGAGAAGAATTCTTTTAATTCTAATTCAGAACCAACCACAAATACATGTGATTTACCAGCCCAGGGTTTCTCTACCTCAGCACTACAATTTTGGACTGGATTATTCTTCATTTTGGGAGCTGTCCGGTGCATTGCCGAATGTTTAGTAGTATCTCTAGCCTTTGCTTATTAGGCGCCAGGAGAAGTTTCCCAAATCGTGGCAATCAAAATGTCTCTAGATATTTACAGACATTCTCTGGGAGGCAAAATAGTCCCTGTCTGAGGACCACTTATACTAAACCATATACAGGATCTGTATAAGAAGCAATATTAGAGATATCTGGGACCAGAAGCACCAGGAAAATGGTATTCCCCTGAGGACACTACTGATTTAAACAATAAGTCATTTCTGTAGCCCTTTTTATGTAAGAAATAATTGAAAGCAAGAGAGAGAAAGAGAGTTAAAAGTTTGGCCTTCACTGTCTCTTCCCCAATTACTCAGCTATTCCTGCCTTAATTTGTCTGTGATATACTCAGGAAGACTAGAGATGTTTTATGTTGTGGAAGACACTTATTAAGAAGAAATGCTGCTGCTGCTGCTGCTACTGCTGCTAAGTCGCTTCAGTCGTGTCTAACTTTGTGCGACACCATAGACAGCAGCCCACCAGGCTGCCCCGTCCCTGGGATTCTCCAGGCAAGAACACAGGAGTGGGTTGCCATTTCCTTCTCCAATGCATGAAAGTGAAAAGTGAAAGTGAAGTCGCTCAGTCGTGTCCAACTCATAGCAACCCCACGGACTGCAGCCTACCAGGGTCCTTCATCCATGGGATTTTCCAGGCAAGAGTACTGGAGTGGGTTGCCATTGTCTTTTCCGAAGAAGAAATGCTAGAGGAACACATATAGCTATATTGTTAAAAATAAGTACAACTTTGCTAATTTTTTCCAACGTCAAGTCAACATCAACAGTCACTCAGTTGTATCCAATTCTTTGTGACCCCATGGACTGTAGCCTGCCAAGAAATTCCACCTCTGTCCAAGGAATTCTCCAGGCAAGACTATTGTATTGGGTTGCCGTTTCCTTCTCCAATGTCAAACTTCTTTCAAAATTCAGGGAACATTTGAACTGTGTAAAGCTGTAAATCAACTATGTTTATTTTGTGTATAGAGTAACTGGAACTACTTTAAAATACCAGTAAAACTTCTACTTGTATAAAGATTCATACATTTAAAGAACTTATTAAATACATAATAATTTGTGATTTTCAAATTTTGGTAAATTGAAATTATTTTTCTTCTTTTATTTCTAGATAAAGAATTTAAGGATCTGTTAACAGACATTTGGGTTGCGTCCATATCTTTACTATTGTATATAGTGTGGCTACAAAAATTGGGCTGCATGTATCTTTTTAAATTAGTGCTTTTATCTTTTGGATATATACCTAGAAGTGGAACTGCTGGATCATATGGTAGTCCCATTTTTAGTCTCTTGAGAAAAGTCTGTGATGTTTTCCGTAGTGGCTGTACCAGTTTACATTCCCACCAATAGTGTACAAGTATTTCCTTTCTCCACATCCTTACAGACATTTATTTGTAGAATTTTGATGATAGCCTTTCTGACAGGTGTGAGGTGATATCTCATTGTAGTTTTGATTTACATTTCTCTGATGATTAATGATGTTGAGCAATGTCTTCTGCCCATTTTTGGGCAAATGGAGTTTTTTGATATTGAGTTGTATGAGCTGTTTATATGTTTTGAATGTTAACCCCTGTCAGTCTTTAATTTGCTGATATCTTCCCCCCATCGTTTAGGTTGTCTTTTTGTTTTGTTGACTGTTTCCTCTGCTGTTCAAAAGCTTTTAAGTTTAATCAGGTTTCATTTGTTTATTTTTACTTTTATTCTTTTGTGTTAGGAAACAAAGCCAAAAAAATGTTGCTACAATTTATGTCAAAGAGCCTTCTTTCTGTTTTCTTCTAGGAGTTTTAAAGTTTTAGGTCTAACATTTAGGTCTTTAATCCATTTTGAGTGTATTTTTTGTGCATAGTATCAGGAAGCATTCTCATTGTTTTACGTGGAGCTGTGCAGTTTTGCCAGCACTACTTATTGAGGAGACTATCTCTTCTCAATTGTATATCCTTACCTTCTTTGCCATAGATTAATTGGACATAACTGTGTGGATTTATTTCTGGGTGCTCTAATCTGTTCTTTTGAGCTATGGGTCTGTTTTTGTGCCAGTACCATGCTGTTTTGTTAACTGTACTTTTGTAGGTTAGACAAATGGGTAAAGAAGATGTGGTGTGTTACACAATGGAGCATTACTCTGCATAAAAGAATGAAATTCTGCCTTTTGCAACATGTGGATGGACCTAGAGAGGATTGTGTTTACTGGAATACATCAGACAGAAAATGACAAATACTGTATATTGTCACATATCTGGAATCTAAAATATAATACAAATGAAGGTACCTAGCAAAATATAAACAGACTCACAGACAAAGAAAACAAACTAATGGATGCCAATGGGGAGAAAGAAGGAGGGAAGGGCAAGATAAGGGTATGGACTGAAGAAAAACACACTGCTATATATAAAATAGATAAGCACCAAGGGTATACTATACAGCACAGTGAATTCATAGCCATTATGTTGAAATAACCTTAAATGGAGTATAATCTGTAAAAATACTGAATTACTATGCTGTGCACCTGGTACTCATATAATATTGCAAATAAATTATGTGCCAATTAAAAAAAGAAGTTAATGCTCAGAGAAATTAAGTGACTTGTTTCAGGATATGTGTGTGTTTCTGTGTGTATGCACGGAAATGATGAAGAAGCTTGGATTTGAACTGTTTTGTTTAGACTATTGGGTCCACATTAAAAAAATGATATCCAGTAAAAAGTAGTAAAGAACTTGACTTCATAAAAATACATGCATGTTCTTGACTATCAATTTTCATATAAATGGCATCTGTAAAGAACTTGAAACTATTTTCTTTATAATGGAATTAAACTGGCCTTTTATAGCCATGTTTTCACTTACTTGCTCTATAAACCCCCTCCTTTTCTGAAGATTTTGAGTTGAAAAAAATTAAGGGCATTGTCTGCATTATGTATTAATTACTGGTAAAAATCTAATGGAATTTTTCCTCTATAGAGATAGATAAGAGGCTTCTTTCCCCCTATATTTAAGTGCTGCAAAGAAAATAAAAACTAAAAGAAAACTTTGCCCTTCATTTTGCTCTTCTGGCAGGGACACAACAATGGAGCAGATGTCAAGAGTCATATTCAGCACTGTAGGAAGAAAATTTGTTAGTCAGCTTCTGACTGTGGGGAGCAATGCAGGCCTTGAAATTTGGCAAAAGCAGGGCTTAGAATTCTGCAGTGAGTTTTCCCAGACAGGTTTGAATCAGGAGACATGAAGCTTGTTACAGGGCAAAAAAAGTTGGGGAATCCATCCAAATGCTGTCTCATAACTTACAAAGAGTTTAACATAACTGTGACATTTACCACAGAAGTAGTTTAAGGTCTGTTATCAAATGGGAAAAGCAGATTGCAAAACATGATGTTCATTCTATAAACTCATTTTATCTGATTATATATATATATACTCCTGGACATATTTATTCATAAAGATAAAGCATTGTATTTCCAGGGAGAAGAGTAGAGATGAAAAAATTAATCATGGTGTCTGTGGAGTGGGGTGGAAATATGGTGGGTATGATTTCTAGTTCCTTCTTTTTGTTTATCAGTTGTTTCTGAGTTTCTTTACAATCAACAGTTACTGCATATGATATATTTTACATTATTAAGTTACTGATGAATTGTGTTATATAGAGTAGGACATGCAGCCTGATCTGACATTAATCAGAGTCCCAGAGAAGAGAGAGAGTAGGACTGAAAATGGGCTCAAAAAAAAAAAAAAAGAAAAATTAAAGCTATGGCTGAGTAATGTTCTACTGTGTGCCTCGCTGCTTATGGCAACATGGATGGGCCTGGAGGGCATTTTACTAAATGAAATAAGTCAGACAGAGAAAGACAAATACCATATGACATCATTTATATGTGGAATCTAAAAAGCAAAGCAAGTGAACAAATTAAAAAGAGATTCATAGATACAGAGAACAAACTGGTGGTCAGGGTATGAACAAAATTGGTACAGAGGATTAACAGATACAGGTTTCCAACTGTAAAATAAATAAATCATCAGGATGCAATATACACATACAGAATATAGTCAGTAATGCTGCAACAACTTTGTATGGTGGTGGATGGTAATTTGTTGTATTTCGGTGATCATTTCATAATGTTTAAAAATCTTGAATTACTATGTTGTACACCTGAAGCTAATATGATACCATGTGTTAATTACAACTCAAAAAAGAAAATAATAGCTGAAACTCACCCAGATTTGGCAAAATATATAAACCAAGAAATTCAGGAAGCTGAGTGAATCCAAATAGAATAAATTCAAAGATATATGAAACCACAGCATCATCATACATAGATCCCTGTATCATTAAGGAATCTTAGCAATAAACTTACATAACTTTATTCTTAGAGACCAAGTGATGCCCCAAATTAATTTTAAACCATTGCTGGGTTTTCCTGCCTATAGAAGTTTGCTGGATAAAATATAGTAACCCCCAGTTATATCTGAAATTTAGATAAACAAGAAATAATATTTTAAATATAAATATGCCCCCCATATTACATAGAACATAATTATATTATACCTTAAAATGTCATTGTTTTTCAAAATTCAAGTTTAACTGGGTATCCTGTACTTTATTTGTTAAATCTTATAATTGTATGCCTAGAACTTTTTGTATCAGTTCAGTTCAGTTCAGTCGCTCAGTCGTGTCTGACTCTTTGCAACCCCATGAATCACAGCATGCCAGGCCTCCCTGTCCATCACCAACTCCCAGAGTTCAGTCAGACTCATGTTCATCGAGTCAGTGATGCCATCCAGCCATCTCATCCTCTGTCGTCCCCTTCTCCTCCTGCCCCCAATCCCTCCCAGCATCAGAGTCTTTTCCAATGAGTCAACTCTTCGCATCAGGTGGCAAAAGTATTGGAGTTTCAGCTTCAACATCAGTCCTACCAATGAACACCCATGACTGATCTCCTTTAGGATGAACTGTTTGGATCTCCTTGCAGTCCAAGGGACTCTCAAGAGTCTTCTCCAACACCACAGTTCAAAAGCATCAATTCTTCGGCGTTCAGCCTTCTTCACAGTCCAACTCTCACATCTATACATGACCACAGGAAAAACCATAGCCTTGACTAGACGGACCTTTGTTGGCAAAGCAACATCTCTGATTTTGAATATGCTATCTAGGTTGGACATAACTTTCCTTTCAAGGATATAATTTAGGTTAAACTTTAATATGTATTGTAAATCTACTGGATAGCCCTAAGTTGTTAATGACAGCTCTTTTTTCATTACATTGATTTTTCTGTTCACTCTACCTCATAGTTACTCAAGTATGCCATTCAAAGGGAGATCTGGACCACCTCTAAGGAATCATCTGAAGTGACTTAAAAATTGTACCTCAGGCTGTTGAAATTCTGAGACTGAATCAACTCTAGCAATCTGCATTTCAAAAAGCGCCAAGGGTGATTTTTATGCACAAATGAAATTGAGAATGTTTCTATTAAAGAGATGCAACAGAGCCTCTGAAATACAATAGAATTTCAAGGAGCGTGTTGATAATTATGAGCTTCTGACCTAAGTGATGATCTCGCTGAATCTAAGTGGAAAGAGGCAAGGCTCATGCTGCAGGTACCTCGGCAGTTCCACTTGCCACTTCAGCTGGAGCTCTTGAAGAAGGCTTCTCTGCTCCGACATCTGGAAGATGGCTTCCAGTATCTCCAGCTGTGACCGCAAATGGGCTGACTTCAGCATGGCCAGCTGCTATGGACAACCACTAGGCCCCTAATCAATTCCATGAGTCATAAAACCAGTTTAGCCACTAAACAACCAATGGCCTTCCTGCCAGCAATGCATCCAACATCCTGCAATCACTTGAGGAGAGAATTCATCAGTCATTCAGGAATCATTGTGTCTCCTTGCTGAGAGCAAAATTGCTGGCTAGGAGAGAATTGGAAAGCGATAGTTCAGCACTCTTGATTGCTCACCTGGTAAAATTTATTTGATGCAATTTATATCATGATCACAGTCTGAAAAACAGTTTTTGAAATTCTTGTGATCAAGTGATTTAGGTAACATAGATTCTAATAATAAAACTGAGATTGTCTAAGGCCACATCACCCAGAAAGTATTACCCATAAATCTGAGTCTTCCTGAGCTTGTTAGACCAGTGATACTGAATTTAAGTTTACTATGGGTCAGAATTTCCTTACATTAGATAGTGTTGACCTTGTAGGTACAAGATGTCAGGATGGGAAAAATATAGCTTAGAGAAAATCTGTGGACTTAGCACAATTGGATATGACGCTATGAAAGTTTGTTTTCCAATCTACAAAGCATATATTGCGAAATTCTGCTTGAGAGCATACTTTAAATTTTTATATCAGCTTTTATTTTTTTCTTACTTAAAGTGTGTCTTTTCATTTTAATCTTGTTTACTTCCAATCGTGGGTATGTGAAATTCAGTTAGGCATATTGTCCTATAACCTGGATGATGTTTCTTTAGTGTCCTAAGATTTTATTTCTTTGTTTCACAAAATGAATGAGTATTGACTGCTCTATCAGCTAATAAAAATATAATATAAAGAGCAATATGATTATGATCAATCTGTGAAAATGGTAGACATGTAGTCTGTGCCTGGAGAAGGAAATTGTTGGGGGAACATTAGTTAGGATGCTGTTGCCAGCAAATAACAAATTACTGCCTGAAACAATACGAGAATGTATCTTTTCACTTGAGATTTGAAAGCATGAAGCTTCTGCAGGCAAGAATACCTGAGTGGGTTGCCATTCCCTTCTCCAGGGGATCTTCCTGACCCAAGGATGGAACCCGAGTTACCTGCACTGCAAGCAGATTCTTTACCATCTCAGTCATCAGGAAAGCCCCCAGGATGAATGCCATACCATGCTCCTGCTCAGTCATGTCTGACTCTTTGCAAACCCGTGGACTGTAACCCATCAGGCTCCTCTGTCCATGGAATTTTCCAGGCAAGAATACTGGAATGGGTTCCCATTTCTTCCTCCAGGGGATCTTTCTGACCCAGGGATTGAACCTGCGTTTCCTGTATCTCTTGCATTGCAGGTGGATTTATTATCGCTGAGCCACTGGGGAATATAGTGACAAATAATAAAAAATCCAACGTCTGTTCTTCTTTCAACTGGGGTTACCTCAATCTGCTGGACCCTTCTTCTCAGAAATATGTTGTGTTTACAAAGTGACTGATACAACTCAGAGCATCTTATATTCATATAGTTGTAATCACACACACACACACACACGCACTCATACACAGTAGTTTTTTAGTTTTTCTTTATCTGCCTCTCTCAATGATTAAATTTTGAATGTCAGATGTTAGGATGTGAGAGAAAATTTCTGACATTTTTTCAGCTACCCAAAGTGGTAAGTTGATTGCAGAAGCCCTAGGAAATGAGCATAGGTTCAAATGTTAACTGACCGTGAAGTGCAGGATGCATTAGAGAAAGAAAAGATCGAGGTGTCAATTTACTTAATCCTTTGAGAAGTAAGGAGAGTTTGAAAGTAAGTGAATGTAGCTGAAGTTCTAGGAAGAGATTCATCTGAGAGATTTCCAAAGGAATGAAGGACTAACCACATAGAGGATTCAAGATAGGAAAAATCAAAGGTAATTCTAGAACTATGCTGGGATGTGGGGAAAATGACAGCATCCCTGATAGAAACTAAGATGCTAAGGCAAAAAATGTATTTGGAGGATATAATACCAGTGGTTGGGATGTAGTATGCTTGAGGTAATGATTCAAATTGCAGATATATTCTGAAGTGAAATAAGGGACCCTCCTTTGGGAGCTAGTTATAGAGCAGAGATAGATAAGGCTCTATGTGTTAAAACATGAGGCACAAGAAACAAACCACATGGAGGATATACCCAATTTAGGAAGACCATTGTGTTCTTATTATCACTGTTTATTTATGTTTTCTGTCAGAAGGAAGTCCAGACAGTGCCCACCAAGGAATGAAGAATTATTTCTTTGCTTCAAATATAAGAACCATAGGGCACGAGTGAGTAAACCACTAACCATAAAGCAGGATTAGATAGCAAATTCGGAAAAAGAGGAAAGAAAGAAAAAAAGGAACCTGGTTTAATATACGTTGGGCACATTTTATTGTTCAGACACACTTGTCCCGTTCTGCCATAGGGATTTTGCACTTGCTTTTCACTTTGCTTGAAAGGTTTTTTCTCACAATTTCTAGAAAAGTGAAGAGTGTTAATTGCTCAGTCATGCTTGACTCTTTTTGACCCCATGGACTGTAGCCCACCAGGCTCCTCTGTCCATGGAATTCTCCAGACAAGAATACTGGAGTGGGTTGCCATTTCCTCCTACAGGGGGTCTTCCCAACCCAGGGATTGAACCCGGGTTAGATTGAATGAGGTCAATTTCTTAGGCCTGGCCAATTCTATTTAGGTGTTAGGATGTGTCACTCACTCAATAAGAGAAGTGTGAAGCTTCAATATTCCCATCCTTCTATTATTATCATGATACTCTCGTTAGTTTTCAAAATATATATATAGTTTTTAAAATATATATAAATCCTATTTTTATGAACAATGTCCTTGGAATTTTGGTAGGGTTTTTCATTGAATCTGTAGATTGCTTTAGAGAATGTGGACATTTAGCAGTTAATTCTTTCAATCCATGAGGATGAAATATATTTACATTTTTTTGTACCTCTTCAATTTTTTTCAACAGTGTCATAGTTTTCATCATACAGGTCTTTCACCTCCTTGATTAAATTTATTCCTAGGTATTTTTTATTTTTTGTCTCAGTTGTAAAGAGGATTGCTGTCTTAATTTTTCTGCTAGCTCATTTTTAGCATATAGAAATGTAATACATTTTTGTCTGTTGATTTTATACCCTATGACCTTACTGTACTTATTATTTCAAATAGGGTTTTGGTCGAGTCTGTATGTTTTTCTATATATAAAATCATGTAATTGGGCAAACTGACAGTTTACTTCCCCTTTTCAATTTCAATGCCTTTATTTCTTTTCCTTGCCTAATTACTCTCACTATGACATCCAATATTTTGTTGAATAAAAGTGATGAGAGCTGCATGCTTCTACATTTGTCTCTGTTAATGACATAGTCTTTTGTGGAAAGCAGTCCACAAATAGACTTTTCTTCAAAATCTGAATAAATATCTTTAATTTTTCTCTGTTGTTGATATTCAGATATAGTTGGAATGAACCTCTGTCTGGATCAAGGGCATTTCCTTAAAAAATTAATATTGCAAAGCTTACATCATTTTATATGACTTTGTTCTGAGAAAAAAATATAAAGAGTGCTTGTCATGGTATTTAGAACCACTTTCTTTCTTTATCTCATGTGCCTCTATTTTTTTCGTCTCCTAAACTTTCTTAAGAAAGTTGACAAGTGCTTATGCAACTGTCCTTTCAGAGACTTTTGTAAATATCATTAAGACTCTTTTTCCAGACAGAGGAAAGTGCCTTGGGTAGCTGCCTAGCCTGATCTCATTATAATGCATCTGCATTGCCCTCCTGTGACAGACAGCAGAGAAAATACAGAGGCAAGAGGGTGGGGAATTAAATTATGTGAATTTTCCTCTGGTGACAAGGTGAGGAATCAAATAACCACACAGGTCCCTGAATATCTATTTTTATACCTCATTCCAGGAATTTCCCTAGCAGGTAAGGCAGATAATCAGAAAATCTAGAAAATCCATTCATATTGAGGTCAGTTAACAGTCTTTTCACAAAATGTGTCTGAAATTCATCTGTAACTTCTGTATAAGGGTATTCAGAAAGGTATATTTTAGAGAAGGAAAGCACAAGAGATTAAGTAGTTAGCTATTAAGGTTTGTTCAACATGGAAGTCTCTATCTAAATGGATATCTAGATGATCCCAGAAGAGGAATAAAGCATCTTATTGATTGGGAACTTTGGCTCTTACCCTGTGTATTTGCTCTCCTTTTTGATATTTTCTATTAGTTCCTTCCACAAATGAGTACAATGTGAAACTATTATTTTTTACTATAACTTACACATTTTAAAGGGTTTGTAAAGTGAAGTGAAGTCGCTCAGTCGTGTCTGACTCTTTGCAACCCCATGGATGGTAGGTAGCCCACCAGGCTCCTCCGTCCATGGGATTCTCCAGGCAAGAATACTGGAGAATTAAAGGGTTTAGATTCTTATTATAAAGGGTTGTTGAATTTGCAAAAGAAAATTAGAACAGAGTCATGTCTGGATTTTTCAGGGTAAATAAAGAAGAAAATAGAATGATATGGCAAGGGCTAGAATTAGAGACTGTTCTCTGCTGACAAAGGTCCATATAGTCACAGCTATGGTTTTTCCAGTAGTCTTGTATGGATGTGAGAGTTGGACTGTAAAGAAGGCTGAGTGCCGAAGAATAGATGCTTTTGAACTGTGGTGTTGGAGAAGACTCTTGCGAGTCTCTTGGACAGCAAACAGATCAAACCAGTCAATCCTAAAGGAAATCAGCCTTTATTTGATTAACCTTATAAATCAATCTTTACTTGAATACTCATTGGAAGAACTGATGCTGAAGCTGAAGCTTTAATACTTTGGCCACCTGATATGAAGATTTGACTCATTGGAAAAGACCCTGATGCTGGGAAAGATAGAAGGCAGGAAGAGAAGGAGATGACAGAGGATAAGATGGTTGGATGGATTTACTGATTCAATGGACATGAGTTTGAGTAAGCTCTGGGAGATGGTGAAGGACAGGGAAGCCTGGTCTTCTGCAGTCCATGGGGGTCACATGACTGAGTGACTGAACAACAACAACAACAATCTATTGTGATCATAAGAGCATATTTTCAGAGATCACTCTGAAATAATACTTTATTGTTCAAAGAAGTGACTATAAATCCATATCTGAGGAAAGAGAAAAAGAAGACAAGATTGATTCAAAGCATAATAATTAGATCATTGTGTACCCTCTTCACCCACAGGAACCAAGCATATTCACTGTACTTATACGTTATCCATCCATCCATCCATCCATCCATTCATTATCTGCTTATCAGTGCTCTCACAGTCACCTATATAGTGGAATCTTATTCAAAAGAAAGAAGGTAAGGAACAAAATGTTAAGCAGATCAAAGTAAAACTGCTCTTTTCTTAAGACAGAGCCTCAATGTCTCTGTTTTATAGCTGTACCTTTATATCTTGCTTCTCTGACTTCCTTGCTTTCCAGAAAGACCATGGAAAAGTAATATTGTGCTCAGCTTGAAAACTACCACCTAGAGTCATTTCTGTAATCGGGAAATCTATTATTGATTTATTCTCTGTGTAGGTCTTTGAAAAATTATGAAAGGAGGACAAGATAATTTGCTTTCTTCTCTTTCTGGCTACATCTCTTCCTTTCTGGCAACTTCTTTATTTTTGAATGCCTGGAAATTCCCTACAGCTGAGATCTGCCCTCTTTGACTCCTAATTTTTATCCTGCTCAAATTTGCCCATTCTTATTCATGCCACATACTTCATATGAATGACTACTGGCTTAATTTACCCAGAGTTAACTGATCTCATTATGCTGTATAGAGAAAAAAAAAAAAAAAAACTTATTGTATGAAATGAATAAAAATGTTTCCTGGCTTACTTTGTTTTCACTTTTAAAAAGTCCTGAACCTTGCTTTGTAAAATTTATGTGAGATTACAAATTATATTTTAGAGCACTGCAATGTTTTAGATGTATTGAAAACCCTACTACATAGGTGTTTGCCAACTCACCCTACCAAGATGTGCAGCTCGGCTTCTACTTTGCCTCGTATGCTTGTAGGAACTAGCATAGGGTTGGTGCACTGCATGGATTGTACACATACATGTTGAATTTTATCAGTAATCATCTTATGTCTAAAAAGACAGCCGTGAGCATCAGGACCTTGTTTGTTACAAAACAAGGGCTCTTTTAGCATCTGCAGGTGACAGGTTCAGTGGAAATGGGTAAAATAGAGTACACTAAGAGGGAAAGGGGATTGAGGTCTGGATCTTATTTACAACACTGTACTCTATTTGCATGGTACAATGACACAGGCCTAGGAATAGGTCATATTTGTGAATACCCCGAATAATGGGATTTTCTGAAAACCTTGTGGAAGTTACAGACTTTATATAAAATGAGCAACAACAATGTGGGCAATGTGTGGCCATATTAGGGGCTTCATGATAACTTGGCATCCAACCTAGTAGATCTATAAACTCTATGTTAAGGATTGCTGGTCTGTTACAGTCTAAAATAGGGTTTAGAGATGTGGTCATTGTGGGAAATGAAATTCTCCATGATTATTTTTCAGCTTAGGGCATGGAATTCAACTATCAAGGAAACTGCAGTAGCCTTATGGGAGGCTCTGATAAATGAGTTATTATTTTTATAACTGAGCACCAATTATAATTGATAGAGATAATTTGTATATGTGTTGGTCTGTGTGGTTGAGGATGCTGATAGATAATGCTACTAAATTAGTTCTATTCGATTCATGGAAAATGCAAACCAATAGAGACTCACATGATTGCTAATTTGCATAATGATTACTTAAGATTTTGCATTTAATTAATGAGTATTAGTGACTCAAATAAGCTCTGAGAACTGACAATATGCAACGTGAAATTCAGAGCTTGCAAAGAAAAAAAACAAAGAATGGTGCAGTGAGATGATCCTCAATGTCCTTAATTCAACTCTCTCAAACAGAGAAAAGTCTGCTTTATTAATGCCTTTATCCAAGGACAATAAGCTCACCAAAACCTGATTTTCCTCCATATCTAACAAGTCGTGCATAGTTTAGCAGAAAACAGCTGAATTAAGTAACAGTTGTTGTTTTTAAGTTGCTGAGTCATGTCTGACTCCTTGTGACCCAACGGAGTGAGCGTGCCAGGCTTCCCTGTTCTTCACTATCTCCCGAAGTTTGTATCGCCACTGAGGCAATGATGCCATCCACTATCTCATCCTCTGTTGCCCTCTTCTTTTGCCTTCAGTCTTTCTCAGCATCAGGGTCTTTTCCAATGAGTTAGCTCTTCACATCAGGTGGCCAAAGTATTGGAGTTTCAGCTTCAGCATCAGCCTTCCAATGAATATTCAGGGTTGATTTTCTTTAGGATTGACTGGTTTGATTTCCTGGCTGTTCAATGGACTCTTGAGGGTCTTCTCCAGCACCACAACTCAAAAGCATTGATTCTTCAGTGCTCAGCATTCTTTGTGGTCCAACTCTCACATCTGTACATGGCTACTGGAAAAACCATAGTTTTGACTAGACGGATCTTTATCAGCGAAGTGATGTCTTTTCTTTTTAATATGTTATCTAAGTTTGTCATAGCTTTTCTTTCAAGGAATGAGCATCTGTTAATTTCATGGCTGCAGTCATCATCTGCAGTGATTTTGGAGCCCAAGAAAATAAAGTCTGTCACTGTTTCCATTGTTTCCCCATCTATTTGCCATGAAGTGATAGGACTGGATGCCATGATCTAAGTTTTTTGAATGTTGAGTTTTAAGCCAGCTTTTCCACTCTTCTCTTTCACCTTTAACAAGAGGCTCTTTAGTTCCTCTTTGCTTTCTGCCTTTAGGGTGGTGTCATCTGCATATCTAAGGTTATTTATATTTTTCCTGGCAATCTTGATTCCAGCTTCTGCTTAATCCAGCCTGGCATTTCACATGATGTACTCTGCATATAAGTTAAATAAGCAGGATGACAATATATAGCCTTGTGGTACTCCTTTCCCAGTTTTGAACCAGTCAGTTGCATGTAAGGTTCTAACTAGTGCTTCTTGACCTGCATACAGGTTTCTCAGGAAGACAGGTAAGGCAGTCTGATATTTCCATATCTTTAAGAATTTCTCCACAGTTTGTTGTGATCCACAGCAGTCCAAGGCTTTAGCATACTCAGTGAAGCAGAAGTAGATGTTTTTCTGGAATTTCCTTGCTTTCTCTATGATCCAATGAATGTTGGCAATTTGCTTTCAGATTCCTCTGCCTTTTGGAAACCCAGCTTGTACATCTGGGAATTCTTGTTTATGTACTGCTGAAGCCTAGCTTGAAGGACTTTGAGCATAACCTTACTAGCATGTGAATTGAGCACAATTGTACTGGAGGAGGGAATGGCAAATCACTTCAGTATTCTTGCCATGAGAACCCCATGGCCAGTATGAAAATCATGTCTAATCCTTCATTTTTAACCTTGGTTCCTCTTTCATTTCACAAAATGTCTAGCTTAGTTTGAGAAATAGAAAAAGAGACCAATAAATAGTTAAGTGAATGAATAAACTATTCCATGCCAATAATATATTTTTTTCTTAAGCATGTGTTATATTTTATTGACTTGACTATAAAGAAAGCTGAGCACCCAAGAATTGAGGCTTTTGAACTCTGGTGTTGGGGAAGACTCTTGAGAGTCCCTTGGACTGCAAGAGATCCAACCAGTCCATCCTAAAGGAAATTAGTCCTGAATATTCATTGGAAGGACTGATGCTAAAGCTGAAACTCCAATACTTTGGCCACCTGATGTGAAGAACTGACTCCTTGGAAAAGACCCTGATTCTGGGAAAGATAGAAGGTAGGAGGAGAAGGGGACAACAGAGGATGAGATGGTTGGATGCCATTACCGATTCAATGGACATGAGTTTGAGCAAGCTTCAGGAGTTGATGATGGACAGGGAAGCCTGGCTTGATGCAATCCATGGGGTTGCAAAGGGTCGACACAACTGAGTGAACTGAACTGAACTGGAATAATCAAGGTGAAGGCAAAATACTATTTCAGATAAAGTATGAAAATGGAGATATGATAGATCAAAGAATATGACATTAATGATAACTTCTGTATTTTTGAAAATAATTATGAAAGTTTCATTTCATGTGGTCACATGGTCTATCACTTGGTCTGTTTAATGACAATTCTATCTCCATATTTTGCTGTTTGACTGCTGCCAACTTTTAAGCTTATCCTGCTTCTTTCTCCTTTGCCCTATAACTGGGCTATAGCTGATAGAAACTCCCTTCTTTGATGCCAAGGGGAAATTCAAACCACATAAGCCCAGGCTGTATGCAGGAACTCTCAGTCTGGCCCTATCTCCTCACCACAATAAAAACTTAGACCAGTCTCCTTGCCTTGCTGTCTCAAGCCATTTTGGACTGGCTTGAGACTGCTCTACTCAAGAGACTTCAATTATGAGAGTAATAAATCATTTTCCTAGCCTTTTGGTTTGTATGTGTGGCATGATGTCTTACTGTATGAACCAAATGTGGGGTGAGGGTCCCTCCTGCTTTTGCAAGGTGTTTGTAACTGTGTGAGATGCCAGGTGCATCATCTATGTATCAGTATGTCTAATGAGTACAATTCATATGGACTCGCCTGTGTTCTAAACTTAGGATTTCAGGTGTCATGTTCCTTTGTGGTGAACAACTAACACGGAAGCACAGAAAGTGTTGGAGAGTCAGACACACTGCAATGTGCCATAGGTTCTATTTTTAAAATTTATTCTTATTGAGCTATAATTGACACAGCACATTGTATGAGTTTACTATGTAAAACATGTTGATTTGATACAAGTATACAGTGCAATGTGATTACCATGGCAGCGTTAGCTAACATCTCTTTCATTTCACGTAATTGTTTCTTTTGTGCAGTGGGAACAGTTAAGATCTAGTCTCTTAGCAACTTGGAAGTTTATAATACAGTATTATTATCTATAATTGCTATGCAGTGTGTAAGCTCTTCAGGGCTCATTTACATGCTAGTTCCAACTTTGTCCCCTTAAACAACACATTCCCAAGTCTCCTGCTCCTCAGCCTCTGCTTTCTACTCTCTGTTTCTACCATTTTGGCTATTTTTAGATTCCACATATTAATGATATTATATATTAATACTATTTGTTACCTCACTTAGCGTAATGCTTTGAAAGTCTATCCATCTTCTTGCAAATCGCAGGGTTTCCTTGTTTCTGAATAATGTGTATATGTGTGTGCATGTGTTTGTATATAAATCTCACATCCTCTATATCAGTTCATCCATTGATAAACACTTAGGTTGTCCCGCTGTTGTGAATAAAATTGCAGTAAATATGGGAGTGTGAATATCTCTTTGATATCGTCTTTTCATTTCTTTTGGATATATACTCAGAAGCGGAATTGTTGGATCCTATGATAGTCCTATTTTTAATTTTTTGAGAAACTTTCATACTGTTTTCCAAGTGACTGAAACAACTTACATTCCTGAAAGGAGAGCAATGGCCTGAGGCTATTCTTCATGGGAAAGTCTGGAGAACAGGTAGCTGTGGTCTCCTGGGATGACTTCTAAGTTGCTGTTCACTGTTGGTCCCTGCCTGGAGGAACCCTCGGCCCCAAGGATGTGCCATGAAGGCATGTTTGGGTTGCTGCGGTCTTGGGCCTTGGTAGCCATGGAATTGGGACCTCAGGGGCCCACACCAGAAAACTGAGTTGCTACTTTATGCCTGGAGGTCATACTTGCCGCGTGAGCGTGTGCAGTTCACTCCCAGTTCTTGACTCATGGTGACACCCCTGCAGAGTCACTGGGCCAGAGCCTGGTCTTCAAGAGCTGGCTGAGTCCCTGGGGCTGCTGCCACAGCACTGTGATATGGCTAAGGGGGTGGAGGATACATGGATGAAAACTGAGGTTTGCTTAATAAGTGGTATAAGCCATACTCGTTAGTGATGAGTCTGGGACAAGGGGCCTCCAGTACTGAGCTACCTATATATCCTCATCCCAAGGCTCTCCCACTGGCCTCTATAGAGCTCCCAAGGTCCCAACAGATCTGGCTTCCTCTGCAGGTGGGGTTGCAGCAGCAGCTTCTTCGACCTGATTCCGCCATCTTCTGAGTCACTTGAGATGGCATGGGAAGGTATCGATTTTTCATGCTTCTCATTATTTCTTTGTGCAAATTTTGTGTACATGGAAGATAGAATATTTTTGTGTTTCCTTATCAGAAAATCTTTGTAAAAGAAAATTTTGTTTGAATAGATTCAAGCCCAAGGGGGTAAAATGGCAGCTATAAAATAAAAATAGTCTATAAACAAATCACTTGGATAATGATGCTGCAACAGGAAGAAATGCCCCTGGATTCAGAGAGAATGTCAGCAGAAGTCTGGAAACAATAACTATTTCTGGTGGGGGCTTCCTTGGTGGCTCAGTGGTAAAGAATCCACCTGCCAATGAAGGAGATGCAGGCTGCATCCTGGTTCAGGAAGATCCCACATGCTGAGGAGCAACTAAGCCCGTGCACCACAACCACTGAGCCTTTGCTCTAGAGCCCGGGAACCAGAACTGCTGAGCCGTGACTACTGAAGCCTGCTCATCGCTACTACAGAGTAGCCACCGCTGGCTGCAACTAGAGAAAAGCCCGCACAGCAAGGAAAACCCAGCACACTCAAAAATAAATAAAATTATTAAAAAAGCCTATTTCTATTCTTAATAAGGAAGAAACTATACTAGCAAATGAATGAGTCGTTGAAGGAACTAGAAGTGCATTTGTCAATCAGTTCAGGACTTCCCTAGTGGCTCAGACGGTTAACCATCTGTCTACAATGTGGGAGACCTGGGTTCGATCCCTGGGTCAGGAAGATCCCCTGGAGAAGGAAATAGCAATCCACTCCAGTACTCTTGCATGGAAAATCCCATGGACAGAGGAGCCTGGTAGGCTATAGTCCATGGGGTCACAAAGAGTCGGACATGACTGAGTGACTTCAGTTCAGTTCAGTTCAGTTCAGTCGCTCAGTTGTGTTTGACTCTTTGCCACCCCATGAATTGCAGCACTCCAGGCCTCCCTGTCCATCACCAGTTCCTGGAGTTTACCCAAACTCATGTCCATTGAGTCTGTGATGCCATCCAACCATCTCATCCTCTGTCGTCCCCTTCTCCTCCTACCTTCAATCTTTCCCAGCATCAGGGTCTTTTCCAATGAGTCAGTTTTTCGCATCAGGTGGCCAAAGTATTGGAGCTACAGCTTCAGCATCAGTCCTTCCAAAGAACACCCAGGACTGATCTCCTTTAGGATGGATAGGTTGGATCTCCTTGCAGTCCAAGGGACTCTCAAGAGTCTTCTCCAACACCACAGTTTAAAAGCATCAGTTCTTCGGTGCTCAGCTTTCTTTATAGTTCAACTCTCACATCCATATATGTCTACTGGAAAAACCATAGACTTGACTAGACAGATCTTTGTTGGCAAAGTAATGTCTCTGCTTTTTAATATGCTGTCTAGGTTGGTCACAACTTTCCTCCCAAGGAGTAAGCGTCTTTTAATTTCATGGCTGCAATCACCATCAGCAGTGATTTTGGAGCCCCAAAAAAGTCTCTCACTATTTCCACTGTTTCCCCATCTATTTGCCATGAAGCGATGGGACCAGATGCCATGATCTTAGTTTAATGTTGAGCTTTAAGCCAATGTTTTCACTCTCCTCTTTCACTTTCATCAAGAGGCTCTTTAGTTCTTCTTCACTTTCTGCCATAAGGGTGGTGTCATCTGCATATCTGAGGTTATTGATATTTCTCCTGGCAATCTTGATTCCAGCTTGTGCTTCATCCAGCCCAGTGTTTCTCATGATGTACTCTGCTTATAAGTTAAATAAGCAGGGTGACAATATACAGCCTTGACGTACTTCTTTTCCTATTTGGAACCATTTCCTATTTGGAACCAGTCTGTTGTTCCATGTCCAGTTCTAACTGTTGCTTCCTGACCTGCATACAGATATCTCAAGAGGCAGGTCAGGTGATCTGGTATTCCCATCTCTTTAAAAATTTTCCGGAGTTTTTGTGGGCCACACAGTAAAATTTGTCAATAATAAAATCAAAACTAGAAGACAAGAAAGTCTAGACTTAGATGGGAAAAAAAGCATCATCCGAGATAAATTACCATCATGTAAAGCCATATACTAAAGTTAATTGGTCACTATGCCAAGAAAAATGAAAGAAAATTTCAAACAACAGTTAAAGTGATTTAAGTTAAAGTCTTTTTTATTTGCTTTAGGACTTAATTTTCAAAGCCTTCAATCTAGGTACAGAAAATTTATATATATATATATATATATATATATATATATATATGTATGCTGTGCTGTGTTGTGCTAGGTCACTTCAGTCATGACCAACTCTTTGCAACCCTATGGACTGTAGCTCGCCAGGCTCCTCTGTTCATGGGATTCTCCAGGCAAGTATATAAGGAGTGAGTTGCCATATATACAATCACATTTATATAAATCACACACACATATATATATATATATATATATAAATAAAATCACAATATCATAGTTAAGTTATATCAGTGATGGATTGCTTTCTATATCTAAATTTTATTCAGTGTGAGAGAGAACAAGCAGTCCTTGATAACTGGAAACTGATCTGACCTGTAGAGCTTGGACTTTGTTGCCAGAAGCTTGCCTGACTCTTAACAGTTCAAAACCCATGAATGCTACTTTGCTTTTCTAGGTGTTTGCCTATGGATGCTTCATTTAAATTAGTGTAAATTAAGGTGGTTTTCCTATCTCTAGAAATGACTTTTAAGAATGTTTTCTGACCTGACTTTAAATGAAGCTGAAGAATAAAACATTACATATACATGTAATTTTTTTAAAAGTTCAGTCTTGGTTGATTACCTAACTCCTTAATTTGATTTTTTTTTTCAAATTAATTTAAACTTTAAGACTAGCTCATGAAAAACCAAAAATGACAGCTCATCCACTGTGCTGGTCTTCCTTTCAATTTCCCATCTGTTGAGCCTTAAGATATACTTCTTGAGATGTATATGTTTTCCCATGTAGCCCAGTGGGTAAAGAATCTGCCTGCAATGCAAGAGACACAGGAGATGAAGATTCAGTCTGGGGCTGGAAAGATTCCTTTGGAGGAGGGCATGGCAACTCATTCTAGTATTCTTGTCTGGAGAATCCCATGGACAGAGAAGCCTGGAGATCTATAGTCCATAGGTTCGCAAAGAGCTGGGCACGACTGAAGTGACTGAGCCCACTGGCGATGTATACTTCTTAATAATATTTGTTGTTTGCTTGGGTTCACTGATATTTTTGTTCAATGCTGTTACACCAAATATCATTTTTTCCCCTAATGGCCTGTGAATGAAAATGCAGTGACTGAATTTGTATGAAATTCTAGGGAACTTTTGGAAGCAGCCTGACTCACAAACTAACCAAAGGTCCAAAAACCTTGTGTACTGCAATAACAGATTGGTGACTCAGTTTCCACTAGTCTATCAGATTTTTCCAAAGTAAATGAAACTAGGAACAGAGAGCGTAGGACAAAATTCATATAGTTTTATAAGCTTTAGTAACATTTAACATATAAACATTAGTGTAAAGTTTTAAAACTATGTAAAATTAGTGTTTTATCTCTAATACTAGTGATTTTACTGGGTTTGACCTAATAGTTAATTTCACAAATTATTGCAACATACTTTTGGAGATGTTAAAGAATCTGCCTGCAATTCAGGAGACACGGGTTTGATCCCTGGGTCAGGAAGATTCTCTGGAGAAGGGAATGGCAATCCACTCCAGTATTCTTGTCTGGAGAGTTCCATAGACAGAGGAGCCTGTCAGGCTACAGTCCATGGGGTTGCAAAGAGTCAGACACAACTGAGCAATCAGATCTGTTAAAGGTCCCAAGTAGGTTTTAGTGGAAAGGTATCATTTATGCCTTGTTTTTCAAAGAAGTTTTCATTTTAATATTACTATTTATTGACCATGTACCATGTATCAACCAATGTTGTAGAAAATTTATTGTCTTATAACTGATACTAGCAGCAATGCTTGAAGATAAATTTAATTATTCCTGTTTTAAAAATGACAGACCTGAAGGTAAGGTTGATTAAATAACTTGCTACATTTTTATCTTACTCCACAGATCATGCATTTTCCACTCTCTGAACATAGCTATTTAGTCCTACTCAAATATAAGGAAGTTTTCACTCCATATTTGAACATACCCTTCAGTGAACAGGGAGAAAATATCGCCCCAAATGCCAATTAAATAGATCCACTTAACTTGTTAGCAGTTCACTTAGAATTATTGTTTCTCTTCCTAGTTCATTACGAAGCAATTACATCTGTGGCAAATGAAGGAGATAAAGATGACTGTATTGACTTAGAGGAATAGCTTTGCCAGAAAAGCTTTGCTTTGGGTTCTTATGCATATAATTTGGAACCATATTTTACATAATAAAAGTTCCAGTCTCATTTAGCAGCATTTAAATATTTTATGTTGTTGCATTTGGCAAAGAATAATTAAAATGTACTTCTTTTCTGCAAAAGAGTCATTAAAAATGTTACATTTCACAGTGATCAAATGTGGGGAAGTCAGTGGCTCTCACTTCAAGGCATTTGATTATTGTTTCAAGCCATTCCACATTAATGCAGGCTTGATGAGCATCTTGCTTGTATGAATCCTGGGACCAGCCTCCATTTGGGTAAATGTCTTTCTTTTATCTCTAAGTATGCAAGCCAGTTTGAAGAGAAAGTTTTGCTTTAAATTTGAACTGAAAGTTTTCTTGCAAGTGGATTCTTCTTACTCAGGACACATAAACAACTAGCTCATTGAATGGCAACACTACAAGAATGCTGTTCCTCTTGAAATATTGAAGCAAAATTGAACAAAACATAAAGAGGAGTGAAGAGAGGGAAGCCCTGATGTCAGGCCAGCCTGGCAGAGGCTGGTAGAGAATAAAATTCTATGTCATCTGAATATGTATCAGAGGAGGGAGGAGGAAGTGACCCAGCACAAAGAGAGAAGAGCAGACAGGCAGGACGTGAAGGGAATCCTCTTTTAGGAAAAATGCTGCCAAAGAGCCTTGCAACCAGCTCCCGAGGGTGTCAGCTCCAGACTGAGAGCTACATGTGTTTTTAAACAGGCCTAAAGCAATTTATATCTGCAAAATCACAACCTTAAGAATCTATTTCCGAGAATAAAAAATTAACTTAGACTTAATGAGTAAGGAAGAAGAGGAAGAAGAGATATCGATGGACACTAAAGCTCCAGGATCTTTCTTGGTGCCATTTGATATTGCCTCATTTTTTTCTGAAATGATTTGTAGACAAGGTGGTTAGAATTTTGACTACAGGCTAACCACACACAGAGAGAAGTCATAAAGTAGGACATTCAATAATTTCATATATGGTTCCTTCAGACATGTCTTAAATTCTGAACCATCTTTTCAGAGAAAGAACATAAGTGTTCACTGACAGAGAAATGGATAAAGAAGATGTGGCATATATATATATATATATATATATATATATATATGTATATATATATACGTATACACACACACACACACACACACACACATACAGTGGAATATTACTTAGCCATTAAAAGGAACGAAACTGGGTCATTTGTAGAGATGTGGATGAGCCTAGAGTCTGTCTTACAGAGTGAAGTAAGCCAGAAGCAGAAAAACAAATACTATATATTAACACACTCTATGTGGAATCTAGAAGAATGGTACATATAAGTAGTTTTAATGAATGAGACTTGATTCCACAACTTTAGAGTCAAGCTGTGCTAGTCTGATAGAGGTTCTGCCACCTCTCAGCTGTTTGGCTTTGGAGAAGTTATTAATCCCTCTGGGCCTCATTTTCTTCAGTAAAATGGGACAAATATATTACTTACTTCATATATGTATAACTAGTCTAGAACAATGAAAAAAAGAAAAAAAAACAGAATTTTTAGCTCTAAAAATTATTTTATTGTTATTGCTGCTGCTGCTGCTAAGTCGCTTCAGTTGTGTCCGACTCTGTGCGACCCCATAGACGGCAGCCCACCAGGCTCCTCCGTCCCTGGGATTCTCCAGGCAAGAACACAGGAGTGGGTTGCCATTTCCTTCTCCAATGCATGAAAGTGAAAAGTGAAAGTGAAGTTGCTGAGTCGTGTCCACTCTTCGCGACCCCATGGACTGCAGCCCACCAGGCTCCTCCGTCCATGGGATTTTCCAGGCAAGAGTACTGGAGTGGGTTGCCATTGCCTTATTGTTATTATGATAACATTATTATTGTTACTTTTTACCCTGCCATCTCCACTCCTTATCCCAGGAAATTTTGAGCACAGTCAATAAAGAAAAAGCCTATGGAGTCATAAAGTCTGGGCTTAAATCCTGTCTTCATCACCTGCCAGCTTAAAATCCATAGGGTGGTTTCTTTATCTGAGCTACAGTTCTCTCATCTGTAAAACAGGCCAATGAATCATTTAACTCATGAGTCCATATGAAGACTGTCTTTGATATTTTAGGTAAGGTGTATTGCATGATAGTACACTTTTAATAAATAAACCAACTTTCCAGCTACTCTTAACACTCCTAGCTACTAATAGATTGGATCTTAGGAGCTTTCTTTTACAGGCTAAACCCTCTAGAGAAAAGAAGTTGTAAAATGTTATAGCAACAAAGTCCTCACATATTTTTGTGTGCAATCATTTGTATCTTTTTTCTTTTTAAGACCCCCCCCCTTTTTTTTTTTTAAAAAAAAGCAGCTTTAGTTCACAGAAAAATTGAGGGCAAGGTACAGATATTTCCCATAGACCGTTTGCCCCAACATACACATAGCTCTTCTGCTATTGTCATTCCTTACCAGAGTGGTACACTTTTCACTGTTTCCATAGTTTTGCCTTTCCCAGAATGTTGTATAGTTGAAATTGTAGTGTACACAGCCCTTTCATATTGGGCTCTTTCATTTAGTAACATGCATTTAATATTTTTCCATATCTTTTTCTGGCTTGATAGCTCATTTCTTTTTAGTTCTGAATAATAGTTGCTTCTCTAAATTTATGACAGTTCACTTATCCATTCACCTACTGAATGCCATGTTGGTTATTTCCAAGTTTTGGCAATTATGAATAAAACTGCCATAAATATCTGTGTGCAGTGTTTTGTGTAGACAGAAGTGTTCTGCTCCTGTGGGTAAATAGCAAGGATCATGATTGAAGGAGTGATGCTGAAGCTGAAGCTTCAGTACTTTGGCCACCTGATGTGAAGAGCCAACTCATTGAAGAAGCCCCTGATGCTGGGAAAGATTGAAGGCAGGAGAAGGGGGTGGCAGAAGATGAGTTGGTTTGACAGTATCACTGACTCAATGGACATGAGTTTGAGCAAACTCAGGGAGATAGTGAAGGACAGGGAAGCCTGGCATGCTGAAGTCCATGGGGTCACAAAGAGTCGGACATGACCTAGCGACTGAACAACAATAACAATGGTTGATGAATCAAATAGTGAGTATGTTAGTTTTATAAGAAACTTCCAAATGGTCTTCCCAAGTGGCCATGCCATTTTGTATCCCCACCAGCATTTGGTGTTGTCAGTGTTCTGGGTTTGGGCTTCTCTAACAAGTGTATTTTGGAATATTGTTGTTGTTTCAATTTGTATTTTTCTGATGACATGGACCATTTTTTTTTCCATGTATTTATTTGCCATCTGGAACAGTGTCTGTTCAGGTGTTGGCCCATTTTTAAATTGGGTTGTTTTTCTTATTGTTGAATTGCAAGATTTTTTTTAAAATATACTTTAGATAACACATCCTTATCAGATAAATATTTTGCAAATACTTTCTCCCAGTCTGTGGCTTGTCTTCTTGTTCTCTTGATACTGTTTTTTTGTGTTTTATATTTAAGCTTGTAATCTACTTTGAGTTAAATTTTATGAAAGATGTAAGGTCTGTGTCTACATTAATTTATAGTTGATTTGCAGTATTGTGGTAGTTTCAGGTGTACAGTAGTGATTCAAGTTTATGTATGTATATATTCTTTTTTATTCTTTTCCATTATAGTTTACAAGAAGGTACTGAATATAGTTCCTTGTGCTCTACAGTAAATCCTTGTTGTTTGTCTATTTAATATATGGCAGTGCACATTTGTTAATCCAAAACTAATATATCCCCACCCTTCTTTCCTCTTTGATAATCATGTTTATTTTCTATGTCTGTGAGTCTGTGTCTGTTTTGTAATTAAGTTCATTTATATCATTTTTTTAGATTCCACATGTGAGTGGTATATAATACTTGTCTTTCTCAGACTAACTTGTTTCAGTTAGTGTAATAATTTACAAGTCCATCCATGTTGCTGCAAATGGCATTATTTCATTATTTTTAAAGGCTGAGCAATATCCCATTGTGTATACAACACATCGTTAAAAGTGTAGATCTCTAAAATTACTCTGTTGTAGCCAGTGCATAACCAAAAACCGTTTCTCTCTTGGGACCAAAGTAAGCATGGAGACCAAGAGGGCAAACTTTGCTCATCTGTGCAGTTTGTCTTTGTTTTTTTTTTTTAATTTTATTTTATTTTTAAACTTTACATAATTGTATTAGTTTTGTTTGTCTTTGAAAGATGAGATGCTACACTGAAAAAGTCAAGGAGAAAGAATGAGAAGAAAGGCTTCCTTCAGACAGGGAAGGTGGTTATCTGACAACCATGCGTGGATTGTTGAGAGGATATTGTAATCACTGTTCTATTGTTATCACAGTGATGATGCTGACGATGATTTTGGTGCTGCTTTTTGCTCCCTGAGCATCCTTCTTGCCCTCCACAGGATGGCCATCATGTGGCTGTAGGTATCTTAGGCCAGTTTCTTTTCAGCTGCTTATCTTTCAATCTACTACCTTAGATTTAGATCCGAGGTACTTATCCTTCAATCTGTCAACATTTAGAATTTTACCCATGATTGAGGTCCCCTCTTATATGTCACGTATGCTTTAAGATGTTTG